>NC_084705.1:32499416-33147606 GCF_033807575.1 Cydia pomonella | reverse complement strand
GCGACTGTACTCACTGCCTTTTAGATCTTTTGATTGAGTTTCAAAACATTGAAAAAACATAGAAATAAGTAAAGTTTTATGCGTCATTAAACGCTAGCGACTGGGTCAAATCAAATGCAGTGCATCTCGCTTGCACCAATGTCAGTACGAGGGAGATGCATGTTAGTTTACGCAGTCGCTAGCGAATATGTCACCATCAAACTCGTGGTAAGGATATAGTTCGTTTCGTTGTCAATTTAAAAAATGTATTTACTAAAAAAAAATATTATGTTGTATTGTATATTGTAATTTAAAATACACCAATTGTTTTATTAATAAAATAAATTTAAAATGCACTAAGTGGGTAAATCAAGAACTTGTTGTAATGAAATAATTAAGTATCTGATTCAAACGGTACAAAATCATCAGAAAACTCCAGTGAGGTAGCATTTCACTGTACCTTACTGTTAAACAGTAACAATTTTAAGCTACTTTCATCTAGGCGGGTTGAATGACTTGTTTATGATATTTTCACGGCTGTGCTCTAATCGATGGGAAGATTTCTCCGAACGAACTTGGCCGGCTGACTCGTGCTCCAAACTAGTCAGACGTGGTAATTAAACTTTGCTATGCCGAAAACACTCGTTTATGTTATGAATTTATATACTAAAGGAAAAATGGGAAATTTCGCAGCGTCGCGCAAGGCTCGAACTTACGACCTTTCGGAATACTGGCCCTATCGTTTAATCAACTGAGGTACCGAAGGTTACGAGAAGCGTGCGAATTCTCCCGTACAGCGACATCTACCGTAAGAATGTTCTATCTTAACAGCACTGGAGTTACAAGTCATACTCTGGGCTCCACAGAAGACCAACGCTATATATGCTATTATATCTCACTGGTATCCTTTTGTAGCCCCTATAGTAGTAGCAGTTAGGTTTTCAAGAGACATTTTTATATTTCTATCCTATTTAGTTTTTTTAATAATTATCTGGTGCTTTATTTCATGCATGGTGTGAAATAATTTATCTTAAATACAGTCGAATACCCTATTGCGGGTACCAGTCAACCATAGGGTAAATTTGAAACGTGTCAAGGCACCCATGTAGTGGCAAAAAAAAACCTCCTTTTCTACATAATTAAGCGTAGGACGCTGTCTTTCTAATTACATTGTGTGAAATCTACAATCAACAATAAGGTGACAGTCCATTTCCAACTGCAGCTGCACTACCGTTGCGACATTACTGGTGCGACATTACTGCAGCGGCCGACTGCTGCTGTTTGCGGCGTGCAGTCGCGGCAGTGTTCGTCAGTTGATTGTCAAAGTCAATGAATAATGTCACTGTCAGACGTATAAATAAAATTACTAATTTATCTACTTATTTGTATTTTTTACGAGAAGAAGTAAGTGACGATAATGCTACATGGTACACGAAAACGAAAAACAGTTTGCCTTTCTACAAAAGTCACATTCAGTCGAAGGCAGCTACGCAATATTATTAAAAAACCAGATATTGTTGGTGATCGTTTGTTTGCCGATTAAATGAATAACAATTTAACTTCAAATTGAAGAAATACAACCAAATTACTCGAATTAAATGAATGCAGAGGAGAAATATTTCTTCACTTAAGGTAAGTTAACATTTTGAAATTATCTTCCCCATCCTCTTGACTAAATGCGTGACCACCGCACAGCAACCCGACGAGAGCGGGACTCATGTTGCTCGTGATGGATACGGTATGCGCACTTGATCCACTTGCATCACGTGATCCAGCCAAATCCAGCCGGTGGTGTCTGCACGTTTTTGGTGGCCTAGTACCGCCTGGATGTAGAAGTCTGCGATAAACGTCCCCTCAAAAAGCTAGGTAGGCTCTTTTATCCCGGGTTTACTTTATTTTTGCAAAGGGATTCGTGGGTTTCGGAGATGGCGATGCGACAAAATAAATTCTCCAATGCAGTCGTTCAGTGTTAGCAAAATATTACAGATTTATCTTTCTGAGTTTTCATATTAAACCAATCTTTCATTAGTTACCTAAAAGTAAAGAATAAACGAATAAATTGATTTGTAAGAGCTATAATTACGCAATTTACACTTAATATTGTCCAGTTTCCTATTTCAAACTAAAGCACAAATTTAAATCTTATAATCGCTCTTGTGTTGCAGGTGTCCATGGGTGAGGCGACGGCACTCGTGGTCGTGGCAGATACAGTTTATGACTAGACCATATAAAACTTGATGGGCGAGACAAGAAATCCTTTATGAAGAAAGCTATTTACGTTAGCCAAGGGGCTGATAGAAAGAATATTTAATAAATTAATTGGAATAATAAATATTTTCCTCGTGATGGTGTGATAAAATAAATTCGTGTTGCGCTCTGTAGCAAAGTTTGTTTAACCCTCATGCCTTGAAGTCCCCGCAACTGTCAATACCTACAATTTTATTTTAAAACCGCTGTCGCTTCTCTTGTGGTTCAATTTTGTAATTTTTCTTACGTTTGAGTATCCATATGCTACCATGAGGTGTTAAACAACAACTTTGCCTTTTGTATTTCTAGGTAATACAACTGAATTATTGCTTCCTTTATCTCAAAAATGGCTTTGAAATGACAAAGTGAGAAAGTGTCACGATATTATACACCGTGGGCTGGTAAAACCTGATAAATTTAAAGTTGTATTCTTAATCGCATTTAGAGGCTAAAATATCATACAAATTTTCTGTAATCGGTCTTCTTTCAGAGATAATGGCAATTTTTGCGAAAATTTGTTTCTGCAATAACTTTGTGAAAAACGCCTTTTTCGCTGCGGCGCTGCCTCTATGTGACTTGGTTTAGTCATACCTTCTGACAAACATTACTCAACTAAAAAGAACACTCGCAATTTTGATCTATAGATGAATTAAGAAAACTTTACTTCTTCGTTGTAATGTTTTTTTTTTTCGCCAAGATGTAGAAAGAAATAACGTGCTGTATACAGAAAATAGCTTTTAAATCGGCTAAAAGAAAAGCGGCCAAGTGCGAGTCGGACTCGCGCATGAAAGGTTCCGTACCATTTAAGACGTATTAAAAAAAATCTACTTGCTAGATCTTGTTCAACATTTTACCACTTTGGACACACATTTTACCACTTTGGAACTGTCTCTCGCGCAAACTATTCAGTTTAGAAAAAAATGATCTTAGGAACCTAAATATCATTTTTGAAGACCTATCCATAGATACCCCACACGTATGGGTTTGGTGAAAAATTTTTTTTTTTAATTTATTGACGTATTAAAAAAAAAACTATTCACTAGATCTCGTTCAAACCAATTTTCGGTGGAAGTTTGCATGGTAATGTATATCATATATTTTTTTTAGATTTTTCATTCTGTTATTTTAGAAGTTACAGGGGGGGGGACACACATTTTTTCACTTTGGAAGTGTCTCTCGCGCAAACTATTCAGTTTAGAAAAAAATGATATTAGAAACCTAAATATCATTTTTGAAGACCTATCCATAGATACCCCACACGTATGGGTTTGATGAAAAAATTTTTTTTTTTAAATTTTTATGACGTATTAAAAAAAAACTACTTACTAGATCTCGTTCGAACCAATTTTCGGTGGAAGTTTGCATGGCAATGTATATCATATATTTTTTTTAGATTTTTCATTCTGTTATTTTAGAAGTTACAGGGGGGGGACACACATTTTTTCACTTTGGAAGTGTCTCTCGCGCAAACTATTCAGTTTAGAAAAAAATGATATTAGAAACCTAAATATCATTTTTGAAGACCTATCCATAGATACCCCACACGTATGGGTTTGATGAAAAAAAATTTTTTTTTTAATTTTTATGACGTATTAAAAAAAAACTACTTACTAGATCTCGTTCGAACCAATTTTCGGTGGAAGTTTGCATGGCAATGTATATCATATATTTTTTTTAGATTTTTCATTCTGTTATTTTAGAAGTTACGGGGGGGGGGACACACTTTTTACCACTTTGGAAGTGTCTCTCGCGCAAACTTTTCAGTTTAGAAAAAAAATGATATTAGAAACCTCAATATCATTTTTAAAGACCTATCCATAGATACCCCACACGTATGAGTTTGATGAAAAAAGATTTTTTGAGTTTCAGTTCTAAGTATGGGGAACCCCCAAAATTTATTGTTTTTTTTTTTCTATTTTTGTGTGAACATCATAATGCGGTTCATAGAATACATCTACTTACCAAGTTTGAACAGTATAGCTTTTATAGTTTCGGAAAAAAGTGGCTGTGACAGAATCGGACAGACAGACGGACATGACGAATCTATAAGGGTTCCGTTTTTTGCCATTTGGCTACGGAACCCTAAAAACAGAACATTTTTTTTCCGAATTTTACTAAACATTTTTTGATCCTCAGGAATGCGTTTAAGATCTGTCGGATTTTACCAACCCATCACCGTGGGATATATTACGACACTTTCACATTTTATCACGCCAAATTCACTGTGCCACGGTACTGTCAGCGAGAATTCAGTAATTAATCCTGTTAAATATAAGCATCACTGAAACTCCTAAGCACGCCTCCAACTCCAGAAGTGATACATGCGCGTTGCCGACCCTTTAAAAACCTGTACACTTCTTTTTTCAAGAACCCCTACTGTAGACCTTCAGAAAAACCTCGGCAGGGAGCTCATACTAAAGCCGGAGCGCCCGCGGGAGGAAATTCCTCTTAAGCCGCACAGTGCGCGACCATTGTTGCCACTAAAAAATGTAATCTACTGTGGTTTCGTAGTATCCTAACACAAATACAGAGGATACAGAGTAAGCTATTTCATTCGAAACATTTTCTCAGTCAAAATTTGGAAAAAGAGAGAAAGAGGAAAGAGAGAGGAAATTGCATACGACCACTCCGTTCAGTATTAGAATCATCATAGAAATATTATGTTGTCACATTTTTATGCTATGTGTACATGATTGTACGATAATGGTTAGCATACCTACATCGATCTTATTCTAACACATAAGTGCGTCCTGTAATTTAGTAGTAGTAGTAGTAGTAAAACTTTTTATTGTACAAAAATGAACACAAAACAGGAAAAAAACACTCATCATTAATACAAAGGCGAACTAGTTTTCCAGTTTTTTCACTATTATTAGTTTGTAAATAATTTATATATACATACATACATAGCTACTATCTACTTATTGCCTACCATGAAAATCTTAATTTGAAAATCGTATATTTGCCTCTCTATCGTTCTTGCCCTTTCGAGCTTATAGCTGTTCTCGGAAAACTACGAAAAAAGGAAAGAACTGTTTATTTAATGAATTTATCAGGAAACATTTAAAAAAACAATAAGAGCAACGCCAAGATACAGAGGAACTACCGCGAAACACAGAAACTATCGGGGTTGTTTATCCGCGGGTGTAATAAACTCCTTATATTGTAGTGGTTATATCCTCTTTGCTTAGAGCTACTAATATCTGTGACCAAAGACATTTCTGTAAAGATTTGACGTGCGGTTCGCAGTTGCGGTCGTATACACCAAACACTAAAAATCACCATGCTACGTGCAGTCGGTCTTGTCATCATTTTACTATGGAATTTGACAATAACACTGACGTATTTAGGCCGCTGCAGTAATGTCGGAGCAGTGGTGCAGCTGCGGTCGGAAATACGTTAAAATTACCATATTACGTGCAGTCGGTACCGTCATTGATTTTACTATGGAAATTGACAATAACACCGACGCGTTCAGGCCGCTGCAGTAATGTCGGAGCAGTAGTGCAGCTGCGGTCAGAAATGGACTGTCACCTATAATCGTTCTTTCACCGGTCTCCCTCATTGAAGTCGGTTTTTTTTTCTTAAAAATTATTAACTTATGTGGTGCTGTGGTTTTTGCAATTAATGTTTTTCGCCTAAAAATACCTGCGTCCCTGCTATGGAACGCCGCATGAACCGCGCGAGTATCCACTCATCTTGCACACCGAGAAATCATTGGAATAAACGATACACACCTTTATAGAGAGAGGGAGGTGGATAATGGCTGTCAGGTTGGAGCCTCACGTGGCGCGTAGCGAGTATGAAGGCAAGTGCAGCGAGCACTATCCCGTCCAGACAGCCGATCACAGCTAGGAGATACGCCCAGCGGATGTGACAGCGACCTGAAATATTACAGAATTCAATGAATAAATCACGATCTAAAACAAATAGAGCCTATCTAGACTGAGAAACTAATTTTGTTAACAGAAAAGGATGCCACGGTTGTAAATGGGGTGAAGGGTTGAGGTCCGGTCCGTGCATTTTTCTAATTTCGCGTCTTTTTTTACCTGACGAGGTATATTTAGTTTCTATACTTAGGGTAGGTTGCACTTTAGGCCCTCAGATGGGCGTTAGGCAGGTAAGGCACTGGAGGAGGGGGTGTTGAGCTCAAATTTGACGATGCCTGCCCCTCCCCAGGCTTCCGGCAATATCTTTACCTATATTGTACTGGTCGGCAGTGGGTCCGCAGGTCTCCTGAACAGCTGGTTCTCCCCACGCGGCGGGGTACACGCAAACCCCCGCGATCATGCACGCCGCTGTAACAAAGAAGAAAAGGGTATCAACCCAAATGCGTCTTCGATAGTTGGTCCTACGTGCCATTCAGCCCACGATTCAAACTCTTATACCAAATTCCAATCCAACCAAGGGCGTCGCCAGATGATGGGTTAGGGGCAGTTGCTATGGCCGATGGCGGAGGGGAGAAGGGCATAAATTTCGTTACATATTTTTTTGGTGGTGGAGGGGCAGGGTCAGATTTTTCACAATACTTACAATAGGTAGGTACCAAAAATCAAAATCGAGTTTCGCTTTTTTGTATGGTTTAATGGGTCGATTATTTTTCGTCAGATATCGATAAAACTAAGTGAATAGATAGAGTTCGCTATTCCGTACCATATGTATAATTGTATAAACGCTGATCACCGTATGGCCTTTTCATACCTAAGTATACCTACGTGTTACAAGCCTCAATTATATTATTATCTATAGTCTGCCAAGGCATTTCCGTCAGTAGAAAAAGCGGCAAATTTAAAAATGTTGACGTGAAGGGTTATCATCGCTCCATAGAGAATATCGCGCATTTTTCTACTGACAACGTTGTTTGGCAAAGTTTTATGAATATAATAAAAGAGTTATAGCAAGTTATAGTGTTTATGAAACCACTGAAATATCATTTGAAATGTTTTCAAGTTACATTTACGCTAAGTAAGTAATATAAGTAAGTAGTAAGTAAGTAAGTAGTATATTTTTGAATGCTAACCGAACTAATGGACAGCACAGCGCTACGCTAAATTCAGCATTCAATGATTTTTGCTTCCATGGAAATGAAAACTTGAAAAGATACCTACTCGTGACGCCTATCACAAGAAAACTGTAAAATATAAATATTTACCTATCCGTTCGTCGTTCGTTCAAAATTAATATTTAAATGCCTTCTTTTTTTTTATACTACGTCGGTGGCAAACGAGCATACGGCCTGCCTGATGGTAAGCAGTATCCGTAGCCTATGTACGCCTGCAACTCCAAAGCCTACTTTCTCGCCTCGGTAATAAATTAATAATATACCTATGATTTCAGTTATTTAAATTAATAGTACATAAAACTTAGAAACAAACATAGAAAAGAAACCGAGCAGCTGCAATGTCATCATCGTCATCAATTAACTTTTCTCGCTCGCAATTTGCTTCGAAAGTGTTTAGCAATTATTCGGATCAGGCGGCCGCACCGCGTCGAAAGCTACGAAGGGAAAATGTTCTGAATCAGTGAAGATGGAAATTCATTCACGGTTCGATAATTTGTATAATTTTATAATGCAAATAGATTTCCAAATTACACGTCGGCAACATTGAAAGAAAAAAATGTTCCGTAAACAAAGTTTTGTACGGAACACTAAAAAGGCAGCTGTGGTAAAAATATCAGACGGCCTACCGCGAAACACGAAAATCCAAATTGCGTTATCTGCCTCTCCATCACTCAACCATATTCGCGCGATAAAGCGGCAGATAATTAAATTTAAATTTTTGTGGTTCGCGGTAGGCCCTCATTTACGGATATCTTGAAGTGAAATCATCATTTCTGACTCAACACTCGAAATAAGTATGGATCTTTTATCTGAGAGAACGCGATTGCAAAAATTCGTACCGACTTTTTACCGCGATGGTTTCCCATAAACTTTTTAACAAAAAATAAAACCGACTTCAAAAATTACCAAAAGCGCTATACATGTACCTATAACATTTGAAGAGTTCCCTCGATTTCTCCAAGATCCCATCATCAGACCCCGACTTGGTGTCAACGGGACCATCTTGGGGTTATACCCGTTCGATAAAAAAAAAATTGAAAATCGGTTCACGATTCTCGGAGATATTGAGTAACATACATACAAAAAAAATTCAGTCGAATTGAGAACCTCCTCCTTTTTTGAAGTCAGTTAAAAACTTGGAAAGTACAGAAACAGTAAACCAATTCCGGTGCGAAAAAGGGGGGCTGATTTGACCCATCTGATATCGCAATAATAGTTATGGCCGCCGAAATATTGCAGTCAAATCTTCTACCATTAGTATACCTAGATATTTTTGTAGCACGAACGTTGACGTCTAAGTGTTTGACAAAATAAAAACATCGACAGTCCTGTTATCGATAAGTGCCACTTTAACGTGAAGAAAAATATAGGGTGATAGGGTTATAGGGTGCGTTAAAAATAGATAATAGTAACAAAACTATAAATTTATTTATATTTTACATACTTTAGAAAACAAATTGAAACCCTTTTGTAACTTTCTTTCTTCGTGTCGCTGAATTAATTCTCCCATAAGTCACTCCATGATAAACACACACCCAAATTGTCTTTCAAATTGACGCAGAATGATACAACATGTAGTATATTAAACCCAATTTTGATCCCATAGCAAATCTGTGTCTGTGTCTCTGTATATGGCTACAGTGTAGGTGTATCTTAGTTCTTTATTATTAACAGTATCGCACTGATGTATTAATGACCCTCTTTCTCTTTTACTTAAATATGTATACCTCGTTGCAGTAGTAAGTATGTACTTATCGATAACAAGATTGTCGATATTTTTATTGTGGTAAGCACTAAGCAAATTCTGTTCCTGCTTGAAAAATATCTAGGTATAACCATTAGTCAATTCGTAATTCCAGTATCAAATACTAAACTTTTACTCGCAGCTGCCAAATACGAAAACCATTTGGGGCTATACTCTATCATCGAAATAAATAATATGGGACATTCTTGCACAAATCGACCTAGTCTCACAGTAAGCTCAATAAGGCTTGAAAAACCAATCAATGAAAAAATCATTAAATAAAACCGATCATCATCATTCATTGTAATATTTTTGTACTTTATTAAGTACACATTACTTCAAATATCGCCAATGCGGTATATACGAGTAGTATTTGATGAATCCGATCCGTCAATCAATTATCCATACACACTTTACATTTTGTTTTGTCCTAATAGGTAGCTATTAGATAAATTAAAAATTAAATTATCATTTATTTCAGATCTTTACAATCCATAGATTTTGTTAGTTTATCTAAGCTACGTACCTAATAACTAGTGTTAGTATTTACTAATTACAACTAAACTAAAAAGTAACAAAACAACGTACAGTACCCCTAGTGTAAATAAATTCGATTTCGAAACGTGACGTACGCGTTTGCGTTTAGTCTCATTTTGTATTGGATTTAGAAAGAGCGCGCCAAGCGGGACGTTTTGTTTGGAAACTCAAAATCCTATACAAAATGAGACTTAACGCAAACGCGTTCATCACGTTATGATGTCGATCAAATTTACACTAGGGGTACAGGTCGCCCAGTCATCACAACTACCAGGTGCCTCCATATTCGACAGTCGCATCTATCGGATAATACTTTCAGAAATAGATAAGTCATAAGTCATTTATTCATAAAGTTAATTTACACGTTATAAAAATGGAACATATTTAAATATGCCGTTAACAAATAAACACACATTCTTTCTAATAATATAAAAATAAGAATTACTTGACATCCTTTTTGTGAAAATTTAGGTATTCATCATTCATAATCATAAAACGGGTACTCAATAAGCCAGCGTACACCAGCAGTGGCAGCATGGTTCCAATTTTATCGCTTGTCACTATGCCCGTCCCGTTCGCACTTACATAGTTGTTAGAACGTGACAGGCATGGTGACAAATGATAAAGAGCCAACCATCTTAGCCCTACAGGACACACTTTATCTAATTGCTTCGCTTGCTTAGAGCATTACGAACAATCGCACAAACAACACAAAAACAATAACACATTGTTGTTCAAACCTAACCACAAAAGTACATACAACAATACATAACGGTTAGTTTGTACTTCCTTTTACAGACAATGCGTTATCGTAGCCATGGTAAACACTTTCTTTCGCGTAGGAAACGATTACCCTGCTTTAGTTAATTTCTAGTTTTGTTCACATGGGAAGTTGTTTTTTTTAATGTTGTCAACAGTGAATCGTTTATGTAAATCAATATGTACGGTCGAGGAAATTGATTGGTTAGCAGTTTGCGGTTCAAGTAAATTTGGTTTTACATAATTATGCTAAGAGTTGTCCAATGTAAAATGAACCGTAAACTGCTAAAGAATCAATTTCCTCGACCGTACCAACAATCGGCCTGATTCGAACTTTAAGATACTTCATCTTCTTTAAGATATTCGAACAGATAACAGATTTCTTCAAACAAAAACGTGAGTTTAGAGTTTTTGACACTGACATACTCGTATCCGATCCATATCGTATCTAGAGCTAATATTTGACGTATCTTAAATTTCGAATCGGGCCGATAAAGTGTTATTAACTTCCATTCAAAGAGTAAAGAAATATATCTCATCAATCTACTTATAACTTTTTAGGGTTCCGTAGCCAAATGGCAAAAAACGGAACCCTTATAGATTCGTCATGTCCGTCTGTCTGTCCGATTATCTCACAGCCACTTTTTTTATGTTAATTTCCTGTGGATTTTAGGCATGTTTGGACATTCTTGGACGCAATACAATTTATTGTGCAATACTTCACCATGGTGGTAAGTAGAGGTAGGTAAAGTATGTGTTTATCTACCTCGTTTTATAGTTTCTCTATCGTTTCTGGGCGACATCAACACGAAATTAAAATAAATATACTCTCATTTGTACACAATCTTGACGTCTTTTAAAAATGTTTTTTAAACCAGGAAGTATTTATACCATTACTATTATTTACGAAAGCAAAATAATTTCAATAATAGTATATAATTTATAACTGTGACATATTTGCCGTGACTTATTTTCCGAAACTGTCAAAATCGCTTAACTTCTTTCTAAGATATAAAACAAACTAAGTATAACTAGTATAAGTAGGTAAAGGAAAAGTGGAATATAATGATAACAATGATCACAGATCTTCCCATTCATAACGTATGCACAGTTGCACACAGAACCCCAATTTACAAAGAAACTTAAAGAAATCACATAATCAGAGTTAATGTTGTAATTAGCATACATTGCGAAATGCTACGTAATTAAAAATCACGTCCACATCATTAAGTCACGGTCCGTGGTCGCTGTGGGAATTTAAACTCACACAGGTACCTTTGTAGTTAGTAAAACAAAAAAATAAAGGCCATACGGAGGAGATAGGTACGAGAGGTGCGATATATAGTTGAGTTCTTTGGACCTTCGTGTGTGCATACAATCGCGAAAAAATTCGAAAGTGTCTGTGATGTCCTTAATCCGCTTTGAGCGTGGGAATGCCCAAATCCCAGGTAGCCCGACCGATCCCTGTCGTGTGTGCGTGAAAGATTCCTAAACACAGGCAAAGAGGTTCCAGTTGCGAAGCAAAAATACCTGATTAAATTATACTGATCGTCAAAAATCTGCTGTGCGGAAAACGGAAGCACCAATTTGCTTATAAAAGTGAAAGGACCGCCGTAGTCCATGGCATTGTCATACGCATACATACGCGTCGAGCTACCAGGAAACCAATGTTATATGTACATGATCTTCAAACGCACTGTGTGGTTTAAGGCTACTACAGACGTTACAAAAAATGCAACAGACAACGAATTCAATCGATCATTCAATTTGCAAAACAGTGGAGAGGCCATTAAGTGCTTGTGCACGAATCGCACGAGGTTCAATAGAAAAATCACGACAGATCGAGTTAGGGGAGGGGGAGTATAAGGGGACGTCAAGTCGAGGTCAATCAGTACCCGAACAAACCTCACGTGATTTGTGCCCTAAGAGGAATTTTCTCCCGCGGACATCTAAGCCTATTATAATGCCAGCCTGGCATTGGCATCACCAATTCACGGGATGTCCCTTACCCGGGATGTGAGGACACCCTACCACCTCAGCGTCTTCCTAGTGAATATATTAGAGATAACTAAATTCGATATTACGTCGGAACTAACCAAAAAAAACATCGCTCGAGGGTGAGCGATTGGAGTAACATAGGTACATGTATGATCGTGACACGCGGTATTTGTGAAGTGTGACGAAATAATTGCAATTTACAATCACTCCGTGAAGCGTGAATTGTAGTTTAAAAGCTTTGTTAGTTATTAGGGCAGTTAGAAAAAGTAAAAGTTATACCACGTTACTGATCAAGGCCTACTTCGAAATTCTAGTTTCCGTATATTCTTCTCTTTCACTCTTATAATGAAGTTCGCGGAAGGTCCAGCGGTAGCAGCATGGTTCCATTTTTATTACCTGTCACTATGCCTGTCACTTTCGCACTTACATACTTGTTAGAACGTGACAGCCATGGTGACAAATGATAAAGAGCCGACCATCTTAGGCCTACGTCGGAGCTCACGTCAAATGCGGCCTCTATTTGTCACCCTAAAGCGACTGTAACAAGAATGAAAGATTTATCAACTAACATATTTTTTTAGCTTAGTTAAAAAAATAGATGAGCGAAGTAAAAAAGTTGGTAACCCCTCTACCCCTCTGCACTGCACCAAAGGGATAAAAAACACGCACAACTACTCGTATATATATATAAAATTCATCAGTTCCTTAAATACCTATTACTAAAGTCTGTTCGGAAAGAAAGTATGGAGCCCAATACATTCCACGACTCTTCTCTTTCCGCACAGACTCTACCTATTAATTCCTGCTCTTTCTAAACTTTTTTTTTTAAACTAAAACAAATCTAATATTGTACCTCAAACAAGCTGCATGCGTCTTGGTAGGGTTTGTCGATCACAGTAATCTATTTATACCTATCCAAAACATGACCTATAAGCGCCTACCGCGAAAAACCAAAATCTTTATTTCTTTATCCGTTTCTATAACCCTCGAATATGCACGTGCGATAGAGCGACATAAAATATAACGAAATTACGATTTTCGTACTTGTACAGCTTGTACAGTCAGCAGCATAAGTATCTAGTATCTACCATTTTGTAACAGCTTAACAAAAATTGATGTCTTTAATATAGAACAACTAAGACTGTAAAACGTAGGTATACTTTGGAACGAGAATTTGTCTTATATGTGGAAAAGTTATCTCGGATGTCAGATACTTTTGGTGCGTTGTTTCATCCGCTACTATTGATGCTGACTGTACTATACTTAAATACAACTAATACTAAGTATCTAACTCCAATGACTCCAACATTAACATGACCATTAGCAATGTCATTAGCACGCATATGAAACGAGCCAAGACCATTATACCGATCTATATTCCCTCCGATATGCACCGATCAGGTTTCCTCGCCGGTTAGAAAAGCGACAGTTCTCTCTCGAAAGTTCGCTTTCTACCGAGTGGTCAGTCAGAGTACTTATCTACTGGTGGAATTAGTTTTTACAGATTATTACTAGAGCTAATGCGTGAGAAAGTACCTAACTAACTACAGATATAAGTATACAGTACCCCTAGTGTAAATTTTATCGACATCATAACATGACGAACGCGTTTGCGTTAAGTCTCATTTTGTATAGGATTTTGAGTTTCCAAAACGTCCCGCTTGGCGCGCTCTTTCTAAATCACATACAAAATGAGACTAAACGCAAACGCGTACGTCACGTTTCGAAATCGAATTTATTTACACTAGGGGTACAGAACATGAATAAGTATTAAAAATTTCACCCACCCATACCAATATCTGTTTAGAAAGATCCTATTCTCTTTGTTCCGCGTATTCTATCATTCTCACTTCTTAACACCACGCGGTTGAAAGAGATGGACACTGTTTTTATCACGCTGTCAAGTGGACACTACACTACACAATAGTTATTTGTTTTACAAGGGGGAAAAGTTGTTGTTTTACCTCTCGTGTAATCTTGATGATAGTGATACCTGAGCAAGCGAAAGATCCCAAAATTGAACCACGAGCGAAGCGAGTGGTTCGTCAAGTGGAATCTTGAGCGTTGCGAGGGTTTCAAAGCACGAGGGTTAAACAAATTTTGCCACCGAGTGATACACAACATTTTTCACCACGCAAAAGTTAATTCTACCAGCCAACATAAGAAAATAACACAACATTTGCGTTTGATTACTTTTATCGCATCGAGCATCGATCTCTTCCATTCTAACCACCACACTGAACGCGCGTGTCCTAGACTTAAAAGAACCTACCTATTGTAGCTTAACACCATTAAAATGGTACTTTACATTTAAACTTTGTTTTTATTTAAATAGCGCAGTAACGCGCTAACAGCCACACATGTGGATAAAATGCAACTTTATTGTCAGTTTTTGAACAACCAGCTGGTGTGGTGAAAAAATACAACCATAATGTCCATAATATCCGTACATCTAAATAATGCTTAAATAGTCCCGTAGCAATGAACTGAACTGCACCTGTAATGCGTGATGCCACTGCGACTCAACCAGCCCTCATAGGATATTTATTGCTAAACAGTGTGTGGGATCCTGCAAGGAAAGCGTTCTTCGACGTTCGCATAGTAAATGCTGACGCTTCCTCTTACAGCAACCTCACCTAGGAAAAAACAGCACAGAGACACAGCCGAGAAAAACATCTAAAATACGACAGATCAACAGAGGACCTACGAGCCTCCTCTACTCCACTAGTCATCTCATGCGATGGAGCTGTAGGGACTGAATACAATAGTTTCTTTAAAAAAACCAGCATCAAAGTTAAATGATAAATAGGGAAAAGCGTATTCACAAATTATTTTCTGGCTGAAAGTTAAAGTTCAAATTTCCGTAATTACAGCTGTCTCCATAAAAGTCAGAGGCACAAGACGACACATTAAAGCTTTCGAGTGCGAAGATGGTGCAGGAATCATATACTGAAAGTCCCCCAAGACCTTCCTCTTCTACTACCTCTTCATATCACTACTGAAGGCAGCAGCTTTTTTTATATGCTCTTTACCGTCTCCATGTTCATGTATATTGTATCTTACGTTATTTAGTAATAAACAAATAAGTCCCGTGGGCATGTAATAGAAATCGGAAACTATAGGGTCAAGTGCTTTTCTTAACCAATACAAAACTGGCATCTGGCATTCAATGTAGAATTATGTACTTAGTTGTTTAGGTACTAGTTTCAGGCTAGTCTTGGAAAGTGCGTCCGTCGGATGCGATTTCACAGTCCAATTGCAATTACATCCATTTAATCGGTGTTGACTGCTTGATTGCTTCCTTGCGCAAGCGACCAATTGAAACGAAAGCAAATGCAGAATGGGGCATGCAATACGTGTTGAGAAGTGATATAATGATGTGTTTCACCAAAAATGCCAAGTTCAATATAAAGAATACGCCTTGCCGACTTCACCGCCAAAATATTTAAGATTAAATGGTTGGTAAGCTCTGTAGGTAATTACTAACCAGATAAGCAGACTATTTTAAGATAAATTCCTGCTCTAGACGGCTAGGTTTCATCAGCAAACCAAACTTTTTAAGAGTAGATATCTAGATATGTTAACATCACAACCAACAGTAATTTGCGTATAACAAAAAGAATAAGAAAAATATATAAGAAAATAACGAGGAACAAGTTGGTGATTGATGATGATGATGTAATCCTGTTATCAGGGACATAGGGCTCGCAGAAGAATTTTCCATTTGGCGCGATCCTGTCCTGAGTGACTACTTCCAGCTAGGTGGTGATTGGTGAGCCAAATATAAGTTTTTTGTGTTTAGTAATCCTAAGTGACAAAAGTTGTCACCCATGTGCAAAATGTTACGACTATTAGGAGTAGAAATAGGAACGCGTTGCCTAATAGGAACTTTGATTTGAAGTTCCAACCAGTGTACTACTTTTGGCGTAGATCTTGCTCCGTCTTTCTTTTGAACGGTTCTGAATTTCCTTTGTATTAAAAAAGGGGTCATCCATTAATATATATAGTTGTATTTTGTATTTGTATTTGACAAACCCCTCCCCCCCTGGTGTGACGTCACATTTTTGCAATTTTTTTTTCAACGAAATCGGCGAAGAGAATTAGGTACTATTGATATTTTATCATAAAATTTTTGCCAAAAGAAATATTAGTAGGTAATTATAACACAAAACCGATTAGGAAAGAAAATTAATCGCATATAAGTCATATAACGATTATCGTTCCAAAAACTTGTTATTTAACTGTACTGTACAGCGAATAAAAAATTTAAATAAACACTGATGAAGTTAAAGTGACGTCACAAACTTTGTGACTCCCCCCTCCCCCTTGTCACAACATGTCACATTTTCGTGAACCCCTCCCTCCCCCTAAACGTGTGATGTAATTAATGGATGACCTCAAAACAGAGATTTCTTCTCTAAAAACTGTTGACCTCCGCTCTAAATCTCGCCCTCACTGCCACTCACTGCGAGAGCTACAAGTACTACAACATATAATCAAATTCTTTATCAGATAATCGACATAATACAATTTTGTAAACTCAAAACGGACATGCCTTTCATAACGGAGTTATGCTCGGTTGCATAATGAGTTCTCACGGAGTTCTGTCATTGTTGGGCGCCCCAGTTTTACCATCATATTTGATGCGCCACCTAGTTGATGCAATGCGTAACTAAATCTAGGAAATTGATACAAATATAATGAGGAGATGAAATAATAGTTTAGGTTACGCGAAAGATAATGGTCAAAAGCCAAATCCGGGTTAAGTATTTTATTAATTGCATATTTTAATTATTATTGGGTAATTCGCGATCGTATTCGTATCGTATCATGTACGTCGGTGAATGTAGGAAATTAAACTCGCATAATAATTAATATACGTATGTATGTAGATACTTGTGTTATGTACGTTGTGTGCAATATGTGTCTGAAAAGCTTACTTTATTAAAGTCATCAAAATGACAGGGTGGCCGGGTTTCGAGCTTAAAATGTGATATTTAGTAGATTGTGAACCAAGGGATGAAAGGCACCCTTTGCTGCCGTAGTGTGCCATTAGGAGGCTGCCAATAGTCCGAGATTGAAATGGTGGCTTTCACCCGAGTTAAACACTCTACTTTTCATTTCGAATACGAGGAAAGTAAAATACATGTGCATTTAAAAAAAACACAGGTATAAACTTCAGTAGTATTTCTTGAGGGTACTTTCAATTAACAATTTAGGTAAAAATAACGTTATTTATGGAATGGGGAATTAATTATCAGAATGGAAATTTTACAAGTAATCCATTTAAAAACAAAATTTTAATTGCTTATCGTAAATAAAAGAAAAATCGTACTTAAAAAGTAGAGTGCTCTAGAGAAGAAACGTATCTTTTTCTGCACACTTTTTTAGAACAACAACGACCCACTTCAGAGCATGAGGAATGTAAAATAAATCATAAGGCCCAGCCCATTCTACGGGAGACTTAATATCACGAAATAAACAAAATTGGCATTCGTATTAAAAAGTTATTGTTTATTCATGATTTATTACCCAATGATATTAAAATCTCAATTCACAACGCGGCGAAATCTTCCGGCGTAGGCATGTGCGCTCTCGCTCGCGCGCATCTGTCCTCGTTGATGCTCAAACTCTTCCTCTTACACGCGATCTCCTTCTCCAGGTCCCCTCGGTACTTCATCAGCTCACTCCTCACCCCCTCCGCTTCCCTCACCTGACCCCGCAGAGCCTCAGCCTTCTCTTTTATGAGTTTATGCTCAGCCATCAAGGCATACTGAGCTTCGTCTTTGCAGTTTTCCACGTTAGGCCTCTCATAGTTCCTTGCGTGTAGTCGCGTCTCAGATAACTTGCAGCTCTCATCAGCCTTCCTTAGAGAATCTTTAAGGTAATCTATCAAGTTCTCAACATCGGCAGTTTTCTGCAAATTCTCCTTAAGGTTCCTCTCGAGGTGGTCGCAACACTGCTGCGTGGCTAGTATTGAGTCTGCGAGCGCCATGTTGGTCCTATTAGCTTGAGTCTTCAAGTCCTGAGCTCCTTTCGTGATAGCGGTCATCAGGTCACCTCTCAAATTCTCGGACTCATGTCTGACGTCATCACAGTTTCTGATGCTCTCACTGCAGAAATGCTCCCAGTACTCTAAAGTTGTAGAGTTTTCTGGCCATCGCGCTACACCGGGATGCGCTAGGATTAGGGAAGATTTTGGAGTCATGCTTAAATTCTTCTTGTCCGCTTTTAGTGTTTGCATTTTGTCGCTCCAGTCAAACTCGATAGCTGACTTGGCCGCCTTATTCTTCAACATTTGCTCTTCGACTTTAGCTAGAGTTTCGGTGAAAACTCTCCGTATTTCCCCGACTATTGCGACTTCGTTGACCAGTTCTTGTTCGGCATCATCTCGGACTAAGTCGGGCTCGTAGCGAGACGTTCTCAGTTCGAGGCATTCCTTGGAAATAGCTTCAGGCAGCATGAGGATACGACAAGCGCCCTTTAGCCTTGCCCTGTATTCGTCTAGTATGTTTATTTCCTCGCTGATAGCATGTTCAGCAGCCTCAACCTTCTTCTGCCACGAAGATAAGTCTTTAACTCTCTTCTTTAAATTGTTGTTAGAGTTATTTTGTGCGCCGTTAATTTGATCAAAAGTGTCCGCTATTTCTTTTTTGAACCGCTTCTCCATAGCTATAGCTTTGTCGGTCGCTCTCGGAGTGAGGATGTACTCGTTGTTCTTTCTCCACTCTCCGGTTGAATATCTGGTGATGGAGTATTTGTCGACGACAGGTCGGACGCCGGTTATGCCCGCTTGCGGGGTCCAGTCAAGATGTCCGGCGGCCCAGGGGCCCACGCTGCTCATGCCGAGGAAGTCCCCGCTGGTGCTATCTGTTGGCTGGGGGAGGTACGTCGGTGGGGCACCCGGTGGGTACACCTTAGGTACAGGGGGTTGCACTTGCCCCGGCACGTAGGGCCGCTCGTAGGGGTTCTCGTGCGAACCCCCTCCCGCCGCACCATACTCTGGCTCTATCTGTTTTCCACGCTCACTTGGACAAATATAAGGACAGTCTTTTAGATTCGGTTCTCCTGATGCCATTATAACTAAAATTTTGAGATTTCACTAAATTTATGAATAAAACTATATAAAATTAACTTAAAGCTACAAGTTGTCGACAATTGACAAATAAAATGACATTTCTTAAGGTTTTTTTTTATATACCACGCATTTAATGTTGCATGCAGCCATGTTTTATAGTAAAAAAAAAAAAATCAAAAAGTGTTTAGTTTACTTTTAATAAATTCTTCATTGTTTTATTTAATAAGCGCAATCTTCGTAAACAAAAATTCGTATTACCTTCATCTCTGTCACTTTACTTCAACGGGAAGAGCGATAGGGAGCGTGCATGAACTGTTGGAGGCAGCACAGGAGCCGTCAGATTTTTGGCGCGAGACGTAAATGTGATGTTTTTTGTTCCGATGTAGCCCACAAGATGGCAGAACCTACTATGCACAAGAAAACACGTGACGTGTACATGTGCATGTTTATGGTTCCGATTCAGGCCACAAGATGGCAGACTCTCCAACGCGCACGGTCCCTATAGGCAAAAGTGATCTCGGAATTTATTTGATATTCAAATAAAGTAGGTTTTAAGGTTGTTTAGAGATCCGTTCTGTCTCTATATTTCATCAGTTGTTTTTAGGGTTCCGTAGTCAACTAGGAACCCTTATAGTTTCGCCATGTCCGTCTGTCTGTCTGTCTGTCCGAGGCTTTGCTCCGTGGTCGTTAGTGCTAGAAAGCTGAAATTTGGCATGGATATATAAATCAATAAAACCGACAAAGTCGTACAATAAAATCTAAAAAAAAATTTTTTTTTAGGGTACCTCCCCTACACGTAAAGTGGGGGTGAAAATTTTTTTTCGCTCCAACCCTAGAGTGTGGGTATCGTTGGAAAGGTCTTTCAAAACTAATAGGGGTTTTTAGGAAACATTTTTTGATAAAGTGAATATATTTGGAGATAATCGCTCCGAAAGAAAAAAAATTGTGTCCCCCCCCCCCCCCTCTAACTTTTGAACCATAGGTCCAAAAAATATGAAAAAAATCGTGGAAGTAGAGCTTAAGAAAGACATTAAATGAAAACTATAGCGGACATGATCAGTTTAACTGTTTTTGAGTTATCGCAAAAAGTTTTCCCTTCATAGTAAAAAGACTTACTTTAATTAGGTACTGATTATGCAAATTTGCCTATTTGTTTAACTCGGGTGAAAAGTACCGTTTCAATCCCTTGGTTAACAATTTACTATACTTTAAGCTCCAGTTTAGCTTATTGTGACGGAAGAGTAACTACGGAACCCTACACTGAGCGTGGCCCGACATGCTCTTGGCCGGTTTTTTATTTCCTTGTATCTTTTCCTGTGCCAATAGGATTACCTAGTAGTAGTAGGTATTCTATTCTATCTATATATTCTGGGTAGTCTCTAAAACCTCTGTTCTTGTAAAACTGACTGAACTTCTGGCTTCTTTCCTTCAAATTGCACTCGATTAAAACTTGCAGTTACAAAATGTACTTACTATGTATCTATTGTATACCTACTTACATACCAGCGGATCTACTTAGTTCATTCATCCATTCCAATATAGCCTTTATTGTTTAATACTAAAGGTTCTATGATTTAGCAATAATTAAAGATAACTGTACCAGCCGTGAGAGGCAGGTAATGAAGCTATTGTTTTTTTGCTTGTATTGTTAAGTTACGTTATGGTATAAGTGGGTAAGCATTTGAGGTTTACTACTAGCCATAAAAATAATTATAAGTGATATTAAGAGGCTGTCAACACCCCATGTCCTTGAAATTGATGTTACTTAAACAGTTTTTTAAGATAGACTATTTGTTTTAGTCAAGTAAGAAAAATATATGTTCATATTAATTATATTTCAAAGACCGTGGTTGTACTCGATACATGATTGAACGAAATCGGCTCGATAGAAAATAATTGCAAAGATTGGTCTTAAAATCACAATTTCAAAACATTTATATCTAAACCGCTGTTGAGTTAAATATTACACTAATAATCCACTTTTTTTATTTAAATATTTTTCTTATTATTCCCTTGCCCAGGCCCAGTAACATGCGACAGTGCTATCTCATTTACTCCGATACAAATAGACAGTGTGCGCGCTTTAGGTATTGACAGCCTCTTAACAAATCTTACAAGCGGATTTTTTCTTTACCATCTTGTCGGGATGACCAGATACCTACTCTGAGAGAGATCTAGCTATTGGCTAAGTGTATGGGTAATTCATATTATGGGTAATACTTTGAAAATTCAATTTCCTACTATAAAAAATATTTGTCTAACTGACAGGTGTAAGTACAAGTATTATATTGTTTGTTTTTCTTTTTAACAATTTTAGACTGGGTGATGGTAAACAAGTGCAGAAGAAACGTTTGGAACAGTACCTACTAATGAATATTACCAATCATAAGATACCCAAAGAAATTAATTCCGAGTCATGACAGTTTTTTTACAGGTCTTAGCCCGCTTATACACCGTGGGCCCGAGTAAGCCGATAGATTTAAATTAAACCATGCATTCCTTAGGTTATAAGAATAGAATAGAAAGGAATAGAATATAATTTTTCGACTTCCATGCAGCGCTGATCTGCCAATGACACCATCAAGAGCAAAAAATGTTAAGTATATGACTTTTGGTCAAATTCGGCAACAAAAAAACCACTTTTTACATCTTGACGAATAAAAAACATTACAAGTTTGTTTTTTTATTTAGGTACAGATAAATTTTGCGAGTTTGCTTTAAAACTCCACTGACATTTGATGTATGTTTTCTTTTTAGCCTTAAAACAATTTTGAAACCTTGAAAGATAATCCTCTTATTGCCTGTCAGCGTCGAAACATTATCACGTGATTATTTTACTTCTTACTCAAGCAACAATTATAAGAATTCGGTTCCCATCTTTAACCAACAACGTTGATTAGTTTAATTACCTACAATGCTCGTTAAGGCAGGTTTTCTAATAGTTAATCCAATTATTGATGTCTCGATGCATCGTCAACAAGTTAGCAGCACCAGGGATTAGGGACTGTGCGCGTTGGAGGGTCTGCCATGTTGTGGCCTGAATCGGAACCACAAACATATACATTTACACGTCACGTGTTTTCTTGTGCATAGTAGGTTCTGCCATCTTGTGGGCTACATCGGAACAATAAACATCACATTTACGTCTCGCGCCAAAAATCTGACGGCTCCTGTGCTGCCTCCTACAGTTCATGCACGCTCCCTATTGAGGCCGTGTCAAAGAGTAAAGTATAAACGTCACATTTTCTTAGAAATTTGACATTGCCACACTTTATCATTGCAAACGCGATGCACGGTAAGCTGAGTCCGACTCTACTATTGTACAATATTTAAACTCTGAATTTAGAGCTCGAAAAAACCTTCAACGTCGGAGGTACGCTAATTTGTCCAAAATTTAAGTAAATAAGTTTGCATTTGCATTCAACTTGCAAATCAACGCGACAGTAACGCTCTCGAGGACATTGCCACCTTGCTGGTTAACCAATAACATAAACAAAAGATTATAAAATGTCAAGAATACGGGTTTCGTAAGCGAGAGTGAAAGGCGCAAGAATGCAACTGGTAATAAGCTTGTAATATGGCAGGAAGGAAATGCTGCGGTTAGCATTATACGAGTAATGCTGTTAGATAAAATAACCTTACATGGATGGTGTGAGGAAACTACTAAAGGAGCCGACGAGACGTTACCGGCAAAGTACTGCCAACAACGTCAGGCCGGCAATACGGATTCTTTGGTTCTGGGGCACAGACCGTGTGGGGTCAGCAAATGGCCGACAAACGTCACTGATAATCGCATGCGATTTGCATACATACCTGGCATTTGATCTATTGATTGAATGCGTTGCTCTTACTGACGCAATTATAAAATCGCATGCCATGCAAGGTCTGCAGAAGGATAGTAGCCTATTATTTATTATTATTATTATTTGGAGCCTGTCGTGTCCCACTGCTGGGCAAAGGCCTACCCCCAATATCTCCACTGATCTCTGTCCAGTGCTATGTCTGGCCACTCCTTCAAGAAGGAGTCCAGTTCATCCCGCCTTCGCCGGTGAGGTCTCCCAGATCCCCGATTCGAGTTTTCGGGCTCCCACTCTGTAGTGACTTTGCCCCACAACTCATTCGGCCTAGCCTATTAGATAAGGGAAATCACAAGTTTTAGGAATTGCAAAGTTTTCGATGGCCTAAAAACTCTCAAGTGATTTTTTTATGACTTGACCCCCGCCTTGCCTTGCCAACCCTTGCTTTGATTAAAGAAGTAATTTTCTTCCAGTTCTTCAAACAAGACCGAAGGTCATGACTGTCACTATCAGGAGCGCTCTCTAAATTCCTTAAACAAATGCCGATCAAGCAGAAGAGATTGTAAAGCTATTCGACCTTTACAATAATAACGTCGATACTCTGAGATTACTAGGTCAAAGCTGCACTCAATACAAAGTACCTAAACACAAATATACATCCTATATTTTTTGCCGTCTAATGTACCTGATTATGTGATCTTTTGTTATCACACAAGTGCGCTGATCAGTTCTAAATGAGCGAAGAATCAACAACTTTTCTATAAATAAATACGTATATTAATTTGGATTATATTTTGATGTCTAAAAACCTGCCAATTCAGAAGCTGACGGATAGTGAGAGCGAATCATACCGCACCTGTCCCTGTCTATGTTCAACGTCTTCCTTTTCGACGCTATGGCTGCCTCCAACTCAATCCTCTTCTTCATAAGATCCTCTCGTATCCGTTCCGCGTTGTTCAGCTGTCCGAGAAGTGACGTCACTGTCTCGTGAATAGTCTTCACTTCTTCTATCAGGCCTAAGTGAGGTTGGTCTCTTACTGCCTCTCCATGCGGCCGCCATTGGTTTCGGTTGTCCAGTCTTGTCTGAGCCAATTTCATTGCTGCGTCCATCTTTTGGATGGAAGCTTTTAGGTTGTCTATAAGACACTCCATGTCAGCGATTCTTTGGACGGTGCTTCGTAAAGTTTCTTCCAATTTTGTGCATAACTCTGTAGTCAAAGCGACGGTCTCTGCTAAGGCCATGTCGGTCCGGTCAGCTTGATTTCTAAGCTTCCTACCTCCGTTGACGAGAATGGCGTTTAGACTGCCTCGTAAATCACTAGATTTTTGCCTAGCGGCCTCAACCTGCTGCACATTCTCTCGGCAAAAGAATTCCCAGTACTCTAAAGGGGCTGTGTAATCCGCAAACCTTGTTGCTCCCGGTCTGAACAAGATGGTAGATGATTTTGGAGTAAGTCCTAGATTAATAGTCTCACCGATGTACGCCATGTTTTTATCGCACCAGTCGTACTCAATCCGATGCTTAGCAGCTTTATTGATACTCATTTGCGCTTCAATATTCTCTAAAGTCTTGGCTAGGGTGGCTCTTACTTCGCTAACTAAGTTCATTTCTTTGATCAGCTCCTGCTCTGCTAGATCGGCTACTAAATCTGGTACGAAGCGGTTGGATCGAAGATCTAAGCACTCTTTGGATATTGATTCAGGCAACATCAGTACCCTAGAAGCCCCCTTTAGTCGCTGCCGGTCAATCTCGAGCAATTCCACCTCTTCCGTGATCGCTTTACATGCTTTTTCAACTTCAACTTTCCATCTGTAGATATCTTTGGCTTTCTGTTTGAGTCGCTTATTGTTTTCCAGCTGCGTCTTGTCGATGTTGCCGAAAGCTTGCATGATGGCAGTTTTGGCGTTGTAGTCAACTATGTTTGATTCCGTTATGGATGAAGGGTCAAGTACGCGGTCATTGTGCTTCCTCCATTCACTGAGTGAGTATCTGCTGATGGAGTACTTGTTGACGCCGGGTCTGGTGCCCGTCATTTCTCCGAGAGGAGTCCAGTCAACCTGGCCATCGTGTCCTGGCTTGAGGTTGGGCAGGTACTCCTCACCGCTTGGAGGTGGTCTGATAGTTGCTTTTTCTTCAGCGTGTACTGGAGCAGCTTCCGCGGGAGGAGCGGCCTTCGCTTCTTGGGCGTCTTTCGTCTCCTCTTTCGCCATTTCCACTTTTTTAAATGCACCGATATCTTTGCAAACTTTGGGACATTTGGGATCCTCCGGAAATGTAGTTAAAGTCGATTCTGCCATTTTATTAACAAAATAAATACACTAATTGTCTAAAAAATTTTAAAATGCAGTGACAGTTTATAGACAAACAAAATAAGTCATAAAAATCTCTTCGATAAATATATGCGGGTTTCATGAAAGGTTTTCATTAAATATTTAAACAGTATGTAGGTTGTTTTGAAATGTTAAATACATTTCAATTTGTCTATGCTTATTTTTTGTTATTTATACTTGGTGTACGGTGGTGTACGGACGTAGTGATTATATGCTCTTTGGTGTACGGTGTGAAGCAGTGATAGCAGTCAAAGAGCATATAATCACTACGTTTTAATAGCAGTCTTTGGCAACTCCTTTGTTGACAAGAAATGTTTAGATAGATAGATAGATACATTCTTTATACTTATATATGTTTGGCGATAACGTTCTCAAGTTGACAACATACCGGACCGGAGCCGAAAACGTAGCTCGTAGTGATTATATGCTCTATGCAGTGATAGCTGAGTGCACTTCCTTCACGCAAGCAGCGGAGAAAAGTATAAAATAATAATAAGCCATTAAACCATAAACTATGTAAAATATGTACTAGTAATCTGTCCTGCGGTTAAATTCAACTTTCATCTTTGTTTACTTAAGTTGTTGCTAAATTACATAAGGTTTCCTGTAATATTATGGTTTGTATTTTATCCCTAAGAGAAAAAAATACTAAAAATTTAAAATAAATATGAAAGTACATAATCTGTCTTCCTATCTGTCTGTGACCTCTTCACGCTGAACTGATTTAGATGAAATTTAGTATGGAGATAGTTTGAGGCCCGGGAAAGGGCATAGCATAGTTTTTATATATTATCATCATTATTATATGCAGACAAAAGCGCAGACGGAAGCTAATTTCAAATATATGTACATATTTCCAATCCAATCCAATACGAACAAAGTTCAAATCAAAACTTTCCTCTAAACTTTAGACTCCAAAGTATGTGTGATTGATTTTACTAAAAATGCCCAGAACTTATTTGTGCTAAAACATATTACTGTCATTACTGTGCCCTTTATCCAATAGTCGTGTTTGCAAACTGAAGTAAAACCTAAGTAGATACAACGGGTACATGCCTATGCATTCAGCAGCAAAGACAGTCAAATGTTTGCGAAGTTGGAAGCTAGATCGAAGGTGAACTCGTTTCAAACTCGCTTTTTGCCCGTATTTCTTAACTTTGTTGACGGTCGCTGCTCTTTTCAATTTCGATCTCCATAAACTAAACTAAGGTATCAAGACAAGATTTCAGATTAAGCATATCATGAAAAGGCGGCGTTAAATGAGATGCCTAGTGCCTAGAATCTGGCTAATTTTACGATCGGCCGCCGACATACATACGATAAGTATTGTGTCGTTGACGCTGACATTTTAAAATCCCAAACATTTCCACGGGGAAATGAACACGTGTTAATTTAAATGTAGTGTAGCCTGTAGCAAATCAATTGTCAATAGAAAAAGGCGCTTCTTAAGATCGTTTCGAAGAAAAATGAGTTTCCCAGACTCATGCCAGTTATGAGCAATTGAGCATCCACCCAGTGCTGCATCTTATCTTATTAGGATCGCTACCGTTTGCAAACAAACTTTTTCCGGCCACATAGCGGTCTCGTGAACTCACGTATGAGGTCACGACTCGCGGACTTCTCACGTACTCATGTTCCAATATGAATATGACTAACACCAGGCTAACACGTCTTTAAAATACGTACCTATCTAAGATTATTTTAAAAGCCAAGACTCTTGTCGCTTGAGACATAAATGCAATGTGCCTTTGTGAGGTTTTAATAATTTTAATTTGCTTTTGTTTGATTTTACTTTTAAATAAATGGCGGCAATCAAAGGGGGTGCTGTCAATGACATACATATTATTGTGTCTACTTAAACGTGTCGTTTTTGAAAGGTGAAAATTGGGTAGGTATTTTTGCGTTATTTAATTTTAATGTTGTTTTACGTTATAATTACTAATATTACTATATTGTTTATGGTTGTATAAACTTAATTATCAGGTACACTACGTAAGTTCCTTTTTTGCATAATTTTATGTTGACGATGATTGCTATGCGTAATGAGTATTATGAGCTTGCCTTTTAGACGATTTTAATTAATTCTGTTGTTTTGTAATTCTTACATGACTGCTGCCGGTTATGCTTGTGTGACATATCCGTGTTCCAATATTTTATTTTCCTTGCCTGTATTCATTTTTAGAAGCATAACAATCAGTTTTGCAAACATTAATAATTAAAACACCACTCCAGATTGAGGAATTTATTATGAAATACAACTAAGCATTTTGTGTGTAGATAATTGAGATATTGGTTCATCATTTTCCCATTTTGTTTTTTTTTATTCAACTTTATTAGTGCGTTTTGTAAATATACGGTACGTAATAAAATTGTTATACCTCTGATCTAATTATGGATTTCAGTAGGTTGACCAAACAAACAGCGTAATTGGATTGCTCCGTATAGGTACTTAGTTCGTATCTATTTCTGTTGTTAACGTAACATGTTACAGTATATTGCTTGTCTTTAATCCTGTTAGACTGTTCTAATACATTTGATGTGATCACAGTAAACCACCTGGATTGTATGGTCCATGGATGGATGTGGCATCTTTAAAAAGGACGCAAGAAATTGAGGTTAATTTTGTACCAGCCAGGTTTATTGAATACCTATGCGTTAATAGAAGCTATTTATTAACATATTCGATTACTAATATTTAAGAGATATCTAAATCCAGTAGCAATTTTGTATCACTCATGGTAAGTAATATGAATGTGGTCTCAACCTCAACGTGCACCTCTCTGACTGGTCAGGGAACAAAAATGCAGGAATCTAGTTTGCCACACCTGCCTTAGCCGGATGTTTACGCATACACCTGTCTTTACATTTTGCATTACAATGATGCAAAATTGTTTACTTGCAATGTGAAAAAAGAAAGTAGACCTTCTTATGTCCCTATATTATAAAAAAAACGCCTTACGAAAAACAAGCAACGGTGGCCGAGTGGATATAATATGCGACTTTCAATCGGGAGGCCGTGGGTACAAATCCTGGCTCGTACCAATAAATTTTTCGGAACTTATGTATAAAATATCTTTTGATATTTATCATTAGCTTTTCGATGAAGAAAAACATCGTGAGGAAACCTGAATACATCTGCGAAGAAATTTTTTTTTTTTTTTTTAAGATACAGGAGGCAAACAACCAGATGGATCACCTAATGGTAAGCGTTACCGCCGCCCATGGACACCTGAAACACCAGAGGGGTTGTAAGTGCGTTGCTGGCATTTAAGATGGGAGTACGCTCTTTTCTTGAAGGTTTGAACGTCGTATCGGTCCGGAAATACCGCAGGCGACAGTTCATTCCACAGTTTAGCTGTGCGAGGCAGTAAGTGTGGGGTGTATGTGAAGTCCCCAATCCGCATTGGGCTAGCGTGGGGACTATAGCCCAAGTCCTCTCGCGCATGAGAGGAGGCTTGTGCCCAGCAGTGGGGCGTATATGGGCTAAATTATTATTACGGATAACAAACAATTAGTGTATTTTCTTAATTTGTTATAATAATGGTACTGGTAATGGATGTGTTAAAGCTTATTCTATGCCTATATCCTTTCTTACATCTAAAATGACCTTAATAGCACTGCGCTGTATACCTGCTGTTACGCAGGCTTTTGTGAGAATTAAATGTCTTGTGTAGCTGTCACTCAGGACCTTGACTTGTATCTTATATTTTAACAATGGTTAACAATGGTATGCTATTAAGGTTGAAGCTAGCTTATTGGTTCCTCTACTTCCTTCCTCCAAAAAGCAGGCTGTTGGTCGAAAACAACTGAAAATTCTACTTTGTTAGTTTATGTTTTGGAAATGACCTTGTCATTTTGGGAAAGGTTTTAGGTTCATTAGAAAAAAACATACCATTATGATTGCTTGTCATGACCAAAATAAAAGGGACAATTCAGTCCTATATCGTAACTTACCAGACAAAAGTTGCAGCCATCCACAGATGTGGAACACGGTGGTCGATTGACAGAAAAAGAAGAGTAACATGGTGCAGATGGTAAACAGGGCTGCTGCGACTGCTATTCCCACGAGGGCGGTCGCTATCTTAAAGACAAGCCCATTTATTGAGAAAAAGTCGTCCAGCCTCCCTTTACAGTCTTCCAATGCATCATCTGTTCTGCAAACTTGCCAGAGGCCAAATTTCCTTGGGTATTCAGTCTCTAAATCACCGATCCACTCTGGAGTAACAAACGCCACAACGCTGATTATCGCGTAGCAGATTGTAAAAATCGCCCAAAGTACACCAATAGCTTTCGAATTTCTGACATAGTTTGTCGCGTACAAATGTGACGAATCCACGTACTCGATTTTAGAACCCATTATGCTGGATGTATTTCACAACACTTAAACTTGTGACACTTAACACATATTTATGTTATTGGTAATTTAAAATGTCTTTGCTGAAGTTGCACTGTTTCCATTCATGTCTTTAAAGGCACAAGCGAGGACGCGAGAAACACGACACTAAACGGACGCAGCGAAATACTAACCCGCCGTGCAAGGCGAACACAACCTCTCGCCGCACGCCATTCCACTGAGTGGGGATAAAGTCACAGACAGGCTTGACCTATTGACTCTTCTTTAATCCCATTTCCAAAGGTTACTTATTGTTTAAACTCTACATTTTTCTTTACATAATGCAATTAATTAATTATCTTGGTTGGTATGCTTTAAGATCTTGGTTTCTTTGACAATTTGTTGATACATAGTTGTTTATAAACATCTAAGTGCTTACTAGCGACATCTGGCTAAAAATATGCGATATGATATGAATAAACTCTAGTGACATCTAGCGTGATCTATGTATTTCACTTAAATCCATATAATAAGCAAGGTCTTCATGTTCTACAACCGAAGTCATCATTCACAAGTTCGGTTATTTTATTTCTAGCGAGTCTAGCGACATCTATCGTCAATAGATGGAATACATGTTACATTTAGTAGCTTTAACTTAAAAATCTAATTAAACAATGATACAAAGAATCTATTTTTTTATAAATTAATTTTATCCACAATAGTACTTACGTGCTTTTTACTCCTCAGTGCTTCTATTCTATTTCTTATGCGCAAAATCTGTAATGTGTCTACTTAAACCTTCTCTCATTTTGACAGTTCCGTAACCAAAGTGAAAGAAAATGTACATCAGCGAAACGAAATGTTTGTTTTCACTACCCTACCGTTTAATGCATATTCTAAGCGAAATCCTTTCAATACATGTTGCTAATTAACATTTCCTCTCTCCGTGCTAGTGTTCTGTAGAGCCCATACATGATGTGAAGTACGTAAAAGTGGTAAAGAAGGCAAAATGTCGGGAAAAGACAAGTGGGTCCGCCGGTTTTCAGTCGACGAAACGGCGAAACACAAAAATGGTTTCACCATTTACAAAATAACTTCAGTGGTGAGTGTTATTTATGCATAACCTTTTTTACTGCAACTTACCCGTTTTTAGCTACAATTCTACAATGTTTATAGTTGTTTTAATTACTTTTGATCAGTTACTTTTTCCTGCGTTTTATTGTGTTTTCGGTATTTATTATTCTATTACTTACCTACTGTTTATTACAGCTGGTGTATTTTTCGCATACTAGATAAAACTGCATTAAATTTTTCTATTACCTATTAATTTGATTAATATATGGTGGTTGTTTCAAATTGCTAAAACTAAATTCTACTATTGTTGTTTCTTCTTGAAAGTTGAACTAGTGTTGAATTCGCCTAGTGGCAGAAGTATTGTATGATATGTAAGGGACCATGGGTCCCTGAATAGGGAATATAATGTGCTGTATGTCCCGTACTGGATTAATCACTTCGCCAGCCATTTTTTTAAATATTATTAGTAAATCTAAGTCAACATAAAACAAACACACTGTTTTCTTTATACCAAATTATTAAATAGTCTGAATTATTAATGCATTTATTGAGGAATAAAAACTATTTTGTTCACTATTTTTAAAGAATAAAGAGAGTGTCCTTGAGTTCAAATAATGTTATTGATAGTTATTTGTTTAACAAGGGGGCAAAGTTGTTGTTTAACCGCTCTTGCTAATATTGATACCCGAGCAAGTGAAAGATTCCAAAATAGAAAAGTGGAGTCATGAGCGCTGCGAGGGTTTCAAGACACGAGGGTTAAACAAACTTTGCCTCCAAGTGAAACACAACCATGCAAGGAAAATACAAGAAAAACCAATTAATCAATCCAAATCAAATCCAAATGAACATAATAAAAAATGTATCATTCAAAATCATCATTTAAAAGTCAATTCCACCAGCTAACACAAGGAAACAACTCAAAATTTGCATCTGATTACTTTGCCCCACATGTATAAAATGCAACTTTATCAACTGCTTTAGAACAATCAAAAGGGCCTTTACCAGTTAGTGTGGTGAAAATATTTTTTGTATTTTTATATCTGTAACCTGTCATCATTTTGGGCTCAGAATGGTATCTCCAAACCCATTGCAATATTAATAATAAATTATTTGTTTTGTGATTAATAGCACCGCCCACAATCTCTCTGCTTTGCCTTAAGGTTGACCGGTAGAGAGGGCCTATTGGCGTTAAGTCCGCCTTTTGTACGATAACTTTTCTTTGGTGCAATAAAGTTTAATAAAAGAGGTTATTACCCATGAAACTATTGCACAATGTTAGTGCCGATGACTCATGTACACGCACATTGCATGCATGAGTATATTGAATATAGATCAGTACAACAAGGCGTGTGCCTTTTGGTTATTGTTATCTGTTTCAATGACAATATGTGGTAACAATCTATAGAAAAATTAAATTCCATATAGATATCATTTTATGTGAAAGAATGTCTCAGAGTAGTCTGAGTCACAGCTGTCTCGTGAAATAAATATTTCCTTTTTGTAATAATTAAAAAAATAGTTAACAGGTTATTTGCTTTTGTGTTCCGTTTGTAAGTTGGCTAGACAATAGATCATTTAAAAACAAACAAAAAAATACCTAATGGCTAACACAAAAATTTAAATTTTAAGAAAGCTCCCACTTGGCAGAGATATATAGAAATTTAATATTTGTGGTATGGATAATGAATTTTTTCATAGAAATCATTTTATATTCTTTAACAGAAAAGCTTTGAAGGGTCAAATTGCGCGTGAAAATTTTTCGTCAGAAGAATCACAGCAATTGAGAGATGTATAAACACTCCACAAAGGCCTCACCTCGTTTCCTTCTTTCAACCCTTATTTGCATTATCCCACCATTCCTTGTAGCAGATATCCAAGTCATATTGCCATGTCCTTTCTTTTTCTCCTATCTTTCTTCGCTCCTATTTGCATTGTCTATGAAGTTTTGTAGATTCAAAAGATTGAATACAATTGAATAGGTATCGAGTATTTCTCCTGACCAAGGGAAAGTACAAAACATCCTATTTAAGTTAAGGGAATAGCAGTATGATGATCTAACTTCATTCCAGCTATTTCCAATCGATGCTCCGGAGGCAGTTACTGTCGTCTCTGTCTGGAAGCGCTACAGTGACGTTCGACGGCTTCACCGGAGCATGTGCGCCCTCCACGCTGGCCTGCACCTCCCGCCGAGGGGCACTTGTACCCTGCCCAGTACTAGCTACTTCCGTCGCTTCCAGAAAGAGGTACAGTTGTTCCCTATCATACAACCTGAGGCAGTAACTAACAGCCGTCTAGCGCTACAGCGACGTGACCGGCGCGTGCAACAAAGCATGTGCGCCCTCCACGCCAGCCTGCACCACCCTGCCCAGTGCTAGCTACTTCCGTTGCTTCCAGAAAGAGGTAAACAAACATTGTTGACATTCAAAACCATCTTTACCATAGCAAACACCAAACACATTGGACATACTATTTTTTTTAATACTGCGTCGGTGGCAAACAAGCATACGGTCCGCCTGATGGTCAGCAGTCTCCGTAGCCTATGGTAGGCCTGCAACTCCAGAGGAGTTACATGCGCGTTGCCGACCCTAACACTCCGCACCTTCGTTGAGCTCCGCAACCTTACTCACCGGCAGGAACACAACACTATGAGTAGCGTCTAGTATGTATGTATGTATGTATGTATATACTTTATTGTACAGTCAAGGTATTAAATATAGATACGGACAAAGTGCCAAAAATATGTATACACGACCTTATTGCCTATATACTAAGGTAGTGTGTACATATTTTTGTCACTTTGACCGTATCCATATTTAATACCTTGACTGTACATAGAAATAAAAATACGAAAAACACAGTTACAGAGTAAATTAAATACAACAAAGGCGAACTTATCCCTTATCTTATCTTATTTATTTTAGTGATATTTGGCTGCGGTTTTCTGTAAGGTGAAGGATCCCCAACTTCCCCAGGGCTCTGCTCTAGATCTGGAATGACATCCGCTGTGCTGTGCCCTACCACACAAAGCGAGATGACATTCACAGTGCCCATACCTCTCTTCTGAACGTAGTTTAAGGACATACCCCCGGGTCCAGAATACTAATGTATTTTTGCACAAGCTGAAACGATATCCACTTTATTTGGTCATAAGGATCATACTGGCACAAAAATTAGAGCGTTTTGCCCCGTTCATTTTTAAAACCCTGATAACTATACATTTAGTCACGCGGTACCGCTACTTTAGCGGAAGGAAGTGGAGTCAGGCAAGGCAAGGTCACTTATCTTGCGTTGATTAGGAATAATAACAAAGGAGGAAAAAAGTGGCGGTTTTCACGAGTTTTTATGTATGTAATAAGATAAGCTTAAGTAACGGTTTTGTAGAACTTTTTTATAGCTGTGAGGTTTACAAAATGGTAATTCGTTTGTGTTGCCAGTCGGTACTTTGTATAGTTATTTGTTAGTCTACTTTTTAAACGAGCGGTTGTTTATTATGGTTTAAAAAAATGTTATTTTTGTCCCCATTTTAAAAATAAATATATCATCTGCATGTAAGTATATGTTTTTGCTAAATATCGCTATTAATTAGCCTTTGTAGCGTAATTTTCCAGTTCCACTTACGAGAATCGTTTGAGAAACCTCCCGTCTCGCCTTGGCCCTTAACCTCTTGTCTGTGTATGACAAGGACGGTGACTTCAATATGTTTTTTTGCTCTATCCTCGTCCTGCCCAATGTGATTCCTAAAGGACATATTCAATTTTTAGGGTTCCGTAGCCAAATGGCAAAAAACGGAACCCTTATAGATTCGTCATGTCCGTCTGTCTGTCCGATTCTGTCACAGCCACTTTTTTAAGCAAGTTATGAATGAACGGTCTGGACAGGTTGAGGTTACACTGAAACTTCTTTTTTTATGTAAATATTACCTTGTTTCTTCTTAAGTTTTTAATATTTTTAAATGTTCATATACTCATCGCTCTATCGCTAGGCTAAACCGTCCGTTTTTAGAGCTAAGAGAGCGGAACGCACAGCCGTCAATTCATAATTACGTGCTAGGTTTATGCATATATTATTTTTTATTGGCAGTGTTCAAGAAGTTACAAAAGAGGTATAACATAGATTCAATAGTTAGTTTCAAAAAAATAAGCTGGCTTCTTATAGACCTCCACGAGGCGTGAAGTGATTCTATTAGTTCTAAATTGTTTAAGATACGTTATAAGGAATATCTATATCATCTGTTATTAATTTGTGATACGAAATTAGTGATACATAGTATCCATATTGACAAATATCATATGACATATTGACACATATGATATATCAAATCACCTTTCATTTGATATATCAGATAATAACAAATGAAAAAAAAGTTATATAAATATTTTTTAAGAAAAAATAACCGACTTCAATGAGGGAAAACGGTGAAAGGAAGATTATTATATTATATTAAAAAATGTCTTGTAAATCTAATATACTACTACTTAATCGCCAGTCGTGAATTATGCGTCGTTGAAGAGTTTTATTCTGATCATCATCAGCAGTCCCACTTCATCAAATGTCACTTTTTTAAATGTAAATGCTTGATTTGTTAAAGAAAACACAAAAATCACTATATGTATGCCTTTAACATTTGAGGAGTTTTTCGATTCCTCGTAGATTCTACCCTCAGATCTCGTGCTTGACAAAAATGTATCTTGAAAACGTAATTTGCCTGACAAACTATGCGTCGTTGAAGAGTTCCATTCCGATCAGCATCAGCAGTTCCACTTCATCAAATGTCACTTTTTTAAATGGAAATGTTTGATTTGTTGATGAAAATACAAAAATCACTATATATATTGCCTTTCACATTTGAAGTGTTCCCTCGATTCATCATAGATTCTACCATCAGATCTCGCGTTTGCCAAATTTTTTTCTCGAAAACCTAATATGCATACCAAACATAAGGAAGACGACAAATCGCCAAGCGGGAACTATGCGTCGTTGAAGAGTTCCATTCTGATCAGCATCAGCAGTGCCACTTCATCAAATGTCATTTTTTAAATATAAATGCTTGATTTGGTGATGAAAATATAAAAATCACTATATGTATGCCTTTCACATTTGAAGAGTTCCCTCGATTCCTCAAAGATTCCATCATCAGAACTGAGTTTTGACAAAAACGGGACCAATCTGTATATATAGTTATACATATAGATTCAATAAAAAATTTATTTTTTGACGGAAATCGGTTCAGATATGACGGAGTTGTTAAGTAAACAAATATAAAAAAAATACAACCGAATTGATAACCCCCTCTTTTTGAAATCTTGAAGTCGGTTAAATATAATAATTTCTGTCCGTATACCTACGCAATTTTACTAGGCAACCTACTTGCAATTCGATAATGTGAATATTATCTATCATTAATTTCTTATCACAAATATAAAACATATGAGGGTAGATATTCCTTATAACGAATTTAAATTGTTTAAGGTTATTATATTATCCTCCGATCTGTCACATAAGGGAAACAAGTGATGCAAACTAAATTAATAATAATATTACATTTCATTAAAGTGTCAAAAGGGCCTCTACGTGTTGGCTTCGGCTCCGCGCACGCCTCCCAAAGGTCCGGAACGCCATTGTTCCGTGATGGGAAATACATACAATAATAATAAATGAATAAAGGTTATAATAATAATAATAAAAATACTTTATTGTGCACTACAAAGAAAAATACATGTTACAAACAAAAAAAAGGACATAAGAATTCTATGTTTTAAGAAGTTTTTTCATTGCAGGTTATCGAAGAACGCGCGAAGGCCATCAAAAGAGTTCTGGAATTCATTGCCGAGCATCGGCTCCTGTTCACGAGCACGGAATTCGTTAATTTCTTGCAGGTAATAATTATCATTATTGCTGACGTTCCTGCTTACTAATCATAATTAACAAGTCTAATCATAATTAGCATGTTTTAGAGTTGTTTGGAACAAAAGACGATGTACTTGTAAAAACTGTTAAGAGGGGACAAACGCTAAATTGTAGTTTTATATTGAATTTCTACACGTTATTAATTAAGGAAAAATGCCATGAATAAATTTACAATACACTTACAAAACAATACAAAAGATATACACACTTTATAAAAAACCTAACCTAGGGTGCCGCCAGCAGCGGGGCAGGGCCCAAGCTGCCGGTGGTCAGGGCCGCAGAGAGAGGAACTTATTATTATTATTATTAATAAGGTGTCTAGTTATTGGAAGGTGGCCAGTAATAGACGATTTATTCTACCTAATGCTATTTTCTTATTATAAAGATTAGCAGTTTTTATTGTTTGTTCGTCTCTTTGAGACCTATTAAATTAAAGTATTTGTTCTAGTTTTCTTTGATTCATTTGGATCATTGCTTGCGTTAAACATGTATAGTTATATGGGTAGTGTGGTTAAAATATACGAAAATGGTTATGTTGTTAAGGTTGTGGAAACTTTCAAGTATTTTTGGGGCACTGAGGAGGTATGTGTATCAAAATCGTATATTGGAAATTTCGTATTTTTCTATTTTAATAGATTTGTAGTCTGTTTGTTGTAATAATTGAAAAAAATATGTCGTGATATGAATATGCAAAGAAGTAACTTTTTGTGTACAAGTCAGTGAAAGTTGATGTAGGTTTTTTTTACTTCTCATGCTCGTAAAATATTAGTTTAAGTCGCATGTAAGCGGCACAAAGTTGCTTATTATGCTCTAGAGCATAAAGCAAAATTTATTATGACACTTATTAACTTGTCAATAAAGTCCTGCATTCTGCGCCAGCAGTGTCGCTGCAGCTGGTGGCCGGCGCCAATTTCCTTGAGACGTGAACAAATACGGTACAATAACCTAAAATATTGGATATTGTCGTCTCAATCGAAGTGAAAGACGGAATATATAACTCGAGCATAAATGTCCCATTTTATCTTCGTTTTGTATCGATTCCTAAATTGCTTCGAATGAAATGGATCGCTTTGTGCCCTGTTGTATAATCTATCTACTATTTATTATGTGAATCCTTTCAAATGCGATCTGTTTACATGAAGTATTTGTGACAGAGCGGCTACCCCGAGCCTTCCCCTACTCGAGGCGCCATCGAGTCCATCCGCGCGGCGCTGCGCCTGTCCCCCGCGCCGCCACACCCGCTGGAGCGGGAGCGGAGCCCGCAGCGCACAGGTAGCACTTATACATAACTACATCTGTATTAGTGGTGGAGCGGCTATTCTGTACACTTAGTGTGATCGAGTCCATCCGCGCGGCGCTGCGCCTGTCCCCCGCGCCGCCACACCCGCTGGAGCGGGAGCGGAGCCCGCAGCGCACAGGTAGCACTTATACATAACTACATCTGTATTAGTGGTGGAGCGGCTATTCTGTACACTCAGTGTGATCGAGTCCATCCGCGCGGCGCTGCGCCTGTCCCCCGCGCCGCCACACCCGCTGGAGCGGGAGCGGAGCCCGCAGCGCACAGGTAGCACTTATACATAACTACATCTGTATTAGTGGTGGAGCGGCTATTCTGTACACTCAGTGTGATCGAGTCCATCCGCGCGGCGCTGCGCCTGTCCCCCGCGCCGCCACACCCGCTGGAGCGGGAGCGGAGCCCGCAGCGCACAGGTAGCACTTATACATAACTACATCTGTATTAGTGGTGGAGCGGCTATTCTGTACACTCAGTGTGATCGAGTCCATCCGCGCGGCGCTGCGCCTGTCCCCCGCGCCGCCACACCCGCTGGAGCGGGAGCGGAGCCCGCAGCGCACAGGTAGCACTTATACATAACTACATCTGTATTAGTGGTGGAGCGGCTATTCTGTACACTTAGTGTGATCGAGTCCATCCGCGCGGCGCTGCGCCTGTCCCCCGCGCCGCCACACCCGCTGGAGCGGGAGCGGAGCCCGCAGCGCACAGGTAGCACTTATACATAACTACATCTGTATTAGTGGTGGAGCGGCTATTCTGTACACTTAGTGTGATCGAGTCCATCCGCGCGGCGCTGCGCCTGTCCCCCGCGCCGCCACACCCGCTGGAGCGGGAGCGGAGCCCGCAGCGCACAGGTAGCACTTATACATAACTACATCTGTATTAGTGGTGGAGCGGCTATTCTGTACACTCAGTGTGATCGAGTCCATCCGCGCGGCGCTGCGCCTGTCCCCCGCGCCGCCACACCCGCTGGAGCGGGAGCGGAGCCCGCAGCGCACAGGTAGCACTTATACATAACTACATCTGTATTAGTGGTGGAGCGGCTATTCTGTACACTCAGTGTGATCGAGTCCATCCGCGCGGCGCTGCGCCTGTCCCCCGCGCCGCCACACCCGCTGGAGCGGGAGCGGAGCCCGCAGCGCACAGGTAGCACTTATACATAACTACATCTGTATTAGTGGTGGAGCGGCTATTCTGTACACTCAGTGTGATCGAGTCCATCCGCGCGGCGCTGCGCCTGTCCCCCGCGCCGCCACACCCGCTGGAGCGGGAGCGGAGCCCGCAGCGCACAGGTAGCACTTATACATAACTACATCTGTATTAGTGGTGGAGCGGCTATTCTGTACACTTAGTGTGATCGAGTCCATCCGCGCGGCGCTGCGCCTGTCCCCCGCGCCGCCACACCCGCTGGAGCGGGAGCGGAGCCCGCAGCGCACAGGTAGCACTTATACATAACTACATCTGTATTAGTGGTGGAGCGGCTATTCTGTACACTTAGTGTGATCGAGTCCATCCGCGCGGCGCTGCGCCTGTCCCCCGCGCCGCCACACCCGCTGGAGCGGGAGCGGAGCCCGCAGCGCACAGGTAGCACTTATACATAACTACATCTGTATTAGTGGTGGAGCGGCTATTCTGTACACTCAGTGTGATCGAGTCCATCCGCGCGGCGCTGCGCCTGTCCCCCGCGCCGCCACACCCGCTGGAGCGGGAGCGGAGCCCGCAGCGCACAGGTAGCACTTATACATAACTACATCTGTATTAGTGGTGGAGCGGCTATTCTGTACACTCAGTGTGATCGAGTCCATCCGCGCGGCGCTGCGCCTGTCCCCCGCGCCGCCACACCCGCTGGAGCGGGAGCGGAGCCCGCAGCGCACAGGTAGCACTTATACATAACTACATCTGTATTAGTGGTGGAGCGGCTATTCTGTACACTTAGTGTGATCGAGTCCATCCGCGCGGCGCTGCGCCTGTCCCCCGCGCCGCCACACCCGCTGGAGCGGGAGCGGAGCCCGCAGCGCACAGGTAGCACTTATACATAACTACATCTGTATTAGTGGTGGAGCGGCTATTCTGTACACTTAGTGTGATCGAGTCCATCCGCGCGGCGCTGCGCCTGTCCCCCGCGCCGCCACACCCGCTGGAGCGGGAGCGGAGCCCGCAGCGCACAGGTAGCACTTATACATAACTACATCTGCATTAGTGGTGGAGCGGCTATTCTGTACACTCAGTGTGATCGAGTCCATCCGCGCGGCGCTGCGCCTGTCCCCCGCGCCGCCACACCCGCTGGAGCGGGAGCGGAGCCCGCAGCGCACAGGTAGCACTTATACATAACTACATCTGTATTAGTGGTGGAGCGGCTATTCTGTACACTTAGTGTGATCGAGTCCATCCGCGCGGCGCTGCGCCTGTCCCCCGCGCCGCCACACCCGCTGGAGCGGGAGCGGAGCCCGCAGCGCACAGGTAGCACTTATACATAACTACATCTGTATTAGTGGTGGAGCGGCTATTCTGTACACTTAGTGTGATCGAGTCCATCCGCGCGGCGCTGCGCCTGTCCCCCGCGCCGCCACACCCGCTGGAGCGGGAGCGGAGCCCGCAGCGCACAGGTAGCACTTATACATAACTACATCTGTATTAGTGGTGGAGCGGCTATTCTGTACACTTAGTGTGATCGAGTCCATCCGCGCGGCGCTGCGCCTGTCCCCCGCGCCGCCACACCCGCTGGAGCGGGAGCGGAGCCCGCAGCGCACAGGTAGCACTTATACATAACTACATCTGCATTAGTGGTGGAGCGGCTATTCTGTACACTTAGTGTGATCGAGTCCATCCGCGCGGCGCTGCGCCTGTCCCCCGCGCCGCCACACCCGCTGGAGCGGGAGCGGAGCCCGCAGCGCACAGGTAGCACTTATACATAACTACATCTGTATTAGTGGTGGAGCGGCTATTCTGTACACTTAGTGTGATCGAGTCCATCCGCGCGGCGCTGCGCCTGTCCCCCGCGCCGCCACACCCGCTGGAGCGGGAGCGGAGCCCGCAGCGCACAGGTAGCACTTATACATAACTACATCTGTATTAGTGGTGGAGCGGCTATTCTGTACACTTAGTGTGATCGAGTCCATCCGCGCGGCGCTGCGCCTGTCCCCCGCGCCGCCACACCCGCTGGAGCGGGAGCGGAGCCCGCAGCGCACAGGTAGCACTTATACATAACTACATCTGCATTAGTGGTGGAGCGGCTATTCTGTACACTTAGTGTGATCGAGTCCATCCGCGCGGCGCTGCGCCTGTCCCCCGCGCCGCCACACCCGCTGGAGCGGGAGCGGAGCCCGCAGCGCACAGGTAGCACTTATACATAACTACATCTGTATTAGTGGTGGAGCGGCTATTCTGTACACTTAGTGTGATCGAGTCCATCCGCGCGGCGCTGCGCCTGTCCCCCGCGCCGCCACACCCGCTGGAGCGGGAGCGGAGCCCGCAGCGCACAGGTAGCACTTATACATAACTACATCTGTATTAGTGGTGGAGCGGCTATTCTGTACACTTAGTGTGATCGAGTCCATCCGCGCGGCGCTGCGCCTGTCCCCCGCGCCGCCACACCCGCTGGAGCGGGAGCGGAGCCCGCAGCGCACAGGTAGCACTTTTACATAACTACATCTGTATTAGTGGTGGAGCGGCTATTCTGTACACTTAGTGTGATCGAGTCCATCCGCGCGGCGCTGCGCCTGTCCCACGCGCCGCCACACCCGCTGGAGCGGGAGCGGAGCCCGCAGCGCACAGGTAGCACTTATACATAACTACATCTGTATTAGTGGTGGAGCGGCTATTCTGTACACTTAGTGTGATCGAGTCCATCCGCGCGGCGCTGCGCCTGTCCCACGCGCCGCCACACCCGCTGGAGCGGGAGCGGAGCCCGCAGCGCACAGGTAGCACTTATACATAACTACATCTGTATTAGTGGTGGAGCGGCTATTCTGTACACTCAGTGTGATCGAGTCCATCCGCGCGGCGCTGCGCCTGTCCCCCGCGCCGCCACACCCGCTGGAGCGGGAGCGGAGCCCGCAGCGCACAGGTAGCACTTATACATAACTACATCTGTATTAGTGGTGGAGCGGCTATTCTGTACACTTAGTGTGATCGAGTCCATCCGCGCGGCGCTGCGCCTGTCCCCCGCGCCGCCACACCCGCTGGAGCGGGAGCGGAGCCCGCAGCGCACAGGTAGCACTTATACATAACTACATCTGTATTAGTGGTGGAGCGGCTATTCTGTACACTTAGTGTGATCGAGTCCATCCGCGCGGCGCTGCGCCTGTCCCCCGCGCCGCCACACCCGCTGGAGCGGGAGCGGAGCCCGCAGCGCACAGGTAGCACTTATACATAACTACATCTGTATTAGTGGTGGAGCGGCTATTCTGTACACTCAGTGTGATCGAGTCCATCCGCGCGGCGCTGCGCCTGTCCCCCGCGCCGCCACACCCGCTGGAGCGGGAGCGGAGCCCGCAGCGCACAGGTAGCACTTATACATAACTACATCTGCATTAGTGGTGGAGCGGCTATTCTGTACACTCAGTGTGATCGAGTCCATCCGCGCGGCGCTGCGCCTGTCCCCCGCGCCGCCACACCCGCTGGAGCGGGAGCGGAGCCCGCAGCGCACAGGTAGCACTTATACATAACTACATCTGTATTAGTGGTGGAGCGGCTATTCTGTACACTTAGTGTGATCGAGTCCATCCGCGCGGCGCTGCGCCTGTCCCCCGCGCCGCCACACCCGCTGGAGCGGGAGCGGAGCCCGCAGCGCACAGGTAGCACTTATACATAACTACATCTGTATTAGTGGTGGAGCGGCTATTCTGTACACTCAGTGTGATCGAGTCCATCCGCGCGGCGCTGCGCCTGTCCCCCGCGCCGCCACACCCGCTGGAGCGGGAGCGGAGCCCGCAGCGCACAGGTAGCACTTATACATAACTACATCTGTATTAGTGGTGGAGCGGCTATTCTGTACACTCAGTGTGATCAAGTCCATCCGCGCGGCGCTGCGTCTGACTTAAAAAATGGTATAAATTGTGCCTTATAACATTGTATGAATTTAATTATATTCCAGACCAACCAGAGACCCGCGACGAAACAGACTTCGCATCGATCCCCCAAATTCCAATCTACGAACCGGCCGTCGTCGAAATCAAGCCCCACTCCTCCATCGAATCCCTCAACTCCCTCGAGAGCCTCAACGACGACCTATACGACCAACTGTCCAAACTCACCGTGCAAAACAAAAGCGCAGTCAAAAAAATACTACCAGATTTGATTAATTTCGACGCGCCATCTAGCTCGCGATTGGAGAACTACGTACCGAAACAATCGGAGACATCGTCTTTAAATTCCACGCTCTCGAGTCGAAGTAACAGTCGAATGTCGTTGTACAGTAAGACGTCCTTGTCTAACGTGGACAGTAAGACGAGGACGGAGGATAGTTACGTGTTCGAGGCGGGGTACTTGCTGAACATGGCGGCGCGGTGTGAGGACATGAGGGAGTATCAGAGGGCGTTCGATTTTTATAAGTCGGGGATTGAGAAGATGCTTGTTGGGGTTCAGAGTGAGTATTCTTTATATAACTTTTAGGTTAAAGACATTCCAGAGAATATATCTGTGGCAGCCATTTGATTAAATTAGCCAGCTAATTAAACGCCTAGGCCTTTCATTAAACGTTGGCATCTAAATCTATTTGCGTCTCCTTCTTGCGAGCCCTTACCTCCACCTTCCATAGTTTGGTGGATTAAATGTCCGTGTTACAACAACCATAGTAATTATATTTGACGAAAAAAAATAACTATGCCATTCATTTTCCTTAAATGCAGGTTGTTCATTTAGTCACCTGCAATAATTTACGGGGTGAATATATAAGTATTATTTATTTATTTAAGAAAACAGTCTTTTATAGTTATATATAACACTGGAACTTTTCATAAAACTAGACTTACAGTTTCCTTAATGAAAATATTTTAACATCATGCTTATTAAGTAGTTTCTACATAGTAAAACAGAGCTATTTGTGCGCGCAAAACAAAACACAAAAAAAAAGAAAAGAAAAAGAAAAGAAAAAGCTCAAACTGAGCAACTTTTACCAAGAGACCAACCCCGAAATCGCGAAAAAAAATTTGGGTGTTTTGGCTGTCCAAACCCACACTTGAATGAATGAATGAATGAATGAATATTTTGTGCATGTCACATTACATAAATTGTTAAAGGTGGTACATTGTAGAAGGTATACATGTGACGCCCTGCACGGGCATAGCAATTTAAGCCTTAAATTTAGATAACTTAAATCTTCACTTCACTTTGGCTGTCCTACCTTGACATTTTCTATGGGGGAGGAAATTTTTCCTACATTCCGTTGATCGCATGCGTTCAACTCTGCGTTTATCGCAAACCACGCTTAAGTGTTTATCTTATACCTTTAAACGAGCAATTCTTGTGTATATATATATATATATTTTATTTTTTTATTTTTTTTATATATATATATATATATATGTATATTTCCGGGATCTCGGAAACGGCTCTAACGATTTTGCTGAAATTTGGTATATGGGGGTTTTTGGGGGTAAACAATCGATCTAGATTAGTCTTATGTTTGGGAAAACGCGTGTTTTCGAGTTTTCATGAGTTTTTCTTTCGACGCAGAATATGGTCGCTAATTTCATGTTGCCGGCCACTGTCCATCTGGTCCAGCGGGTTAAAACGCGGCCGGCTAGAAACGAGTGTTACGGGTTCGAATCTCGCCCAGTGACTAACTTTTGTTTTTTTTTTATATGTTCAAGTTTATATATAATTTTTATTGTTTTAGACAACTTTAATTTAGTAAAAAAAAATGAAGTTAAGATTATCACCTATACACCACCATATTACAATAAATAGTTATAACCGAGCAAAGCTCGGTCGCCCAGGTACTTTAAAATTAACAGTGAATCAACATTTATCAGAACTGATAAGATTAGTCCTTAGTGTCCACACAGACTGTGGCTAATCGCTATCGTACGCATTGTATCAGAAAAACTATTGTAGTGCATCTGGTGACAAGTTTTTGAAATGCATTTCCTGTTCATGTGTGAATATGTGCAGGAGTACGGTAGTGAAAACTTCAAGTTTGAAATAAGTAAGAGCGTTATAAAATGGTGCAAATTACGTAGTCGGATATTTTGCTATATATCTAAAGAATATAGGATTATATACTGACGTGCCTAAGGAAACTTTCCGAAATTGCGGAATTCTCCACATTGGAAAGTTCCGGAAACTTCTTATTATTTTTTATGGGGATTGAAAGTTTCTGAAACATAAAATAGAGTTTTCATATATTTCTGTGAAATGTTCACGAAATTTCCGAAAACTTTTCATATTTTTTGGAAACTTTCCCGACCGGTTATGGCCTAGTGGGTGGTGACCCTGCCTACGAAGCTGATGGTCCCGGGTTCAAATCCTGGTAAGGGCATTTATTCGTGTGATGAGCATGGATATTGGTTCCTGAGTCATGGGTGTTTTCTATGTATTTAAGTAACACACACACTACCCACTAGGCCAAACCGGTCGTAATTATCATTTTAAAACAGTATCTCTGATCACATTCCCATTCTCCACAGGCCTTAATAAATTATTCCATTTTTTTTTATTATTTCATGCATATGCCTATCTCCCTATCATAGCGGTTCCCAATCTTATTCAGTCCACAGTGCACTTGCAAGTGTAGCATTTAATCTCAGTGCCTAATTAGTTTATTCGAAATAGACAGGTACATGTCGAGCGGGGTTGCCTCATGGCCCCCTAAGTTTTTACTGTCTACTGCGCAGCAGAGCGGCGCACAGTTTGGGAACCCCTGGCCTATCATATTCTTAATACCCGACTGCTTGATGCAAAGAGGGGCGTATTTATTGGCATCGTATGTTTGCAGCCGACTCAGACCCGCAGAGGCGAGCCCTCATCAAGGAGAAGACCAACAAGTACCTCTCCTACGCCGAGGAGATCTACAAGAATCATCTCTGCGACGTGAATGAAAGCGTAAGTCATCCGTTTCTCATTTCTAAGTGTGTGTTTTGGGCGTTTTTTTGACAACTCTAATGCCATTGAAACATGCCTGTATACTTAATTTTTTTTCTACAGTTGATACCAGAACCAGCACCAACACCTCTCCACTGCCCGGTACCATTATCCATGCTCCGTCGCCCATACGAAGAGTTAGCACTATACCGGGTGCTAGCCGTCGTGGCCGACACCATGATGCTAGTGCTGCACAAGGCCGAACAGGCCTGCTACGCTATGAAGGTACTATAGTTGCTACCATACTGTCTGGTACCATTATCCATGCTATACGAAGAGTTAGCACTATACCGGGTGCTAGCCGTCGTGGCCGACACCATGATGCTAGTGCTGCACAAGGCCGAACAGGCCTGCTACGCTATGAAGGTACTATAGTTGCTACCATACTGTCTGGTACCATTATCCATGCTATACGAAGAGTTAGCACTATACCGGGTGCTAGCCGTCGTGGCCGACACCATGATGCTAGTGCTGCACAAGGCCGAACAGGCCTGCTACGCTATGAAGGTACTATAGTTGCTACCATACTGTCTGGTACCATTATCCATGCTATACGAAGAGTTAGCACTATACCGGGTGCTAGCCGTCGTGGCCGACACCATGATGCTAGTGCTGCACAAGGCCGAACAGGCCTGCTACGCTATAATAATAATAATAATAATAAAATAAAATGATTTTATTTCGGATAAAAAATCCATAGTTGTTAGTTACATTTTCATTTAACTTATAAAATAGTGTTAGGGGAATAACAAAATAATTTTAACCTAAATACATTGTTATTTTGCTACAGAGTGGAGTTTTGTCCACCGCTGCAGCAGAGGGGAGTCCCACCTGTCCAACAACGCTATCATGATACTGTTAGCGCTGCCCCGCCAGCGGCTAAGTAAAGAGGCGCACCGCTTCCGCATGATAGCCGCAAAGCCGTCGACTTGCGCCTCCGCAAACATCCCGGAGGCGCTACAGTGTCGAGGCAGCCCCAACAGCATCCTGAAAGCGTTGTTGTACTGCACTCGTAGGTCGCTGTACGCCCGCTGCGTATAGACACCCCACAGGCTGCAAGTGTAGAAAGACTGGCAGTAAGCTTTGAAAAGCGTTACTTTAACTGCGTGTGTACAACGTGCAAACCTGCGGGTAAGCATATTGCACCGCACGGCCAGCGACCTACGTTCCCTCTCAATATCACAGTTATCGCTAAGATCTTCGGTAACCCAATGGCCTAAGTACTTAAACTTGCTAACTCTAAGCAGAGGTGTGCCATATAGAGATACATCAGGCAAACTGGTGTAGGTCTTAGATCTGGGCTTGAAAACCATCAGCTCACTTTTTTTTACATTATATTTTAGACCATGTGTTTCCGCATACTCTTGACATATTGAAATCAGCGTTTGCAGTGCCCTGATTGAAGGGCTTAGCAGCACCATATCGTCAGCGTAGCTTAGGTTATTTACACACACTCCTCCTGCATGGCAACCGATTCCGGTGCTGCTAAGCTCCTCAATCAGCTGGTTCATGTAAAGGTTGAAAAGCCTGGGAGAGGTCAGACCTCCCTGCCTCACTCCACACCCCAACCTATACTCCCCAGAGACAACGCTTCCCCACCTGACTTGGTTTGATTGGTGGTTATACCAGTATTGTAACAGAAATATGCATTCAGGTGCCAGGCTTGTTTCTTTTCCTAACTTATCCCACAACAAATCGTACGATACGAGATCGAATGCTTTAGAGAGGTCTAAAAAAGCAGCAAATACCGGGGTTTTTCTGCTCGTATAATACTGCACAGTCTGTTTGAGGCAAAGGATAGCACTCTCCGTAGACAGACCGGCTCTAAACCCAAATTGCGCATCGTTAAGTGACAAGTGCTTCTCCATTTGCCGATCAATCAGGCCGTCCAGTACTTTGGCGATAATCGAGGCTAGCGATATTGGTCTGTAGTTAGATAAGCTAGAGGAATCACCCGTTCTGTCTTTAATTATGGGCACTACAATCGTACGCATGAGATTTTCCGGCAGGTACGAGTGTCGCAGACATAACGAGTAAAACATTGCGAGAGACCTGGTCAGATGGATGCCCGCATGTCGCAAGTGTTCGACGCTAAGATCGTCATGCCCTGGGGATTTTCCTCCATCTAAACCTTTAATAACACTCCACACATCGTTATCAGTAAAGGTGATACTACACTTCAGGTGGATATCCGAACTAGCCCCGGACACCGACGACGCAGGGCCCAATGGCGACTCTAATTTAAAATGTCTTTGAAACAAGTTAGCGATTTCAACAGGCTCATGTATCCCCTCCACGCTCACAGGGAGACCCGTTTTATGGTTTAACCGGTTTGTGTTTTTCCAGAATTTGCCAAACTTTTTATTAGAATGGTGTTGTGCAATAATATCCATTTTAATTTTTTCCACGTTATCCTGGCACCATTTAAGTTTTGATTTAAATATTTTTCTGGATTCACACATACGGTTATAAAAGAAACCAGATTTTGGTTTTCCGTATCGCATCCAAGTTTGAAACCATAAACGCGCCTCCCCATGCGCTTCTCGCACGTATCTATTCCAGCCGGTAACATATTTCTTTCTTTTTGCACTATGTTTATTTACATACGTTAGCACAGCGCCCATTGAGAGCGTATCGATAATTTCCTTGTACATGTCATCCAGTAGTAAACAATGACTCTTATCTGTACACAGTCTATCTGCGCAGTCGCAAAAACATTGGTTAAAATCGAGCTCTCTTAACCTATTATTACAATAGTCACGATACCTATCAATCTGATTTTGGTCGCGGTCGCCCCACTTTACTTTATTTTGCCGCAAGGTGTCACTCTGTAGGATTTTTGGTGTTAATAAGTCAACGTCACACTCGCACAAGATAGGGTAGTGATCAGACCAATAAGTGTCATGTAACACAGATACACTTGATACTGTTAATTTAGCCGCATTTGTGAGTATACAGTGGTCTAGCCACCGACGGCAGCCGTGCGCTTCGCTCACAAATGTAAAAGTGTCCGGCGGTAAACAATCCATATCAATACACGTCCACGACCGTTCCGCACAAAAGTTTAAAAGTTCATATGAGAATAACTCACCTGGGTGCGCATTATAGTCCCCCAACATGAATACACACTCGATATTTTGGCTTTCAATAATTGCATTTATTTCACTCATGCATTCCGTAAACTCCACGAGATTATCACTTGAATCTGTTGGCATATATACGGAAAAAATAAGTAACGAACGATTATGTAACACTACCTTAATTGCCGTCAAGCGCACACTATGACACTGCACTACTGATACCGTCGGGAATAGTTTCTTCCTCCATAGTAGGGCGACTCCTCCGTACGGCCTCCCCCGTAAGAGGCCCGCCGACGTATCCACTGCTGACTTACCGCTAAACGCAAAATTATCATCAATACTTCCCAAAAAAGGAACGTCGTTTTCGAGAAGCCAAGTCTCCTGAAGTGCGATTATATCTGCAGACTTGCATAACTTTCGGATGCACTCAACAGATCTCTTAACATTTTTACAGTTGAACGTAACTAGTTTTACTTTTTTTGCCATTATTCTTTTAATGTTGACTTGTCTGAGTCTGTTTTATTCATAAAGTTGATGAAACGGCGATAAGATACGCCTTCAGGCCAGAAATCATTATTTAAAAATAATTCTGCTTTACTAGTAGGTACTAAGATCTTAAAAGAGTTGTACGGTTTTTGCATTTTCATGTTCATTTTCTTAATCATCACATTTAACTTAGTCTTATCTTCAATGTATGCTTCAATATCACACATGCTATGAAGGTACTATAGTTGCTACCATACTGTCTGGTACCATTTTTTTTTTTTTTTTTTTATTTTATTATCCATGCTATACGAAGAGTTAGCACTATACCGGGTGCTAGCCGTCGTGGCCGACACCATGATGCTAGTGCTGCACAAGGCCGAACAGGCCTGCTACGCTATGAAGGTACTATAGTTGCTACCATACTGTCTGGTACCATTATCCATGCTATACGAAGAGTTAGCACTATACCGGGTGCTAGCCGTCGTGGCCGACACCATGATGCTAGTGCTGCACAAGGCCGAACAGGCCTGCTACGCTATGAAGGTACTATAGTTGCTACCATACTGTCTGGTACCATTATCCATGCTATACGAAAAGTTAGCACTATACCGCGTATTGGGGCGGAGGGTCGCGAAGTGACTTTCGAGTGTAGTGTTATTTAGGTTAGAAATAATTTAAGAGTTTTTTTTTAAGTTACCTATTGTTTATTTGAAAAAGATGTATTTAATGTAATCTCATAGATTTTTTTTTTGAATATAATTTTAATTTTATTGATTATTTATATAAAATCTCACGGCATTAGGTTAACTTATGTTAATTTCTAAATTTTATTCGTTTAACCAATAAGTTAATAATTCCAGAATTTTATTAATTTTAATACTATATTGATTGTTTTTTTTTCTGCGGTTTTGATTATTGAGATGTCATCTGCGAATAGAACTGATTTGTATGGAACTGAAATGATATAAAGTACAAATGATATGGTAGAATTATTGTTAAGTAGATTATTATAATGACATAAAACATTTGCATTACATTTCTTTATACCTATTGACCTATTATTTGACCTATTATGAACGATTACCTGCAGAAATAAGGACGGAAACATCTGATACGATTTTCAAGCGTCGATTGAGAAACTTTTTGCTGGAGAACCCATTATATTCAATTAGTGAATTTTTTGACATAACTGTATAACTTATTTTTGCATATTTGACATTGTTTTTGTTTCTGGATTCTATTTCATTTTTATTTTATTATTGTTTTTCAATAAATTCTGACTTGACGATCCTTTTCAGGTGAACATTTCCATTTATTAATTGTTGCTATCTGGATTATGATGTTATCTTTAGTCATGATTATAATTTATTTTACAGTACATATGGTGCTACTTTACCGCACTAGTGCGCAAATTAGTATATTACGTTACTGTGTCAAACATTTAAAGGGCCATATGTACTGTAAAACGTTGTACGATACATGTGCGAATAGGTAATTCGCAACTCGTGTCGATTTAAAACACTTCCTTCGGTCGTGTTTTAATTTATCGCCACTCGTTTTGAATTTCCTATTTTTCGCACTTGTATCGTAATGTACTATTTGACAATAACAATATAGATTCATATAAATTGACATGAATGTAATTTGTAATGCAATCGTATGTTGTGTAATAAATAAATCTAAATCTAAAATCTATACAAATCATTCATTTGGCAAAATAAGATGATAACGTAACATAGTGTTTTGACATAAACAAGATAGGTGCGACGACGAGCGAAGCGAGGAGAAGCGTGTTAGGTGAACTGCGCCAGAACCGACTTTTTGCATCGAACGATGTTAGATTACATAAATAAACTTTTTATGTTTCGTATTAGACTTCTAATCATTCTTCTGCCTAAAACATTGCGTTTTAAAAAGTGACTTTTTAAGTTGTTGTCCAGACATACAGTTGCTAACTATTAGGTTGGGAAATAATACTAATTATAATGTTGTGTTGCTATTTCATCATTCGGCGCAATTAAATTATGCGAAAAATTGGTTGGGAAATGACATTCGGCAAAATAATTTTCGGCAATGATTTTGAAGACCCTTTGATTGCTGCCAACCCTATCGGTGGTCGTCATTTACTATTTATTTCATAATTAATTTAATTATTTTATTTTAACAACAAAATTACACAGCATTACAGTATATACTAATGCACTGCGAAATTTACGACAGAAAGTATATAAATGCATACACATCAGGTACAGAATACAATCTGGGACTAGGTAGGTCAATATTATTTTAAGTTATATATCCGTACACAAATAGAAGGGTATTGATCATTAAATTGTGTTATACATGAAAAATAGAATTACAAAACACAGGGGAACCTTAATAACTAACTGAGGACGGACGGTCATCCATTGCCTCACAATGGTTTTTGCATTGCTCACAAATTTGCCTCCAATTATTGGCAAAAAGATCGCAGTTTGGAGCCGACTGGAGAAGTGCGTTGATGCGTGCGTCATATCTACATACAGGATGATTCAGGAGACGTGAGCAGGATCAAGCCTGCATATTCGGTAAATTATCAGCAACTGTTTCGTACCAGTATTTGTGAGATTAACGTTAATTTAATTTTTACTGTTAAAAAAAAAAAGAGTTTTATTTTATTTACGATATTTATGGTCTCTTTGTTTTATCCATAATAAGTGACAAATTGAATGTCATCGGAGTGTGGTTACTTTTATAAAATCGTATCTCACTCAAGTGTGACATTTTATTTTCTTCATAATCAAAGTGCTGTCATAATTCATAACGGTTAAAGAGGTTTTATCTTTGTTAATTAATTGTTGTAGAGTGTCCATGCTTGTAGATAATCAAATTTGTCCTTAAGAAAAAGTTAAATAACAGATATAAAGCGTGATTGTTTTACTTAAATATGATGGTGAACGATTCATTAACATTTACTGATTGTGTAGTCTTAGTCCAGCTCACGTCTCATGAATCACCCTGTATATTCCATACCTTATCAAAACATTCCCCCTGTATAAACTGTACAAAATTGATGTTTTTCGTTCAGGTTATCCAAAAAATCCCCAACAACCTGACGGAATTCGACGAATACTTCCTCCAGCGGCCCGCCGAGCCCCGCCGGCCCGCGCTGCCGACCAGCGTGCCGTACATGGTGCCGCTCCGCGCCTACGTCGAAACCAACTCCCTCGTCTTCCTCATCCTGACCTACGCTCCTGGCGAAAAATTACTGGACTACATAAAAAACTATGTTAAATCTATACCGACCACGCCGGCGAGAGAAGTGAATTTAGAGAATGTGTTCAGTGAACCGTTGAAGAAAGTTGAGGAAGTTAAGGAAGGTGACGAGATTGAGGAGCTCGTGAAGAATTCGCAGACGCTCTTGAAGAATGTGGATAGAGCGTTGCGCGAGGAGGAGGAGGTTAAGGAGGAAAATGGGGGAGAGGAGTCGCCTACGCATTTTAGAGTGAGTAATAAATTTAGTTCACAATAGTACATTACGATACAAGTGCGAAAAATGGGAAATTCGGAACGATCGGCGATCGAAGGGAGTGTTTTAAATCGACACGAGTTGCGAATTACCTTTTCGCACATATATCGTACGACGTTTTACACATGACCCTTTAATGTTCGACACAGTATCGTAATATGCTAATTTTCGCACTAGTGCGGTAAAGTAGCACCATATGTACTGTAATAGTACATTACGATACATACGAAAAATAGGAAATTCGAAACGAGTGGCGATAAATTAAAACACGACCGAAGGGAGTGTTTTAAATCGACACGGGTTGCGAATTACCTATTCGCACATGTATCGTACAACGTTTTACAGTACATATGGCCCTTTAAATGTTCGACACAGTAACGTAATATGTTAATTTTCGCACTAGTGCGGTAAAGTAGCACCATATGTACTGTAAATAATATTGTATAGGTACCTATGTCGTGGTCAGATCACTTGATAATTTCATGAAATGTCATTTTAGCCTCCTAAGGCCCAGCTATAGAAATGAAAAATCCTAAATTTGCCACTAGAATTTGAACCTATAGTGCAGGGAATACAGTTGATTTTATTTTGTTTGAAAATTGAATGAAAGTAAGCCAATGCAACCCTGTTCCAATTGAATATGATTTAAATTTCATCGAACTGAATAAGTCCTATAGGTAGGACCTTGGGCCTTACGAGGTTAGAAATGATCATGATCACTTCATGATGATAATATGGTTAGGTGAGGTTAAGAGGATTGGGGGGGGGGAGTCGTCGACGCATTTTAAGGCGAGTTGAGTTTAATATCGAAATTGAAGAGTTGGTGGAGAATTCGCAGACACTCTGTTGTAGAATGTGGGGGGAGTGTCGCGTGAGGGGGGGGGGCGCTGACGCATTTTAGGGTGAGTTGAAGTTAACAAGTAGGTCGAGTTTAATATGCCAGTTGTTTATGAAATATTTATTTATGCTTTATTTAGTCAACCAATGAACCAAAAGGAGACCTTTTTTAGGTGCAGGCTTTTAACCTCCTAAGACCCTAAGTACAAATGTTTGTACTTATTCCAAATTCAAAAACAAAACAATTTCTTCTGGGTCTCAAGAGGTTAAAAATTAAATACTCATTAATATATAACGATATCATTAACTTAAACGTAGACTGTAACTCTCTTATTCATAAACGTGTACTAAAGTTACGATGCCGCTGATTATCGTTTGTCCCTTTCCGACGTATTGGTATGATGGAAAGGGACAAACGATGATCAGCGGCATCGTAACTTTAGTACACGTTTATGAATAAAGGGATATGACTATACACCGTGGGCCAATTAAACCCGACAGATTTCAAAGGTGTATTCTTGACCGCATTTAGAGACTAAAATGTCATACAATGTTTTCTGAAATTGGTCTTGTTTTAGAGATAATGACAATTTATGTGAAAATTTGTTTCTTTTATAACTTAGTCAAAAACGCCTCTTTAGCTGTGACGCTGCCACTATGTGACTTGGTTTAGACATACCTACTGACAGATATTAAAGTTTTAAAGTAAACTCGCAATTTTCGTCTGCAAAAAAAAAAAAAACTTTACTTATTTACAACGATGTAATGATTTTTTTTCACCAAGGTGTAATAATAAATAACGTATCGTGTGCAGAAAACGCAAAAGGAAATTTTTTTTTCGGTAAAAAAAAATTTTTTTTTTTAGCGAATTTGGCCAAAACCCATATAACATTTTTTGCTCCTTATGACCTCAGGAATGCGTGGTTAAAATCTGTCGGGTTTAATTGGCCCACGGTGTATATTTGAAAACATTTCAATGATATTATTTTTATTAGGTCGATCTATAATAGTATTTTATGCAACAGTTGTATAAGAAGGGTCAAAAAAGGCGAGTGGCGTGAGTTACAATGTGAGCCGGAGCCGAAGGCGTAGGCGAACATTGTAAAGGAATACGCCACGAGCATTTTTTGACCTACTTATACAACGTTGCATACAATATTTTTCCTACGAGTCAACAAAAATAAATCTTAATTTAGGTAAACAAATTACAGCAAAAGTATATAGCCAAGACGCGCGAGTATACCCGGCCCGCCCCGGGCCGCGGCCGGCCGGTCGGCGACACCGTCTCGTAACTCATGAGGCCCTGGTACTTGTTACTTGCTAAATTAAGTTTTTGGACAGTTTTTTCTCGATTTTGGCCACCGTAGCCTACGGAGACTAACAAGCAACGCTAAGCGGTCTTCGTAGTCTATGGGTGTTGCTATATTACGGGTGTCACATGCGTGTTTCTGACTTATGAAGTAATTATTTTTACTATGCAACCAAATGAATATTCTGTAAGTTGGCAGCAATGCACTTAGTTTAAAACTGTATTCGTTTTGATTTTGTTAGGTTGGTAGCCATTAATCGCAGTAACGTTATAGCGATTAAAAGCACAAGAGCTGTTATGAGGAATAGACAATATAGACTTTTCTTGAAACCTTTTATGTATGTTCTTATATTCGTGTTAATGAATGCATAAATGACAGATAACAGTAGAGGAGTAGGAAAAGTTAATAATGATTCAAAAATTCTAGTTAACTCCAACGCCTCGAGCGGCGCTCCCGCCATCAGCCGTGCGTACTTGGGGAGCTCAGCTCCTCACCGCGTTGGAGAGCCTACACCACGCCGGAGTCATCTGCAGGTTACTTTACTTTCATTTCTAACTACTATCGTCAAAAAGTTTAAGACCAAACACAATTTTTAGTTTCGTTTTCAGGAACACGTTTGATCGGTAACCCATTTGTTTCGAATCGATCCCAAACATGCGGCAAAGATCTGTAGAGACTACACGGCCAATAAAGAACAGTTGTGTTATAATAGTACATTACGATACAAGTGCGAAAAATAGGAAATTCGAAACGAGTGGTGATAAATTAAAACACGACCAAAGGGAGTGTTTTAAATCGACACGAGTTGCGAATTACCTATTCGCACATGTATCGTAGAACGTTTTACAGTACATATGGCCCTTTAAATGTTCGACACAGTAACGTAATATGCAAATTTTCGCACTAGTGCGGTAAACTAGCACCATATGTACTGTAAAACATGATTTGTCCACCACAATCACCAGACCTTAACCTGATCGAGCTTTCATGGGATGAACTCGCCCGTAGGGTCCGAAAACAATGTCCGACATCAGCAAAAACTATGGAAGATACTGCAATATGAGTGGAAATCCATAGACCAAGAAACGCTACTACACAAACTTCAAGATTACTCTGTAGTGGAAAATTGTCAAGGATTTTTCGATCATATACTGTGATTTTTTTTTAACTTATTATATATGTCTTTTTAGGGTTCCGTAGCCAAATGGCATAAAACGGAACCCTTATAGTTTCGCCATGTCCGTCTGTCTGTCTGTCTGTCTGTCTGTCTGTCCGAGGCTTTGCTCCGTGGTCGTTAGTGCTAGAAAGCTAAAATGTGGCATGGATATATAAATCAATAAAGCCGACAAAGTCGTACAATAAAATCTAAAAATTTAATTTTTTTTACGGTACCTCCCCTACACGTAAAGTGGTGGTGAATTATTTTTTTCGCTCAAACATTTTTTGATAAAGTGAATATATTCGGAGATAATCGCTCCGAAAGAATAAAAAAATGTGTCCCCATCGGAGATAATCGCTCCGAAAGAATAAAAAAATGTTGAACCATAGGTCCAAAAAATATGAAAAAAATCGTGGAAGTAGAGCTTAAGAAAGACATTAAATGAAAACTATAGCGGACATGATCAGTTTAGCTGATTTTGAGTTATCGCAAAAAGTTTTCCCTTCATAGTAAAAAGACTTACTTTAATTAGGTACTGATTATGCAATTTTGCCTATTTGTTTAACTCGGGTGAAAGGTACCGTTTCATCCCTTGGTTAACAATTTACTATACTTTAAGCTCCAGTTTAGCTTATTGTGACGGAAGAGTAACTACGGAACCCTACACTGAGCGTGGCCCGACATGCTCTTGGCCGGTTATTATTTTTAATAAATACTGATTAATAAATTGTTGAACGCTTTATTTTTCGGATTGTAGGTATCTACTGCAAAGTAGGATTTTTGTAAAATAATCAGGAAAATGTTGATTATTTGTATATTCTGTGTTTGATTTTAAACTTTTTGATGGTATACGGTATATATACGCGGCTGGCAACCCCGTTTCTCGCCGAGATATGTATAGTGCTTTTCTCAAACTTGCAATTAAAACAAAAAATTGTAGTCAATTTGTTTTGTGGCGACCTACTCGGCTCGCCACTCTACCAGCGGTGTACAACCTCACGCGCGTAAGTCCGCGCGCCCGCGCGATGTGCCACCGCCGTTGCTTAGCAACGAGTATGCACAACAAATTACCGTACTAACTACCAAGCTTACTGAAGTTAGTTGATGGTTGGATGCCAAGACGTTGTGTCACAATTTGACGTTAAAAAACAAAAGAAGGTCGCCTTACAGGCCTAGGTGTGTAAGGCTGTATGAAATTCCTTTACACATCATCTTCACTCGCACCTTATATGTAGTATTTCCGGACCTAATTTGAAGTAAGTCATGTCAACATTTCATAGTAAGTTTGAGAAAGACATTAAGAGGCTGTCAATACCTAAAGCGCGCACACTGTCTATTTGTATCGGAGTAAATGAGATAGCACTGTCGCATGTTACTGGGCCTAGGCAAGGGAATAATAAGAAAAATATTTAAATAAAAAAAAAGTGGATTATTAGTGTAATATTTTACTCGTTAGCGGTTTACATATAAATGTTATGAAATTGTGATTTTAATTGCAGACCCATAAGTCAAAACAATAAAGACATAACCGTTTAATTGTGATTTTAAGACCAATCTTTGCAATTATTTTCTATCGAGCCGATTTCGTTCAATCGTGTATCGAGGACAACCACGGTCTTTGAAATATAACATATGCGCTGGCACTGAATGTTTAACACATTCAGTGCCAGCGCGTGCTACGCGCTACGAGCGTAGCCGATAACATGGGAAAATGCGTATGTAGCGAAAAGCGACTACGGACTGAGCGCCCGTCTGGCGGGTTGCTGGCAGTGAATGCGTTAAGTAACATCAATTTCAAGGACATTGGGTGTTGACAGCCTCTTAACTTGAATTCCAGAGACCTGAACCCCTCAAATATTCTCCTGGGCGCCGGCGGCCAGCTCCTCCTCACGTACTTCGCGGGCTGCCCGCGGGATGTGTCCCTCCCGCGGCGGTCGCTGGCCGTGTCGTCGGGCCGGATCAACTTGTTCGTGGCGCCCGAACTGTACAATGTCTGCGCGGACATCGCGGACGAGAGATTATGCGACTTCTGGAGCTTTGGGGCCATTATGTATGAGCTGCTGTGTGGAGTCGTAAGTTATACTATTACTTCGTTTGACGACCGGTCTGGCCTAGTGGGTAGTGACCCTGCCTACGAAGCTGATGGTCCCGGGTTCAAATCCTGGTAAGGGCATTTATTCGTGTTATGAGCATGGATATTTGTTCCTGAGTCATGGGTGTTTTCTATGTATTTAAGTATTTATAAATATTTATATATTATATATATCGTTGTCTAAGTACCCTCAACACAAGCCTTATTGAGCTTACTGTGGGACTTAGTCAATTTGTGTAATAATGTCCTATAATATTTATAAAAAAAAAAAACTTACATTATACATCGAAACACGATAAATTGATGGTTGCCTACATCAATTGCTACCCCGTTGTTCTTGGTTATCTTATCTGTACTTGATTCTATAAAATGATTATTTAAAATGGTACAGATGTCAATTGGGTTAGAGTATATTATGTCATTAATTTTCAAATTATTTATATTAATAGTACAATCAAAATTACAACGTGTTTTTATTGAATTCCGTTAACTTCGAGGTATCGGTAAGTACAGTGAGCGTCAAATACTTTGTAGAAACCAAAGTAGCCAAATAGTTCGGTACACCATATATTTAGTATGGTATACCGAACTATTTGGCCACTTTGACTGCTACAAAGTATTTGACGCTGACTGTACGTTTAAGGAAACTAAATAGTATAGATAGATAGAATACTCTTTATTGGCACACCTCAGTAAAAGATACAGTTTAAAGAAAAACAATTGATTAGTGATAGAAGCAGACAACAGGCGGTCTTATCGCTAAAGAGCGATCTCTTCCAGACAACCTTAATTCGTTTTAGCATAGTTACTTAAAAAAATTTTTTTCATCACACTTGCCCGAAAAAGATCTGATTTCATGCAGGTGTACTGAAGGACAAAGGGCTATTTTGTTCCCGGGGGAGTTATGGGTTGTGAAAAAAAGCTATAACTCCCTAGGGAGTACCATGGTCGCATTTTTAACACTTGTCATGTCATTTGTCACTTTCGCACTTATATACTTGTCTTGTTTTGACAGATGATAAAAAAACCTACCACCTTAGCCCTACAGAAGCTAATATGAGAGCTTTTAACTGAATAATATGGAATATATGGCTGTTAGACATAGCTCGAAGTACAAATAAATAAATAAATACTTTCCACCCTAAGGTGGGAAATGCAATATTCCACCCGGCTATCAGCCTATGAAAGTTGAATCTTTTGAAGACTCATTACCTTTCGCTGCCTTAACTTGCCTTTATTTATGATTGTATAATATACAAGGTGCCCGTGAGCATTGCGAGAGATTTTAACGGTGCATTCCTGGTAATATTTAGAAACTAAAATGTCATATAAAATTTTCTGGATTAGGTCTAGTTTCAGAGATAATTAAATGTTTTTCGAAATCATTCTTTCGCCATAAGTCGGTACAAAACACATTTTTGACTGCGGTATTGCCACTTTGAGGTCTAGTCTGGACATACCTATTGATTTACATCGAAAAATTAAAACAATGTATTCGAGAGGCTACCCCCAAATAAAAAAAAAACTTTTTAGTTAATTTTAGGTTATGTGTTTCTCAATAAAAATTACGTTTTATGTACAGGAGTGTACAAAAAAAGGAAAAAAAAAATTTTTTTTGTCGAATTTCACAAAAAGTTATATAACATATTTTTTGCTTCTGTTGCCATCAGGAATGCACCGTTAAAATCTCTCGCAATGCTCACGGGCACCTTGTATAATGCATGTATATGTATTTATTTTATTACTATGTAGGTATGTATTATATTGTTTGCGTCTTCATTTTGTTGAATTATATGTATATCGGCACTACCCGTTCAATGTTGTAAGTTCATAGTTTCCTGCTACCCAAAGGTTGTCTGGAAGAGATCGCTTCTTAGCGATAAGACCGCCTGTTGTTACCTAACCTTTACGTGTTTTTTCATTTCCTGTCCATTTTTAACTGTACGGTGCACAATAAAGAATATTTACTTACTTACTTTTACTTTCCGATTAGGAGAGATGTTTGAATATATTTATTTATTTATTGTTCGGAGAACCAACAGCTATAAATTGTACAATAGTTATATATATAACAAAGAGCCAATTATAGGTTCCCACCGGTAGCAACAGGTTAACAGATAATTGGTGGTTAGCATTAGATTTTTTTTTTTTTACAACGTGTTACCACTAATATTTTTAAATATTAATACTTATTATATTATATACTGAACAAATAAACCAAAACTTATCAGTAAACTTAATACGTTAATCGATACAATAATATGCCAACACATACGACTCGCTCACTCAAGTAATTTGTCTGTTAGAATCAGAATCAGAATGCTTTATTTGTAAAACATAGGTATAAATAGGTATTAGGTATACATTTTGAACACTATGTTTCGCCGGTCGGCATACAAATGTCAGAAGAAACGAAAATCTAATTAAAAATTGCACAATGTTGTAGCTTATAAAATAAAACAATTAAAATGAGTATTACATTACAATTAAATTAAAATACAGTTCAAAATTCAATTACAATTAAAATACAGTTCAAAATTCAATAAAATTAAAATATATCATTAGTCATGGTTATAATTACTATTCATGTCATAATAGAATCCGTCTTATAGTTGTGATGTTGCTATTAAAAACGTCTATATCCCGCTCCTTCGTTAGTTCATTTAGACTTTTACCAGCTCGTAGTAGAATAGTACATTACGATACAAGTGCGAAAAATAGGAAGTTCGAAACGAGTGGCGATAAATTAAAACACGACCGAAGGGAGTGTTTTAAATCGACACGAGTTGCGAATTACCTATTCGCACATGTATCGTACAACGTTTTACAGTACATATGGCCCTTTAAATGTTTGACACAGTAACGTAATATGCTACTTCTCGCACTAGTGCTATAAAGTAGCCCCATATGTACTGTAAAGCTATTCTTTCTGTAATTACGTGATGAAAAAGGAATTGAGAGGGGAGGGAATCTTATAGACCTAGATGGAGTATTGAAGGAGAGCTTAGCGAGCAATTCAGGACAATCAATGTTACCATTTAAAATATTAAGTATATAAATAATATCAATTTTTTTTTTATTCTACGTCGGTGGCAAACAAGCATACGGCCCGCCTGATGGTAAGCAGTCTCCGTAGCCTATGTACGCCTGCAACTCCAGAGGAGTTACATGCGCGTTGCCGACCCTAAACCCGCCCCCCCCTCGTTGAGCTCTGGCAACCTTATTCACCGGCAGGAACACAACACTATGACTAGGGTCTAGTGTTATTTGGCTGCGGTTTTCTGTAAGGTGGAGGTACTTCCCCAGTTGGGTTCTGCTCTAGATCTGGAACGACATCCGCTGTGCTGCGCCCTACCACACAAAGCGAGATGACATTCACAATGCCCATACCTCTCTTATGGACGTAGTTTAAGGACGTACCCGGGTCCATATATCTATATATCTGCAATATATGTTAATATTTTATTTGCAGCCGTTATCACACTACCACAAGAGCGTGTTCACGAGCCACACCGTTTTGTGTCTCCCGGAAGAGCTGCCTGTCGAAGAGGAGTCGCTTCTTACACAGGTAAGTTATTTAGTATTTATTTAGTGTTATTCTTATATTATTATTATTAGATCCTCAGCCTGAGGCGACATTATACCTACCTATTACAGTGTTAGACCCCATGTCCAATCATTGTAATCCTGGTACGACAGGTCTATATTTACTTGGCTTGCAACCCTTCGTTTCCCGTCCTCTATAGTAATGTACTAATAATTAAATATACATACATATTAATTTATGTACCCAGTGCCAGTGCAAAAAATACTACGACTATGAAGGACAATTAACCAGAGAGCTTGTTGAAACAAAAAGTGCATGCGCTTAAACGAGAGCTTGGTTTGAGCCTGTCTGATGTTGTACGTCAAGGATGCATTCTGTTTTAACCTTTTTTTTTTTTTTTTTTACCTTTTGAACGCCACGCCTATCGTACGCGGTGCGTAATCGTGAACCTTGTCGGTACGCATGAAGGTTGATACTGGGCTGTAGCCGCGCGCGTCATATGTATTTATTTTAAATTTATTTATGAACCTATTTTATGTAGTTTATTTCTCATTGTTTGTAGTTTCTATTTACTTATTACACTTATGTCTTATAAACTTTACACTTATGTGGTTTTGCACTGCCCAATAACTTTATTTCTAGCCACTGAATCGCTATCTGAAGGTTGTCTGGAAGAGATCGCTCTTTAGCGATAAGTCCGCCTGTTGTTACCTACTTACTTATGTCCTTTTTTTTGTTTGTAACATGTATGTTTCTTTGTAGTGCACAATAAAGTATTTTATTATTATTATTATTATTTTATAACTGTAACATTTAATTTAATTTAATATGAATTGACATTGTATTGATATTTTTAGCAATTAAGATCGTTGACATATAGTATATTTTCATTATATTTTTCACTTAAATTATTTTACAGATAAAGTTATTTATAACTTAGTGTTTTTGTAAATATGTTCGTTTTTTTTATTCTTTTTGACATTTCGACAATACCTAGGTTGTCCCTAGCTACGTATACATTGACATTTTCTTTTTTGTCGTGACATTTCTTTATTTATTAATTTTATATTTTTTGTTTTAGTGTTAAGTTGACGATCTTTTAGTGAAAGCCTTTGTTTTATCCCTTTGTGTTAAATGGGTGAATTAACTTTTTTTGTTTTGTTATCCTGTCCCGTTGTCCAAGGGACAACAGTGGCACAGTTTGTTTGAAGAGACGTTGTATGCGTTCTATTAACATGCTTAGTAGGGGGCTCATTATGGACATTGGTTATAACTATAACGACCACAAAAACGCAAGTTTAATACATTTAAGTACCATAAAATCAGTATTTCAATGAACTTTTGTCCCCTGGACAACTAATCGTAACCATGGCAACGAGTGACGCTAAAAAGTTGATTCTCCCAAATACTGTGTCTTTTTCTTTAAGAAATAAATAAATCTAATCTAATCTATGACGTCTTTGGCGGTCAAAAGGTTAAAAACGAACGAACATATATCTTTCAGCTGCTCACGTACGAGCCGTCGGAGCGGCTCGGGCGCGGCGGCGCGCGCGAGATCAAACAGCACCCGTACTTCCGCCGCGTCGACTGGACGCAGGTATACCGAGACTGGAGCCTGCCCTCCTGAACATGAGCATTCAAAGGTCTACCACCAAAAAGAATTTGAAATAGAAGTGGATCATCAAAGAAAACATTGCAGCCACAGTAAAACTATAACCTTTCGATTTATGATTAAAACTTTAAGAACGCCATTTGACTTTGACCCTTATTCTTTCACTGATATGTGTTAAATTTGTTAAATATAATAAAAATTGCGCCTTCTTACCGGGCATCGGCTAAAGGTTGTGGCGCCATCGCTCGAAACGATGCCATACCTTTGGCCTTTAATCTATTACATGAGATCTATAACGCCATTTTTTTTCATATTTAACTTAACACTATATCAATGAAAGAATTAGGATCAAATCAAAGTCAAATGACGTTCTAAAAGTTTTAATCGTGTGTCGAAAGATTGCAGTAAATTCACTATGGCTACAAAGTATTCTTTGACAATCCACCCCTATTTCAAATTCTCTTTGTACCTAAACCTATAAAGTTATTACTTTATTTTTCGTAATTCTTAATTCCCGCGGGAACAATATAAGCCTTTGTCCTTTAGTAGACCTGCATGAAATAGGATCTTTTTCAGACAAGTGTGATGGATTACTTGTTAATAATAATAATTCAGCCTATATACGTCCCACTGCTGGGCACAGGCCTCCTCTCATGTGCGAGAGGGCTCGGGCTATAGTCCCCACGCTAGCCCAATGCGGATTGGGGACTTCACATACACCTTTGAATTTCTTCACAGATGTATGCAGGTTTCCTCACGATGTTTTCCTTCACCGAAAAGCTAGTGGTAAATATCAATTACTTGTTACTTAAGTAAATTGACAAGCGCCCATATTGGCGCAATACATCGCAATAATAATAGCGTCGCATGAAATAACTTATGTAAATTCATTTCCTTCTAAATTAAAGAGAGGCTAAAAATAAAATTTGGTCACAACTACACGAAAACGAATCTCTTCAACTTTTATTTTATTTAGATAATTTTTATTTAGATTTTTCTTTACTTATATTTTTTATTGATATTCGTTTATATGCGCTATGCCACACACGATCAGTATTGTCAAGACGTTAGTGTGAAGCCTCACTGGACGCTCGAAGCGGGGCGAGCAGCGTGGCGTCGGGCTCACAACTGCTACGATGGGTAATTCCACGACACTGTAACGTCAGTTACCAATTCTTTCGAGTGTGCATACAATAATTTAGCAAATTTAAATGTATGTCTGTCTAGCGTAGTCCTACAGGTAGATATCTGGATACTTAAATTTGTTTAATTAATGTCAGAATACACAAAAGAATTGGTAACTGACGTTACAGAGTCGTGGAATGACCCTGAGCAGCGTGCACTGTGGCCGCTCCTATACGTTTGCATTTATTTGATATGTACGCCGCACGCCGCCCCGCTGCACGCCCGGCTCGAGCGTCCACTCAGGCCTTACACTTAGTATTAGATCTTTTCAAACTCTTGCCTGTTACAATGTATTTAATATAACTGTAAAGTTAGTACAGTCAACACCTTTGTTACTATACAGGATGGAATAACTATTTGGATCATAAATTTTGAATTTTATTTATTATTATTTAAATCATTAAGCTGAGCAAATTTTGTTTAAAGAAAAGTCTTATTTTTCCTATGTATAATTCACCGATATCATAGAAAAATTAGTAAGCATAAAGTGCTCACCCCATACATCAGTTATCTTACCAAAACGCTTATAATTTTTGTAGTCGACATCTAGCGACAAGTAGGGGATCTATCAGTACTGCTACTTGACAATAGACGTCGCGACGAACGAAAAATGTAATGCTCAACAATTTTCAGCCAATGTTATAACTAGCGTTGGAAAAACCCGGGAAATACGGGAAAATATCCAAATGATTCGTTTTTTTCAAGTTTCTTTCGAAAAAAAAACAATGCAAATTTTAGTTACAATACTTCGAAAAAAAAACGAATGAGTCGAAAAAAACATTTTTTTTTAAACTTCTGTATTTTTCCATATAACTGGGAATTTAACAGGAAGGTTAAGGTTGCACGTCTAATGTGTTGTTTCTGGCATTTTATATATTTGACACTGTCATCGGTCATAAAACAGAAAAAACGAAAAAAAAAAACGAAATTTGTTAAACTTCCCGAAAAACAATTATTTTTTTCCGTTATATCCGGATTAACCGGTACTCTATTTTCAACTCCTGCTTGTAATATTAGTTGTATATGTTGATTCACTATTCGTCAGCCGCGACACTCGTGACATCTAGTGTCAAGTAGCGGTACTGATAAATTCGCTACTTTACGGTACATATCGATTAGGAAAATATTAAGCGTTTTGGTGTGGAGTGAACACTCTATGCAGACTTATTTCTCTATACCGATATTGATTTGGCAATAAAGGAGTTATAGCTTTTTTCACAATCCATAACTCCCGTGGGAACAAAATAGCCCTTTGTCCTTCATTACACCTGCATGAAATAAGATCTTTTTCGAGCAAGTGTGATGAAAATTATATTTCCCTACGTTACCTTCCCGATATGTTTTTCCATCATGTATATGTATTATTGATTATATTAAGCCTTAAATTATGGTCCAAAATATTAATGTTAGTGTTTAATATTAAATTAGAATCTAGTCCTGAAAAAGGGACCTGAATTTGGTCTAGTCTTCAAATTGTACAGACTACGGGCCCTATTCGGAAGTATTACCTATTAATGATATGATATTCTTTGCAATGTTAAGGTCTGTTTATACCCACATACCTGTTAAATGTAAACCAAAATGACATGAATTTATTAGTATTTAGGTTTAGTCTGCTCTCATAACTGACTTGAGAAAAAAACACCGCTCACAACCTCTCTCCGCCCAGAAACCTAAAAAAAGTCGTTCCACGCCATTGTATTTTAAATCTTATCTCAGACAAAATAGAATTGCATTCGTCTTGATAGATTTTGGAGTATAAGTTTTTATTAACTTTCTCTGTCACGCAGAGATAACAGATTAATAAATATAAGGCTTTTAATGTCATCTCCTGAAGTCAAAAAATTACTAAAGACGCGTAAAGTGGAGCAAAATATTGTAACCGCAAGTTTGTTAATTTAAGTTTCATTTCTCCACTAACTAAAGGTTGTCTGGAAGAGATCGCTCTGTAGCGATAAGGCCGCCTGTTGTTTACCTCTATCTTCATGTATTATATGTGTTTCCATGTACATTTCTTTCAGAGGTTGTGCAATAAAGAGGATTTGTATTTTGTTTGTTCATGTAGATGGCGCTGACAAACGTTAGCGTTTGACAAGCTAGTTAGGTCCCGATACTTATGGCGGACTCAGCAGCTGTAGATGGCAGCACTTGCTTTGGCGTAAAGTGTGAATATACATGTTTATGTTTCCAATTCAGGCCACAAGATGGCCGACCCTCCAACGCGCACGGTCCCTATTCACCTGCACCTGGATTTGGGTGAATTACGTAAATATTTTTGAAATGCCGCAGCAAGTGTAGTTTTGAGAGCATTCTAGTTTTTTATGCATAACTTTTGAACGTGCTTAGAATATTATTCTTAAAGTTAATAAAGTTGTATGTAAAATGCATGTAGAGAGAGGTTTCAATTTTTTGAAAAGTTTGTTTTAGAAGTTACTTTATTGACGTGAATCTGAATGGTTAGGTTAAATTAAACTTAACCTTTTCACTTTACGTAATTATATATAAAAAAATCTCACATTACGTTTATTTGTACATTTCCTGCGTCAAAAATGGCGTAAAAAATTTTGGCTTCATTAAATTTGTCAATTGGCGCTTTTATCAAAACTTAGACTTAGAAAAATCAAAAGTGTACTTAAGAACTTAGCTCCTAGTCTCCAAATATTGTCTGTCCACTAAACAGCTACCATTTTTGGCAATACGGCCCGATTCGAAGAATGATTAAGACACGTTTAAGATCTTGGAAACATCTTTAAAAGATCGATAACTAAACGACATGTCAAAATTAACGTTTATTTCGATTCAGCCGATATTTTTAACGTCAAAGTGACATTGGTTGCCCGAATCGAGCTGCTTCTGTCAATTATACGTCATACAAATGATATCTGAATGAGAATTTATCTAAACCAGAACTTATCGTTATTGTATCTCATTCGGCGAATCGGGCCGATATGTACACATAACCTGAACTCCAGAGTGACTGAAGTACAGTAGAATCCGTTTATTATATTATGACTGCTATATATTGACATTGACCGGCCCCTTACTATGAGCATAGAGAAATATTAGTAAAAAAACCGGCCAAGAGCATGTCGGGCCACGCTCAGTGTAGGGTTCCGTAGTTACTCTTTCGTCACAATAAGCTAAACTGGAGCTTAAAGTATAGTAAATTGTTGACCAAGGTATGTAACGGTACCTTTCACCCGAGTTAAACAAATAGGCAAATTTGCATAATCAGTACCTAATTAAAGTAAGTCTTTTTACTATGAAGGGAAAACTTTTTACGATAACTCAAAAACAGCTAAACTGATCATGTCCGCTATAGTTTTCATTTAATGTCTTTCTTAAGCTCTACTTCCACGATTTTTTTCATATTTTTTGGACCTATGGTTCAAAAGTTAGAGGGGGGGGGACACATTTTTTTTTCGGAGCAATTATCTCCGAATATATTCACTTTATCAAGAAATGTTTGTTGAAGACCCCTATTAGTTTTGAAAGACCTTTCCAACGATATCCCATACTGTAGGGTTGAAGCAAAAAAAAAATTTCACCCCCACTTTACGTGTAGGGGAGGTACCCTAAAAGAAATTAAATTTTTAGATTTTATTATACGACTTTGTCGGCTTTATTGATTTATATATCAATGCCAATTTTCAGCTTTCTAGCACTAACGACCACGGAGCAAAGCCTCGGACAGACAGACAGACAAACGGACATGGCGAAACTATAAGGGTTCCTAGTTGACTACGGAACCCTAAAAAGAGTGTTTTAACTCCATACATCACTTCGTACCAGAGCGCGAGTTATTTCATAGTCGACATCTAGCGTCAAGTAGCGAAATTTATCAGTAGTGCTAGTTGACAATAGATGTCGCGACCATCGTAAACTCTAATGCTCAACAATTTTCAGCTAATATTATAGGAACCGTGCGCGTTGGAGGGTCTGCCATCTTGTGGCCCGAATCGGAACAATAAACATGTACATTTACACGTCACGTATTTCTTGTGCATGGTAGGTTCTGCCATCTTGTGGGCTACATCGGAACAATATACATCACATTTACGCCTCGCGCCAAAAAATCTGACTGCTCCTGTGCTGCCTCCTACAGTTCAGGCACGCTCCCTATAACCGGAACTAAATTTTCAATTACTTCCGCGTTTCAATATTAGTTGCAATATTAGTTGCAAATTGTTTCGGCACATTTTTCGTCAGTCGCGATACTTTTGACATCTGGTGTCAAGTAGTACTGATAAATTCACTACTTGATGTTAGATGACGACCACGAAATAACTCGCGTTTTGGTAAGAAAGCCCCAGACAATGGGATAAGGCTTAGGACAAGAAGATTAATTAGATGGAAAACTTAAGATACTAATTCCTTAAAAAAATTATTGAAAAGTAAACACAAATGGGTGGAAAAACAATTAAAAACTTATAAATAAAAAAATTGTCCCAGATCGAGACCGCTTGGCAGGGTGCCCAGAAGGCTGGCTGCATTGCCCCTCTGGATAGCGATGCTTATCCGCTGGGCGAAGTACAGGCCAGCCCGCTGGTCACCCGAAGCCTCTATGAGGCGTTTTGCTAACTCCTTATAGAGGCGGCGCGCGCTAGGCCCCCACGGCCCTAGGGTTAAACTTAAGAAAAATGATCAACTTTGCTTTATATGACATCCGCTTAGTACGACGTGTTGATCAGTTCCCATTGATGTCATTATATGCTGATTCTACTGTACATATTGTAAAGGCTTTAAGTTTCTAGCATTATGTTGTACAATGGCTTGCCAAACAAGATGTTTTCCTTATTCCGGTCCTGAGTTACGTTCGATTTGAATTGTATTTTGAAATGTGGACAGATTTAAACGAAATTGTATCGAAATTCCAAAATTTCCAATTGTAACTAAAGTATTATTAATATTATCATATAAATGTATTTATTGAATAGTGTTAGTACAAATTATAGCGTTTTTATATATTTAATGTATAGATATTGTTAGGTTTAGGTGTTTTGGCTTGATCTCAATTTATTTGCGTGCTGGGATGTAGATGGCGCTTATATTAGTTTTACATTTGGATGAATTATACTATTATGAAATAAGAAGCTTGTTTTATTTGTAAGATTTAATTGTCCCTGACATTGTATCGACACTTCTCATTTCGGGTAGGTGACAATACTTTAACATATATATATATATATGGAAGGTAGAGGTAAGGAATACAATCTCCATAGGCAGAACTGTTACAAAAGTGTCCAGCTGTCAGCTACAAATAAGAGTTCCAAATCTCTCCAGAGTAGCGCTAGAGTAGCTAAGAACGTAGGCGTATTGTGGAAGTGAAATGCGCTGTCTATGATTAGTTTTTTTTTTAAGTAGTCTAAGTATTGTAGCGCCACCTATTTAAGGTTTTTCGACGGATACTTTGGTACATGGAGATTCTATTCCTTGAGATTTAATTACATAATTCCTAAAAAATTACACTTATGTATATTATATGCAAACATTATGAGAACCAATGGGCTTAAAAAAAATGGGCCTTGGCTTGCAATCTTGTGCGCAATAACACTTATTGGGTTCTTGGCGCTGTGGGCACACCTACTTACGTCGTTTTTAGGCGTTCTTGGCGTCAAAGTGCTAAAAAGAATTCATTTTTTTCTCCTTCTCATCACACGCCATCTAGTGAAATTCTTTTGACTTAGGCGCTACGGATGACGCGCGAATCTCCACTTTGGGCGGCAGCGACATCTTGTCATTCTTTTAAGTATAATTTAACTCTGTTTGTAGTATAGTGTACAGAATATTTACATGATAAGTCGCCAACGTCCATACCACGTTGAATACACCGGTTCTCGTCCGATCACCGAAGTTAAGCAACGTCGGGCGAGGTCAGTACTTGGATGGGTGACCGCCTGGGAACACCTCGTGTCGTTGGCTTTTTGCTACTGAATATTTTTTTTGCTTTTAAATAATGTTTATTACGAGAGTAAACAAAAGAGTAAAAGTTTCGAGGATAACATCTCGGTAATTACTGACTACACATCACTTTTGTTACCCACCAATTCATCATCATCCTTTAACATCAATCTGAATGGCAAGTCCAATGCGAGCGTGGCAGCCGTGACCGCATAGCAGGCAGAAGAATGTCATGCTCGGTGATGAAGGTGGGAGATCAGCGTGCTGGCGTCTCAATTCGCGCCAGTGTGCAGGTGCTTCTCCGTGTGTAACTACCCCTCCACCCAGGGTCTTCCTCCAATGGTTGCGGTCTTCAGCCTCCTTTTCCCAGTCGGTGAGACTGATGCGGAAGGACAACACGTAGCCAATTACCAGTTGAAGAAAAAAAATTACCATTGCGAATAGTAGGTACTTGTCCATCATCAACATTATTTACCTATAATATGTCAGTACAACTTGCCAGCCCAGTGCTGATTGAGGGTTTCACACACATTCTTAAAAATTTTATTGGGACCGTGCGAAGTACGTGGTGGGGGTAAGTAAAGCGATCCCAGCGCATAAGGTGGTAAAAAATTTAACTAACTGCGGATAGCGTCTTTAACATTTCGTACAATTATATGGCTCGAAATGAAACTTTGATTTACGATTACTCCTGAAATATTCATTTAAATTGTATGGTGTAAGGGACCATTGTAATCTGTATGAAATGCTTAATATAACTAACGTATTTATTTTGATAATTGTTAATAATGTATCCATGTAAATAGCTTTGCAAATGCCACATATTACGTGATCTTTTTCTAGAAGTTAAGAATGGATATAGTAAGTTATTCTTAAAAGATAGACATTTCACATCGCGGACTTTTTTGTAGACCTATGAATGAGAAACAACCCCACCATACATTGTGTTGTTATAGCTCAAACGGATTAGGCAGCGTTTTCGATTAAAGCTCCTAGCCAGCGTGATTTTTTCCGACAACATCGTTATATTTCAAACAATTTACACAAAACCTTAACAAGTTATATACTTAAGCCTTCCTCAAGAATCACTATATTGATAGATGAAAGTCGTATGAAAATCCGTTCAGTAGTTTTTAGTTTTGGAGTAGTTTTATAAGATGTAGTGAATTGACGTTTTCCCCTAGAATTGCGGACACTAGGTTGCGTGACAGTCGTGCACGCTCCCATATAGAAAAATAGGTAAGCATTTAGTGCTCGCTCCATCCATACATTATTTTCGTAGCCGACATCTAGCATCGAGTAGCGGATTGATCAGTACTGCTACTTGACAATAGATGTCGGGATGAATGAACAGTCTAATGGTAACCAATTTTCAGCTCATCTATAAGCAAATGGTAAATATATTATTATGATTATGATATTACGTTCTTTTCGTTCATACTTAATAAGAATTTGTCCATATGTGGTTCCATTTACATACCAAGTACCAACCATGTACACCGTGGTAATTATCAGCTCGTAACCGTCAAGTGGGATAATCGGGCACAGAGGGGTAACCTTAGAGACATTTTTAAAAATCTAGTCTATGTAGTTGAAAAATTGGCCCTAATCGACTGGTAAATACTTATTCAAAGACTGTAAAATTTACATGACTGCTGTCAGACGTTCATATTATTGGGGAATACATAATATTTCATATGTCTAATGTTCAAAGTGTTTTATTGTATGTAAGTTATCCCTCCTGTCCACTCTACGGAACCTACTATAGCACAGTTTGATAGTATTTGGATACCTGTTTTATGGTGTCTAATTTAATAGTTATTATTATAGCCACACATTCAGTTACTTCTAACTCCCTTTCCCCTTATTGGCATTCAACCAGCGACACTCAATTTTTACACTCTAAATGGTCAGGAACTCAGGAAGTCACGTTGTAGCCGACAAAGCTATGTATTCACCCATCCAGGGCGCCACTGGGATGATTCCTGTATCAATTTGTATGGGAATGCGTTAGTTTCGCAATTTTCCATCCGCATTTTTAAGTTTGTAGCGGTTTATGTTGACGGAAGCTAGCTATCGATCGTAGTAACAATTCAAAGCCTGGAGAAGTAACTATTATTTTTTTCCATAAAATTTAATACTTGTCCAGAACGTAAGAATACATAATTAGAATAGATGATGACTTTAAGTTTTGAAACTATGACTACCTACCGAAGATATAGGGTATACTTAGGTACACTGAGGTCTGAGAACAAGCGTGAAAATAACAATTACGTCATTCGAAAATAGGTACCTTTACCTACCTACCTGTAGCTGTTAAAATTCTGCAGCCGACCCAGCCCTCGCATACCACGCGAGGCCAAAGCATTTCTTCTGAGGTGATCAACTTCTTTAAATAACTCCAAAGCAATTGAAATCTAAATTATATAAAGGTAAAGTGCATATTCTAATAATCATGTCCCCCATTCACTTAAGTAACTATTACGCAAAAAACCACTCTATGATAAACGCAGTAAGGTAACTTAAAAGTCAAGTAGAAGTCTCCTTAAACACGCGGACGTTATTCACGCCAATATCATATTTATCTACTTGTAAATTAATGTGAAAATAGCGCGACAATCGTAAAGGTAAGTATAATGCGGTTTTACACGAATGTATAGCTTGAGAATACTTATTTACGTTAGTCGACGACCATTCAAACTCGTTTGTGTAGTACTTTAAAACAAATACTCATTTGCTGTTGACTGACTGACTTGACACCTTTATGACAAAGAAATAAGGTTTAGGTTGGCTTATTTTTTATTTTGTAGATGTAAAATAAAAGTTTGTTTTCTTACACCGATCTTCGGAGAATGCAACGCGCCGATTGGTTCTCAACAGTCGCTCCTTCGCCGACGAAAGGCGCGAACGCACAGCGCATGCGCGTAGATACGCCATATTGTGGATGTTTTTAAAAAAAGAACGGTGTTTTTTCTTTTGAACTATCGAAAACTTTGACGTTTTGAGTTTTTAAATTAACTTTGTTTTAAAGATTTAGTGTGTGGTTCTGTTGTTGTTCTGCCAAGTGTATTGGAATTTACCACGTAGGTTCCGAAACGGGTTTCGGTCCCATCGACTGGATATTTTGTAACTTGCATAATTTTCTGATTGTTTACCTGCATTAGGAACTGGTCTAGTGAGTTATAATTTACATATTTGTTCGTGCCTTATTGGATTCCAATTGGAAAGGTAAGAATTATGTATGAATATATATAAAAAAAACTTATTCTTGTCATGCCTACCTAAGATGGTAAGATGTCAAAGTCGGTGACATGAAAGGGGTTGAAAATTTAAAAAGTTGAAAAAACTTTATAGACCTTGTCGTGTCTAGAGGCAAATACAAAGCTCAATCTAAGAATCTTAGTAAAATAAGCTTCAACTCAATTAAAAATAATCTCGTTCCATATGAACGGAAATAGAAAAAAACTTGATCTCCAAAATTATACGAGTGATCGATTAATAATAGGGTGACCATATTGACTTCTCAAAAATAAGGAATGTCTCTATTTCATAAAATAAAGCTCGTGATAATAATTGTGTGCTTATCATCTTCATCGCGCTGTCCTGGTTTTTTGCCATGGCTCATGGGAGCCTGGGGTCCGCTTGGCAACGAATCCCAAGAACTGGCATAGACACTAGTTTTTTACGAAAGCGACTGCCATCTGAGGGCCTACTGCGAAAATCGAAGTTGGCAAATTGTGGGCATCTTTCTCTTTTACCCCAATTAAGGCGTAATTAGAGTGACAGAGAAAGATGCCCGCTATTTGCGAACTTCGGTGTTCGCGGTAAGCCCTCTGACCTTTTAACTAAGAGGGGCAACGAGGCCTTATTGGGATTAGTCAGGTCTCACATCACAATGTTTTCCTTCACCAAAAAGCGACTGATAAATATCAAATTATATAAGTTCGGAAAACCTCATTGGTACGACCAGAGTTTGATTGAACCCGCATCCTCCGGATTGAAAGTCGCACGCTCTTTCCGCTTTGTAGCCTAGCACAATTGATAATTTTGTACCGGTAAAACTTATAATTTAGAACAGAATTCATAAACTTAACTGTAATGTCTATAATACAGATTAGGTACCTACTTACCGGATAAGGTTTCATTAGAGGTAATTAGGTAGGGGTGCACTTCATTTAGTTCATTGTCTTTTTAAACTTTTTGACGACCGGTTTGGCCTAGTGGGTAGTGACCCTGCCTACGAAGCTGATAGTCCCGGGTTCAAATCCTGGTAAGGGAATGTATTTGTGTGATGAGCATGGATATTTGTTCCTGAGTCATGGGTGTTTCTATGTATTTAAGTATTTATAAATATTTATATATTATATATATCGTTGTCTAAGTACCCTCAACACAAGCCTTATTGATCTTACTTACTGTGGGACTTAGTCAATTTGTGTAATAATGTGTTATAATATAAAAAAAAACAATGATGGCACAGACAATGATTCATCCATGTTAAATATGAGTGTTATATGCATGTGAATATGCATATTATAACACACATTGCATTATTATTGAAATACAATTGCCAATTAAAAATAGCTTACGAGTCTGTTTATCAATGGAACAAGTGTACTTGAAGAACGGTGGCCATTACAGGTAGATTAAGGCCAGCGTTGCGTCAACTTACAAATGTCAAGTGTCATAATTAAATTCTGAATGAAGTTCATATAAAACTCGCTAGTGAGCAAGATACTTAATGGGTAATTTAGTAATTAATTAAATGGGTATTGTAACTGTAGCAGATTGCAGTTGAATTAGATATGTATTGGCTAAAGGTTTAATTTTGTTTCGTTAATTAAAGCAACGTCGATCAATAGAGTCTTTGTTGTTACTTTATTGCCTTTCTTAACATAGGACCTACGTGAAGGCAGAAATAACAGGGCTCTATCATTATACTGCTGCTGGCAGCTGCTACTGGTAGAGTCTACGTCTACTCTAAGCTTACTTTGCACCGATTTTCATAGAAATTTGACAACATTGTCATCATACATTGCCACCCTGTATCATTGCGAATGCCATGCAGAGTTAGCTAGTTTAGTCCGACTCAAAAAAAATTATGAGGATATTCCTTTGTCTTATAAAAGATCCCAATGTCCTTTTGGCGACCCAATACAAAGCATCTTACAATATTTTTAAATTCTAGTGAAAAACTTTCAAACTGTCATAACTTTTCTAAAAGCTACGTGACGGACGTAAAACTAACATGACTTTGTTATCACAATATTATGTTAACACTTACACAACGGTAGTAAAACAAAATCCTAACAAATAGGTAGTCACGCCGGCACGTAACGTTAAACAATATATTTTGCAAGGCTCGGCTTAGCTCAAACAACTTTCCCTTGCATAACTCCTTAAATAAATTCACGTACATATGCTAATCAGCGATTATCTCGGCTCATCTTCGCCGCTCCCAAATTTTGCAGTTCATGGACAAAGTCTTCTTTTAATTTGCCGAAGCTTAATTGGTGTGCGTTGAAAAGTAACTTATCTATTATCTGTAGATGAATTTATAATAAGATAATAACTGTTGCTGCGTGAATTGCGTGATTAAAATATGCTAAAAATTTTAAAATTCGTTTGATTGTCGGGTTAATTAAGTTCTTGTAATTAAGTTTCCTTCATTTAAAAAAAGAAAGTTTTATTTCAATACTTAACTAATTTAATACCCGTATTTTTTTTTGTTACGCAGCCAAGCCAAAATTATTTTCAATGCAAATACATTAATTACTTAACTTTTATTGATATAACTATCGATCGCGTACATTAAGAGTCCGCAGCAAGGAATTTCACCTTCCAATACAAGCGGAGTTTCCTTCTCATTTTAAAACTACATGTTGGATTGTAATGAAACTTTTCACGTGGAATGACATGAGGTATATCTATGCCTGTAATTAGTTCAGTTAGCTCCATCTTATAAACCAAACATAATAGAGCAAAAACAAGTTTTGTATGAATAACTTAAATTCGCTGTATTTTTTTAACTATGAAGCTACATAAACTAATTACAGATATACCTTATCCCATTGTAAGTACAAAGGTTCAGAGCAATCTAGCTAGTCGTTTTAGAATGAGAGCGTAACTACGTTTGTATGGAGAAACAAGCTTGCTGCGGACTCTTAAGTAAATTCAGTATTATGTTATGCTTCGTTCATAGCGTGTTTGTATCTTGATTATAGACGGATCCTTAACTTTATTGACATGTTCATGAAATAAGTACTATACCGACTCTTAATTGATAAATTAAGGATTGTATTGTTTATAATTAATTTTATATCTGGAGCAAAGCAAAATCTAGCACCTATTGAGTTGAGTTGTTATAGTGAATCAGATCATTTAAAACATCTTAATAAATAAAAATACCGCTGCACTTTCTGCAACAAGACAGAAACAATTAAGAAGCTGTCACAAAACATTTTAATGCGTCGTTAACGGCCGATTGCTCACTAAATACCTCTGCAATGTTTACACGCTTGTCTCCCACGGCTCCCAGCCTCACAATACCTATTCAAAGATACCAGGAATTTATAACTGACACGGTACAATTGCTCTGGTTGCGAGGTCAAAGGACTCCGCCTACGGTCCGACTCCGAAACGAAAGTGTTTTGTCTTTGATGAAGCCCTTTTGTACTATATAAGTTCGTGGGAAAACGTAAACTTTGAACCTGTTGGACTGTGAAATATGCAACTCCGAGTGTATTTCTTCCGGGCCATTCATTGGCGTGTACACCGTGTAAGAAATTTTCGAGCTAAGCAAATTTATTTTAGCATTAACACTCATTGAATGAAATGTGATATCAATACTCAATAGTACAATATGAAATGATGAGCTAATGTTTATGATTACTATTCTTAAACATAACAGCATTCAATGACAGCATTTCTAACGTCGAATCATCAATTGTAAAATGGCTTATCTTCGATTGAGTTAGTGTGTGTATAGTATAGTGCTTGAAGTTAAGATGCACCCAGCTCTATCGATCTCCCATTTTACTGTGAATCTATGGCCATCCTCTTTCAGAACTTACCAAGCGAATCCAGTCCAGTCCATCTACCCTGAAAACAAATATCCCTCAATTCATTATAAATTCTACCTAATTTCACAAAAAACTTATCTTTACATCCCATCCACCTCAACGTTTGCAAACACCATTGTAAATGCCCTGTGTGCTTCCTAAAAATGGCGTAACTATAATCACATACGTTTAGACTAGCCTATGAGTAATGGCCTCATAGTGAAACTCGGAACAATCGTAGGTTACACAATCCGATCTGATCATTGTGCCCTGTGAGTCTTGTTTATTAAATGGGTTGAGGCTTGTGAGCGGGATGGGAGTTTGAGGTGTGATGTGCGTGTAATTAACGTCAGTATTAAAAGAACATTACACCTTTCTTTAATAACATTACACCTCTGTACAAGGAACAATTATACTATGACAGGTACTTTTGATGGGGACTGTTGAGATATATTTCTACCTGTAAAAGAATTACAGGTTGGTGGAAGTTTTGACGCGTTATTTCATTCAATCTACAACTTTTAATACGGTCTGTAATTAATCTAAGTTTTATTTCATTCGTGTCATTCGTGATATCTGTAAAGCATTCCAAGCACCTTCCTGGGTCCGACAAACACTTGCAAATGAAGAGCCAATCGCAGTAGAAATCAACAGTTTTAGGAATTTAAAAAGGAATATTACATTGGTCTTTGCAGCGCAGCGCTGTAGCCGCTGTATTATTTTATAAACAAGAAGAATCTATTTTAGCTTGAAAGAATCTACTTTAGCTTGCATAGTGAATGTAGCTCTGTGACGGGTCGTGGTGCTTCGACCCCTGACTTAATTTAATCCCAGTAGGATCTTAGGTTGCCGTGTTAATGCACACAATATTTCTATATACCAAGTAATCGAATGTTATATTCGTCTATTGAAATCTTTAAAAAAATATGTAGATACCATGCCATTCCACTTCCGAACTAAGAAATCTGCTATCGCATAAAATATGGCAAGTTAGCAAAGTTTAGTTTCAAATCAGCATATTTCGAAACCTAGCTAGAAACTAGACTTGGCAAAAACTTGGCCTTTCCGTTTCATTACTAAGTATGACCAGCAAGCCACCTGCCGCATTTGGTCGGGCGGGTACGCCGCGACATGTACCCCATTCACAGTTATAGCCAGTATGACCATGTATTTGTGGTTTTTTTACTTTATATCTGTATTGAGAAGATATCTGGAATATTACTGGAGTTATTTGGGTATATACCATATTCTATGAAATAAATTTCCCAAGGTAAAATATTTTTGTTTTGGTAATAAATTCGACCATAGCCATGTAGTAAAAGTGAATTGCAAAAAATGTGTACATAGTTAAGACGAAATTTGGAGGAGACTTGCGAAATCGCCTTTTCATACAAATGTAGTCCTCATTTTCCTCACTGGATGTGGATATTAACATTATTGAAAATATTTGGACATAATTTGTTGTATATCAACAGCTATGTCCCTACGTTAGTTTTTTTATCGAATTTTAAATTATCATAAAAAACATTTAATAATTTGTATGAAATCTGTTGTTGCTCCATATTTTACAATAATCTTAAAAACGAAAAAGTTAAACGTACGGGACGTAGGGCTATGGTTAATATACATCAAATTATGTCAAAATATTTTCCATAATGTCAATATCCAGAGAGGAAAATGGGGACTTCGTTTGTATGGATAAGCGGCCATCACCTTTCCTTTAAGGACCTGTAAATATTAATTAGTCTGAAGTCAATCAAGCGATTTCTATTTACATGCATTAAAGTGTGTACGCGTATGCTATCGACTTTATGTGTATGAATAAGTACAATAAATGCAATAAAATGTGTATGCGGTTAATTTTCATAACACAAATGAATCAATTAACTTAAGGCTTAAGTTTCTTAACTACGCTTAATGAAAAAAAATCTTGCAATTCCCCCGTAATATTTGTAATAATTGCTTTCATGGTTCAGTTTGTATAAATTAATAATAATTTGTCTAAGAATTTTAGAAAACATTTGAAGATTATGCTAAGAAAATGTTTATTTTTTTTTAAACACAATATCACAAAACCTCATATTTATACGCAAATTCACTATACACATTAGTTATCTTTGCAATAATGTGAGCATGTTCATATTATCACGCATACCATTCTTTACATTATACATTTTAAATTTATCATAAATATCACAATCAGTACGTTTCATTATTTAATTTAATTTATTTGATAATTTTAATGTAATTTAATTGATAATTTTGATTTAATGTAATGAATAATGTTAATTTAATTTATCCGTATTTTTAATTTAATTTAATTCATATTTTTATTTTATTTTTTGTAATTTATATGTAAATATTTTGATTGTTTGTTGTTTTGTGTATTACATATGGATATTGTCCGAAATAAATGCTTTTTATTTTATTTATTTATTATTTAAAAAATGATGACACATCTAAACTAAACGTACACGCAAAAAATACGCACCGTATCTCAGAGTCATTACAAAACGTGAGATCGCTGTACAGTGCACACATCATTTATCTATGGAAACATGCGGAAATTCAGACGTTCCCATACACACATACAGTAATGAATGAGAAACGTGCTCTCACGATTAAATTCTAATAAACTAAAAAGACGCAGTCTTAAAGGAGTTTGTATAAAATAGGTCATTTTCACTTGGACTTGTAAGATTAAGAACGTCAAAATGAAAGCAGTTCATTTCACAAACCAAAAAATACTAAATAGGTATTTATTTTGTGTATTTCTGATAAGTAGTATGTTATAACACATCTATCCTATTAGTTACAGAAAATAATGTAGTACGGTGAAGTTCTTTGATTTCTGTACCATTTCATGCCTTGTGTTGTGACAGTGACAATAATAAGAGTTCCTTAACGGCTTTTGTATCGATTTTGACAAGGTATGAAAATGATACAGAAGTAAAATTCATTCAATATACTAGTACTACATAGTACGTAACTACGTAGGATGGACGAAGAAAGTATTGGCTTCGGAAAATCGTGGACCTTCATTTTCTTTGCCCGTATCGTATGTCAGATGACGTTAATAATTAAAGTTTCTCTCATTATTATTTCATGGGCAGGGCTGGATTAAATTATGAGCCTCACGATTTCTATGAGAGTTACATTTCTAAAGAGGTCTTAATTTGCCCTGACTTAATTAGTTAATAGTAGGACAGTGTTGTTTCAAACAAATTAATTGCGCTATGTGAACTAAGTTACCATCTAAAACAGCCCCTAGTTGACCCTAGGAAAAGAACTTGCTGCGCTCGGTTGATTTCATAGTATAAGGAGCGACTAAGAATGTATAAATTACGTGTAGACGATATTACAATTTGTATTTATGTGTAGATATGAATATGTAAAAAGTAATTGACATGGCAGATGATTTACCGACCTTGGTACATCCTTTGCAATTCTAATGACCTCGGCTGATGCAGGAACTTGTTACACTCGTTATAAAGTATAAACATAACACGTTTATGAATAAACTATTTTTATAATTGTAGTGCTTCCTTGCAACCATTTTGTACGACTTTATAGCCACCAACGGCGATGCCCAGCCCCAAAAACCCACAACCGCCGCAACACGCATCTACAACAGATGATGTGGCCAATGATGATGACATATTATGTTGTATTTGTAACGAAAGTATAATTAAATGAAATATAAACGCATGTACAATTTACTTAATGATAATATGGATTAACATCAGTAGGTATATTTCAGACAGACGTTATGTGATGTGAAAAAGAAAAAGGTACAAACATACAATACAACAGTTGGTGACCTACCAAAAATTCACCGCACCTATCTATCAAGTGATTTTTTTTAATGCAAGTGTTACACACCGAAGCCCAGTACTGTGTTAATAAAGAACTTCGTACAATTTACTATGTCTCTGTTTAGACATTTTTAATATAGGTAGAGCTAGCCTAAACGTTTTCTGAGCGTAACTCTGTCAGAAACTGGGAATGTCTATGAAATTCGTGAAGCTAAAAATAAGCTTTAACGCGCAGCCTCTTAACCTTTTTTATGAGCATTTAGCAATTACCCAATGCCACGCATAGCGACAAATACAACCATTAGGCGTTTACAACACCTCCTCAGTTTTTTGGAGATCCCTGCAAAAAAGGCTTAGCTCAGTCCCTAAAAATATACTTATAGGAATGACGCTAATTTGGATACTTAATTTTAATTGTATGTTGGTTGGTACCTGCTATTTTATGCAACTAAACCTAGATTTGACCTTACACAAGGTATCGCGTTGTGGAAAAAAATATTTTTCTCAGAAAAATAGGTTTTTGGCTGAAAATAACCTCAAACAACACACTCAATCAAATCAAGTATAAGGTAGTCTAAATAAAAATAGTTATTATTTTATTTTATTTTTATATGCATTTTTATGTTTAAAACATAATTCATGACTTATAAGATTATTACGGAACCCACTTATCAAAGGTACATCTTTTTCTCGCGCATGACGCAACGGCCCGGTATGCGCGGACTCGCGGAGACCGGTTTGCGGAATCTAAGAACCGCGTGGTCACTCTAGCTATTTGTAGGCTTGTGGCCATACTATTTTCTTTTTTTTTACAATTTCTGGCGTCAACAAACAGTCATATTTATTTGTTTGTGATATATTTAAGAAATTTTCATTATTTCTTATTTAGCAAATAATTCAAATATGCGCTGAGTTTTCTTCTCTTTTGTACCTATTCGTATCTTTTTACTGAGGTGTGCCAATAAAGAGTATTCTATCTATCTATTTATCTTAAACTGCTGAAAAACCAGTCTAGATTACTATTAATTGTACTTACTCCAATGACTGTTCTAACGTAAGTTCATTTTGAAATAATTATTACTTATTTTAACCACCGACGAATATAATGGATAGTATATAGTATTCTGTGCTATCTACATTACTCGTGCCCATATAAGATGTTCTTTTATATAATTAAGTAATAAATGTACTAATGTTATTGAAAGTCACTTGCTGTTTTTTCTGTCTGTTTTTTAATGTATGGCTTGCATTTGTGCTCGCAACTCGCAATACGTAACCCTCAGTAACTTTTTATATACAAGGTGTAACAAATTCTTTCAAATTGCCCAACACGACACGTTCCAGTACTTAATCAAACACTATGATTATATAGGTTCTTAGCAACATTCCACACATTGCCACATCGTATAAATTGCGCCAATTCAGGCTCTAAATCACGGATACAAAGTCTTAATTTGATTGATCTACTTTTTCTATCAGTGTGGAAACATAGTGAACGGCTGAATTGTGCCAATAGTGTGTTTGACAAACTTATATGAGCAGGTGGTAGAATATAAAACTAAGTTAGTTCTATAATATTCTTACGCAAATCTTTTATGGTGGTATGCTTGTGAGCTGAAGAGATAGCTTTGTAATTTTTTGCGTATGTATAAATGAGGCTTTGATTGATAATTAAGGTAAATGATTGATTTTCATGTTACAAAAGCGGATGTTATAAATACATTTCTTAACAACAAGTTCATGTTTGTAGTTTGTACTGGTGTTTATTTTATAGGATGGCGTAGGTGTTAATTATTTCGCCCTATTTTACGAGCGGGTGAAATCAAATAAATTCTACTAACGTGTCTACGCAAACCTATGAAACGCTATTCCAAAGATAAACTATATATAGTTATTGTTTATCAATACATTATGCGTATTAAGTTCCCTTCACAAAATATAAAATAATGTAAGTTAAACGTCCTAGTACTCGACACACTAATAATGCCCAATAAATGACACCCTGCTGCTACCTCTATTGACAATGTAGTAGCTTGGTATTTTTCATTACGTCTTGCCCACGTTACCCGGTTTATTCATCTTGTGAAATACCAATTTGAAATGATATAACACTGGTAACTGTACGGTGGTACTTGTACCGTAAAACCACAAACCAATTCAAAATAACGCAACCAGCCGCTTAAACAAGATACCCGATTCGCAATAGCAATCAAAATATATATTAAATAAAACGAAAAACGAGATTTTAATTACTCTATACGGCCATATGTATCTTAAAATTTTAATGTTACACCAATAAATTAAAAGTTAAGATTTATATCAAATAAATTAATATTATAACCTATAAAAAACGCAATAAGATTCAAATTAAATTAAAATCAATTTCAACTACACTTCTAAGATGTCCAATTGGCATTATACCGTATATGTGCACATTAAAATACTGGATTGAGGACACACGGTCTATTAGAGGCAACCTTCTACTACTATGTGTGGATTGACATATAAATATATAATTCGAATAAGTATTCAGGTTAATTGATTAACATAAAAAAATCGCAATGGAGGCAGTTAAATCAGCAATTTTAACATTTTAAAGAATAATTATGGCACTTAATATTAAATTACATATTAGTAGAAAAATAAATCTGTTTAAACACTTTAAATCGATTTAGAAACCACGAATGTCCTGCCTAAGTTGCAAATATACCTACGGTACTTAATAAATGATTGGCTTTAGAATAACTCTGAAATAAGGAAAATCCTGAATTTGAGAATAAAAGTACATGGTTACCCTACTTGCCATATTTTTGAAGTGAAAGTAGGAATTTATTGAATTATAAACTTGGATATGTGTTTATAAATTATACCTATGTATAGCAATAAATACTAAAAATAACAATATAACTTAAAACTCCTAAAACTTTTTTCGATTTTGACAGTAGTACAAGGTAGCCAAAAAATAGTAAAGACACGTAGACAAAGTTGTTTTACTATTCGTATTGTTGATCATTTTAACAAATGTTATGTATGCGTGCAGTCAATGGAGATAATACGTTTTGTTTCAGTTAAACTTTTGTAATTTGTAGGTATAGTTTGATAGATGATATGACTTCATGAAATTTTGTAAAAGACTTGTATGTAAAAAATATCTCCTATTTTTTCTTATCAACATATTTAAAGCTCCGCCATCTAAATAACATTTTGGTAGGTAGTTTTGATTAGAGAACATCCTCAATCCACAAGGGCTTCTATCGTTGCTTCAACATCTCTGTTCAAAATGAAACTTTATATGTATTCTTTTAAGGTGTTTTTCCGCAATAGTTTAGCGATGCTCCACAAGGCCGATTGCGACACTAGGGCCAGGTGTAATCGTTTATTAGATACGTGTAATTACGCTTGGCCTTATGCCCTCTGCACGATCTTGTTGTACTTATGTAAGGCATCTTCAACAGGTTCACATAAACACAGAACCAAGCCTACCGTAAACAGATATTTTAATTTTTGATCTTGGCAGTCTAAGCAGATGACCTTCAATGTTTTTTAACCTGCCATCTCCCACGAGCCCCTATTAAATGATATGGTAGGTGGGTATGGGATTGCAAAGCCTGACAGGGCAATTCGAGTTTTAGTTATTCAATCTGTTTCCGATATGATACTGATCTGTCAGTGTTAAAAGTGACATTTCTTCAACCGAAGGACGGAGGACGTAGTTTAAGGACCCGGGGACGGCCTTAAACTACGTCCAAAAGAGAGGTATGGGCATTGTGAATGTCATCTCGCTTTGTGTGGTAGGGCACAGTCAGTGGATGTCATTCTAGATCTAGAGCAGAGCCCAACTGGGGAAGTACCTCCACCTTACAGAAAACAGCAGCCAAATAACACTAGACCCTACTCATAGTGTTGTGTTCCTGTTCCTGCCGGTGAGTAAGGTTGCCAGAGCTCAACGAGGGGGGGCGGGTTTAGGGTCGGCAACGCGCATGTAACTCCTCTGGAGTTGCAGGCGTACATAGGCTACGGAAACTGCTTACCATCAGGCGGGCCGTATGCTTTGTTTGCCACCTACGTAGTTTAAAAAAAAAACCAAAAACGTCAGTTTTGACACTGATCGAATAACTAAAGCTAGAATTGGCCTGTAAGAAAAAAATACAGGTTGCAAACGGCTAAAGGCAGGGCGCGATGAATAATTTTTCATGCCAAACGGGATCGAGTAAAATTTTCTCATGCAACCATTTGCATGGGAAAATCACGTCGCGCTATGAAATATAAAAATTTTAAAATTATTATTAATAAAAATAAAAATTATCAATCACTTCTCCGCTGAACTCTTCAGAAAATTCGTTGACACCGGGAAAACGAATGCCGATGTGCAACTACGCTTACGAATTACGTCCTTTTCAGTAGGCTATTCGCGACCTGCGGCGTCAAACGACACGCATATTTATTTGTCTATTCACATGTAAGCATTAGCTCGTGTCGTAAGTTTTAAACGTTACGTTTAACATCTTTAACACCGTTGCTTACAAGTTACAACCATTGCAACACAGCACGGGCCACACACCATGACATCTCGCAACCACATTACCCTGAATGACTCTAAATATCTCTAAACTGACGCTGTGGTTTCAGTAGTTTTGAGTAGCGTAGGATAGAGTAACTGATTGTGTTTGGTTATCAAAATGACACACGCTCTTATTCTTGTGCTCCACAGACACTAAATCCTAAAGACGTAGTAGCTAGGATTAGTGGTCGGTGTTGTCCTCAAAGTCCTCAAACCTCGTTTTAAACACCTCGTTAATACCCGGAATTGTTTCCATTTCATAGAAACAGAGGGCCTACCGCAAACCACGTTTGAGGTGTTGCCTCTCTGTCCCACTTGTAAATTCATACGTAAGTGTGTCAGGGAGGCAACACGTCGAACGTGGTTCGCGGTAGGCCCTCAGACAGCTTCACAAATCTATGTTATGTGCGTCATCTTATACTTTCATCGAAGTGTTTTCCGGCCACTATATTAATTTTATACTATTATTTTTCTAAAATTTATAGTTGCAAATTAGTATTATTTATGAGAACAGCTGACCCCCATATAGGGTCAGAATAAAATGAATACCATTGCCCTTCTTTGCAGTCCCTTGCGTATGTGGTCACGGTCATGTACCAAAAATTACACAAAGCACTATGTAACCATTTATGTTGTTTGAATTTGAACCTTATTTAAACACGTATAGGATCGATATTTGTATAGAATAATTCTCACATAAGACACTTTTTACGCTTAAAACTTATGGCATAGGATTTTGAACTGCGAGGTGAGGGAGTAAGGTTGCATTTAGAAGGGGATTGACTAGGTTTCAATATAATATAATCATTATGCAAGTTGTTTAGGCCAAAATGATTAAAGATGTGCGGAAAATATTGAAGTATAATTTTATATGAGGATATTTATTAGATAAACAACGTGATATTATATTTTCTGATAAGGTTTCTTAAAATTACAAACACTAGCACAATTTATTAGCGCCTGGAATATTTTTTCTTTAAAAAATGAATGTTATGCTTTTTAATCAACAGACATGGTCACCCTTCTGTATCTCAGGACGTGTTGGATAGATCAAATGGATGTCAAAATCATTAATCGAATAACTAGTTAAGGAATCTAGGAATTTTAGTAAATATAGGCTGCCTAAATCTGCCTACGTTATGTTTAGCGACTAGCGGAATGAATTTAAAAAAACTAAACCAAGAAGAAATTAAAAAGGTTTACTTAATTAATGAACGAATTAGAAGAATAACGGCGGCCGATTTTTGAATTTCGACCGCTCGATTTCGTGTATTTCGTTCAATACAATTTCCACCACTAGGTATTTAAAGCCTGCTAATGGAACTGAAAATGTGTGACATGACTTTAATATAAAATTTGGAGTAGATTTCCTCCTTTGAGTATCACCAGGACACCAAGCTTTAGACAACCCATGCAAAATTATGAGCATTGACGGGGACACTGGGTCACCAAGCCAAACTGGGACATATCCCGGTGTACGACGACGTATGGCAACCCTAATTTAGCCACCCTGACTTCAAAACTTGCTCAGACAAATGCAATTTTGGTATATTCGGATCGCTTTGCTGTCAGTGTCACTCCTCGCTCCCGATCCGTGTCCCGTGTAGTGTACTAAAATATACTAAGAGCAGAATCATTCGGGAATATTTCGGTCTAGTACAGTGGACGGAATAGGGTTGTTTCCATCTACAAATCTTAGGGCAGAATTGTATCCCAATAAATTCTTTTGGATTATAAGAACATGTTAAACTACTTTTAGGGGACCTGTAATGTCCATATTTTTGTAAATATTGAATTTAAAATATCTTTTGGCACACGTTACGTGACCAAACTCGAAACGTCATTGAAGATTCTGATGACGTCACAACTCTCGGATTGACACTGTTGACAGTTAGGCGATAAACAACAAATGACAAATGTCAGTTGACAGTTCGTATCTTCTACGTGTGTATGTAGTTATGTGTCAAACCGTAAACTGTGACGTCACACAATTTTCAAAGGGCGTTTTGGGCGCGAAAGCATCTCACAAAATATATTATGTTAATTTAACATATTTAAAGCCGTTTTTAGTATAAAAGTTGAATTTTAGGGCAACTTTTAGTTAATATAGAACGCAATACAAGCGTTTCAAAAAATTGGAAACAACCCTATTGTATCATTTTAACTTAAGGCTTGAGATACACTTGTAAGTTTTACTTACGTAAGTAAGGACAAAGCCATTTGTTAGAATGAGATAATGAAATTCATCTCTCACTCTATAGTACTTACGTAAGTAAAGTTTACAAGTGTACCGGCCGCCTTAGAACTTAGAACGTGTACTACAAAAGCCTATAATATACCTATTGGTAGTGGTAAGAGATAACACATAAACAGTGTCAAACAAAATCAAAAAATCCCCCCACGCCGTACACGCCCATTATACTTAATGAACTTTAATGCGTGTATCAATCGTGTAGTATAAGCTGAGGATGATCGCTTCGACCTTGGTGATGACATCAGGCATGGTTCGTAGGTACATATAACCAGCGATACCAGTATAATTCTGACCTGCGATTGGGCCATTTTATTTAGATACGTATGCACACCACTTTTTTCTCATTTGAACATTTTTGTACTACCTATTTCTACTCGGAATCACGATCGAGTTATATCGATCCTGACAGAAACTTTGCGCCTACATTAGTTTTGTTTAGTTTAGTTTATTTATCTCTCAATACAATGTTCAAAGTTAATGTAAAAGGATACATAAGCAATTACTTATCGTATAGTGATCGTCGGATACAATGTGAAATTTAATATTATTACAATATAATATAATGTTATAGAGGTAGTTATATACAATGGTATATAAATCTGGGTCTCTATTGTTTCCCATAAAGTTTTAAGTCATAATGTATTGTTTGTCCGCATTTTCGTTAGTCATAATTTGGTTTTTCTCAGAAACGCGTAACTTTTCAGGATTGCCATAAAACAAACCTAACCTAACCTAACCTAGCTATAGGATAATCTAAGGAAATTCCTGAAAAGTTAACGGTTTCAGAGTTATGACTAATGATAATATGACTATCATTACATTATGACTTTCAATAATTATGTCAAACAAAGGGATCCGATATAAATCTATCATATAATATTTGCCATAATAAAATTATTCTGCCACTTGTTTTACTAGTGTCCGGCCGAAGTTTCGGTTTCGGGTTCGGTATAAAAATCATGTTACGGCAGAAGGTTCGGTGTCGGCCAAAAAGCTACCGAACTATTGGGCCACGCCTAAACTAAATCTTCGGTATAATCCAATCCGACCAATGTTTCGGTTTCGGTATAAAATTCATGAAAACCTTCGGTTTTGGTTTCAGCAAAAAAAGCCGCGGTGTAAGTATATATGTACCTATTTATAAAATTAACCAATTACACATAAGGTCAAGTTATACTAGACGGATTGTACAGGCTCCCCTCGTTTTGGAACCAGTAACAAAAACGCGTAGGTTGGCTCATCAAGTTTTTGCGGCTTTTTGTAGGGATACAAGAAGCGTGAGTACTTTAATGGCCGAGATGACTTGCTATGCTTGTGTTGGAGGATATCATATTATTTAAAAACGAATCATTTAACATAGGTTTTTGTTATGTTTATATTACTAACTTTTAGTTGCAACGTATGGTAGTTGTAGTCCAGAGATGGGCCGAATATTTGGTAATTTTTCGGTACATTCGGCAAGTTTTACAATGGCCGTATTTGGCCGAATTATTCGGTCCAAAGGCCGAATATTCCGCAAATGTTTATTAACTGTTTGTATTGTTGTACTTTTCAAGTACTTACTCTAGCTTCCATCAGGTTACGTTTACGTTATCCCGTTGTCATTAAAACACACCCACACATGATGAATCCAGTGGATGTTTTGAGTATTTAGTGTTCAAAATTTGTTTTGTGAGGCCCTTGCCTTTTGACCTGGTTCTAGGGAAAACGATTCATCTATATCTGTTATTTTAATGAAAACGTTTTCAAATGGTTAATAATTTGACTGAATATATTCGGATCGGTAAAATCTAAACAGAACATTCGGCCAAATATTCGTATTCGGCAAACTTCAAGGCCCATCTCTAGTTATTTGTTTCATCCGTTACTAAATGTTACTATTGATGCTGACTTTACATCTGTAACTTAATTGAATATAGTACTTATTAAATGAAAGGCAAGGATCGAAATATATAATCAATATAATTAACTCGAACCAACAAAAGTACAATTCATGTCAATAATTATCAAGACAACATTCTCGCTCGAAGTCAAGTACAAAAGTGAGGCGCGCCGGTCTTCTCCCTTCGACCGCAACTCGGTGGCGTGAGAACCCGTCGGCCCCACTCTGCTCGCTCGGATGTGACGTCAGCCGGCGTCACCAAGTGCTGCCGTCTCGCGGCGACAACATCCTCCACTGTTAATGGCTACTGCGAAAATCTAAATTCAAAGAAAGTCTATTGTGTCCATTATTGTCTATATTTATCGCTTTTGCAATATTCGATTGACATGGACACATATAGACAATTTTTGAATTCCGATTTGGACTAAGCCAGAAACAATGAGCACAAATTCTCACAGACCATAACCGTGGAAAATGCAACGAGACATGTGCGTGGCGTGCCCATCGATTTCATGCTTTCGAGAGAAAACACCAAAACGCTAATATTTTGGGAATCAGCGCAGGCGCATTCTTGCTTTCATTCGTTAGTGGTTGTTAGCAATTACTCGTGAAACTATGTTGAGAAACAATTAAACAGAGGCTCATGGAACCCGATTGCTTTAACATTATCCTTATAAGAATAAGAATAAGAAACCATTTATTGCCACACAAAATACAATGTTTCACTTAAAAATAATAATAATAGGCATGCGCGGCAAAAGGAACTGACTCAGCGTACGCTGCGTCAGCCATTTTATTAGGTACAAATTGATTGCGCAGCGCTGATTTTCAGTCCGTCCCCTTCACTGAACCACATTGATATGACATGCGGGTTAATGGATTTTTTGTTTTATTACCAGAGATAGCTTGTGTATACAATTATAGTACGAAAAAAATAAAGAAATTTTTATTATAAGTGAATATTTAATATTTTAATTTGGGGTCCTTAGGGGTCATCCATTAATTACATCACACGTTTTGGGGGTGGGAGGGGGTCAAGAAAATGTGACATGTTGTGACAAGGGGGAGGGGGGAGTCACAAACTTTGTGACGTCACTTTAACTTCACCAGTATTTTTTTTTTAATTATTCGCTGTACAGTTAAATAACGAGTTTTTAGAACGATAATCGTTTTATGCGATTAATTTTCTTACCTAGTCGGTTTTGTGTTATAATTACTAATATTTCTTTTATCCAAAATAGTTTGATAAAATATTAATAGTAATAAATTCGATTCGCCGATTTTGTATGTAAAAAATGCGAAAAATGTGACGTCACACCAGGGGGAGGGGTTTGCCAAATGTGACCAAGTGTGACAAGGAGGGATCAAAAAACCTAGAAATTCGTGTGATGTAATTAATGGATGACCCCTTATTAGATCGTTGGTAACTACAGCTACCAAAAGGAAGATAGTGATTACAATGTCGGCCCGTGCAAGCAAATCCGCTAAAATAACTTAAAACCTAATTGTAAATAACATTTACATGGATCTTAATAACCCCGGATCCCTTCGTTTGACATAATTATTGAAAGTCATAATGTAATGATAGTCAGATTAACATTAGTCATAACTCTGAAACCGTTAACTATTCAGGATTTTCGTAAGGTTATCCCATCAGGGATCGGAACCGGTTTTTTGCAAAAACATCGAAATAACCATATATTTCGGTTTATTTTATACTCTAAATGTAGGACTCAGTTGTGTTTTCAGATAACGACTTCGTATTATTAGATTGACTAAATAGAAATGAAGTAATTAACAAAGAACGAAAAAATACCGTTTACGTTCCCATACAAAAAATACCGGTTTCCGATCCCTGTATCCCATAGATAGGTTAGGTTTGTTTTATGGCAATCCTGAAAAGTTACGCGTTTCTGAGAAAAACCAAATTATGACTAACAAAAATGCGGACAAACAATACATTATGACTTAAAACTTTATGCGAAACATTAGAGACCCTAATTACCCATCTTCGCTTAAATTGCTTATACCGATTTAAGTATTAAATAAGTATACCAAACTACTGAACCAAAGAACTTACATATTATATACCTACCAAACTAGATATAGGTAACTCAAACGCTACAAAATGAATGTTGTGTATCAAGTAATTTATATGTAACTAATAAGTTTCCAATCTTGACTAACTTCTCGACGCATGCCCGTAATTTCTACTAAGTAGCTATATTTAGACTCTAATAGGCCTGGTAAGGCTTCATAAAAGGCAATTTGGCCTTAATTTACTTCTATGGTCACAGTTCAGACTTTGTATGGTTTCAGGTATTTGGCTCGTGGAACATATTCATTTAGTAAACGCCCAATAAAAAATAAGCAATACAATATTGACTTTTAAGATTTTTATACAGGTTGGAAATTTTAACTTTTCTCACCAAACTCAACAAGCCTTGTTGATATTACATTTCATTTTGTATGTACGGTCAACCAATTTGATTCCTAGGTCACTATAGAACCATGTCATAATGACTTCTACGACAGTGCTTATTGAGTGATGCATGTCATGTATAGAGTAGTTAAAGCGACAAGGTTCTATAGTGGCCTAGGATACAATAAATGAATGAATGAATGTTTATTTGTTTGAGTCGTTTGAGACAAATTGGTTGACTGTACTCACCTTAGCAAATATCTGTTTGCCCCAGTGGTGGTTAACTAGCAGACAATGGCTTTAGAAATTAAGCCCGCGTTTTGTACCTAGTACCTCTACCTACATACTTTTTTCTTGTTTTTGTGCAATAAGGTCCCCAATCCGCATTGGGCTAACGTAGGGACTATAGCCCGAGCCCTCTCGCGTATGAGAGGAGGCCTGTGCCCAGCAGTGGGACGTATATCTATATAGGCTGATATATATATATTTTTTGTGCAATAAAGCTAAAAATATTAAAATAAACCCTAGGAAATGATTAGAATAATTGCTGATTTTAATAACAGGAATAACACGATATGAATAAGATTCATATCTAATTTATATTTTATTCTTAAAATCAGACCACGCCTGCCAATCTGATTTAATTATTAACAATAAAGTATTTCATCATGATTTAATATTTTGAGCCTAAAAAAATATGTATCTATAAATCTAATTAACCTGTTTCCTTCCAAATGGCAAAAAATTATCTTCGCAAAATCTAGATCAACTAATTAAGCACTAAAAGTTTTCTAGACCAGATCACTATGTCAGTCATTCAGCCTGGGATTTTTATTGCCAAACTACCTACATAGACATTATAGACAATTTCATTGTCTGTCTGTATGTATGTCGCACCTCACAGGCGATAACAGCAAAGTAATTAAGTGAAAGTTGTTGCGTTGTCTGTTTGTCTTGTTCTGAGGTAACTCTCAAACTATTGGAATTCATGGTGCTAGGTGGTTAGAATGTTTAGGAGGAACTGAATAACAATTCGATTTAATTGAGTGAATGAAGATTACGTCAAAGTTTATAACGAACTAAAAATAAATTGAAAAAAAAACAATAACTTAAAATGGAAGGTTTAATTTTTTTTCTATTTTTTGTAAGTACGTTAAGATGAAAATAAACAACCGCGCAAAATCGCCTTTCCATATACACATAGTCCTAACTTTTCTCCCTGGATATTAACATTGAAAATATTTTGACACAATTTGATGTATATCCAATATCAACCACAGCTATGCTTTTTCGTTTAATTTTTTTCGAAATTTATTTAAGAGTTAGTTGAAATTAAAAATTTGTATTTGTTAATATACATCAAATTATATAAAAATACTTTCCATACTGTCAAAATCCAGAGAGGAAAATGGGGACTACGTTTGTATGGAGAAACAGTCGTTCCCATTCCTCTTAATTGTGTTTACAGGTTCCTAATACTTACATAGCGGTGACCTATTTCGCTCTGTGAGTCATCAGCCTCGGTAGCGCAGTAGGCAGCGCGTAAGTCTCATAATCTTAAGGTCGTGAGTTCGATCCTCACCCGGGGCATATTTTTTTGCATTTTATCCTTCCTTTTTTTCCTCATATATTTTTTTAAATTCCTTCTCCGTATTTTTAAACAACAAACAAGGCCAAAGAACTGGTTTTGCTACCATTTGTCGCAACTATCAATCAATACGCACTAGGCGTTTATTATGCAATATGTTAATCAGTCGTCTTCTAAACAATGCGTACCTGCTATTCCAGTCTACCCACATTTCAAATTGAACGTGCCTAATTACTACGCACAAATAATGAGCACAGCTCATAGTGAAAGGAGTTTTCAAAGAGTTGATTACAGCGCCACCTGTTGGCGGATAGGTGAACTATTTCTAATGAGTCATTTTTGTTTCAGGTTCATATTGACAAGTGACATTCATAACAACGTAAGTGAAATTTATGTTTTTATTTTTGTGAATGAAATTACGTAATATTTACATAAACAAGCTATTTTGCTATCGATAGGCCATCTTCAATGAAATTTATAAGCGGATATGATACTCGTTTAGTAATAACTCTTTACCCGCTAAGCTTTTTCTGTAGCACGCATATCGTTGTATCTTATTTATACGAAGTTAGGAGTCAGATTAGCGTGTGTTTTATTGCACAGGTGCAAGCCAAGATAGCGCCGGTCAAACAATGACGCCATTATGTAAACTGGCTAAGGTCATCGTAAGGCCGTGCGGGTTGTGCTTTGGATATTTGATTTTAGATCTTTACATAGGTAGGGAATATTACGCTAAACTCTGTGTATACTCTGTATCTTTAGGTATTTAAAAAAAGGTAAACAAAATCTACCCTCAAATGGCTCCTTAAGCCAGTTAAGCCCGATCCCAACTGTTCGCATGTCTCCGATAAATGTCTTAAAGGTCTTTCAAACCTTGGTTAAGATACTTAAGATCTTGTTGTCGATTGTAGTTATTCCAATAGCACAATCGAAATTACCGTTATTTTCATAGATCTTGGCCAAATTTGAATTACATTAGCTTGAACTTCGATTTTTTGGTTGCCCCGGTTAATTAATATGATTATATGTATAGCCCTTTTCAACGGCATATGTTTTCACGAATTGAACATTATCTTAAAATAATTTAACAAAGTTTCTACCAGAACCAGCTATATAACTTTTTATTAGAATTATCACCATATTCACCATTGGCTTAATAAGCTTCAGTGACTAATTTTTGGCAAATTGCTGTACTTTCCGTAAAAATTAAAAACCCACACCCAAGTGAGAGTGCCGACCGCATGTAATCAAGAGTTGTTTCGTACTTTTTGTTCAGCTTAGTGTGTCTGTACGGTCACGTCTGAAAATATCGATACGAACAAAGTATGAAAAATACCTACCACACACACAACCTTAATATATGGGCAATAAGGACGTGTATATATATTTTTGGTACTTTGTTCGTATCGATATTATTAGACGTGACTGTACCTTGGTAATTAGGTCATAAAATAGCAACGGTAACTGAATAGGCAATTATGTTAATGTAGCTTCCGCGATTAGGTAGTAATTACTCAATTCCAAGAAAAAAAGAAATTCAAACGGCCTACTTTTAATTATTTATTTCAGTAGAAAATTGATCTTTTTTTTAACTACAGATTTTTTAAAATTACAAATTATACTTCTCTTTTTAGCGCGAGAAAACGCTTTTAAAAATAATAGGTAACTATTACTTATGGAACCAAAAGAAGTAAACGATCATTTACATTAAGCATACATAATTGTTACATAGTAGCTGTGACTTATTTTTCAAGTATTTTTCAGAAATAATGTCAGTTCAGTTCAGTCCAAATATACTCTATTTAGCCTAGGAACAAGCACTTATGAATAGTAAGACAAAGACAGTATTACATATAATTATCTTAAGTTAATTATCAGAGCAATTTATTGATGTAAATATTATTCCATTAATACTTTTGAATTATAATACAGATCAAATTGAATACTAACAATTTCGTAAAATATCGTCAAACATAAAAAAAAATTGTATAAAAAATATTAGTCTAGAATGTTTCTAAAATAAATTCTAAATGTAGTCTTGTGTGGTATAATACGCTTTAGAAATAAGTTTACGCTTTACATAACTCTTAAATTTATTAATTGATAATTCAGTAATATGCTTTGGAAGTTTATTATTAAATCTTACCCATGAATGATTTTTAAAATTTTATGGAACCGAGTGAAGGGCACTGCGAGCTATGTTTATTTCTAGTATTAATATTATGAATGTCACAATTTTTCCTAAAATCGGCAATATTTTTATGTACATACTGTCATTATGTCAATTTCCTTAAATTTATCTCTAAGTGAGTCTTTATGGTTCATTTTAAGGTTCCGTACCCAAGATTGCTTACCCCTTTTTTTGGTGCTTAAAAAACAAAGAACTTACCTATAGAATGTATTCATACTACTTAAAATGTCCATGAATATAAAAGGTAAAGTTAAAGAAATATTTATGCATTTACTTAAAACGGAGAGGTGGATCAAAATCCTCAAAACCAATACTTATCTACACAATCTAAGGTTTTCTCTATCAATGGGCCCTGTAACTGAGGGCCTACCGCCGGAACGGAAATTCGCAAATTGCGGGAAGCTTTCTCTTTTACTCCTAAAGGCGTAATTAGAATGACAGAGAAAGATGCCCGCAATATGTAAACTTCGATTTTCGCGGTTATAGCCCAGTTTCCTACTGTATGACTGGAGTTTTGGCGAAATCGGCTTTCCACTGCCTCGTCAGACGGGTTGCAATTATGTATAATTTCTTTCGTGTTCAGCTTGAATACCATCAAGTCTTAATATGGAGCTGGTGCTACAGGTACAAGGCATAAGACCATAAAGATGTGATGAAAGATGAGAGTGGTTATGCAGTCTTGAGGCGACATTTTACATACTTTTCTTAGTTTGTACCGTTTTTTTTTAGTTACGAGTATCTATTATCTATAATGTTGCTTGACTTGCTAATAGAAATCTTATTTATTTGGAAAAAAATATATAAATTGACAACTTTACCCAACGGAAGGTGTTGAAATGTGATCTTAAAACACCGGACAAGGGCGAGTCGGACTCGCACACCGAGAGTTCCGTACTTTTTAATATTTGTTGTTATAGCGGCAACAGAAACACATTATCTGTGAAAGTTTCAACAGTCTAGCTATCACGGTTCATAAGATACGGCCTGGTGACAGACGGACGGACGGACAGTAGAGTCTTAGTAATAGGGTCCCGTTTTACTCTTTGAGTATGGAAGCGTAACTTTAAAAAAAGAAGTAGGTTTACTTTTCCAAAGTGAATTGATAGAATTTGTTATGTGCGTTAAATTCACAATAACAAAAAAAGTAGAGACAACTTTATGTGCATTATTCACATTTTTTTTTTTAGAATCTGAATCTGGGAGATCTATAAAATTATCAACTCTTCAACGTTGTTAACACAACTAGTAGTACCAGTTTTTCCCTCTTTGATTAACAGGAAACAAATGCAATGTTTTCTAAATATTGAATTTGCGTAGCATCATAAACACAGTTTAGACTAGCATTGCGTCACGGCTTTGCCTGCATTTGCGAAATGCGACCTTGACAACGTAGCGTAGGTCGCATCTCATTGGTAGGTAATTATACGCCCACTATTTCGCACATGGCTAACATAAGCAACTATTAGGAATTTGAATAGATATTAAAGAGGTCAACGGTTAAAGTTATGCTGCGTTCCATTATGACCAAAATTTCGAGTCCGAGAGTCAGTCCGAGCTAACTTGGCAGGTAGCGATACTAGCGACAAAGTGTCTGTACTTATACTTACTGTAAAACAGTCGGCCTAACAAGGATGTTTATATTTTCCAATATATTCGCTACGTATAACTCGTCAACTATGGAAGGTAAGGAATGAAGTCTCCATAGGCAGAACTGTTGCAAAAGTACCCAGCTGTCAGCTATAAATAATAGTTCCAAAACTCTCCAGAGTAGCGCTAGAGTAGCTAAAAACCTAGACGTTATTGAAGGTGTAAAGTGCGCTGTCTATGATTTGCATTTTTTTTTCAAATATTCTAAGGTATTGTAGCGCCACCTATGTATTTAAGGTTATTTGACTAACACTTTTTGGTACATGGAGATTTCATTCCTTACCTCTACCTTCCATAACGTCAACTCATAATAACTGCTTCTTCTAGAATTCTAGAATACCCCGAATGTCCGCCTGCAGATATTTTTCCGTCTAACAGCGACCGCCATTTTCAAATTCAAATTATCTATAGATCTATTGTTAGTCACTGTCCAACGTCAAAGAAGGTGGCAAACTTTTGACTTAACGTTTGTGGTGGGCGCTTTAAAACTATCCTTTGCAAAGTTGGTGCAGGGCTGCAGGGTAGATTCTGAATGGGTTTTTGAAATCTTCTATAGGTAATTAGGTTTAGAAACCCTAACTGACCTTACATTTCCAATTTAACCGTAAGTAGCACGTGTTGATACAAGTATCAAGTTGAACGTCAAGACGTTTAATGAATTTCTATCTCCAATGCGAGCGAGATGTACTGCGATCGAGTTAACGCAGTCGCTATCGTAAATATCAAATGGCAACTCAATGATAGCCGTGCAGTCCGTGCAGACCAACTTGTGACTTAACGTTATATAAAGAGTGTAAGAGCGAATACAGCGGCAGTTAAGCCCTAGGAGGCTTTGTTCGCAGTCATTATTTTTAGAATGTATGTGTATATTTTGTGTTAATAAAAAATAAAAAAAAGAACATACAAATATGCCATGTTAAATAAAAAAGCGCATAATCAAAGTACAATCGCAATCGCAATGTGAAGAAATGCCACGCGATTCAGATGTTAAAGTGGATTATGAAACTTATGAATCAACTTGTTCGGTTGTATTGTACCAAATCGCTTGTACCACTGTCCATAGTCCATACATTTAGTAAACCTTATTCCCAAAACATAAGGTCCAGAGATAGTCAGTTAAATGTTACTTTTAGCACGCCGATCACGGACATGGCTGTCGATGCGAGTCCATACTTCATTCATTGTGAGTCGCTCTCACAGGGCGCGGCACTTTCGTTCGTTACACAACCTTTTGTTACGCGAAAAACGACACTGCTGTTACCAAAGAAAGGGTTCAAGTCGTTTGGGAAAAGATAACAATCAAACTATAGGACGCCAAGCGTAGTGGTCTTTTCTGTTTTTATCTGTCAATTTTGATAATTAAGAAAATAAATAAATACAGTTGGTACTGCGGTTCGCGGATTTCAATTACACAGTTGGATCGGTTAGCTTCTAAAAAGATGGATAAACAACTTAATAAACCATCAAATAATTGTCAAAAAACTACTAGCGGGTGAGGCTGCATCGTTAGAATGTTAGCTGAGAAGTATACCACATATCACACATAATAGGGGAAATAATACGTCATTATGTTATTAAATATTCTAAAGTAATTTTCCAGTTAAGTGCCGTTTACTGTAAATGCTTCAACAATATCATAAGCTATAAAACATTGTGGCGGCTCTATTGATAACTCATTGTCTAAGATACCTTTATTTATGTCTCAAGATGGTCTTTAATAAATAAATTTTATATATTTTGTTTTCCGTTAAGTAGCAACCGTGACATACTTTCTCCTAAGGGCAGATTTGATTAATTTTGCCTCCGCCACAGGTATAAGAACAATGAACTATCTGTCATTGTTTTGTAGGTTTTGCATGATATCAGAATCAGATATGTATGAATGAAATCATAATTGATCAAATTGATATGTTACTTTAGGATACTTTATTATTTGCGATTAGTTAACATAAGTTAAAAAATAAACGAGGAGATGATAATTTGTGTAAAATATAAATGTAAGTACCTAATTCCTGCGCTGTTAATATATACCTACTTAATTATTTTATCTTTAAAAATGATTTTCAGCCAATAATTGATGTTATACATATTAAGTCCAAAGTCATTATGTTAAGACGAATACCAGTATCAGTACCACTCTCCACTGTCAAGTAAAATAGGGTTATAGCATAGCATTATTAATAAATACATTTTCACTTACTTCTAATTTATAGAAAATGTGAGAATAATCAATTAATTTATCGCATGACAGGTAAGAGTGAATTTCTAATGCTCGTTAAATATTATTTAATAGGTTTAACGTTAAGTGATTTATGCTAAAGTTAACAATTATTGGTGCTATTTGTTTTAACACCTGACTGTGGTACTGAAAGTGTTAAAATAGACTGTTTGCTGGAGTTTTTATGTAGGTAATCATACGGTTGGGTGCAAATGCAAGGTCATGTAGTTCAGCACTTAAATGACGTTGTTAGTTAGAACTTCCGTGTGCGACACTTTATTTTAAGTGTGTTTGAGAAAGTATTTAAGTCAGAAGAAGAATAATCAGAATACAATTTTACGAATGTTTTTTAAAACGTATATGTACGTACGTTTTTATGAAATAGGGTAATATGTTATGTAATTCAACAAACAGCTGATTAAAGTTACAAATATTTTGTTCATAATATTACAATTATAGTCCAAGCTAATCTACAGCTTAAAGAAAAAATAATAATCGGACCAGTTTTCTTGTTTCAGAAACAAGTGTTTTTACGTACATCTCGGCCGCATCCTGCCATTGCCATTCCACTAACAATGGTTTAATTGAACGATGCTATCGACCACCATTGTCTCCTAATCTGCGATCTGTAGAAAGCATACTGTTTTATGGTTTTACTTAGAATCGATCTTTGCCATATCTAAGTTGGTTAGATGCTGAGAATCTTTCACTTTTATCTTTTATATTAAATTGGTGACGGTATTTTACTACCGTGAATATTTCTCTTGTCTCGTTGTTAACTACAAATTATTAAAAAAAAAGTTTCAAGGTTATTAAATTAAAACTGAATAAAAAAAAATTAAAAGCCTCTTGTTTTTATTATTTGAACCAACCTTCAGCATTTGCGATGTCACACTTATTACCAATATCACAAATCAAAGTAGGTAATATTATAAAATATAATTTTCAATTATTGTACTGAGTAAACACTCAAAGTAGATAGAGAGATGAATTTAATAACCTCCAACCTAAAAATATCGACATAATTCCTTGTCTCACTTTACATAACTTGCAGCATCTTGACACACCTCGGACGTGTTTGTGACAGGCTCAAAACCAAAACATCACTACTCCATCTAAACTTTAAACTTAAATAAACCTTTTAAAAATATATGATATTCACGTAACTATCATAATTCGAAATGACAAAAGACATATACGTGACAAAATTTCAAGGCGTATAAGACGTTGTACTATTGATATAGATATGGTATAATGTCGCTATTAGCATGTAACACCTACTGACAAGTGTCACTTTCCATTTCTAGTTCCGTCCCTGTGGAGGGCTTGACTGACGGCGTGGTATGAGGAAGACTGGTTATAGTTATGATATGATATATTATGAGATTATGACACTGCTGGCATACTGAACGTAATATTTGTAACACTTCAATCAATCAATACAATTGGTAATTGACATTGAATGTTGTAACACAATATTAATGCTTTTGATAAACTCAAATGGGTAATAAAGCTACCGTTACATTCAACTAAATGAGTGGAAAAAGACGGTACACATTTTCTTGGATACACTTTAAATATACCTAACATTCAACAAATATTTTTTTAATTATTTTATACTTGTAAGATCGATTCTTAAATATGCAAACCTACTTAAATCTTGGTAAAATCAGTCAGTTTTGCATTGTATTATCAATAAGATAAATAATGTTGTGTACCAAATGTTAAGAAATTATGTAATCTGTAAATTATCGAATGCCGTGTGCTTAATTTTAAATATATTGTGTAAATAAAATAGTAGGTCAAACAGTGCAAATAAAATCCAACCTTACACGATACGTGACAACTTATGGGTCAAGTTTACGTCTCACAAGGAAAACTGCTGGTTTTTTCTAGAAAAACAACTCTTTAAGAATGAATTCAAGTATTTTTTGTAGGACAGTAACTTGCTTTCTTTGAAACTTAAATGTATTTTCATTATTACAAACTGACCCTAACAATCTTAAGAAAAAGTTTTCACATTCATTTCGGTTACGAAATGCACAGAGCAAAACTTTCGATACAATTCTGCAAACAAAAACTAACAAACACTTTCATTAGTCTGTGAGGTGAGCAATTTCCCCGTGGGCAAACTCACGTACGTCCTAGTTCGGGTGGAGCGCTTTCCAATGCGAATTTTGAACAGGATGAATATTGATTTTAGCGCCATCTAATATTGAGTAGAAGACGTGTGACATTTTATTTACATAAACTCAAAACGGGAATTATGGAATGATTATTAGACTGTTGTGCCTTAATAAAATATAAATAGATATCTAATAATATTGCAAAAATGATCGTTGAGATGTTAATGGCTCAAATTTAAATTACTTACCACAAGTTTGTGAATATATTTTGACAATTTGGTAGTTCATTCCCAGATTCCTATAAGACAGGTTTACCTAGTTTAGGACACTCTACCTAGGCTATCTAACAATAGAATACTCTCAACAATATAATACTCTTCTAATGATAAATAATAATTTTTCATGAATAAAAATCGCAGGAAGTAATTTTATGTTTTAACATAAAACATTATACAAATTATAAAATACATCCCATTGCTGGGCACAAGCCTGAACTTCGCTAGCCCGATGCAGGTTTGAGATATAACTTTGACTTTTTTCACAGGTCAATACAATGGTCCTTACAATGTTTTCCTTAATTGAATATTAAAAAAACGTATATTACATTATCTTTTCACTTCTGTATTAAAATTCCTTGATGCACATCAATACATAATTTTACGTAACCATACTCTTCTCCCGCCGGAGGGCTAACGAAGATCTCACGAGCACGCGATGACAAACTATCGATGTACAGCGCCAATTATTGCGATTGCTGCGTTTGCGCAAGTCACGATCATACGCACCGATAGGGCTGCCACCTGTCGTGCGGTGTTGCGTGGATTTCAAAAGCTGCAAGTCAGACCAGGCGAATTCTGTACTAACTTTGCATTGACAGTGTGGAAATGTCACGTTACGATTACAAAGAAGTAAAATTTTAAAAAGCACCCATTTATATGTATAAATGTTTATTGTCCTTAAACTACGTCCACAAGAGAGGTATGGGCATTGTGATGTGAATGTCAACTCGCTCTGTGTGGTAGGGCACACCACAGCGGATGTCATTCCAGATCTAGAGCAGAGCCCAACTGGGGAAGTACCTCCACCTTACAGAAAACAGCAGCCAAATAATACTAGACCCTACTCATAGTGTTGTGTTCCTGCCGGTGAGTAAGGTTGCCAAAGCTCAACGAGGGTGGGAGGGGGTTAGGGTCGGCAACGCGCATGTAACTCCTCTGGAGTTGCAGGCGTATATAGGCTACGGATACTGCTTACCATCAGGCAGGCCGTATGCTTGTTTGCCACCGACGTAGTATAAAGAAAAAAGATAAAATTTAACTAAAAAAGAAGGACTTGTACCATATGGCACTCGCAGCTGCTTTTCTCTAAGCATCTGACATCCGATATCGGAACGGGCAATGTGAAAACGCTCTAGGCGTTAAGATCCTATGAAAATATGATGTTTATAACGGAATTTCCAGAGTTTGTCACATCAAAGTTGGTGCTGAGCAGCTTAAATGAACTCTAGAGGTGAAAAGTTGCTTAAATGTGTGGAGATATTTTTTATGAGTGCCAAAATTTATGGAACAAAAGTTGCTAACTAGTCCTTATTTATATCCCGGTTACTAAAATTACAGGTTGATTGACTTAATTTTTTCCGACCGATTTGTCATTTTAACAGAATTTGTACATAAGAAAGACGACAATCGTACATCGACCAACGCCAAACGAAAGGAAAAAAAATATCAGGATAGTGATGACAGATACTGCGAAGTCATGACTATTTCCATACACTATTTAAGTTTTGATTGGCGTTTTCTATCAGCGATTGTCATCTTGGCTAGGCACCCAGGTCGATTAGGTCGTAAATTGGCCTATCGAACTATAATTACAACCTGGGATAGGATATAATTAGTAAAAAAACCGGCCAAGAGCATGTCGGGCCACGCTCAGTGTAGGGTTCCGTAGTTACTCTTCCGTCACAATAAGCTAAACTGGAGCTTAAAGTATAGTAAATTGTTAATCAAGGGATGAAACGGTACCTTTCACCCGAGTTAAACAAATAGGCTTTGCATAATCAGTACCTAATTAAAGTAAGTCTTTTTACTATGAAGGGAAAACTTTTTGCGATAACTCAAAAACAGCTAAACTGATCATGTCCGCTATAGTTTTCATTTAATGTCATTCTTAAGCTCTACTTCCACGATTTTTTTCATATTTGTTGGACCTATGGTTCAAAAGTTAGAGGGGGGGGGACACATTTTTTTTCTCTTTCGGAGCGATTATCTCCGAATATATTCACTTTATCAAAAAATGTTTGTTGAAGACCCCCATTAGTTTTGAAAGACCTTTCCAACGATACCCCACACTCTAGGGTTGAAGCGAAAAAAAAAATTCACTCCCACTTTACGTGTAGGGGGGGTACCCTAAAAAAAAATTAATTTTTAGATTTTATTATACGACTTTGTCGGCTTTATTGATTTATATATCCATGCCAAATTTCAGCTTTCTAGCACTAACGACCACGGAGCAAAGCCTCGGACAGACAGACAGACAGACAGACAGACAGACAGACAGACAGACAGACAGACGGACATGGCGAAACTATAAGGGTTCCGTTTTATGCCATTTGGCTACGGAACCCTAAAAACACAGCCGAAATGGCAAATTTGGATACTAAATGTGGCCGCGGCCGGCATAACGTCTCACTTGCTTGTATTTTTATACGAATAACCTAACAAGGCATCCTTATGGCTAGCGACAAAGTGGGACGTTTTGTCGGCCGCGGTCACATATAGCTACAAAAGTTGCTTTTAGCACCTGATCAGATAACATTAGTCGTTTTAAACTCGCTTAACTATTCAACACCATATTTGTGAATGTGGATCATGTTTTGTTGCTGTATGTACTGGCATACTTAACCTTTTGAAGGTATGCGTATTATGGTACATATTATTACATCGCAAGCTGTTCGATCTTTGCATTTTTATTTCAATCATAAGTTTAAAATATTCATGCCACCTTCCTTCTACACCAATCCTAATTAAATGAAATTCATACCAATCCTACCTGTACTATTATTTCTGGACTAATAAATAAAAGCATATAATATACATATTTCAAGCCAGAAAATCCTTATATATGCAAAGGTAAATAGTATCCACTACTTTTCTAAAACTTATCATTAATTCATTAGCACAGATTCCATTAATTCTGTGAAGCGTAAGTTTTTATTTACGTTTACTTACCTACTTTATAGTTTATAGCAAGTTTACTTTTTGCACCCAATTATATTACTTTTTGCACCCAATTATATTACTTATTGCTATAAATGTATCATTCTGGGGTTCTAAGAGACATGGACTCGTATTTACGAACGCTCTAGTTCTGAGATTCTTTTTAAGACTAGAATGTTAAAATCGTTGACCAATTACACGCGTTATGACCTCTGCTACGATTTAAACTGCGATTAACCTTCAAAATAACGTTATTTAACAAGTACTTACAACTACCACATACCAATAATATACACGTACACCTCGCAATTTAACTAAACTGGTCACATAAAAACACAATTTAAATATATAAAACAAGTATCTAGTTCGGTTATTTAAATAAATATATCACAATATAGTAGTAATATAGTAGCAGTAGAATCTGAGGTCAGCGCAAGTGTCATTTTGAACTTGAGTAATATCAAATTGTTAATTAATTAGATAGCTATCTACGTATAAATATAACCACGGCCGGAAAAACGTTCCACTTTGTCGCTTGCCATAAGGACGAGATTTGCTTGTATCTTTATACGAATAACCTGACAAGGCGTCCTAAACCCTAAAGGTAAGCGACAAAGTAGGACGTTTTGCCGGCCGCGGTCACAAATAAAGTCAAACTGCAATAATGGTTATATTTTATTTCTCATCATTGCGTTGGGGCCCAAAATATACAACAAAATTCCTAATGGCATTAAATTGACTGAAGGCGACTCAATATTCGCTAAAAAACTTATGTTTACTTTTAGACCAAGCATGTTATTCTGTCAATGATTTTATGGAAGAGATAATTTAAGAAAATTATTGTTATAAGTTTATAACTATTGCACGATTATTATTAAACTTAAGAAACCTTAATTTTTTTACCTGTTCATTTTATTTAGAATTATGTATAACTAGCATAATTTCAAATGTACCTGTGTGACCTGTAAAAATGTTTACCAATAAAGAAACTGAAACTGAAACTCTCACATCTGACAATATTATAGTTTGGTATTTTCTACAAATAAATTGATCAATTGCCGTATGTTTTCCCAGCTGTATGTTCAACAGCTAAAATATTAAATAATTATTATATCGATATACAGTAAAACTGTATATCGATATAAAGATAAAAATAGTTTATTATTCTCGTAGGCAAATTTCAATTATTCATTTCAGACATAAGCCCATATTATTACACTGCGCTTATGAACGTCAAATAAAATTAAACTAAATATCATTGTCCGCGTGATAATTCTCATCATTTGATCTTAGTTACAGTTGTAAATTGGCTACACGACATAAAATAAATGTATAGATCTTTATTTAAGACATATGTTACATTAAGGATACTCCCCCTTTTGCGACCATATTTGTTGATAAACAATAAAGAACGTACCGTTCTATTATATTCTATTTTATTATCTTTTTAAAATTTGTACTAAGACTATTAAATACTTCTTGAAATATTTTACTTTAAATTTAATTTACCTTCTTTCGCATGTCTAAAGATATCATTAGGTACTAACTCTCTTTAACCACTATCCACGGGTTAACAGAAATATCACTCTATAACACCACACGATTCAACAAAGAAACAAACATAATCATTATCAGTTACCACGTTATTGTCACGTAGACAACTGCGTCCATATTTTTTCAATGATTTAAAGATTACTACTGTTAATTGTAGCGTCAACACATTTTCTTGTACCGCCATACTTCACCTTTTTTCCAAACATATCTCAATCTTTTTTACAATTTACGAGTAATAACCGTTCGTTATTCATAAACAAACCGAGTCCGAGCATTCACTTGCTCGCGAGCGTGACGGGATGACCACTTTTACTTTTCACAAGTGCAAGTTTTAATGAGGAATGTAGCTGGATTTGATTCGGTTCTTTACAAAAGGGGTTATTATATTTGTTTTAAGGAAATTTGACGTTTGCGTGTTTGAATGTGAAAATCTGTGGGTATCTTTTTTACAGTAATGACCGCAATTTTGGCCTGCAGATGTCTCAACAGCTGTCTTGCCGGCTTTTTTTGGTGTACTTAATCTAATCATGAATTGGCAGTTGTTTGGACTTTGATAAATCAATCAATAGTTTAGCAATTGCAAACTATTTTAACTCGGGAAAACGAACCTTAATTAGCATAGAAATAAAGTACAAATTCTTCTTTAATAGATCTCATCAGATTGGTTCATAATAAGAATCATTGTTAGGAAAAAGCGATATGAAGATATTAAACTAAACACCTTCGTTATTAGATAAGGGATTCACACAAATCTAGTTCTATTTAATCTATGATTTTATTTTTCTTTTACAAATTATATTCTTTACTAGATAAGACAAAAAATTCAGCTTCTGATTTATAATTCTAAGTATATCAATTTCATACCGTTCGTTACCCAAGTATAAAAGCTCTTTGCTCGAATAAATTACCGTGAAACGGTTATTAATACCGATCATTATTCGGCGTTGACCAACTTTATTACGTGTTGGCAATCTCGTGGCAACTGAATTCTTGAATAGGCCTACGTGTTGCGATATATCGTTTTTCTCTTCAATATTCATGTTAATATAAGTAAGCTTGCAAACTGGGCCATTAGTGTCACAAATTGTGAAGCTTTACTGAATGTATTCTATAATTTATTATTTTTAAGTAAGTAACTGGTTTAGTGCATACTAAGCTTTATCATCAAATTATATCTGTGAACAAAGTCTTGTTATGTTGCTTGCCATATTATAACTATAACAATATTTATTTTGTTAATAAAGGCCTTAGCATCTACTTTAAGATGAAAATGTGTCTTGTATAATAACTTAACCCTTTAATGCCCAATGCCATTATATGACATCGGTAAAGAGACGTATATGGTCGGTATAAGATATTATACAGAAATATATTCCGAACGGTTCATTAACATCTAATTTTGAACCTATAAGTCTAAAACAAGAGTCAGCCGGTGTTTTGGCTACAGCCGCAGCCGTAACATTTTGAATTATCTGTTTCGAAATTGATAGTCCTCTCAATATTTCCGAAGATGAACAAAGACTGCAATTATTTGCATTGCTGCAGTTCTGTTTCTTCACGTCGTAACGATATCATCCTTTGCTCAAGACCAGAACAAATCTGATTTCGCCAGTTTTTGCAATGATGCCACATTCAATTATTTGGTAGTTTGTTACTATACTAGTATAATTATCCTTCCCCGAGTTTTAAAAGTGAGAATAAAAGTATACTACTCATAGTTCTAATCACGAATATCTATGTATTTTTTACGGTCTACCACTTTATCATGATCAGTCGATTAAAGTCTCGTAACCGTCCGTAACTTCAACCTTCACTGTATATTTTCTATGATACACTTTTTGAATATCTACTACTACAGGATCGGGGAAAGCCATTTCTTCAGGTGGCTTTGCTCAACCACATATTACTAGCCAACCAGAAAACTCTTCTTTCTTATCGGGCGGTTGGATACACCCCCAATAAGAGAAGATTACTTAGTAAAATGTATTTGTTTTAAGAAAACTAAATCATCACATGGTTGCCACTCGTGCCTCCGGCTTCCTTGGATACATTTAGCAAACTCATTAATTCAGAATGGTGAGATTTTTAAAGTCCATTTCTGCACAACTCTGCAGATGATCTTATGAAGGACCGGTACTAAGAATCTATAAGTGTTTTGTAATCGTCTGTATCAATCTCGCCAATCAGGTTCTTAATTAACCACCACGACAATTGATTAATGATTTCAGATAATCGTCTCGTCCGGTTGATGATTTTATTCCCGATAAGAAAATAACTTTAGCTCAGAAGCTTAATCGTGTGAATACCATGTAAAATAGATATCCGCTTAATACGTATTACCTTTTAAAAAAAAAAAACTTTTCAGACCAAGTTGATCCATATAGGGTTAGTTACAGAGTATCTTAATACGATTTCCCATTCATAACGTAATTTTACCCTTTACATCTGAGTTATGTTCATCCAATTTTTCACAGTCATCAATCATAATCATCAGTTCATCCAATTCTTCTTTTCCGCTTAAGATGTGTTAATAACTTCAGAATTTTCTTAAACCAGTTTCGCTGTATTAGGTGGTTCTTGCCGAAAATGATCATCATAACTGGTGATGATATAACTCTGAAAAAACTTCTTTACGACTCCATTGACCAATAGATTACGTATATATGCAAATTGGTAATCGATAGGTCTCGGCCGATGTTGCTAAGAAATGTCCCCATTTCTATTGCAATAGTCAATTCCGCTGTTTTAGGAAGTGCGTGCCTTTTGTCCATTAATAAGTAATAATTTAGCGAAGTAATTGAAGCGTTTTGAAACAGTGACAGATATTGAATAACAGTAAAATGCTAATTCCTTGGGAGACTGCAATGGTATGCGCGGAATCAACCCGGGAAAGGATGATTAAAATCACTGATTCCAGTTCCTTCTTAGCAACCTTCAATTTCAAGCTGGACTGAATTCTATTATCTAGTTTTATAAGCTAACTGATGAAAGTATTCTTTTAGATATATATAATTAGGATACGATCAGTTAAATGTTTGAATGTTGGTAAGTACCTGAATAATCCGTTGTACGCAAAGTAGTTTTATTTTTTTCCGTTCTCCATAATAGTGGAAAGCGTACGCAAAAAAACCCGCAAATCGATGTACAGTTTAGCCGTTTGGCACAATTTTTTGAACCGAGATTCTTTAAAAAAATCCCTTTAGGAAGCCAAATGGCTAAACTATACATCGATTTGCAGTTTTTATTTGTAATTGGGTTCGTACGACGTCCACTATAAACAAAACGTAAAGTTATCTGATATTTTTTTGCCTCAAGCACCTAGCCGCGACAACACAATAACGGGCCCAACCACAAGCTAGCCAACAAACATTTTAAAAGGTTCTAACTGAAGCGAAATCCACTACTGTCTGTTAGGACTACGGTGTGTAGTTGTCCACAAAAACTTAGGTTACTGACCTATTGCGATAACTGTTCCATTGAAACAGGGCCTACCAAACATCGAAAATCGAAATCTCATATAGTCTCTATCGCTCTTGCATCGATTGATGGAGAGGCAAATAGAACGAACGAGGTTATAGCCCAGTTGTCTTCCACGGCCCTACACAATGACAATTACATAATGACTGTTTTTGCGTTTATACTTTCTATGATTATTTTTCTGTAACAGCGGGTTTATCAATTGTTCTGTGAATGGCTAAGGTTTGTGGAACAATGGAGGTTTTATTGGTGTTTCTAAATTAGATTGAGTGCAATCAGTGTTGTTAATGAAAGCATTAGCGATTGTTTTTACACAAACTATTTGTGTACAAATGTTAGTTATTTTATTATTGGTTTGGGAATGTTGCAATTACCAAGATTTTGTTATAATAAACAGTTCGATCTACAAATTGTTTGTTGGAGGTGGTTAGAGGTTCCTAACCTTTTGATTTATTACTATTTTTTTACCTACTGACAGTATTGATTGACATGACATGACTGATTATTTGGAAAAGTTGCAATTTTAGTAAGTACCTATCGCGGCTATGACAAGGTTTACTCAACTGTTTTACTAAGTGGCTAAGGTCTGTTTTTTTATTCCGTAGACTAAAATGACGTTTCATATGTAAGACATGACATTTCTTAGTACCACATGAAATGTCATTTTATTCTACGGAATAAAAAAAAAAACAGAATATAGTGGCAAAGAGAATTATAGTAGATAGTAACTAATTCAAGGAGTGAGACTAGTGGACCTGACGTTCTATCGCGATAATCGAAGTGTCGTTATCTGCCACTCTATCTCTCGAACATGCAAGAATGATAAAAGGTAGATAACGAAATTTCGATTCTGGAGTGTCGCGGTAGTTCCTCTGTTTGGGCGTATACGGTGTATAACCCAAGGAAATGTTGGATACCTTTCATATAAATATGCACCAAAAATGTCTGCATGTCCTTGACAGGAAAATTGCAAGCAATAGACTAATAGGTGAACAAGCAGAAATGCAGATGCTGATGCATTGAAAATTGCATAAAATGACCGTAACAGCTGTGAAACGTCGTAGCCAACCGATTCGTCATTATCTGCTGGCTTCATGGTTGTTACTTTTACAAAAATAAACCTGCACTCCTGTTCAACTTTAATTCTTTTCCCATAAAAGCTAGATTCTAATGATTCGTAGATCTGTAAGTTTGTTTGAAAATGACAAAACCAATAAAAAAATGCAGTCTCGCTCAACTTTATTCCATTATGTTAAGGGTTGAATTCGAATACGAAGTTCGGTGCTTGAAAATTTCTCACAAGATTAGTATTTGCCGGCCATTTTGTCTTATTACGAGAATAATAAAGTTTATTTTGGCAAATAATGATTTATTGTTATAGTTGTTTAATATGAGTAGGAACCAACTGCTTCCGTCATTGTCTTGGTTTACGGAATTTATTTAATTAGCAGGAAATAGATGTTATCGGTGATTAGGTTGCCTGAGAAAAGTAAGGTTTCGGAATAAATAACAAAAAAATATCAATTTTAAATAAGTGCAGTTTAAAACCAGTCTTTGTATACTACATAAAATAAACTATTCAACACCAACACAACATCATAGATTAAACATATTTATTTTCAAGTTGCACCATTGAACTGAAATTTTCCTTTACCTCCTTCTTGAAATTGGACGATAATTATTTGTCGATATTCGGTTCTAGGTTGGTTTAAGTATATAATTCTGACATCATTACCAATATTTATCTATTCTATAAAAGAAAAATACAAAGACGCACACAAACTGAAAATAGAGAAGAGACAGACCAAGCTAAGTTGGCAGCAATTTTGATAGCCCCCCAGACGGTGCAAATGATAAGGAAATGTTATAATTCCATAGAAGTTTGATGTTCGAAATAACACTTGTACCGTCTGGGCTATTAAAATCGCTGCCGACGTAGCCTGATCTGACTCTGCATATAAACATAATATGAAATAATATCTAACTAAATAGTATACTGACAATGATATCCATAATGATTAACTGACATGATTGGCATTAATATAACTGTTATGGCACTAAAAAGCTCTATTCGAAATATGTTCATAACAAAAACTTAAACAATGACACCACTGTTTCAACAGAAACGTCATTACACTAACAATAAACTTGCATTGCCAAGATTCTCAGGCAATTGCAATCACAACCAGATTTAGTTCGATAAGCCCCAATTAAGTCCCGCTACTCCACGCTAGGTGGCGCAATGTCACGCTATAATCGATTTCAAGTCGTATGCTTATGGTAATTACGTTGACATTTCAATGACGTAGCAATTTAAGTCCTTAACTCGAACGATTAATTTTGATTTTATTCCTTGCGTAATTAGGTTGTCATTTGAATAATGGGGTTGGGAAGTTGATCCGCTAGAAGGCGTCGTTCCTTATTTAATTATGTCGAGTTATTAATGTGCTTATAGAGCGTGGTCGACATGATTGAATAATGTTTAATAATCGGTTGTTGGTTACATTCTTGTAATAGTGTGGTTATGTCAGGTACGAGTATAAGAAGCTAATGAACATGATACCGTTAAAAGGCAACAAAAAGTTGTATTTTTTATTTCACTTAATCTGTATTGTACGCAGAAACAATCACTGAGTTTTAAAAGATAAAAACGGAGGGGAGTTTCGTGTTGCAATTTCGTACAAAAAATAATTAAAAAAAGTTATTCCGATACCGGGAATCGAACCCGAGCCTCCTGGGTGAGAGCCAGGTATCCTAGCCACTAGACCATATCGGATATTGGTAGACATTGCGAAATACTTGTACCCATGGTAATTCTGTAGGATTATTAATAAGTTAAGGGGCGATTCTTTTATTTGTGACTGCGGCCGGCAAAACGTCCCACTTTGTCGCACATTTGGTGTACAATGAACGTCAAAAATATGTTTACACTTTTGCACCTTGCCCCTTTGTAATAAGGCGAAAATTGTAAACATATCTTTGACGTCGATTGAACTCATAACAAATACCTATTATGTAATTATTGCCGGTTTGTGGCCAAAGGGCCCATAATTGCACGTGCATTATTCGAGCGATAGGAAAGGAAACGAAACTTTCTTTTTCGATATTCTCGGTAGGCTGTCATGTCATCCGGTGCAGGAAGCTTAGAAAACTGCCGTCCAGAGGGCCTACCGCGAAATACGAAACTTGAAATTTCGTTATCTGCCTTTCTATCGCTCGAATATGCAAGAGCGATAGGGAGGTAGATAACGAAACTTTGATTTTCGTGTTTCGCATCAAATGTTCCTGTCCTTATACTCGAAATATTTTCAATTAGGTATCTAAATCACATAAATTCCAGTGCGTAAATTTTTGCATTGTCAGCGTCATTGTATACACTCGACATACACCGTTACACTTCTGGAGGGGCCGACGATGGCGCGTGCGCGGAATGCGGGGAAAGTGTCCACCTGCGCGCGCAGTGGTCGGCCGGTCGACGCCCGGGATGACCAGTGAGGATAGCGCAAAACTAAGCTTAGATGGCGCTGCAATCGGAGAAAAACATTGAGTTAAAAACGTACTCATTATAAATGTCTTGGAAAAAAAGAAAAAATAAATATACATTAGAGTCTCTCTCCCTAGTCTCTCCCTAGCGTGATCAATATTGCAATCATGGTTTGCGAATTTATCTAAACAAATAATAATAAGTAATAAAACAAGCTGAGTGAAAGATGTATTACTTTTTTTATTCATTACATTTCACAGCATTACAGTATTCCAAAGCGCTGTGAAACCAATAGACAATATACACATACACATAATTAACATATCACAGAAGGTAGTTCATTCATTGTCTCGCAGAACCTCAAGCAGTCATCATATACGTCCAACCATCCACTCGCAAATACATCACATGCTGATTCGAGGCGCGAGTTTATCAGGCGCAAGGCTTGAACAAGCGGTATTTTCGGCGGGATACACTTCGTACTGGTGGCAGCGCTAACGCTAACAAATGGCGAAAATGCGGTCGAAAAAGAAATCTGGACGGTGAGGGAACATAGAAGCAGCAACCGAGCTACTAGTTCGGGCATTTACATACTTATAATTTACAGAAAGGTTCGGCGAGGAAGAGCAGACCACTGACCATATTTTCCAACGCTGTCCCCTTCACTCGTATTCTGGACCAGCTGAAGATCTGGAGTCAGTCACGCCTGAGTTGGTTACCTGGCTTAGCGACCTCAAGGCTATACTCTGATTGCCTTCTTTATGCATGCCATACGATTAAATAAATAAATACAGAAAGGTTCGAGTTGGTTTAAATATCAGTAGGTTTTTAATTCAATTGCGAAAGTGTACCTCCACTTGAAGTCGGGATGTTGGATTATTATATATCCATATAGATATATTAAACTGCTAATAATTGTAGTCATCAAATGAGACATACATCCTTCACTGATGTAAAATGAAACATCCGAGAAACTAAAATAAATCTAAATTTGAAATATATTCCGTTAACCCAAAACATTTAAAAGTTATTTAATTCGCCCATGAATATCTATCGCGGTAACTAATTCCGACACTCTTTCAGACGATCCGGGGTTCCATAATTAGTATCATTACCTATCCTACAATTATTAAATCATTTGCTACTGAGTCAGTGATGAAAAATCCTAATAAATTAAATTTCGAACCGTTTAACTCCAACAGAAAACAATAAGATAAGTCGTAATGATACACATTACAATCATTACGTACTTACAAACGCCATTGTGCAGAGAAAGTGATGAAAGTGATGGACAGATAATCAGACACATTGCCATTGCCATGATAGTTGCGCCATTATGTTGTTATAGATTGTGGCTTGCCGAGTGTTAGGTGTTTGGCTGAAACACCTTATTACTCTTATTATAAGTAGTTAAAGTCTAACTAGACAATGGTATCAGTTTTAGCATTTAGTGTTGGTAGAGTCGGACCATGCAAATTGTTTAATGTCAAGTGTTATGTCAAGGTTATCGGGATTTATTTTGACTCAGGTGTAGAGTTTGTGAAGTTAGGGCTAGAGTTATTAGAAGTTTGGCTCTACATGAGATCTGATAACTTTTTGACAGTGCGAGCCTAATGGTTTTGTCTTGGCAACATTTTACATAAAAATTGGGGGGTTCTTATTGCCAAGTTTGTATGACGTTATTTTTCTGACGTAGATTGCCCTAATTCCTAATTCCAACCGAACAATCGATGATTGAATAGTGAACTGGCCATTGTTATAATATGTAGACTTATGATTTATTTGTTGAATTCAAACGTTTAAATTTCATATTCTAAAACAACGGTTCGATTGACAAATTGTACATAATCAAGATCACTAGATTCACTGGGTAGTTGGCCAATCCAATGGCCAGTATCATTTTAGTAGGTACCTGAAACATAAATATAGATCTTAACTGCCATAAAGCCTGTTACGGAATTCGTGATAGGTTTGCACGAGACAAAGCCTTTTTAGAGGGGATTTATATTTGTATTCACCCGACGAACCTTACATATTATGGATTTAATGCATTTTTGACCGTTGCGTTTGTTCCTCCAATATTTGCAATATGCTTGTATCTTTCACTGCTTGCAAAAGCTTAAAGGCGGTTATTCGCGGATGGTCTAAAACGCAAAATGACTAGTGTAATACTTTGCCTATATCGCTTTTAGTCTACATCGCGAACGGTCTAGAACGCAAAATAACCACTTTTTTATTTCATTAGTTACCTTCTAACTGAATGTCCATACAACCTACAAGAATTTATGAATAATTCGAATAAATAAATACTTAATAATAACCATAATTATGTACTTAATAAAAATGGAACATGATAAATGTTAGAGTGATATAATAATAATAACACTACTTATATGGATAGTACGTGATTTTAATTATTGTAATGCTGTAAATATTTGATTTTAATTACCTATTATTCTATTTGTCATTGTTGTTTACAGATTTATTTTATAAGAGAGTGCCTTAGAAATAAGTACTTAGACATAAAAATGTTGCTACGCCCTAGTAGGGTCCATGATTGTACTCTATTTAAAGAACATCTGTAATACCATGGTTGCAACGAATAAATGAAATGAAATGAAATGAAATGAAATTAGGTAGGTTAGGTTTGTTAGTTATCTTCAAATTGCCGAAGGCCAAACCGCCCAGAATAGAAGCCCCGCGGCAGCGGGGCTCCGTCGACATCGCTAACATAAAGATAAAACGACGAAATGATGTAGGCATTTTGCGTTCTAGACCGTTCGCGATGTAGACTAAAAGTGATATATAGGCAAAATATTACACTAGTCTTAAAGCGGCCAACTGATTACCAGTTCACCGGACAATATCGGCCTGTCAGATATTCGGAATAGTCAGCTTTTGCCCATTGCCTGGGCCCATTAACAATTTCCTGAATTAAGAAAATGAGAACTGTTTTTTGAACTGGTTAATTTTTTTTCTATACGGACATGTTACCCTACTGTCACCGGCATTCTCGAGCTACTTCAGTTTCCCTTTTATTTATTTTAACGTCGTTAACTTTAAATTAACCACTGTGATTGGCGGAGATTGGCGGGTTGTTTTAACAAGTCTAACAACCTGTCGTTGGAAAATTGGTTCGAATATTATTACCTACAATGTTACAGCAAATTGTTTGGACTTTCTTAGAAAGTTTGCTTCAAGTTAATGATCTAGAAACCCCTGGGATATATTGGAATTATATTTATTAGATCTTAAAATGTTATTGCTATTTCTAGAGCGACATGGGTAATAGTATAATTCTAGTTCATTACTATGGACTAAATAGGAAATAGTAAGCTCACTATTAGAATTGTTTAGGGCTAGACTCATTTAAATGTATTTTAGGTTGAGTTAAAATGAGCTTTGCAAGATTTGATGTAAGATTAGTGAAGATTTAGATTTAGATTTATTTATTATACAACATACGATTGCATTACAAATTACATTCATGTCAATTTATATGAATCTATATTGTGATTGTCAAAAATAAATTCTAATAATGACAAAAAATAACATCATAATCCAGATAGCAACAATTAATAAATGGAAATGTTCACCTGAAAAGGATCGTCAAGTCAGAATTTATTGAAAAACAATAATAAAATAAAAATGAAATAGAATCAAGAAACAAAAACAATGTCAAATATGCTAAAATAAGTTATACAGTTATGTCAAAAAATTCACTAATTGAATATAATGGGTTCTCCAGCAAAAAGTTTCTCAATCGACGCTTGAAAATCGAATCGGATGTTTCCGTCCTTATTTCTGTGTGCTATATTAACAGAAAAGGCGCTATCTGGTTCTTCTATTCAAACGTTTCGTATTAGTTTTCGTATATAATTTATAAAAACGTTATTAATGGTAATAAGATGACTGGACTGCGGCTATTCCTATATTTTCTACACTTATTCCAATCGTATGTAAATATTATTGTTAGAAGTTGAATTAGTTTACATTCTACTCGGTATTGCCGATAATCAAATGTTAAAAATACAAAGCACTAGGTCTTGAGTAATTGATTTATTTCCCAATTAAGTACATGATAATGTTAAGACCACGACCGGCGCTCCCGTTGGCGCGGCAACTGACTTGACAGCTCGCGCCCATGACGGCTGGGCTGTCAGTTAGGACACGTTTACAAACCCGGCTAATATAAATATTAACAACTAGTATCAAAATAGAAATAGTTTGATAGCAAAAGGTGTTTTTCCAATAATAATGATATGAATTATCTTATATTTCTAATAATCGGCCATCCTGAATTTTTGCCTGACCCGAGGCAAAGAGATATGACTATTTATTTTCTAAGGATATAATAATAAAACGTGACAATAACGTGCTCTCACGCACTTAGTAGGCAAGAAAATAAACAAAATTTATGTTACAAAATATTCAGTAAAAACTATAAGAGAAAAAAAACGTCAATCACACTTGATTAAGTAGGTAACAATTACAGAAATGAAAATTAAATGTACAAACAATAAAGCATTTGAACAACACTGAAACAACAAATATTTTTTTTTTTCGTTATTTGATATCATAATCGAGCCTTGTGGAGCAAATAAGAAATCTAACTGATAACATTTTCGGCCATCCTTACAAGATTGGATGTCCCCATTCAATCATTTATATTATTAACAAATAGAGCTTAGAGAAAAAAAATATATATAAGAAAGATAATATTACGATTCTGTTACATTTAGTATTAGGTACTACTACTTTAGGTAGCAACTACTTGAATAAAACTCTACTGGGATAATATTGCCTTTTATGGTGCAAAAAAAATATATCCTGCACTTTTACGCATTTGCGTTTATTCTTAAACATGAACTAGTAACGATGCCCCTCGGGTAGTCACTAACTTGATGTGGTGTAACGTAACAGATGTAGAATCTAGTGACTTTTGATGTTATTTCCTGTCGTACACACTACATATTACCGTCCTTAAAATGTATTAAGTTATTTAAAATTTAAATTTGGCAAAAGGGCCTATATTACAAACATCTTACAGACATATATATATTATTTTATAAATCAAACACAATTTTGGCGACAAAACAGTCTTGTGTCAGATTCAGCAGTTTGCTCTGGAACCTCCGAAAGATGACACCCTTTGGCCCGAAGTCGGCGCACTCGACGAGCCCCTGCAGCGGTTGCAGCGCGCTCACCAAGCTCACCACAAAAGGGTTGAAGTGCACGTAGTGGTATAGTGGCGCGATTGAAGCTGGAACACCCTCAGCGTACCTGGACTCAGAAACGGGGATTAACAGCGTCTCCTTCCATCACGTGTCACCGCACATAGGATGTAACAGTGTCTCGAAGGTTGTCTTGTCACATAGTCGGTTCCCCAACATAAGTATACAATTTTCTATACAACTATTGTGGCCACCAGGTTACTTAAGTTGGGGCACCGACCGTACACATACAGAGTGTACTTTAAAAGGTTGTCTTTTCTCAATTACAGGTCACAAAGACAGGATGTGACGGTATTCGTTAGGTTGTGGCAAAGTATACAAATAGGGTGTAAAAAAAACATTTGTACTATTATCATTATATATACCACAATACACACACAGGATGTAAGGGCTTTTAGTAAGTTGTAGCAAAGTACACACACACACAGGGTGAAAAACCTTCGTACGGTTATTATTATACATACCACAATACACACACAGCATGTAAGGGCGATAAGAGTACAGACACAGGCTGTATGGTGAGCTTGTTACGGCGTACCCGCACAGGGAGCATCCGTCTCATGCAAGCTTAACTGGTACTGCTTGTTACCGCTTTCTCGCACAGGGAGCTATCGGCATCAATCAAGCTTAAGTGGTGCTGCTTGTTACCGCTTTCTCGCACAGGGAGCTATCGGCCTCAATCAAGCTTAGGTGGTTCTGCTTGTTACCGCTTTCTCGCACAAGGAGCTATCGGCCTCAATCAAGCGTAGGTGGTTCTGCTTGTTACCGCTTTCTCGCACAAGGAGCTATCGGCCTCAATCAAGCGTTTCAAATGATCTTCGATACCGCGTACGTACACTGGACGTAGCAGCCCCTCAGCTACCGCGTACACACGCTGGATGCAGCGGCCTCCAACCATGTCGTCTCAGCATTCGGACGTATGGACTCAGATCCGACATGAAAATCATTAAACATTTTACACTTTATTTATTTATTAAGCATATACACAAGGATATATTCATATATCGGTTAGACTTTAGTTGGAATTGCATTAACATTAACTTCAATGAAAATGAAACACGTGTGCATTGCGTCATTGCGTGACGAATATGAATTTTATGTTTACTATGAGTAAATTATAGTATGTTAATAACTGTATAGTATATAATAACTGAAGTAATATTATTTATTCACTACCTCTCCGAGTCACAACTTTAATTTTCAGAACCAGGCTCATAATTAGAGTCTAGTCCTATCCACCGTTTTATTTTATCTGCGGGGTTCTCAAAATTATATTTTTCTGATCAGAACTGTTTAAAACCATTACTCAGTCTACTATAAAAACACTATATGTAAGTATAGTCTACTATGAAACAATAACTCCAAATTGGATTTAAGCTCTAGGAGTAAAGATAAAAAATAAAAATAAGTTTATTGCACACAAAACATGATATGAATGCAGAATTGGTGTGACATCGGGTGAGTGCATAGCATTGTTACATAACAGAGTTTCCAGCGATCCCCGTACTAGGCTAGGCCTGTACCGCGGGAGACCAAGTATGCATTTGTATGTCATGTGTGACAGTTGGAATATAGAGAAGGAAATATAACCTAAACATACATTAGGAATGATTGAACATTTGCCAAATCGTCGTACTGTAAAAGTTGCCTGTCTCTGTAAGATCTTTGTTGTTTGCCTATCCCTTCACGAATTCAAGTCAAAATTGCTGTAAGTAATTAGATTATTTTTGAATCTCTCAATTGGTTTCCAAATGACTATGCCTTTTGCATTTGATACATTTAACATTTCCTTTGACCATAATAATGCTAGTATAGTTCGCCTGTAATGTTATTATATAGTTTGTGGTCAAATAAGCAATATAGTAGCCATGTAAACGTCTATAATGCTACTATAGAACTAACTAGCTTAAAATATAAATCGTTATAAGAATGCTGTCGGCCATAATACAGCTCCAGTGTTTTACTAGGATTAAGTTTCCAGCGACTTAAAAGCATAATGTTGTAGTAAATTTATGAATTAAATTATATTTGAAAGAATAGAGGTACTGTAAGTAAGCGGGATCGATGGGGCGTTCCAATCAGCGTTGTAGTCAGCAGTAGTTGACGACAAGTAGTTTGTTTTCAAACTTGGCGGGTTTTTTTATTTTTTATTTTTGCAGATTTGGTGTGTAAAACTGTCGACTCACAAAGAGTATGCAGGAGCAATCCCTGAGCACGAACTAAACCACGTGTTTCGATACAGTTTAGTAATTAGTCTCCGAGTATCTTTAGATATAGAGAGTACGCAGAGTAATAATTGAATCTTTATGATTACATAAAGTATGAAGTACGGTATATATTAATATACCGTATCCTATTGAATCTATCAAATAAATAAAAATCAAACTTGGAACTTAACTATTCTATGAAAGACAAACGCTTGCGCGTTCTATTTCGCCGCCACCGCCATCTAGCGAACGGTTTGCATACAAATGTCTAATACATGCCATGAAACTGTGAAAGACTAACGCTTGCGCGATCTAACTCGACGCTAGCGCCATCTAGCTTGCAATTGGGTAAACTTTCGTATAGGAAGTGGTATCAAGTTATAGTACTTAAGTAATTATACAATAACAAGCATCTATTTATTTATTTTAAAACTAGATTAGTTATAATGGTAACTAAATGAGCTCTTGACTGTATGCGGTATTCATTTTCAATGTTAGTTGCTATAACGTGGAAGATACAGAACATATAGAATAAACGCAAAAATTCCCTATTGTTGGTAATTACCAAAAACATAAAAATAAACTAGTTATTCCTACTAAATCGAATTTGAATCATTCACACTATCAGTCATGTATACATAACTGGAACTAAGTCACGTGTTTTGTGGAATTAAAAGTTTATTTTAAAACATTTATGTATAGGTAATTAATCTTGATTAATACTGAAAAGATATTTAATGCCTGTATGCACTACTGCAATATACTTATCAACTAGAACTTTGTCCACTGACAAAAATAATAGCTACTAAAGACTATAGAAATATAAATATGAATAAAATTATTTCAACAAATAAGTACACTAGGAGGCGGTTATCATTCATCATGAAAAGTAAAATTACTGAAAATAGTTCTAGATAAATACAACGCTGGTTGCGTTGTGCAAAAAAAACTATGTGCGAATGGTGACTGTATATTTCTATTGTCTGTATTTAAGTCGTCAATAGGATTTCAACATATTCAGTGAAGACGAACTGCCTAATTGTTACCATTTACAACTTATAATGAAACTTCTGGTGATAGGTAGGATATCAACTTAAAATGAGTTTGTATAAGTACCTGCTTTTCAAATGATGAGAAGTACTAGCATATTTTCAGCATCAATAACTGTTCCATCAAATCCAATGGCAAAACAAATATTTTAAAGTATGTATATATTTATGTATTCCTAACTTACCTTCAATTATTTAATTGGAGTGCAATTCTTGAGGTTAAGAACAGTAATTTAACAACCGAAGACAGATAAATTGAAATATCAAATTAAGAACTGAAAGTACCCACAATAGGATGTAACTACATACACAACTTCATTTGATGCTTTTATGAAACTTGTTCTAATTTAGCTGTTCATTATTTTTTATTGTTAGATTGTTCAGTATCAATGCATGCTACTCGATATCATTTTAAGTTTAAAAGTCATATTTCAATAATTAAAATAATTTTGGTCATGTAAATTAAAGGATTACTGAGCAAGCTACGTAAATGCCCAGTCAGTACAGTGACTTGGTTGACATTCCAATCGCTTATCAAGTAACCATAACCATATGACTGTCCAGTCTAAATACCAGTTGCACAAGCCACATTTGACGGGCTGGCCAACATCACTCAGTAGTGACCTATGAAAGCCATACAATAAAAACTGAGTATGAGAAGCCATACAAAAGAATTTAGCAAATACTTTAAAGGTGACAGACAGTTTGGTGCAACCGACCCTAAGAAAACTCCCTGATTATATATGACAAGAGCTATATAAGTCTTGAGGTCAGGTTATACTGGTTTACGTGTTAGTACAATAGTAATAGCTAACAATATTGTTCGTAAATGTTTAAACAGAATATTATTTTGAAATAAATATGACTACCACAAGAAATAAATAGTTAGCCATCCCCGTCCCAACTAGCCGATTCAGCATGATTAATATACGAGTATACTACACCTTATTCATATTGGACATAGAACTTAGTAGTTATACCACTCAACCATGATACATTATATACTTATTATTATATTTCTAAATAATCATATTTTAAGAAACTTCTAAAGTGCAAAAACATTTCTTCATACTTTAATTTCATTACCTATTTTACTCAGTTAAATTTTACATTAAAATTACTTGGCTAACATGTCAATCACAAACTTAGGATTACCCTAGCCACATAATCTCAGGGCTAGAACACTTAATAAACACACACCTCTATCTTCTGATTTCTTGGGAAATATACAAATAGCATTATATTTATTTTCATGTTAGTAGGTTTACATGATGATGTAAAACATTACTGGTGTTGCAGTTTTATTACCATAATTCATTACTTTTATACATTATTAACATTACCCTCCCTTACTGACTGATCTAGTAAAGTTTGAACTTTAGTCAGCCGTTTAAATAGACATCACCATAGTTAATATACTGTATTACAATAGTGAATGAATAAAACCCTTATACCTACAACTCACCCTACTTTCTGATTGTAAAACTCATATGAGGTGCGTTAACCACAGTTGAACAGGTAGCAATCAATTTTATCAAACAATTTGCTTTTAGACTTAAGGGCAGTTCATCATGCATTTCTTACCATTAAGAACATTCCTAAGATATAATTTTAAACATTATTCCAATACTTTCCAATTGGTAGGCCTGAAACTGAATGACCTTATATGACCCCAGTGGAACTTCAGCAATATTACACTTATATATTACCTCAATGGTAACTAAAAATGAACTTAATACAAATCATTACTTGTTTTAATCATGATTTGATATTGAATTCAGCATTTCAACAAGATGCCAAGTACATTTATTGTACACTACAAATAAGAATACCTATCAAATTTGAAGCTGCTAAGCCTGGTTTCCTGACTTGACATGTCATGTAAGTAATACAATTTCGATCACTTATATACTTTTTCAACTGCACAAACTAAACCATGCGCAATCTCATAAATAATCAAATTACGCTTCGCACCTTTCCAGGTGAACATTCACTACATAAGTATTCAAATTACTGTTCAGTTTGAAATATAATAAATATCTCATAGTATTTATTACCTGTTTTGCTGTCATAAACAAACCACTCTGCTGTATTGTAGACCAACATCATGAGTTGTGATCGAGTGCTGTATCGCCTCGTTGACGTAGCTTACCGGCAGGTCAATGACCGGTAGGTGATAATATTGTGCTTGCGTACTCTTCCGAATTCGTATGATTTATAACAATTCACACATTTGTTAAATAAGTACTTATTGAACAATATATTTAAACACTTCGCGACCCAAAACTTAGTGCATTTTACCAAAGTAGGTACGTGCCCAATTTGAGCGTAATAATGCTACTTCCAACATAACAATTTCGTAAGAGAATCAACTTATTTAACTGAAATACTTTGTGAGCATGAATGTTGTCACTTCTGAACTGTTAAAAATACAAAGCACTAGGTCTTGAGTAATTGATTTATTTCCCAATTAAGTACATGATAATGTTAAGACCACGACCGGCGCTCCCGTTGGCGCGGCAACTGACTTGACAGCTCGCGCCCATGACGGCTGGGCTGTCAGTTAGGACACGTTTACAAACCCGGCTAATATAAATATTAACAACTAGTATCAAAATAGAAATAGTTTGATAGCAAAAGGTGTTTTTCCAATAATAATGATATGAATTATCTTATATTTCTAATACAAACCATAATATATGATGATAAAATAATAAATTTAACTCTAACGGCAAAAGTGACAAAGATCGAATTGTAGTTAGATAGATTTTAATTAAGTTACGTTAGGTTTTTCAATTATAAAATTTGATTTTCTAGAAGTATTGCGGTAATGAATATGATTTAAGATTCATATTATAATAAATTTCTCCTTTTGTTACAGATACGCTTCAACGAAACCAAATACCGACCAAAATGACATAAAACTAAGTGAAAGTGAACAAATCCTTGTGAACGAAAATGAGTGACGTGTAGTGCATAAATCCAAGATGGCGTCGTTAGTGACATTGTTGTGTGTGTTGTGTGGTTTAGGGAGTGCGTGGGCGCACGTGGCGCTGACGTTCCCGCCGGCGAGACGGTATGACCTGGACTTTTTGGACAACACGAGGACGAAGCCGCCATGTGGAATGCCGAAAGGTAAAGTACCTACTTGATACTATGTTCAAATGAGTGGTCTGAGTGCCTCCACAGACGGGCTGCAAAATTGTGATTTTTTTTAATTTTGCCAATTATCAATGGTGAAACTACTTAGACACCTTCTTTACAACTGGCCGGAGGAAGCACAAAATCGGGAGTTATGGAGAACCAGGGGAGAAGCCTTTACCCAGCAATGGGACACTCAAATAAGTTTCTTAGCTTATTTAAAAACTACAAAACTGCAACTGCTTATTTTAAAAAAAACTGCTAGACATAGCTTTTCCCTAATTATCCGCTTCGTAGATACGAGAATAGAGGTGATAGTCGGATAGTTACGGCAGGAGCAGCAGCGTTAGAGCTCTTTCCCAGTTACGACCAGTTTTTTGCGGGTACGGTTTTCCTCAGGATCCCGTTTTAGGTGATATGCGTGTAGTATCCCGCAAACAGAATGGTCGTGTGAACGTTACTATATTAGAACGTATAATACTAAAACAGTACCCCCAAAAAACTGGACGACAGCGGGAAAGAGTTCTTACTGCTATTGAAACCTTTGCTGGTGCCATCGCCAGCTTCCCACTGCTGAAACACTTCAGCAGTATGAATGTGGCAGTCGCCACACCAGAATGTTACCATAAGTGCATTGAATGTGAATTCAGCATTGGCAACCAGCTTGCACATACATATCATCACACTCACCACATTGAGAGCATCTTTATATCTAAACTTGAGTATGAAAATATACCTTATCTAATTTTTTTTTTAATACCACGACGGTAGCAAACAAGCATACGGCCCGCCTGATGGTCAGCAGTCACCGTAGCCTATGGACGCCTGCAACACCAGAGGTATTACATGCGTTGCCGACCCTTTAAAAACCTGTACACTCCTTTTTTGAAGAACCCCATACTGTAGCCCCTCGGGAAAACCTCGGCAGGAAGCTCATTCTAATTTCCTCGACTCCATTTAAAATGTATGTAGATTGGAGACAATTAAATTTTACTTTTATTATTTACAGCTATAAGCAAACACGTGTAATGAAGGCAATTATGTACCGTCTCAACATTAAAAGTAAAGTAACATTGTCAAGTAATGTCAACTGTAAACAGAGCGCAAGTAAACTGTAAACTGGGATTGGTTGCGCTAGAGCATCTGAATCTGGTCCTACCGCGAACAACAAAGTTATCAAATTGCGGGCATCTTTCTCTGTCACTGTAATTACGTCTTAATTGGAGTGAAAGAGAAATATCCCCGCAGTTTGCGATCTTCGGCTTTCGCGGTATTAGGTCAGAGTAGAGTTTCCTTACTAGTAGTGTGATGTGATGCTTAGATTAGTGAAACGATGTAACTGTCAGCTCCGTGATAAGGAATGTCTACCGTGATTCTTAATTCGACCAGCGGTGGCAGTATGGTTCCATTTTTATCATTTGTCAATATGCCCGTGACTTTTGTACTTACTTACATACTTGTTAGAGCGTGACAGGCATGGTGACAAATGATAAAGAGCCGACCATGCACCTTAGCCCTACTGAATGAATTGCACACAGGTTTTTCTTTTACCTTGCTAAATGCGATCGAAGGGTCATTCCTAATGCATGTAACATATATAGGTATATTAGGTATACTTTGCCACAGGTTTAGGTTTACTTTCTTTACCGAAGTAAACGCATTGCAGTAACGTATAAAAAAAGAAAACTCCGGAGAGAAGCATACGTTGTTAGATTTTTTAATGAGCCTATACATTCCTAAAAAGAATAATTAGTGACTAACTTAACTTAACCTGAGTTTTCGAATCTAGCTCGCTAAGTGACTGAAATTAGACCCCTGTAAACAAACAGCAGAGATAGTGCAGATAATGATGCGTTTGCGGCGAGGGCACTGACCTCGGCGGTGACTAATAACTGTTCTTCTGCACCGGGGATATTCAGTTAAAATACTGGTTCACCCGAGTTTTCGACGCTAGCTCGCAAAGTGACTGGAATTAGACCCCTGTAAACAAACAGCAGAGATAGTGCAGATAATGATGCGTTTGCGGCGAGGGCACTGACCTCGGTGGTGACTAATAACTGTTCTTCTACACCAGGGATACTCAGTTAAAATACTGGTTCACCCGAGTTTTCGACGCTAGCTCGCTAAGTGACTGGAATTAGACTCCTGTAAACAAACAGCAGAGATAGTGCAGCTAATGATGCGTTTGCGGCGAGGGCACTGACCTCGGTGGTGACTAATAACTGTTCTTCTGCACCAGGGATATTCAGTTAAAATACTGGTTTACCCGAGTTTTCGACGCTAGCTCGCTAAGTGACTGGAATTAGACTCCTGTAAACAAACAGCAGAGATAGTGCAGATAATGATGCGTTTGCGGCGAGGGCACTGACCTCGGCGGTGACTAATAACTGTTCTTCTGCACCAGGGATATTCAGTTAAAATACTGGTTTACCCGAGTTTTCGACGCTAGCTCGCTAAGTGACTGGAATTAGACTCCTGTAAACAAACAGCAGAGATAGTGCAGATAATGATGCGTTTGCGGCGAGGGCACTGACCTCGGCGGTGACTAATAACTGTTCTATTGCGCTAGGGTTACTTAAACTGTTCATACTTCATATCATAGGACACCTATAAAATATGCTTTTTTTAGTTGCTGGCTTTACATCCTTCTATCTGTAGCAGTAGTTTGTATATTTCTTTTTATTTTTGCATTAGAAAGGACTTCGCAGAAGTAAGTTCGAGTTTCCAGACCGGACACTTTTTGCGATAAAATTTTGAAGTAAATTATGAGTACGTATTGACCATGTTACATTAGATAATTCCTTTATTATTAACAAATAAAGAGCCTGATAAAAACTTCATGTTGTGGAGTTCATTCTATGTATATAGTACTAAAATACTAAGTTAATTATGTGATGAATTCATTGCACAGATTTAATCGCAGTAAAATTTACGACGAAATAAAAACAGAATATAAAATAAAGATACCTACAATCGTTTTATGTTGAATTGATAGTGAATCTAACTTGACGATTTCTGTTGTATAGCACCAATTATTATTGTCAAAGTATTAACTGATAGTTAATTATTTTCTGAAACTTGTTCTAAAGCGATTTAAGCACAACTACCCCTTAAGTCATCAAAAAAGCTGCTGTGGCTCGCGACCCCAATTTTCGCCATATTCCGCAAGGCAGTCGTGGCCGAGTGGTTAAGGCGTCTGACTCGAAATCAGATTCCCTCTGGGAGCGTAGGTTCGAATCCTACCGGCTGCGAATCTTTTTGTGTTTTTTTATTATATGAAATTAGCTAGTAGCTTCATGCTAATTATATTGCTTAAATAGAATTCTTAAGAGGATAATCAATGAATGATCTATCATTAAAATTATTCACTTTTTTTACTATAGTTGAAAATTTAAAATGCCTCCTGTCTCCTGTCTTTATCTAACAAAAAGTTTATAGTTTTGTAATATTACCACCAGTTGGCTATTTCCTTGACTGCAGTGTTGCCCTATCGGCTATGAAACACATTTGTCAAAATCACTTAGAACTGTCTAACAGTATGAAAAATTGTATCCCATCATTTACATTTGCATAGTGGTTTGTAGTATCTGTCCGAAGTTTTGGTTTCTGTTTCGACATAAAAATCATGTCTCGGTCGAAGGCTCGGTTTCAGCCAAAAAACTGCTGAGCCGAAAGTGCCGAAACTGTATTTCCATTAGGTAGTGTCCGACCGAAGTTTCGGTTTTGACAGGTATCCGCTTCGGCGTTAAAATCACGTCATATTTTGGCCTAAGTTCACTTTTGGCCGAAACTAGAGCAAAACCGAACCTTTCGGTAATAATCCGGTTTCGGTCGGACACTAGTGCTTTGTCGTCGCTTTTGTCTCCTCGAACATAGCTAACTGAGGCACCTAGGCATATCTAGGTATTATTCTGCATCTAATCTAATGTTTAATGCAAACAAATTCCACTTCCAAACGACCTTGTAGACAGTGGAAGGCATGACTACGTTTGTAGTCATAATTAGTTTTAGCTATTATCCAAACGAGTTGGCGGATCCTGCGGCTTGCGGCCGATGACTCATCCTCATTATCAGTCCCCACTTAAGGTTCCGTAAAGGAATTTTAAGGTTCTAGCAAAAAAAAAACCACACACACACACACTTTAACCACCGACTATAAATACCCCCAGTGATATAGTCACCTGTCGTTTTTTAACCCCAGACGCAAAAAGAAGGGAAATCAGAAGGTCTACTGCGAACACCGAAGTTCGCAGATGCGGGCAATTTTTCTCTTTTAAATCCAATTAAGGCGTAATTAGAGTGACAGAGAAAGACGCAATTTACGAACATCGATATTCGGTCGTATGGGCGTAGCACTTGAACGGGTGAACCGATTTAGATGCGGTTTTTTTTTTATTTAAAGGCTAGTTTCTAGCGTTGGTTATTATTTTTATCAAATTAGATTCATCTGTTTCATTGCGTTGTTTTTTTTTTAAGATCTGTAATGAAAAAGTGGAACACTTTGGATAGCTTGCTTTAGCTTAATCTAAGACAGTGTTTTTAAACTTTTTTTTTTATGAGGTCAAGGAGGTCGTGGTTGCGGCATAACCGCGACCCCATTTGTTATGAATATAAATATGGTCACCACCTGCTCCCAGCTATTAGCTGGGCCGATTTCGGTGAAACGAAATGAAACTGCATGAAATTAACTGACTAGGCATCTTCATAAAACAACTTCGTCACGCAAGAAACATATCTTATTGATTTTATTATCGCGAGCTAGTGCAATTCTAACAGGTTTGCATGTTAGATCAATTTGATAAATAGATCATTAGCATGATACGCTGCAAATCTTTAATGACTTGAAGCCTATTAGAAATATTTCATTGGTCTTGCTGCGCCGGCGCCGCTTAGAAATACTTAATTTATGCTCAAGATCAATAAATTGAAGGAAGTGAAGTGTTTAAGACAAAGTATTGATATGTGTTTCAAGTCAAGACTGACTGAGGTAACATGCGGCAGGCAACAATTGATAAATGATCTCACTTCTTTTTTTATATACTAGAGATGACATTCACAATGCCCATACCTCTCTTGTGGACGTAGTTTAAGGACGTACCCGGATCCAAGATTTACTTATAAATTTTATGATCTCATATTGAGTATCTTGACGTCACTTGCACATATATGTCGCTCGTACCGTACTCGTATATAAAATACGAGCCAGAATGCACTTCGAGTAACATCAGAATTGAATCATAAATCTAATGAGATCATTTATTTGTTCAAACAGTCCTCATGCCTAAATTTTTTACCTAAAAAGCCTATTCATCACCCGTTGGTTAAATAATTTTAACTTGACTAAAATTGTCTTGCAGGGATCATAAATAACTAACCAAATTGATGTACTTACTCATGTCTTCTTTCATCCTCCGCCTCAGTGGAACGGCAGCCTGAGAACAGGTAGTTTGATCTGTTTGAGGGCTGTCCTATTTTTCTTTCTAAGTAATCATAATGCATAAGCTTTCGTCAGTAAATATTCTTTACAAGGACGTTGCCTTTTTTGTTCAAGTTAAATATAAAAGCATTCGCAAAAATCACAAAAAATATAACTCGGCTTCACTGTCAAAAACTTGGAGCACAACCCTAAAAACCAAAATCGATGATTTAATCTGTCCACATGACAACACTAACCCATAGAACATTATTGATCATGGCAGCTTGCGCGCGCAATCCTTCCACAGCAAGTCATGAGCTCTGTCGCCCATCACGTCATGAGACCGTGTGGCCTAATGGATAAGGCGTCGGACTTCGGATCCGAAGATTGCAGGTTCGAGTCCTGTCACGGTCGTAGAGTTTCCTTTTTGGTAACAATTGGAGGATATTATTTATATTATTGTGTTAAAAAAAAGATATTGGCGGTTACAGGTAAAAATAGAAGACTATTTTGTCTAATACTATACTAATTGACTTTTAGAATAAGTAGGTATTGAATGAATAAAATCATACAAAACACCAAATTCTTGTATAATTTAATTTTTATTAGGATCATTAAGTATATATTAATGTTTACTTATTCTTTGTAGGTACCTATTTCTGTTTCTTTAAGTACAAAGTAACATAAACTAAATTAAAACTAACTTAGGATCATTTACTGTACCCTTTTCAATTTGTCGATTGTTAAGTTATCGAACTTCATATAACTATACCACGGCAGAGTAAATAATAAACTTTCGATGGTTTGAAGGTAAAATAATAGTTACATTTGTTTAGCTAGTATTTTTTCTATACAATGATACTGCCCGCTGTTGACCCAAAACCTATTAAATATTATGTCACTGTTATACAACAAGTAAATTTGGCCACTAACTTAATTATTTGCCCGAGCGAAATATAACTGTGGGAATAAATTCATTATGTAAGGAATTGTGTTGTCGGTCGCAATAAGAGTTCTCACGTATTAAATAATGTTTTGCGACGCATTGCGACATCTATGCGCGAACTCCCAAAACATGTCGACACTTTTATGGTTCTTACTACTCAACGCCCGATGGCGCTGATATCAACTTTACAAGCAGATTAGTACGTAATTAAGATTAATGATTACGATTTCAAATGTTACAAGTATTTCTTTATTGTTACAGGCTCTTCGAAGACTTCATTTCTCGCGGGCTCAAACTTTACAGTACATTGGCACTTAGCTTACGCGCACAGAGTAAGTGACTCATAATTTGGGAAGTGTAGTCACCAGCCCGGCTAGCTCAGTCGGTAGAGCATGAGACTCTTAATCTCAGGGTCGTGGGTTCGAGCCCCACGTTGGGCGATTTGTGTTTTTTGTTAATTTTGAATTAATTTTAGGAAGGATTCATTTTTTTTATTTTATTTTAGGGAGGCTTCAGTTTACGAATTTTGGACTACCTCGAAAGGCCCGTTTTGGACTTGACTCCGAGAGCGGGCGGATCTGAGTGGGTTAGAGACGATGTTACGTAAGTATTTTTTTACTTTATTCATTCTTTTACATTTGTGTTTTTTTTAAGTCTCTTAAGCATTGAAAGAGAGTTTTACGGATTTTGTAAATCTTAGTTTAGGTACCTTGCTTCAAAAAAAAAAATTTGTTGCTGCCGATGCCGTTTGCCGATTTTATAAAATGTTCTTTTGCAACATAAATTACATAGCGTCTGATAAAACAGTGTTTTGCGTCATTTCATACGAAATATGATGGGGAGTATGTCGCTTACGACATTATGAATGAGGTTTTCATACAAACGATCTGGATCTCGTTTATAGTAAATTTGGTATGTCGTATTTTGTATAATGGCTTCACATTTTAACTTTGCCAGGGCCCAGAAATACGAAGTGCGGCTACCGAACGACTTCACTTGCGAAAACTGTACATTGCAACTCCAGAGGGAAGCGGGGGAATGGGGGAGCGGTTACCGCTTCTGGTCTTGTGCTGACATCGACATCTTACCACGTATGTATTTAAATAACATATTATCTGTTTATATTCCTATAGAATAGTTTCGATACTTGGTTAGGTGCTAACAAATAAGATTTTAGAAATATGTCTGTGAATACACGCTGCAACTTCAAAGGGAAGCGGTAGAGTGAGGGAGCGGTTACCGCTTGGTCCTGTGCTGACATCGACATCTTACCACGTATGTATGGTAGACATATACTGTCTTTATATATACTTGTAGACTGTAGAAGAGTGCATACTTTGTTATAGACTAACAAAACACATCCATGCGATTCTGTCTGTGAAAACTGCACGCTGCAACTCCGGAGGGAGCTTGGGAGTGGGGAGGCGGGTCCGGGTACCGCTTCTGGTCTTGGGCTGAAATAGACAGTAAACGTATGTAATGTGGAAAATACGAGTATAGTCTTGCAAACCAATTTGTCAATAGAAAAAAATGCAGCTCAATAATTTGGGCGATATCGATACTTGGTTTGGGTAAGCTTCCAAAAAATATATATTTTGCCAGACTATGTCTTCAATAATTATAGAATCAATCAGGCGTTACATTGCAGAATTCTATTATTTTATATAATTCTAATACTACTTAAGTGTCGAAAATGGGTGGAAAGTTTGTAACGATTTACAGTTAAACATTAACTTACTAAGAAGTCAAATTAAAACGCTAAAATCCAAATCAAGAAGCATGATTTATTTAGGTATGTAGGTATTCAACATATTTGCATAATATATTCGAATAGCATAATACAATCTTGTGTTGAATTTATAATTTAAACATAAATAAAATAGTCACCAAAACAAGTCGTAAAATAAATCTAACTCTCAACTCAAATAGCTGTAACACGTGCGTACTCGTAGACTACTTTTTTTTTTAAGTTCAATGAAGCTGGCGAATTAAGAAGGCTGAAGAATTCTAATCAGGTACGTCAGTTAATGATAATAATTTTGATCCGACTAATGGACTAGGTTAGGGGTATGGGTTAGGTAGGTTTGGTTAGATAACCTAGTCTATTAGTCGGTTCAAAATTATTTTCATTGTCTCATTTATGTCTCCAAGAAGTGTGACTGAAAACGGAATGTTTACCATATCTTTATGATTTCAACCACAATTGGAATTAACAGTAGGAGAGATGGAAACACAAAATCATAAGATATAGTTGATTTATTTAAGTACCTGTTTAAAGAACCAACCAAAATTCTTAACATTAACTGACGTACCTGCCGGCTTAGCCAAGGTGACTATCGCTATCGCTTCGACAACGATTCGCTTTGTGTCTCTCTATCATTCATCCATATTAGTGCGACAGTGACAGTTGCGTTTCGATCGCTACGGAGCGTAAGCGATTTGCACGTTGGCTACGCGGCCTGATTAGAATTCTTCAGCCATCTTAATTCGCCATCTTCATGGCCATCTGGGTCATATACCAATTAGGTTCACGTCTCTTCTGTGTACATAATTTTCTGTTTGATCCCTTATCCACGTGAATGCGTACTTATTATCAATTATGCGTATTACTTCTCTATTACCCATTTCTTTCTCTATTATAACTTATTAGTTATCATCAAAATATATATTTTTGATTCAAGCATTTGTTGCTCACTTTTTTTTCAACTGGCAATTAATATTCATCGAGACAATTCTAACTAACCCAAATAATGGGAAGTCGGTCTAATTTGCTACCAAAGATTTGACCCCAACATACATACATAATTAAATTGCAAGTGAAATAAAAGCTTGTAAAATAATTACTTATAATTATGCATACAACCACTAGTTGTTAGCTATTGTCCCCAGGAGTGACAACCTGTTTATGGACCAGATAGGTATAATTAGGCACCGATTACAACTATCTCCATAACACCAAGGTCGGTATTAGAATGTAGCCAGTTTGCATTCAGAGATAATGTAAATGTTTTGACAGCTGGCATTGTTTGATGCCTTGAGCGGAATTAGCATAAACATCTGAGCATTGCATCGCAATGCAGTAATGTATTTATTTATGCGGAAATCGACCTTGTTGCGAGACAATTGTTGGGTACAAATGCGATAATTTTGAGGCTGTAGTTCTACCTGTATCAAATACTTCGTCATCAATTTAAAATTAAAATTTTTGAAGTAGGTAGGTATATTATATAAAAAAAAAAAAATTGAAGACCAGACGTAATGGTACAGTATTTTTACCAGTAAGTATACATTTACCAACCTAAACTACCTGCAATATGTATATACCTCTAACTAATTCACAACTGCATGGCGTACAATTTGTCGCCATTTTCCGCAGTCGTAACTACTACTCGCACCAGACGCTCTATGGAGTCATTGTTTCGCCTCGAGACGTGACCGAAAAAACTGATGATGGCCGTACTTATCATTTAGCATGGAGTTGTTCATCACACACTCAAATCCTTATTCTACATTCTTCCAGGCAAAGAGTACCACGAAACCTGCTCCGGCCACGGCTTCCATATCCTCGGCCGCTGCAAGTGCAACAAAATGTACTCGGGTAGTCGCTGTCAGTTCAGCGATGAGTGTGCTGAGGATACCGACTGCGGGCTGCGAGGGCAATGCGTGGATGTGAGGGCCACGGAGTCGCCCAGCAAGATGTGCTATTGCCCACACGGGTTCTATGGCAAAGGATGTAATAAGAGTAAGTTTAGTTTTACTAACGAGTAGTTTGTCTTTGGGAAGTGTACTTATATGGACCATATCCAAGGATGTAAGTCCAATAAGATGTACTCAGGAATTAATCAGTTTAGAGATGAGTGTGCCAAAGATACGGACTGTGGGCTGCGAGGGCAATGCGTGGATGTGAGGGCCACGGAGTCGCCCAGTAAGATGTGCTATTGCCCACACGGGTTCTATGGCAAAGGATGTAATAAGTTTAGTTTACCGAGCAAGCGCGTAGCGTCTCCAGTCCATCTTGGGAAAAAATGGATATTGGATAACGCATTGCTCAACCGATTCTCGTAAAATTTACAGCTCACAGGGCCACCAATCAGTTTAGTGAAGTAGGTATGCTTCTGTCTACATGTAGCACATATTCGGACGCTGCAAGTGCAATAAAACGTACTTAAAAAATCTTTTATGAAAAAAGCCGCAATAAGAACAAGTAATTATATAGGTATCAACCAGTTTAGAGACACAGGTGCCAAAGCGCAATATAATGTACTCGGAAACTCGCTGTCAGTTCAGCGTGTGCTTGATCGTGTTACCAACCCAATTTTGTTACGATTCTGCAGTGGCGAGGTGTCTAATGTTCATAGAACTCGTTTTTCACTGCCTTGCCATCACAACAATTCTAATCTAACCCCAAAAACCTTAAAGAAACAGCAAACTAAATTGCGCTTTGCTCTAATTCTATGCGCTGTTATTGTCATTATATTTGTATTTTCGATTGTTAATTATCCTCTTTTTGTACAATTCCAGAATCCCCCTGGAAGGACAAGAACCTCAACCTGGACCGGTACAGCCGCCGGGAGCTCTCACCGGACTTCAACTTATACTGGAGGGTCATACAACATGAGCAAGAACTGGAAGTTGTCATGATCGTCAACGGGACCTCTTATGCTGGTCAGTAGCTTCATACAGGATAGGTTGTACAATTCCAGAATCCCCCTGGAAGGACAAGAACCTCAACCTGGACCGGTACAGCCGCCGGGAGCTCTCACCGGACTTCAACTTATACTGGAGGGTCATACAACATGAGCAAGAACTGGAAGTTGTCATGATCGTCAACGGGACCTCTTATGCTGGTCAGTAGCTTCATACAGGATAGGTTGTACAATTCCAGAATCCCCCTGGAAGGACAAGAACCTGAACCTGGACCTGTACAGACGCCGGGAGCTCTCACCGGACTTCAACTTATACTGGAGGGTCATACAACATGAGCAAGAACTGGAAGTTGTCATGATCGTCAACGGGACCTCTTATGCAGGTCAGTAGCTTCATACAGGATAGGTTGTACAATTCCAGAATGCCTCTGGAAGGACAAGAACCTCAACCTGGACCGGTACAGCCGCCGGGAGCTCTCACCGGACTTCAACTTATACTGGAGGGTCATACAACATGAGCAAGAACTGGAAGTTGTCATGATCGTCAACGGGACCTCTTATGCTGGTCAGTAGCTTCATACAGGATAGGTTGTACAATTCCAGAATCCCCCTGGAAGGACAAGAACCTGAACCTGGACCTTTACAGCCGCCGGGAGCTCTCACCAGACTTCAACTTTTACATGATCAGGAGCTGGAAGTTGTCATGATCGTCAACGGGACCTCTTATGTCAGTATTCAAAAGTTGTTATTAATCAATGAAAGCGTAACTTTCGGTAGCTCAGTTCGTGGAGCGGGAAGCTGGTGTATTACAATATTTACAATGCGCGGTTGAATTATAAGAATTTAAGACATTATGCGACGCTCAATAAAAGTCTTCATGCGAACCTCGGAGAAATATGCAGCGAAATTTTAATTTTATTTACGATCGAAGATTCTAGGGAAATAAAAAAATACCATTTTATTATTTCCCTATAAATTTTATTGGCCAGCCCGCGAATTTTTCAATCAACCCTCGTATTTTCAGTTGGATTCATCACATCAATGACCGAATCTTTGAGCTCATAGAATCAAGATGGGAGGGAGACATGTCCAAGGTCCTTAAGACGGACCACAATATGGCTTTTACAGTCGAATTTAGAATCCTATTTACTGCAGGATTCAATGAGTAAAGGGTCGTTTAGAGAAAGGTCCTTCACCTTCACCCAAGTGATTTTATCTTGCTGCAGGTCGCGTTTAAAGTATCAAGTGTTGCCATGATGATTATTTAAGAGACTTCACACAACGTACAACGTACAGCTGGAAATATGAAGGTAATAGCCTTCATGCGAACCTCGGAGAAATATGCAGCGAAGTTTTAATTTTATTTACGATCGAAGATTCTAGAGAAGTAATAAAAATACAATTTTATTATTTCCCTATTAATTTAATTGGCCAGGCCGCGAATTTTTCAATCAACCCTCGTATTTGCAGTGGGATTCATCACATCAATGACTGAATCTCATCATCGAATCATTGAAATATGAAGGTAATAGCCTTCATATTGTCATTTCAACACTGTATTTTTAATTACTAATTTATTTTGTATTATAATTCCAGGAATCGGTTGGAGGCCGAGCGGATTGACAAAAGAATGCAAAAATTTCCCCGTCATCGGACCCCCGCTAGCTGACAAGAGTAAGAACCCCCTTGTTTATAAAACTTAGAAACCTCTTACAAATCTATATCAAATTTTGTCTCTTTCTAACAAACAGAAATGTCAAAATGAAGGAGAGGGACAAATGATTATCAACGGTTCTGACAAACGTTGAATAAAGTAATGACGCTAGGAACGAAGAATATAGTGCAATGACCCGTGTCTTCCTATCTCTATTGCGCGTGCGTAATTGTATTGCTGTCCCGCTCATGTGTTAGCAGTCAACTGACTGATTATACTTTTCTTTCATCAGGCAACTAATACTCATCGAGACTAATACTACAATGACTATAATGAGGTTGCGTCGTTGTATCACTTTTACCACAAAATTTCTAGTTCCCATGGCCATCAACCTATCCATTATCAGATGAGCTCGATGGTACCATAATATATTATCACCCAATTTAGCTTATCGAATAATGTGAATAATTTATCTTCCAAGAATTGACCTGAACATACAAACATTGCAAGTTAAATAAAAGGGTGCTTAGCCATACGCGAATTGTCTACGCTCCGTAGCGTAACGTAGACGTTTCTCTCTATCACTTTTCCATATTAGTGTGACAGATACAGTTTCGTTCGCTATGGAGCGTACACGATTGGCATCTTGGCTAGGCACCCTGGAGACTAAAACCTTTTTCCAATTTTTAGCAAGCACACCAAAACCGGAACCACTACCAAAACCCGAACCCGAAGCGGAACCAGCCGCATCCCCAGAACCGAGTTCAGAACCCGAACCGAGCCCAGAACCCAAATCAGAACCCGAGCCCAGCGCAGAACCAAAAGCGGAGCCGGAACCCACCGCCGAGCCGAAGGCAGAACCCGCACCAGAACCCACTTCAGAGCCGGAGCCGTCCGCAGAACCCACGGCAGAACCGGAGCCTGAAACGACGACCAAGTTGTCGGAATATGACAATAGGAATAAGAGAGTTGCGATGCATTCGTTGGATGGCATTGACTTTAAGAATCTTGGAAATGATGTTCAAGTGAAGACTAGTGTGTCTTATAAAGTGTCGAGTTCTAAAGGTAATTTTAAACTGTATTTCATCAAACCCTACCGCCTGGACCGGTCTGGCTTAGTCGGTTGAGACCCTGCCTTTGAATCGGATAGTCCTGGGTTCGAAAGTGTTACAATGTCCAGTATTCATTTTGCATAAAATAAGTATTGTCCTATTCCTATAGGTACTAAAGTAAAAAAATTTTTTTTCTTACGTCCATTGCTATGAATTATTAAAAGAGTCAATAAATAAAACAATATTTAGGATGATTATTTACTCTGCGGAATGAAAATCGTGTCAGTATATATGTGTAATATAATTAAGTATAATATTTTTTTATGTTAAAGGTCGCCGTAAACGAGCCGCCGCGAATGAAAGTGAGTATTTCGATTACAGTGGGCTAGATGGGCTAAAAATAAACATTAATAAATAATGGTTCTTGTGGCATTCTATCGAGAAGTAAAATTAGAATATGCAAATAGTCATACTGAATGTTGTTCTTAAAATATGTTTCTTTTTAAATGGGGTTCTATATCTTGCGAAATATACAGAAATAATAAAACTATGTGGGTGTGTCGGAATCCTAGAAAAAACAGAATAATAGACTAATTTTACTCATTTAATTTAGAAATGTGCTTAAAATGTCATAAGCCAAAGCATTTAAATTCCCTATCTGTTAATTCGATGAATCAATAGAACGCCACATTTTTTATATTTTACAAAATTACTTGCTCATGACAACATAAAAAATAATAATAATTGGAAACACGGCACAAAACAGTGCAAGCACTCGCAAAGCACACACTAAAATTCGCTATTTAATGTATATATTTCAATTTAAGAAGACAACATTAAATGTTTTAACTTGTGCACAAATTCTTATTCTTTTGGGAATTTTGACCATCATTAAAATTTGTAAACCATATTAAAATTAACTTACATATATTGTGTTGCAAGAAAAAAGAGATCACAATTAAAAATACAAAGGATAAAGCGAAAAAACAGTTTGATTTAAAAAAAAATACGGTGTAAGGGTAAAACATTAAAAAAGGAATTTAATTCCAGATTTATTTTCCCCTTTCTAGTAAAATTCCCAAAAGTATGTAAAAATAAGCTATCTGCCCCGCACAATACCGCATGGTCACTTATGTTTGCAGATGTGGAAACCTCAACCCATGACCATAGCCATGACAACCATGACCATTCCGTACCATCCTTAGAACCCAAACCATTACCTAAGGCTAGAACTAAATTTGTCCCTAAATCTAAACGAACTACTACAACCACTGTTACAACCCCAGTACCTACCACACCGGGACCTACTGATCCACCCACCCCAGAACCAACCCCAGAACCTAAATCTGAACCTGAACCTACTGCAGAACCCACTTCCGAACCGGAGCCTACCGCTGAATCGAACGCTGAACCTACCCCTGAACCAAATGCCATCCCAGAACCAACTGCTGAGCCTAAAGCAGAACCAGAACCTACGCCTGAACCTACAGCGGAACCGAAGGCTGAACCAGAGCCGACTCCAGAACCTAAATCAGAGCCCGAGCCTACTGCTGAACCTAAGGCAAAACCTAAACCGAAAGAGCTTGTACCTAATCCTAAAACACTGTCAAAACTTGATGCTAAGCCAAAACCTAGTCCTGAACCTAAATCAGAGCCAGAACCAACTCCAGAACCGAAGACGGAACCTGAGCCTTCCCCAGAACCAAAATCAGAACCCGAGCCCACTCCAGAACCCAAGTCCGAATCTGAGCCAACCCCAGAACCCAAGTCAGAACCGGAACCTTCTCCCGAACCTAAGTCAGAACCCGAGCCTTCTCCTGAACCAAAATCAGAACCTGAGCCGTCCCCAGAACCGAAATCTGAGCCTGAGCCGTCCCCGGAACCAAAATCGGAACCCGAACCTTCTCCCGAGCCTAAATCGGAACCAGAGCCTTCCCCTGAACCTAAATCCGAACCAGAGCCATCCCCAGAACCTAAATCAGAACCTGAACCTTCACCTGAACCTAAATCAGAACCCGAACCCTCCCCAGAACCCAAAGCGGAACCAGAACGCGAGACTTTGCTAGTGAAAGGACTTAAAGAAGAAACAGGTAACGCACTTGCTTTGCACATTTTTATAAACGCATCCAATAGCAAAAAATGTATGGTCAGTTGAGGCAAGTGCCCAATAGGAATGCGTCTTCTTGTGCATAAAAGTATGGCAAAGGCAAATATATAAATAACTCCGTATAAGATAAATAGCCTAAGAAAAAAACGTGCCTCGGAAATCCAGAAAAATTTATGCTCGAATAGATGGCGATACCGTTTGATATTTAAGAACGTGGTTCAAATCGCTATATGTCATTCTAAAAGTTTTAGTCCTGTGTCGAAAGATGGCAGTAAATTTAGTTGACTACAAAATTTACTTTGTCAATACGCCTCTTTACTGAATTCTCTCTGGTAAAGGGAAGAGTGCGGTGCGGTGAAACCTTTGATCCTTACGGAATGTTTGTATTTTAGTTTAAGCGCAGTTATCTCATGCAGACACTTGCCCTGACTGACGCTAGGTTGACTAAAGTCCTATTTTACCAAGTCTTGTTATAAACTCTATTTTTGGTTGATAACAAAACTACTGTAATATTGCAGTTTTTGAACGATAAAAAAACAATCCAAGTGAATGCAAATGGAGAAATAAATTTGTTATTGAATGCGTTTCTATTGTACAGCATATTTATCACCAATATCACCATATTATTACTGGTTGGAGGTAACTAAACTGCATTTATTTCTGTATTCTTAAATCGCATACCTTAAACTTCTAAGTCATGCAAAGAAAGTGTATTGATTTTTGGAACATATTTATCGTCTATAAAACTACACCACATCATATTGCTGTGGGCATCAAAATGTAAGTATTATCATTATTAGGTAGTAGATTTTTCTTAAATGTCAAACCAACCAACTGTTTTGAATTGCCGTAAAAATTGGCGAAATCGAACGCTTGTTTGATTGCCAGTTTTTAACTTTATTCAGTACTTTGTTTCGTTACGTTGACAAGAATTAAAGATAGAATATCTGATCATGAAATTATCTCAAACAATATAATTATTTACCTGGCACTAGGTACATATTTTCCTAAAATTGGTATTTTATTTATTAGCATTTTGGAATATAAAATGGTCCTTCAAACCGGATATAATGTAATCCCCTATTTGTAAATATGAAATATGTCTGGTTTATAGCTTAGTTTTGGTATATATTCCTTAATAACAACATATTTTCTTAACATTTTTAACACATAGGTATATCAAATTAAGGCATTTTAAAACTGTTGGATTGTTAGCTTCTAGTTGGCTTTCTTTGTGCTTCGCTTTGCCGAGCTTGGCCTATGCTTTCCCTGTTTCCTCTTCTCTCCCTCCCCTTACCTCTTCACTTATTCAGTCTTACTCGGGTGTGATCTTTAACGATTTGTCTCTAATATGAGTGGATGGTAATCATACGGATGTGGTTTCTTCTATTCTATTCTAATCTTTTTACATTTCTATAAATAATGAATGTATTTTAGACTTAAGTTTTTTTTACGTGTTATGTTTATTATATATAGGATTGTAAATAAAAACGTAGATATTAGATACAAAATGTGAGTATTGATAAATAACTTATCTGTTACTAAAGAAATCTCATAATCTCAAAATAATTGGCAGATATTACTTTTTTATATTATTATTTGAGCCGCTTTTTATAAAATTACAAGTTAGAAGTACTCATAAAAATGTTAAAAAAAAGAAAAAAAGAAAGATAATACATTTATTTAATGTGACAATATATTACTTACAAAAAAAATACAAACCTTAAAATTGACACTAAAATAGGCTCCTCGATCAGCATAATGCTGCGGCAATCCGCGGCGCTGGTTTTCCGTAGGGAGGTCCTAATCCGAGGAAAATAAGATTTAGGACTCACAGCTTCATAAAATACGGTCCTGGTGAAAACAAGTCGTTTTCAGGTTACTTCCCCGCTCACGAGTACGTCCCAGGTTACGACTTCAACCCCATGGACTGCACGGATATAGTCATCGGCACGGCGCGCGGCAACTACCACAGGGTTCTGGACTATTACACTAGGGACAGGTAAGACAAGTCGTTTTCAGGTTACTTCCCCGCTCACGAGTACGTCCCGGGGTACGACTTCAACCCCATTGACTGCTCGGATATAGTCATCGGCACGGCGCGCGGCAACTACCACAGGGTTCTGGACTATTACACTAGGGACAGGTAAGACAAGTCGTTTTCAGGTTACTTCCCCGCTCACGAGTACGTCCCGGGTTACGACTTCAACCCCATTGACTGCTCGGATATAGTCATCGGCACGGCGCGCGGCAACTACCACAGGGTTCTGGACTATTACACTAGGGACAGGTAAGACAAGTCGTTTTCAGGTTACTTCCCCGCTCACGAGTACGTCCCGGGTTACGACTTCAACCCCATGGACTGCACGGATATAGTCATCGGTACGGCGCGCGGCAACTACCACAGGGTTCTGGACTATTACACTAGGGACAGGTAAGACAAGTCGTTTTCAGGTTACTTCCCCGCTCACGAGTACGTCCCGGGTTACGACTTCAACCCCATTGACTGCTCGGATATAGTCATCGGCACGGCGCGCGGCAACTACCACAGGGTTCTGGACTATTACACTAGGGACAGGTAAGACAAGTCGTTTTCAGGTTACTTCCCCGCTCACGAGTACGTGCGACTTCAACACCATGGACTGCACGGATATAGTCATCGGCACGGCGCGCGGCAACTACCAAGACTTCTGGACTATTACAGGGGCTAGGGACAGGTAAGACCTGTTGATGCATTTAAAGCTAGTGGCTCTATGAGCTGTGGACCTCGCGAACCCCCAAGCTCCGCCATTTTGACAAATTTCATTTAGATAATGAACCTGCTCACAAAAATTTACGAGAATCGTTTGAGAAATGCGACCTGTAAAGAGAGAACATCTGGACATAGGAAAGCATTTTTGTCCAAGCTGAAACGGAGACCTTCGCTAACGCCACCGTGTGAAACACCACGGACCAAAGTGTAAAATACTAAAATCGTATATTGTAAAGTACTGTTTTATATGTAACATAAATATATTGTTTTTAGGTCGACACCCCGCGTGGACACGTTCTGGGGCGGACATGATGACATCACGGCGTCTTCCGGCTTTGAGGAAAATGGCGTCACCACCATCATGTTTAGGAAGAAGCTGCAGGTAATGACTTGGTAGCAACTGTCGGTTAGGAACTCACTAATTGAGCATAGTCGAAATAAATAAAATAGTACATTACGATACAAGTGCGAAAAATAGGAAATTCGAAACGAGTGGCGATAAATTAAAACACGACCGAAGGGAGTGTTTTAAATCGACACGAGTTGCGAATTACCTATTCGCACATGTATCGTACAACGTTTTACAGTACATATGGCCCTTTAAATGTTCGACACAGTAACGTAATATGCTACTTCTCGCACTAGTGCTATAAAGTAGCCCCATATGTACTGTAAATGTAATTGTTAATACGATAAATAAAATATCTGACATGTCAGAATGATGTAGTTTCCATTTCTACTACACTAATTTGACAAATACGTAACGTGAACCCAGCCCGATTTAAATATTAAATGTTTCCATCTTCGTGAGTGATCGTGTGTCGTGTTATTTGTGTGACATATTTCAATATTTTACCGAACCCTACGAAGCAGATTTCATAAAAAATACCCTCTAAAATAATTAAATAAATAATAAATAAAATAAAATAAAAATCATTTATTTCGGACGACACAATCCATATTTTGTTAGTTACCAATATACTTAAATTACTATGTTAGTACCTAAACTAAGATGTTGGGAGGTCCAGTGCCTAATTAATGCACTGTCCCATCTCCCTGCCACGACGGCCAGGAGACTGTGGCGGCTGTCGCGCACCTTCGGAGCGTCGCGGCGCAGCGCTTGCGCAGCGTCGCGTGGAAACCGTCCACATGCGCGTCGGCGAACATGCCCGACGCACTGCAGTATCGCGGCAGCCGCAACAGTACCCTGAACGCGTCATTGTACTGTACACGCATGGCATTCATAGAACGCTGCGTGTATCTCGTCCACAGGCTGCAGGCGTAATTAAGTTGCATATTGTATTGTACATTATTTTTTGGCGCTCTATTAATGAACCATATTTTACTTTGTAAACTGAAATAGATGTCACATACTAAATAAATCGTGACTAAGCTCTCTAGTGGCAGAGGCCAGATAGTATTTAATAAAATGATTTGTTTTGTTTGCCCCTAAGTTGCTTATATTATTCTGTTAACAGGCTAAAGAACCCACGGACCACTCCATCGTCGACGACGCAATGCACGTGATCTGGGCGCGCGGGCAGGAGCCCGGCAAATACCGACACTCGCCACCCTCCGGAATCGAACAAGGAACTGCGTCCGTCAAGGATTTCTATAGACAGGACGAGCTGAAGTATCACGGTCATGGGGGGCAGAGAGGCGTTACTAAACTCAACTTCTTTGGTGAGTCACGAAACACATTCACTTCATTCTCTTGGCTAGAGTGAAATACGACACACCTTTTCATTCTCTAGGCAAGAGCTAGGTAAGTACAGTCAAGTCAAGTGCCAACAATATGTATATACGACCTTATTGCCTATATATTAAGGTAGTGTGTACATATGTTTGTCCATATTACTGCCACTACGGCATCGAGATTTTTAGTCGGGACGATCGAGACGGAGAAATTTAATCATTAGATAATTAACTCATCAACTACAATACATAATTTTGATGAGGTAAGTGACGCATTATAAAACTAATTACTTGCTTACGTTACGATGCAAAAACGAAACGCACTATAAGCAGATATATAAGTGTACGAAGTGAAATATAGTGATACATTTTCATTGCACAGGATTACCACACTTAGATTTCTGGATTTACCACCTTTTTCCAACACAAAGACAAAGAAAGAATTGTTAAGTATAATATAGGGAGTGCCGGTAGTGGTTTTCTATACAGTCGACGACCAGTCTGGCCTAGTGGGTAGTGACCCTGCCTACGAAGCCGATGGTTCTGGGTTCAAATCCTGGTAAGGGCATTTATTCGTGTGATGAGCATCGATATTTGTTCCTGAGTCATGGGTGTTTTCTATGTATTTAAGTATTTATAAATATTTATATATTATATATATCGTTGTGTAAGTACCCTCAACACAAGCCTTATTGAGCTTACTGTGGGACTTAGTCAGTTTGTGTAATAATGTCCTATAATATTTATTTATTTATTTTTATTTATTTATACAAATACAGTACCGGAACCGGAAACTTCCGGTTCCCGCCAAACAAACTCAGTCCCGGGAGCATTCCCTAAATAATACATATATAATATTTGCAGAAGAGATCAGATCCGCGGTACTGGGCGGCATTCTCCCTCTCGCCAACAAATGCGGCGGCTACTTCAAGCTACCGGCCGACTGTTCCCTCGCCAACGGCACCTGCGATTACCACGCCAGTTGGGAGTACCTTGGACAGAAGAGAGGAAAGGATTCTGTCAAGTTCACGATTGTTACCAAGGAGAGCAAGCTCTGGACTGGTATTGGGTTCAGCAATGACAAAAGAATGGTAAGTTTTCAACACCTCTCTATGTCGCTCATAAGAGTTTCGGTAGTCGTCTTCACGCTAAGATATTGCAGTTTAAGGTCTTACTCGTAACACACCCATAACACTGCCCGCAGAAAACTGTGTCGACGACATGATTTATTTTAGCTTATAATTTTTTTTATTGTATATATGTTACTTTGTAAGGTATGTATGATTGTATGTATTTGATTTTTTTATAATTTTGAACTTATTAGTCATTATATGCAGACGTCTTCACGATGCGATGATTTCCTCAATAGAATGAAACCATATAGAATTAAATCTACCGGGATATGGACCGTGATTACCTTGTTTTGGAGCTCCCGATATTTCGACGCAGTTACATACAGAATTATTAGTCCAAGGTTACATGCATCTTTTTCACGGGAAACTGGAGATAGCGGGTGGGTGTCAAAGTTGTGTAGAAAGGTAATCCTGGTTCATATCTCGGTTGATTTAAGTCTAGTGAAACTAGCCGCGAATCATTCAAAACTAAATAAACCATCCGTCAGTCACAATTTTGTTTTAGGACTGAAGCAAGAAGGTAGTGTTAGGAAGCAGGAAGGTTGCTTAGTTAGTGTGCGACTAGGTAAACGTTTGATATTTTGTTGGTCACTTAGTATGGAAATTTCAGAAAAGACGCGTTTTTTTTATCTTAAATGCATATTATTATATCCCTATATAATAATGCCGTGTTTCTTCCACAGTCCCAAACGGACGCGATCATCGGCTGGGTGGATCCCCGCTCCTCCCGCCCCTTCATCATGGACACCTGGGTGTCCGGCTACGCGGCGCCCAGGGTCGACACGCAGCAGGACATCAGCAAAGAGTTCGGCAGTCTCGTGGACGGAGTAACGACCCTCAGCTTCGTGAGGAAGCGGGATACTAAGGATTCTAAGGTAGGTTAAGTAGTGGCATCAAACACAACGCGTCCCTTAGTAGTTGTGTCGGGACGCGATTATAGCTTGATGGACTAAGACACACCCTGTCTCGTTCTAATAGATACCTACTTGGGTATGATTTTGCTGCATCTAGAAATTGACACGCAGCAAGACCCCAGGAAAACAAGGGTTTGTCTCAGATTTAGTGTTATCATTTTAGCCTAGCGAAGCAATTATCAACTAAATTAAGCACTTGGTTGTTTTGTGTGGAAATCGACTGCGATTTGAAACACTGCGTTTCACGCTGCGGATAATACTGCGTTCACCGCGAAAAATAATGTTTGGTAGTTAGATTATCAAATGTAAAATGATGTGGATCAAACACATCGCGTTTATGGCATAAAACAACTGCACGCTTTATTCGCGTTCTTGTAAAGTGGCCTAATATAACATTGATATAACATTCGATTCATGACTTTTAGGACTTGGCGTTCACGGACAGCCAGTGTCTCTACATGATGTTCATCCCCCACGGCGGCGGCTTCGATCCCGTCAACAAGCGGACAAGCAAGCACGCGCAAACTCCGATTGTCTCCGAGAACAGAGTCTGCATCAAACCGTGTGGACCTGGTAAGAACTCCGAGTCAACAAACGAAGGAACTGAATAACTGCGTTAGCTTAGCGGCCTGAAGAAAACCTTAGCCTAGAGCCACCAGAGAACGCCCGTTTTACCTTTCTGAACATCTGCACTCCGTGAACAAGCGGACCAGCAAGCACAAGCTTTATTTTCCGGATTTAGATATTATTTAGCTTTATATCCGGGCCGGCAAAACAGTCACGCATAAAAATCAATAATTTTTTGGGATAAATTAGACAAAATTTGTTGTAATAGACTGAAATTAACTGTCTAAATTAAAATTTGTGGATAACAGTCAGTGCCGACCGCTGTGGGATATTAATGGACGGTTTCATGCCGAGCAGAAACAAAAATGACGTTAGCTTATCATGTTTTATTGACATAATACATACCGTTAGATTATCAAAAATCTCCACTTAATGATCTAATTCATGGGTATAGCACGTTAATGTATCATTTATATTTTCAGAACCGGCGGAAGACGAAGTAACAACAGAAGCCATCATCCCCGGCCAAACAGCATACACGATGCTGATCCGCATCACAGGCTTAGCTGACAGCTTCAAGCCTCCAGCTGAAGGTTCCCAGGAGTTCGCAGAACTGAAGAGACAGGTCGAGGACAGCCTTATCCGAGAGGTCTCCAAGAATAAGGGGTACCGCGGGTTGCAGCTGAATGGATTTATGCAGTAAGTGAAATTTTTGAAATTTAATTCATTCCATTGTGAGACTAAAATTGCTTTTTGATACTCGCAGTGAGGAAAAGTTACTTTGTTTTCGCATTTTTTTATGTAGCGCTATACGATTGAGGGAAATAGATTACATCTTTCGCTGCGGCAATTAGTATTAGTACCTATCTATTACTCGTAGTAACATACTTATATGGGCCGAATCGATCCAATGTAGCGAACGTGTTAAGTTGTACATCGATTCTCATGTCCAAAAAAAACCTTATTTGAAGGTGTATTTAAATAAAGGTTTTTATTAACTTCTATTTAAAATACTTATCGGGCCAAAACTTCGGCTTATGTTCGGGTCAAAACTTACAAGCTAATTTAAGAATGATTCACTCTGGAATAGTCCAGGTCCGGGTCGTGGTGTCCGACACTTCAATTTTCTGTAGAAAGCATCAGTTGAACACCGATCTCCCGTCATATAAAACGAAGTGTCGGAAGGCCAGGACCCGGACCGTTCTAGCGTGAGTCATCCTTTAGACTCACTTCCCATTATTCGATTGAGCTGGAACTTCACATAAATATGTTAATTGGGTGACAATGCAACATTATGGTACTATCGAGCTGATCTGATGATGTATACAGGAGGTGGCCATAGGATGGCTGTGATACAAAGCAACCTAATTGTGTTTGGGTTTGTTAGAATTGTCTCATTTGTCTCGATGAATATTAGTTGATCGTTGAAGGAAAGGTACAGTCATCGAAAAAGTATCAAAAATGTTTTTTGACAAAAACCTTTTTTATTCTTACAGGAACGAAACCAAAGCCATAATAGCCGAGCTGACCCTAAAATCGATCGAAAGCAACTTTATCGAGGGCTCTAGCGCTCGCTCGCTCGGCGCGGCGCCGCGCAACGAGAGCGACAGGGACGGCGACAGGCAGCGGTGGGAGCGGGCTGTCAAGGACACTCTGGCGCTGGGGAAGGTTGGGAACCTGAACGTGGACCCGGAGTTCTTGGTGCTGGTGCCGCAGAGTCGTAAGTATTGTTGCCACGGCTCATGGGAGCCTGGGGGTCCGTTTGGAAATGAATCCCAAGAATTGGCGTACGCACTAGTTTTTACGAAAACGACGACGAGCTGCCATCTGATCTTTCAACCTAGAGGATAAACTAGGCCTTATTAGGGTTAGTCCGGTTTCCTCATGATGTTTTCCTTCACCGAAAAACTCATTGGTACGTTCATATGGTTTTGAACCCCCGACCTCCGGATTGAAAGTCGGACGCTCTTATCACTAGGCCCCTAGCGCTACATACTAGCCACAATCACAAAAAATAATTAAGCATCATTATCCTTAATTTTTAGGTATAAACAATCAAACATATAACTTTTGTTTTCCTGTGTGTATATGACACCTGTATTGTTTATTTCCAGTACTATCAACCCAGTCCACGCCCGAGGACGAAAGCAGCAACGCTCGCTCGTTCTTCGGCCTCGCCGAGACCAAACTATACGTCGTCGTCGGTTGTGTAGTAGCGCTTGTATTAGTAGCGTTATTACAAGCCGGATGCACTTTGTATAGGAGCAGCAGTGGGAAGAGGAAAGTGAGTATGGTCGTTTTATACGCAGGACTCGCGCTTCAGCCTTAGGCCTCGTTAAGACCAAATACTACGTAGTAATCGACAGCGAACGTAGTGTGTAATTTTAAAATATTAAAACTGCCTTTTTTTAAAAAATATTACTGCACTTAAACTGATGAAAGGATATAAATATACGTTCCTGATTCATAGGCTGTTTTCTATGTGTTCAAGTATTTTATCTATATCTATCTATATATCCTCGCCTAGTAACAACAAGTAGTCATATTGAGCTGTGTCGCTATGATATATATATGTAATTATTATGAATATGATAGCTAATAATAGTATGTTTTCCAGGAACAATTAATCCCGAACGCAGCCTGGAAGGACTATTCCACGGCCAACACCAACTACGCGTTCGAGCCGTTTGAGAACGACGACAAATACAACAGTACCACATCCACCGCTCCGCTGAGAGAGAGACCTACGTCCGCGCCTTTAAGGCCTACGAACCCACCTCCACCGAGGCCAGGTAATTGAGAGGCCTACCTGCTTTCACAGCGAGGCGCTTGCCATAAGGACGCCTTGTCAGGTTATACAAGCAAATCTAGTCCTTATGGGCATTTTCAGAAAAAAGTGTACCCTGTACTTTTTTAAAACCCAACAAATTTTGTGTTATTTCTACTCAGATTCACGAGCCCTATCGATTTAAGCAATCAAAAAGTGTACCACTTTTAATTGTCAGTAACGCAGTTAATCATACATGTTGTATGGACAGTTACAAAACTGACTAATAAATTTTGTATGGAAAATTAAGAATAATTTTGGCAAAAGGGTACATTTTTTTCTAAAAGCGATTTATGGCAAGCGACAAAGTGAGTCGTTTTGCCGGCCGCGGTCACATTTACACTTCTTTTTACTGTGCAATGAAGTTTAAATAAATAAACATCGAATCGCATCGCAAACATTTCAGGAAGCAACAACAAAATGGCGCCCAACAGCAAGAACGGCAAGATGGCGGTCAACGGCAACGGAAACAAGATGGCCGCCAACGGGAACGGCAAGATGGTGGCCAAGCACCCGAACAGCGCGGCGCAGTACTACCACGAGACGCGCTCGCTGCAGCGGCCGCGGCCGCCGCAACCGCAGTACGGGTGAGTTACTTGCAACTAGAGTTGCCATCGTAGGGCCAAGGCGTGAACAGTGGCTCACTCAACCTAATTTCAACACGAGAGAGACTACTTGCTTTCCTGCTAGTACAGTAGAAACATTCAGTAACCGAACAAATACAAATTAACGAGCAAGTTATTCTAACACGCGAGGGTGCTACAGTATAGAGCGTCATTTGGGCGACTGAGCCACTGTTCGAGCTGAACCACTGTTCCCGCCTTGACCTTAAAGATTTCCCCCGGTGAAGGTGAATCGTGGATAAATTGTTTATAAAAATGGCCGTCCAGTATAGTTGACGAAATATAATTTGCCATACACTGAAAGAAATGTTTGCATAACTGTAACAAAATTTTGGTTACTGTTTACACAAAAATTGGGACTTGCGAACTATGTGTTATATGTTACAAAACCGTGTTTGGCTATCAGTGTTCAGGTACTGGGTATACACTACAAAATAAGTTTGTAAATTTATGCAAAGTTTATTTTCTTATAACCGTAGTTTAGTTATTTAGTAAAGTTACAAAACCAGTTCGGCTATCTATTTTTTTCAGTGTAAAACTTTATCTTAACGAATACAAAAGGACAAAACAGGTGTGAAGTGCTTTGCCACGTTATTAGGTAAATAAAACTTTATTTTCGTCATAAATTTCCTTTGACATTAATGTTTCTTTATATAAATCTTTTATGTTTTTAAATATTAGACTACGAATTGAAAAGTTGGAATACTAGGAAAAATTAGAAATTAAAATGTAGAAAAGTAACTGGGATCAAGATTGTTTAGCTCAAGTATACTTTTAGCAAAACCAGCGGTGGCAGCATGGTTCCATTTTTATCGCCTGTCGCTATGCCCGTCACTTTCGCACTTACATACTTGTTAGAACGTGACAGGCATGGTGACAAATGATAAAGAGCCGACCATCTTAGCCCTAAAGCTGCTAATTGTTTTATTAGGTATCCTATTGTAAAACAGCCATTAGCAATAACATTCATCGGTGCAAATAATATTTCTTCCGCTAAATGTCAAGATTTTTAGGGTGATGTCCGAAATTTTGTCGGTATATTCCATTTTTAGGGTTCCGTACCCAAAAGGTAAAACCCTAATACTAAGACTCCGCTGTCCGTCCGTCTGTCTGTCCGTCGGTTACCAGGTATCTGATGAACCGTGATACTAGACAGTTGAAACTTTCACAGATGATGTATTTCTGTTGCCGCTATAACAACAAATACTAAAAAGTACGGAACCCTCGGTGGGAGAGTCCGACTCGCACATGTCCGGTTTTTTCCACATGACAACCCTACTTTGCCACCCACAAAAAATTAAATTACTTCCGTTTGTTTTGTTTTGGAATCATACAAAATCTCGTAACCTGTGGTATTCCTTCCACTCCGTTCAATTGCGAATCAACACGCTGCTCCTGTGAGCGAGACAGTGCTATCCACGTATATAGTGACGTCCCGCTCGCACACCAGAGTGTCATACGGATATTCTGTGATATTGATATAGTGACTATTAAATAAATAAATAAACGTATAACGTTAAACGAAAAAATAACTATTAAATAAAAAAGGGATTACGTATTATGAAAATCCCAATAAAATCACACTACCATCCCTCATGAAAAGATTAAATTCTAAATGATGCTTTACATCATTTTGGAAAGCTGCTGGATCGATTTTAGCTAAGAATGTAGCTAAGAACCACCGCAAGGAAATTCGGTTTCACGAAAAAAAACTGCATCAATATCGGTCCATCCCTTGTAGAGCTACGATACCACAGTCAGCCAGACATTGGCGTCAAACAAGTTACACCCCTCCTTTTGCATCGGGGTTAATAAATTATTTACCTACCTTAAATGTTGGTAAAAAGGCACAATGTCATTCTAATATTCAAAAATACTCAAATCACAGTCTGAAGTTTTTGAAAACATATATAATTTAAAAAAATATAATATTGGAATATATTTTTATGCCATTTGGGGTCGAGACGCTTGGCCCGTGGGGTCCTAATGCTCTACAACTTTTTAAAGAACTATCAAAAAGGCTGGTCGACTTCACAGGTGACCGAAGAGCTGGCAGCTTTCTCGCACAACGTATTATCATCGCTATACAGCGGGGAAATGCTGCCAGCATCCTCGGCACCATGCCGAAGGGGCCAAATTTTTTAGACATATTTTAATTTTATTTAGTATTAGTTTTTAGTTTTAATTTAGTTTTATTTAATAGATAAGTTAGTTTATTTTTATTATGCCCGGCATTTAATTACTTTTTAATACCTATAAGTATATTGGAATTCAAAGTCACAATGGGTAACTAACTACCGATTATATTTACACCCTTTTTAAGTATCAAGTCAATAAGGGTGGATCCATAAGGGTAAAAAAAGCAGTTTGCCAAGCAGAGAGGAATTTCGCCGAGCCTTCTGTGCGACCGTGTGGCCTAATGGATAAGGCGTCGGACTTCGGATCCGAAGATTGCAGGTTCGAGTCCTGTCACGGTCGAAATATTCTTTTTGTGTTTTTTATTTTTGAAGCTGTTTTGTTTGATTTTATTTGAATATTCTTGGGGTCTTGACATATTAAAAATATGGCATAAATTGAGCATATAGTATTTTCAGTAGCTTCGTTTTTAAAAACACTCACTCGTATTTTCTGTATATACTAATATTTATTATGATGCATGTGCATGAAGAACTTTATACGACAAAATTAGTTTTAATAAAACAGATATTTATTTAAAGTTTGCTGTGGTTTATTTGAAATAAATAGATTTATATATATATTTTTATGGAGCGATAATGTTAAGTCTGATAAATCGCTCATTTCTCAACCAGCGAGTTTTTTTTTATACTACGTCGGTGGCAAACAAGCATACGGCCTGCCTGATGGTAAGCAGTATCCGTAGCCTATGTACGCCTGCAACTCCAGAGGAGTTACATGCGCGTTGCCGACCCTAACCCCCTCCCACCCTCGTTGAGCTCTGGCAACCTTACTCACCGGCAGGAACACAACACTATGAGTAGGGTCTAGTGTTATTTGGCTGCGATTTTCTGTAAGGTGGAGGTACTTCCCCAGTTGGGCTCTGCTCTAGATCTGGAATGACATCCGCTGTGCTGTGCCCTACCACACAGAGCGAGATGACATTCACAATGCCTATACCTCTCTTGTGGACGTAGTTTAAGGACATACCCGGGTCCTACGTAGAGTACGACAACTATACAGTGTTATAACTTTTTTTATGAATTGTCCATTGGCCATGTCTCTCGAGACGGACCGAGCAGACTTAAGAAAATAATAAACTTGCAGATGAAAATATGACATTTTTAATGGCACTTTGTTCTGTCAATGTCGGTGCAAAGTTAGTTTAGACCAGACCATACTCAACCTTTTTTATGAGGGCCACCTTCTTATACAAATGGAATTTCGTTCTCATTTTAAAACTACGTGTTGGCTTGTAATGAAACTTTGCACATACAATGACATAAGGTATGTCTGTACCTGTCATTAGTTTATATAGCTCCAGCGGTGGCATCATGGTTCCATTTATATCACTTGTCACTATGCCCGTCACTTTCGCGCTTACATACTTGTTAGAACGTGACAGGCATGGTGACAATGGTGAAAATGATAAAGAGCCGACCATCATAGCCCTATAGCTTATAAAACAAACAAAATAGAGCAAAAACAAGTTTTGTAAGAAAAACTTAAATTCGCTGTATTTTTTAAACTATGATATCTAAAGCTACATAAACTAATTACAGGCATAAATATACCTTATCCTGTTGTAAGTGCACAGTTTCAGAGCAATCTAGCTAGTTGTTTTAAATTGAGAGCGTAACTACGTTTGTATGGAGAACCGACCTTGCTGCGTCTTAATGAACGAATACTGCGGCTGTAATTTTTTTATGAATAAGTCCACCATTTTGATTTCTTTAGCAATGTTTATAACAAAGTTCGGGTGCGTTAATCTCCTTATACTTATAATCCACGGTATTGTTAACACTTGCAGGTACTCGACGCGGCCCGAGCGCGCCACGTACTCGCTGCCGCGCGGCCGCGACATGTCGCAGCCCGACTTCTACTTCATGCCGTCGCAGCGCAAGTACGAAGGTGAAGTCGTTAGGGTCTACGTCGACTACAGGGATAGGGAATAATAACAAACAATGCTTTCATATTGTACCCCTGTAGAAAATATCCTATGTTTTATATAACGAAACGAAAATGAGGTAGTATTGCCCCATAGAGCAACGCCGTATGGGTAGAAAAGCCTAACATATTAATAGTACTTGAAATTTAAGGGAATAATAAGAAACGCTTTAAAGTCCTAGTTGTAACTCTATAACGAATATCTTGGCGAAAATTAAGAATCAGTAGTTCTCTATATTATGACGCCCTACGGGTATCCTAACATGACATTTAAAGTGCTTCAATGTTAGGATCGAATAAAGAGAAGGGAAACGAATGCTTTAAAATGCTAATTGTTATAACACAATATCCTAGGCTTGAAATAGCAAAATTGAGAGAGCAGTAGAGCTAGACCAAGCTAAGTTGGCAGCGATTGTGATAGCCCAGACTGTGCTTATTAAAACGTCATCATTTAATAGAAGTTTGACGTTTAAAATAACACTGGCACAGTCTGGGCTATCAAAATGGCTGCCAAATTAGCTTGGTCTAACTCAAGTGCCACATAAAATGATGATACTAGCCTAATATACGCATAATACGTGAAGGTTCAGATCAAATTTAGAGCCAAAAACCATACGAACAAGTCGAGCTTTAAACCACCCTATAATATGTTGTCCATATAACACAAAATTCTAAGCATTTAGCACTGAGAAACAAGAACGAGAGATTAGTAAGTACCCCATAAGATAATACCTTATGGGTATACTAGCTTAACATATGCGTAGTACTTGAAGAAAGTTGAGACTGGAGGAACAGGGAATAGTAATATCTTAAAACTTTACTCAAATACGACTTAATTCTATTTCCTCATAACTGAATGCCATGTGGAACTTTCCTGATATTGACTAACAGTACCTAGGCGACTGTCTAGGTACATGATATTTGACTACATATTATTTCATAATTATGCTACATATATTCCTTTTTGAAGTAGTCATAGGTCGGTTTTATTGTAGGTTTATTGTCTAGTTGATCTAAAAAGGGACGTTGTTTATGCTTTTGATAAGATCATATTTTCTATTGAACATCTTTTTTTTTGTAATTTTGATGTATTTAGCAGTAACTGTTATTTTAAGTTTTTAGACAGGTGAAAAGCTTTAATGTAGTTTAGTATAGTGTAGTTAGTTGGTTGTGTATTGAAATGTGCCAGTGTATTTAATAGTTGGGGTTGTGTAAATACTATATTATTAATGTAGCATTTTTGAAATCAAATAATAATCGAGTAACGAGAAATATAGATGCTTAAATAATGTAGTATAACATATATTATTAATATTTTAATTTGTATTGCTCGGAGTAATATAATCATAAAATCTGCTAATATTTTACTTATGTTTATTATACGTATGATAATGCTTGCTAACATAATAAAGATAGTATATGTGTCCCAAAGAGCTTCAATATTGCATGGAAAATATCAAAGTATATCTTAATAAAAAATCTAAATAAACATAATGCATGAAAATACACATATCAATTTGAACTTTGAGACAAATTAAACACACAACATTTTAATGCTTGTATTGTAATGTACTAGAAGTATACGAGTTTGTATTAATATTTGGGTGTACAATTTTGATAAACATCAAATTAAAGGCAAGTAATAAATTGTGATTTGGTTATTAACGTTGCTTACTTAGAATGCACTATTATTTTTGCAAAGTATACATTTATAATTGTACATATTATTTGGCATGTTATGTTTTCATATTATTAAGAACTACAGTGAAATCCCTAGTTTTTATAGTTAAAATATATTATAATTTTAGTAATGTATCTTCTTATTTTAACAGTTAATATTACTAACTAATGCTTCAAAAAGTAGATAATTTTGAGTAGAAAATGGTTTGGTGTATTGCACATAAAATAATAATATTACATTAAAATCTTTTAAAATCAATTAATTCTTATAACATTAACAAAAATAACTTTCTGTATATAATTTTCTCAATATTTATTCGAACTATTTATTTTTTCCAGATTTTTGACGGAGTTGACGGGCGATAATTTCTAGTTACCAATAATTCTTTTGCACCGAACATTTTATGTACATTAAGATATTCCCACTTTATTTTATTACTCCCAAACCAGATCTAGTCTCGTGTCACAGTTTTAAAATAAGTTATTTTATTCACCTCTTTACTCTTAAGACGACATGTTGTAAATAATTGCTGTATATTGCGATATATCTATATATATACGGAGCAAGTGGCGGGTTCTTTTAATATAATTAATTTTAAACTGAATGTACCTTCGACGAATAGAATTATTAAAATATTATGTTTATTATATTAGTAATTACATGTTAAAAGAACATTTGACTATTTTGCTGATTTTAACTTAAGACTTTGATCAAATCTTCTAAAGAATAATCTCATTTAAATACATTATTAAATATCTCTTCAAAAATATTATTATATTATATTATAACGAGCCTATTGTGTCCCACTGCTGGGCAAAGGCCTCCCCCCTCTTCTTCCACTCATCCCGGTTTTGAGCTACGACCGACCAGTCCCTCAAAAAGGAGTCTAAGTTATCCCGCCATCGCCGACGAGGTCTGCCAGATCCCCGGTTTGACTCGTGGGGCACCCAATCCGTGGTTATCTTGGCCCACAAGTCATTCGGCATGCGGCAGACATGCCCAGCCCAGTCCCACTTTAACTTGGCCGCTTTTCGAGCTACATCTATAATCTGAGTTTTGGAGCGCAGCGTGGTGTTCCGGATGCGATCCCTTAGTTTAACACCTAATATGCTGCGCTCCATAGCTACTGGCAAACCCCGAGTTTGGATTTAAAAATATACAAATAAAAAATTGCCCGCTTGCACTCAAAAACAATGGAAACAGGTTACTGTGTAATCTCAGTATCTATACAAAATTACCCGTTTTCGTAACGTAAGAGTAATTTATAATTTTGGAAACCTCAAGAAAATTTGAAATTTATATGACGTGACGTTAATGGCGTTATTATTATTACATTATCGTTAACATTATTGACGAATATTTTGTGATTGTGTCATTTTAATTTAAAATTTTGAAGATTTACAGAACATAAGCATGAGGTTAAAAGGTTCAATCATTATAATTAATTTGTACTTTAAAATATTAATAAGAGTTTTTTGATAAGATTATAAGTTTTGTACATATAGCGTTTTTAAGAATAAATTAACTAATATAAATCTAAACTAGATAAGTATTTTTACAAAGAGATTCTAGATTAGTTATAACAAATATTAAATTAAAACTTTGCTCACATTTATTACAGAAACTATCTTTTGTGTAATTAGTGAATTGTTTACAAATGCTTTATTTACACATTTAACCTAATAAAAAGGAATATTATGAAATACTATCACTGCGCTCGTAGTTCTAAACAACAAGATACGATGAACGTTCCATAATCTGCGTTTTAATTTTAGGCATGTATATTGTAATATTTCGATATATTTTTATATATGATGTCATTATTGAATACACAACTACTCATTTGAAAGAATATATAAATGATATTGTTGGTGAATCTCCACTTTGAATATGTAAATCTTTGGGTTAATAATGTGTTAAAAGCATTTTTGTTTACAATGTTTAGAGATATAGGTACTGGACCTAAGATTATAACATTGAAATAAATCCGATGTCAATAAAGAATATGTTTTATTTGTTTCCTAATTAGGCATACACAATTAGTGGATTTTATTAATTCGCTCTGTACCAGCTGCCGAATAGTATAATAAATAAATATTATAGGACATTATTACACAAATTGACTAAGTCCCACAGTAAGCTCAATACGGCTTGTGTTGAGGGTACTTAGACAACGATATATATAATATATAAATATTTATTTATTTATTTTTATTTTATTTATTCATTTTAATTAACACAGTATAACAGTTAAAACTAAAGCACTGTGAAATTACATATTGAACCTAGACAATCTAGACATGTATAATTGGAAAGAGTTGACATGAAACATCAAAATACTAATTAGAACACAGTTCGGGAACCCGGCACAGATAGAAGACAGCGATTACGAGGCCGAAACTCAAATCTAGAAGGTGTTGGGACAAACAGACGCACTACTTGTGTTGTTAACTCGACACAGTCAGAGTCACCGCGTAAGATATTACAGATTGTAGTGAGAAGTGCTGAGCTGCGTCTTACCTCTAGGGAGTTAAATCCCATCATTCCCAACAAAAACTTGGTAGGACAAAGGAATGGGTAATACCCGTACATTTTTTTGTATAGGAAGCGCAAGAACACTTTCTGTACTTTTTCCAGTTGTAAGACATATGTTGTCTCGTAGGGACATCAAACGACAGAGGCCGTCTCAAGCTTACTCCTCACTAAGGCATTGTAGAGCAGTTTTATTGTTCTTGAGTCAGTAAAATCCCTGGCATTTCGAATGACAAATCTCAACTCTCTTTTCTCTCATTAATATTTATAAATACATAGAAAACACCCATGACTCAGGAACAAATATCCATGCTCATCACACGAATACATGCCCTTACCAGGATTTGAACCCGGGACCATCAGCTTCATAGGCAGGGTCACTACCCACTAGGCCAAACCGGTCGTCAAGTATAAAGGCTGCATAATAGTTTAATCTTTTACGTTGTTTTGTTTATAGCCGGCACGAAACCGTATACTGAGGTTGATAGTCTTGGGAGTATTTGTAATAAGAATATTCTGAAAATCATTTTTCAAATGTCTGTTAGTACATTATAATTATGAAAAGGTAATATTTAATTGGGATTTCTGTCTTAAATTAGATTCAGGTAGATTCTCTAATGAAAAGACACTGTGTAACAATTAAACAGAAGTACAATATATTCAATATAATACAATTCATAATGTCATTCATTAATATATCACATTTCATATAGCCTTATAAAAACAGTCACCATACGTATCCAGGTACCCAGTCCCATAGTAAAAAAAACCTCTTATTCTATCTGTAAGCTTCTACAGACGACTCTTCATAGTTATTTGCTTGCTTTTCAATTTCCACACGTCCTGCGGACAAAGTAATATGAATGTTTATATTTTTTTGACGTGGATAACTATTATAAATACGTTTTATAAAATATTAGGCTGTTAGTCAAAGTATTGGTACCGTTGGTAACACAATGCTAAGGCGTGCGGCTCCCAAACCGGAGGTCAAAGAAAACATTGTGACAAAACAAAACCTACAGATACTTGAAATGTGTGAGTGATTTTCCCTAATCGGCATACTATAGTATTTTATGCAACAGTTGTATAAGAAGGGTCAAAAAAGGCGAGTGGCGTGAGTTACAATGTGAGCCGGAGCCGAACATTGTAAAGGAATACGCCACGAGCATTTTTTAACCTACTTATACAACGTTGCATACAATATTTTTCCTACGAGTCAACAAAAATAAATCTTAATTTAGGTAAACAAATTACAGCAAAAGTATATAGCCAAGACGCGCGAGCATACCTTGTTCCGCGCCCGGCCCGCCCCGGGCCGCGGCCGGCCGGTCGGCGACACCTCCTCGTAACTCATGAGGCCCTGGTACTTGCTACTTGCTAAATTACATTTTTGGACAGTTTTTTCTCGATTTTGGCCACCGTAGCCTACGGAGACTAACAAGCAACGCTAAGCGGTTTTCGTAGTCTATGGGTGTTGCTATATTACAGATGTCACATGCGTGTTTCTGACTTAAGAAGTAATTATTTTTACTATGCAACCAAATGAATATTTTGTAAGTTGGCAGCAATGCACTTAGTTTAAAACTGTATTCGTTTTGGTTTTGTTAGGTTGGTAGCCATTAATCGCAGTAACGTTATAGCGATTAAAAGCACAAGAGCTTTTATGAGGAATAGACAATATAGACTTTTCTTGAAATCTTTTATGTATTCGTGTTAATGAGTGCATAAATGACAGATAACAGTAGAGGAGTAGGTAAAAGATCTAAAACAGGCCTGTGCTTAACAGTGAGACGTAGGTATTAATTATGTTGTGTAGAGAGGTGACCCCCCCCCCACCCCTCCCGCGCTTACAATCAGTCTTTGCACTAGGCGGTTGAGGATCAATGTCGATCGACAAAATCGATAAAATCTTCTAATAGGGTTGTTTCCATCTACAAATCTTAGGGCAGAATTGTGTCCCAATAAATTATTTTGGATTATAAGAACATGTTAAACTACTTTTAGGGGACCTGTAATGACCATATTTTTGTAAATATTGAATTTAAAATATCTTTTGGCACACGTCACGTGACCAAACTCGAAACGTCATTGAAGATTCTGATGACGTCACAACTCTCGGATTGACAGTGTTGACAGTTAGGCGATAAACAACAAGTGACAAATGTCCGTTGACAGCTCGTATCTTCTACGTGCGTATGTAGTTATCTGTCAAACCGTAAACTGTGACGTCACACAATTTTCAAAGAGCGTTTTGGGCGCGAAAGCATCCGTCAAAATATATTTTGTTAATTTAACATATTTAAAGCCGTTTTTAGGGTTCCGTAGCCAAATGGCAAAAAACGGAACCCTTATAGATTCGTCATGTCCGTCTGTCTGTCCGATTATGCCACCGCCACTTTTTTCCGAAACTATAAGGGCTATACTGTTCAAACTTGGTAAGTAGATGTATTCTATGAACCGCATTAGGATTTTTACACAACCATGCAAACTTCCACCGAAAATTGGTTTGAACGAGATCGAGTAAGTAGTTTTTTTTGTAATACGTCATAAAATTAAAAAAAATTTTTTTTTCATCAAACCCATACGTGTGGGGTATTTATGGATAGGTCTTCAAAAATGATATTTAGGTTTCTAATATCATTTTTTTCTAAACTGAATAGTTTGCACGAGAGACACTACCAAAGTGAAAAATTTTGTGTCTCCCCCCCTGTAACTTCTAAAATAACAGAGTGAAAAATCTAAAAAAAATATATGATATACATTAGCATGCAAACTTCCACCGAAAATTGGTTTGAACGAGATCTAGTAAGTAGTTTTTTTAATAAGTCATAAAATAAAAATATTTTTTTTTTTTCATCAAACCCATACGTGTGGGGTATCTACGGATAGGTCTTCAAAAATGATATTGAGGTTTCTAATATAATTTTCTTTCTAAACTGAATAGTTTGCGCGAGAGACACTTCCAAAGTGGTAAAATGTGTGTCCAAAGTGGTAAAATGTTGAACGAGATCTAGTAAGTAGATTTTTTTTAATACGTCTTAAATGGTACGGAACGCTTCATGCGCGAGTCCGACTCGCACTTGGCCGCTTTTTAGTATAAAAGTTGAATTTTAGGGCAACTTTTAGTTAATATAGAATGTAATACAAGCGTTTCAAAAAATTGGAGACCACCCTATTGCGAAATGGGTACATAGAGCGCAAAACAGACCAGAATGGCAAAAATTTAAGGAGGTCTACATCTCAAAGATTGAAAAGCGATAACAAGAAGAATAAAATCTTCTATTGTACTACGTAATATCAACACAATTAACGGACAGTAGGATGACCTCGGTGGATTTGCTCTAAGGCCCAGTACGTCCAGGCTACGTCGGTGGCAAACAAGCATACGGCCCGCCTGATGGTAAGCAGTATCCGTAGCCTATGGTAGGCCTGCAACTCCAGAGGAGTTACATGCGCGTTGCCGACCCTAACCCCCTACCGCCCCTCGTTGAGTTCTGGCAACCTTACTCACCGGCAGGAACACAACACTATGAGTAGGGTCTAGTGTTATTTGGCTGCGGTTTTCTGTAAGGTGGAGGTACTTCCCCAGTTGGGCTCTGCTCTAGATCTGGAATTACATCCGCTGTGCTGTGCCCTACCACACAGAGCGAGATGACATTCACAATGCCCATACCTCTCTTGATCCCCATACCTCTCTTGAGGCTTTAATGTGGCCAGATAATAGTAGCAGCAGTCTAATGATGGTTGCTTAGAAAGGGACGGCTGGCAGTACTTACTATACTATAGGGCTTAGGGCGACCAAGGTCGCAAAGCCTGCCTTATAACAAGTTTCACAAATTGTCAATTTACAACAGGTTGGGGTGATGGTATGAAGATTAACATGATAACTTTGTTACCGTGTAGGAGATCGTGTATCCTTTCTTCTTAGTCTCTGCTTCAATCTGTCTCGCCAGTTCCCCCTTTTCATCATGGAAATGACAGCCGCTGTTAGCGTAGTGCGCTGTGATCGCTTTGCGGTAGCGCTGGAAGAATTAGACAACGGAATTAGTATTTCATAAAGTGAAAACGATGTCCTATACTAAAGAATAAAACCGGCCAAGGGCATGTCGGGCCATGCTCAGAGTAGGGTTCCGTAGTTAGTCTTCCGTCACAATAAGCTAAACTGGAGCTTAAAGTATGGTAGATTGTTAACCAAGGGATGAACTGTGGGTGTACGTCTTTTTACTATGAAGGGGAAACTTTTTACGATAACTCAAAAACAGCTAAACTGATCATATCCGCTATAGTTTTCATTTAATGTCTTTCTTAAGCTCTACTTCCAAGATTTTTTCATATTTTTTGGACCTATGGTTCAAAAGTTAGAGGGGGGGGGGGGGACACATTTTTTTTTTTCTTTTGGGACAATTATCTCCGAATATATTCACTTTATCAAGAAATGTTTGTTGAAGACCCCTATTAGTTTTGAAAGACCTTTCCAACGATATCCCACACTGTAGGGTTGAAGCGGAAAAAATTGTTCACCCCCACTTTACGTGTAGGGGAGGTACCCTAAAAAAAAATTAATTTTTAAATTTTATTGTACGACTTTGTCGGCTCTATTGATTTATATATCCATGCCAAATTTCAGCTTTCTAGCACTAACGACCACGGAGCAAAGCCTCGGACAGACAGGCAGACGGACATGGTGAAACTATAAGGGTTCCTAGTTGACTACGGAACCCTAAAAAGTGGGAAAGCCTTTCAGTTTCCGAGACCAGAATAAAACCGGTGTCTTCAGCTTTCGCGACTAACGTCACGGTGGCACCCGTCCTAGCTTTTTGAGTATAAATAAACATTAGAGATATCCCAAATATTCGGCAACTATTCGGTATTCGGCCACTTTTCCGAATATTCGGTATTCGGCCACTTTGCCGAATATTCGGTATTCGGCTGAATATTGCCTACTATTCGGCCGTAAACCGACAATCTGTTGCACCTACGTAAAAAGAAAAATTACACAATAAAAATAACCAGGGCCCGTACTTTTCATGCCGTTGACGCAAAAATGACGTAATTTAACATACAGGGAGTTGTTTTACAATACTACAAATTTAGATAACTTACTTATTGACGGGTATCAAAATAAATACTTGTTACGAGAATAAAAGCTTGTTACGCTGTTAAAAATCAAAAATATGTATTATTTAATAAATTAATAATCTATTATTTATTTGAGTGACAATAAGATGAAAGTCAGACGTTTCGGTACTGATTGTCAAGTATATGTATAACTTACCTCAAGAGGTTGATAAATGATTAATTATTACGAAAATATTAATTGGAATCATACTTTATGTAGCGTGACGTCATTTTTCTGTCAACGGCATGAAAATAACCAAAAACTAGGTATAAGTATTTAAAATGTATTCTTGGAAAGAAGACCCTTTTTTGAGCATTTGTTGATTACAAAATAATAATGGAATGCGCTCCCGTCCTCTGTATTCCCTGATAAATATGACCTCGGTCTCTTTAAAGCAAGAGTGAATAGGCTACTACTGAACCGGTGAGCTCCATCTTAGGCCCTGTCTTCACTTTCCATCAGGTGTGACTAGAGCCAATCGCCGATCAGTTTTTAATAAAAAAAAAATAAAAAAAAATTATGATGTGTCTGATTTGATTGACTCCAACAACATTCATTAGTTCTGTTAAACAAAAAATATATCTTATCAAACGTTGTGCTTTGTTGGCGAACAGTTTTCATCATAATTGTGACTCAAAATGTTCGCATATCATGCCAAATATTTGGCGCTTCAGCCGAGAGAGAGAGACCGAATATTCGGTATTCGGCCGAAACCACTATTCGGGGCATCTCTTTGAAATCAGTATTTCAAGTCGAGTATACGTTACGTACCGCGTTTAGGCCCCAAAATTTGCGTGGCCTAATTAAGTAGGAGATTTAAGAGTTGATTACGTCAATTTTGTAAAAGTACTTATATCAAAAATACATACTGTATACAATACTTTTACTATATATAGTCCTCTACATCGATTTCGATGACGGCGACCTCAGCAATCAAGGGTTTTTCCTCTTATGAGCTCTTATTTGGCTGGCCAGGCCAAACTACAAGTTAATACTTTTACTACAGGTTGTCCGAAAAAGCAAACTTGAGTATGAGGGGTATAGAATTAAAGTCAGCTAAATCCATTTTGGTAAATTTTTCATGAAAGGAATAAAACTTTTATTTTTATTATTTATTTTTGGATCACTGTATGAAGAAAACTCCAAAAACCTTGCTAAGAATGATATCTCCAGGAACTACACACTAACTGATCAAAGTTACGATTAATTTTTAATTGAATTTAATTTATTTCATTTAACTGCTTTTGATACCAACTTTTGGATTTAGCTGACTTTGTTTCTAAGACGAATGGATATAGCTGTATTTGATCCCAATAATAAAGTGATGACATACTATGACTAGTGATGTGCGTGAAGAAGAATGTCAGGGAAGTAACAAAAACCCGCTCAATAAAACAATCAAGTTATTTTAATTAAACTAATAGGAAATTATATTCTTAAATTATTATCATCTGCACCAATTTCACAAGTCAAATCACAATTATTATTTTCGTATGTTTTACTATCATGATTACATGTAATTGGTTCAGGCAACGACTTTGCTGAGTATCTGTAAAAAGAAAAAAAAAGACTAAAACTTTTATATTTACTAATTAGTAGTTTTATCACAGACTTCTTATTTATAACGGAAAGCAGCGTTTCGCGTCATACTATTAACGAAATTATGAGCCATCATTTCATAGTAAGTACATCACTAGTCTGAAACTTACCTATCAATTTTGGCTTTGTTTGCCTTCCAATTTTCTGGGTTTTTCTTGCGTTTCCTTCCTTTCCCATGCGAAGATTCCATCACAGGCACTTCCATTGTATTTTTTACTTTAACTTATCACGATTTTTTAACTTCAAATCAGCTTAATTACCATAAAAGTTTAACGAAAACCGCATACACGCAAACGCTATTTACTATAGAAGTCGCCATTTTGAAGTTACCGCCATTTTTAAGAAAAAGGACGCTGTGATTGGTTGATCACGATTTTAGCTGTTTTCGTTTCCAACCATACGGGATATAGCTGTCTTTGATACTAATACAATATTTTAAAGTAGATTTTTTAGTAATTCGTTGAGCTTGATACTGAATAACTTTGGAATTGTACTTCGAATTTGATCGATGATTACAATGGCATTCATAACTTATAGTTTGATTTGGTATGGATTTAGCTGACTTTGATTCTATACCCCTCGTATCTATTGAAAATCTATAGTAGGTATAATGAAGTGCAGCCACATTTGTTGAGGCGCGTTGATGTCGTTTGTTCTATAACTGGACTAAGTAATCGCATTATATGACGATTATTATAGTTCAAGAAATCGTTGCATAATTAATATTATAGAATTTGTACTAGTCTTTTAGTCGTTTTTTTTTTTTTTTTTTAGTGTTTTTGTATTTTCTCGGAAATGGAAAATTACCTTGGATACATTAGGCCCGGAGCCATGAACTAGCAGAGGATGGAAGAACACCGTGTCGCCGGGACTCATTTCCAAATAGACCCTCTTCTGTTCGGGAGCCGTGCCCGCCTCGTCCAAGATACCGTGGTAAAGACGGTTGGAGTTCTGAAACGATTAATTTAGCTAAATTAAGATGTACACGCATGTAATTCCTCCGGAGTTGCAGGCGTACATAGGCTGTATGCTTGTTTGCCACCGACGCAGTAAAAAAAATACTAAAACGACATTTAACGCTGATCATATCTTTATGAAATGCAATCAAACTTAAGAAAATTAATTTAAAATAACTTTTGAAAATCGGGGGGGCTTTTTCATGAAGACTTAGTTGCCACACTAATGCTTATGTATCCATAGGCAAATAGAGCTACCAAGTATATCATGTTTTCTATTAATTTGTCTATGGTTACATACCGGCACTGTTCCATGATCGTGCAACTTGTTCTCTAAGTGTGAGCCAGGCACTACGTACAGACAACCGTTCTCGACGGTGACGTCGTCTATAGCCGTCCAGGCTGCCATGATCCATTCTGCAGGCCGGAATGGGAAGTAAAACAGGTCCTTGAAAACAAATGAACAGTTGGTTACTGTACAGCCAGCACCAAATACATAGGGACGGCCAATATGTGCCCAAATACAGGCTAGTCCACTGGTGGTAACTACGTCATATTGTTGATAATTTTTATAAACTTTGGTGTAGATGTTTCAAAGCTGAAGAATACTTTCAAGTTAATACGATTTGTGTTCTTAAATTATTTTAGTTTTTAATGAAATCTTGCCAAAATCTTGTAAGAAAAAAAAAATTGACCACGTATTTTTGAGCCATCCTGTGTATTGGAGTGTGTTTAGTACCGACTATCTACTAAAATTAGTACAGTGAGAAGAAGATAACTATCTACAGCAGATACACTTTCCAGTTATATTTTCGTACATACCCGCCTGTTGCTATCTACGTATTATGGATAATCATGTATACTGTTACTGTCTGTCCTTCGAGGCCCTCTGAGGATGGGGATAAGATATACCACTTAAACAGCTTCTATATAATATATATCCCACATGTTACAATGATAGATACTCGTAGATGTGCCGTCATATCATGGTTATATTGGTTTCTTGTCTATCATAAGTGCAAAGTTTATGTTACAGATATCAAAGATATCATTGATTATTTGTGGCGTTCCACGGATAAAGGTACCTTATGGCGGTTGGCGCCTACGCTATTATTAACGACGTTCCAATACTATGTGGTGCTAGGCAACGTTAGCGCCGACCACCATAGGATAGTTATTTTAGTTTTACTTATTTTGATGATGACATTGACTAATTACATACATAAGTAGTAGTTATGTATTCTGTAGAACAAGTTTTAAGATTGTTAGCTTAACAGTCTCTTGACGTGAAATATGTATTTCATACACTTTTTTATTTTTTATTCTTTGACACTTGGAGAACCTTTACACCTCCAAATCTTATTAATGTAATTTTTATTGTGTATTATTATCTTTCTCAGACCGTGGGGACCTTTTACATCTCCAAACTTAATATTGTATAATATACTTGACTTGGTACATACTAGTTATGTATTCTGTAGCATTAGTTTATGAGACTGTTAGCTTAACAGTCCAGACACGATTTATTTATTTAGTACTTATACATTTTATTTTGACACTTGGAGAGACTTTACACCTCCAAATCTTATAAGTATTAGAACTCTGACATTGGGGACCTTTTACATCTCCAGATTTAAAGTATTTTTAACCATAGAGACTATACATCTCTTTTGTATTGTAGTAATTATTTATTTTAAGATTATTATAATGTATTATATGTGTTTATAATATATTATATATGTGTCAAGTATTATAATATATTATATATGTTTACCCAGGTATTGGCTGTTGTATTTACAAATGTTGTTATGTATTTTTCATGTCACTATATGCTGTTACTATAAATGTTGTAGTGACTTGTAAAAGAGCCCTTGAGGTCTCCTTGCAGAATAAATTTTTGAATTTTGATACCTTCACCCCTTGAATGTCAAATTTAGCAACCATGGGCTCTAATAATCTTTTAATTAACTGTGTAGGTAATCAATTGAATACGATCGCCTTCAAGTCTTTCAATTGGTCATGTGATCATTTAAGAACAATGTATGACAATTAATGACATTGCTTTTTCTCACTGAACTAGGTATAAATATGACTTGCAGAATTATTACTTGACTAGCTCTAACCACCATGCATTTAGCATCGTCATTGTAATTGTCCAAGATAATCGGTTGCCTTTATAAGGCAGAGAGAATATCTTTTCATCTTATTTTGAACTTTATTTTAAAGTGATAGGGTTCAATGCTTGATAAAGGATTAAATGTTGGTTCCCGTAAAAAGTAATATGTTTAGGGAAACAATTAGTACAAAAAATTGGGTTTGGGTTTGAAATCAAGTCTGATACCTGGTGGGGCGGGTGGCGTGACGTGCCCGGCGGTTTGTTGATGAGCATGCTGTGCATCACAGACATGTCAGCTCTGATTAGCTGAGAGAGGACGTGGAGGAGACGTGGGTGCTCCGTGTAGTTGATGAAGACTTCGTCATGGTGTATTTCTTGTAGCTGTAGGGAGACACACAATTGTATAATAAATTTTTAGATCTAATACACATTAGTGTCATTAGTTCATAAATTTCCCTCTGTCTCTTCCTCTTGGTACATACTCCCGCACTCACTTACAATCCCCATTATCCCTCTCTGGAGAACAATTCTGGGAATAGGAGATCTCCATGTTTCATTTCAAATTAAAAACAAAAACTATCTGTGTACTACTATTTCATCGAAATCTGTTTAGATTTTTTTTTTGCGTAACAGATATAATTGATTTGAGAAACTAATTTAAACAGTTATCATTGTTAGACTAAATCAATGTTCAGTACAAAGACTGAGCATTATCAGTCTAAAAGGAAGTGTATAAATTATATGTGTATGTTCAGTAATATAACAAAAAATATGACATATAAATATGTACAAATAGAATATTCTCCTCCTTTTTTGCACATCAGCATAAACAATGGACAAGTGTGAATTGTCTTAAAACTATGTCATTACCTATTGTAGTCATACAAGTATTAAAATGTCAAACAAAGCTCATTTCAGGAAGTTAGTATAACTTGAAATACAAGCAAACATTTTATTAAATAAAGGGTGTTAATAAATCCCTCAAAGTTAGAATTCTCACATGTAGCTTTATGAAATAGGGCCCTAACAACTGATTGTAGCCGCAACCTACATACCTTGTTGATGAGGTCTTCTCCCTTGGCTCCGGTGTTGATCAGCGAGGGTTCCTTCACAACCAGGATGTTACCAGGATCCTGCAATCCTTTGCAGATCTTCGAAAACTGCTGTCTGTGGTCCATACAAGTTAAACTTTTGTTATCCCATTATATTTAATGCCATTGTAATTGTTTAACCAAAGTCATCGAATATCACTAGACCAAACATTTACTTCATTGCCACTGTTAAAAGAGTTGTGTTCAGAAGCAACACAACACACATAAATTGTGGTGGAATGCTCCCAAAGAGTGTTGAAATTGAAAAATAACCCCTCTAGTCCAAGTAATAAGGTATATTCTCCGGTTAAATATATGAACGATTCTTGCAATAATTAATTCTACAACTATTATTTAAACAAGTACATTTTAGAAGTTTGTCTAAACATTCTTTGATACAGGTAGACTTGTAACAACACAATGATTTAAAATTGTTAAAATCATTGTAAATATTGTACAACTATAATATTTGAATATATTTCTTAGCATGTATTTCATTTGCAAATGGCTCAATGAACAAGTAATAATTCCAACACTTAGTATGTCAATTTATGCTTAAAATATAAATAAAAAACATTAAACTACTTTTTTCTAATCACACATTACAGCAAATTATCACATAAATAACAAAAAACTTTAGAAAGTTAAGTTTGAATAATTTATATTGATAGACAAAAACAAAATATGTATTATAAGTTGTGTGAAATACACATAAGTCAAAGATAATCATAGTCAAATATCCCGGTTGATATAAGTTTATTAATACACATCTGTTTCATTTGTATACTTACTTGCAGCTGTACAATGTAGTGAAATCAATGAGTCCTTTTATCACAAGGAAGCCATGTTTAGCTAAATAGCTTATTTCTTCCTCTGACAATGTGTAGGTTTCTGGAAGTTCCGCAAGTACACTGTAAAAATATGCAAATAGTTAGAAATAGGTCTGTGATAATTTCTTAGTTTCAAATAATTTCTTAGTTAGAATTTTTTACAGTAAATTAGCGTTTACTACTTTTTTCTAAATAAATTAATTTGAAATATTAAACCTATGGAAAACAACTTACGAGTCAGCCCTGAGAATCAGAAAAATGTAAATATTGTGTAAATAAAACACTAAGAAAGGTAACGAAGAATTTGCTACTTACTTCTTTGGTATAACCACAGGTATAACTTTTGAATGAGCTCTTATATACTCCATATTATAAGCAAGCTTACGCTTAAATAATGGTTTTTAAATATTCTCCAAAAGTTCAAAACTTTTTGCACTTTCTCAAGCAAATTCCGCCTCTTTGATCGATGCGTTTGTAAAGGGTTCCTTCACTAATCAGTTGTTTGTGTACTTATTAATACACTGTTATCAAAACAATTAATTTATCTATTGAACGTTGAATACAATAGACATGTATTGAACAGGAACCAGTGTCAAGTAGATAGTAGATTTGCAAGCAAAAACCTTGCAAAACAAACCTGACGTTTACAATTTGACTTTGACAGACATGACGTTGACTTGACGTTTGGCTGCGCTTGCGCGGTTACGTTCGGAAATAGTACATTTTGTACGATACACTTTCATACTTATTTATTTCTTTTGTGACTGTCATGTCGTATATAAATATATATTCGGTCAAACAAGTTGGCGCGAATTTCAAATTTTCTATGGAAGGCTAATCCTTGAGGTCTATTTTTTTTAAATTTGGCGCTTTTTTCTACTGCAGAACATAAAATGTTTATTTTTATTTTTATTTCAGACTTTCCATCCATATTTTTGTTAGTAGTTACACATGTAGAAAACTGGTAAGTAAACAATGATGAATATGAATAAATTTCAAATTAAAATGAATGAACAAAAATAATCCTATAATAATATTTTCCGGGTGATAAAACTCGACTGCGTGTGTTTTCTCAGCCAGAAAAATAAGATAGGATTGTCCCGTCTCTCGGCTTGACAGACTATGTTTAATATTTTTATAGGTGGTACCTATACCCATGTAAAATAATTTGAGATTTACCAGTAGTTCTTCTGAGATGAAGGAACACGCACTCTCTGCTGCCCTTAGCCAACCAAGAAAGCGCTACGATTCAGATTTGTATTAGGATCTCCATGGGATAAAACTCTAAAATGTGAAACGTATTGCTATCCACTTGCTATCGTTATTAACATCACGGCAGTAGTAAAGTTACATTACTAGTTGTTTATTTTCTTGACCTTGACGGTGTTGTACTTTTGTACAAAACTGGTCTAACTAGGATTTATAAATAACTTTCGTTAAGAGGAAATACCAACTGAGCCCCTTCTCGGAATTGAGAATTTTAGGTTAATATCTCCGTCGCACTGACGGAGGCGGCTCCTAAAATTAGTGCGATAAGGACAAACTGAAGTTTAGGCAAAAAATCTGCGTAAAAATCTCATCAAGGTTTCGTTCTCGACATTTTCTTCCTCCAAAAGTAATCGTAACGAAACAACGGGAACGGAATGAGAAAGATATCAAATGTGTCTGATCGTTTTGATTTTGGCGTTTATTGTTCCCGTTTTTGTAGGCGTCTGTTTACGGCGCATTTACGAGTATTTATAATTATAGCCGTTTTTAGCGTTTTTTAAAGTAAACTAGTTCTTATAAAAACAAGAATATTAAAAAAAAAACAAAACGTTTACAGTCACAGGTACTGGTGATATTGTGCTAAACATAAAAAAAATATATTAATCTTGGGCCAACATCCAGAGAGGAAATGCTAAGAAAGTTTGTATGGAAAAATAACCACAAAAGTTTTTTCTTAATTAAAAAGCGGCCAAGTGCGAGTCGGACTCGCTCATGAAGGGTTCCGTACCATTTATGACGTATAAAAAAAAAAAAACTACTTACTAGATCTCGTTCAAACCAATTTTCGGTGGAAGTTTGCATGGTAATGTACATCATATTTTTTTTTTGTTTTACCATTCTGTTATTTTAGAAGTTACAGGGAAGGGGGGATATTTTTGTGTGAAAATCTTAATGCGGTTCACAGAATACATCTACTTACCAAGTTTCAACAGTATAGTTCTTATAGTTTCGGAAAAAGTGGCTGTGACATAGACGGACAGACAGACAGACATGACGAATCCATAAGGGTTCCGTTTTTTGCCATTTGGCTACGGAACCCTAAAAATGATAAGCGTATATGTTTGACCTTTAGTAATTTAACCTAAACTTCATTAACAAATATATTCTAAGCAAGTACAAATATCACTCATTTACCTATCCTTGCTCAGAGCAGCTCTGAGGGCCTACTGCCAACACCGAAGTTCGTAAATTGCGGGCATCTTTCTATTTTACTCCAATTAAGGAGTTCTTAGGGTGACAGAAAGATAATCTATTCTCCTCTAGTAAAAACACAGCCATCACTACATATCTACTCAACTCCCTGCTATCTCAAGGAGCGTTTTAATTTAACTACCTACTTATCTAAATTCTGTGAGGCTGTCGCGCAGCCTGCTTCTCTCCGTCCCATCTTCTTCTACAAAATTTTACAACATTTCATTTACTTTTCAAGCTGTCCGACTCTGGAACTCCTTACCAGTTCGCATTAGATGCGCTCAATCTCTTGCTGTATTTAAAAAATCACTCAAAGAACATTATTTATCTCTCCCTTAGTGTTTATATATGTACATGGTTATTTTTACTCTGTGGCTGACATGCTGCTGTCATATTTAGCTATGTTTCGGTTAATTTTATATATATTTATATGTATGTTTATGTATGTCTATTTGTATTCCTTATATGTGTATGTTTATTCACTTTAATTGTGTGTGTGAATGTAGGCTTCATAACGGTTTAGCAACACCTACTTTTTCGATTAACTTCTCTAATTCCGCTACCCAAAGGTTGTCTGGAAGAGATCGCTTTTTAGCGATAAGACCGCCTGTTGTCTGCCTCTAAATTTAATCAAGTGTTTATTTTTCTTGTATATTTTTACTGAGGTGTGCCAATAAAGAGTATTCTATCTATCTATATCTATCTATCTATCTAAGTGAATCCTGTTTTGTAGTTTGTAGGTATGTCTTAGACTCATGGCTTTAAGCAATCATTGATTAAATAGTCAACGTCACATTTAATAAAAAATTGCCCAGTGATTTGCACAAACCATTCTGTAAAAAAATAGGAAACAAGATCATGTTCTTTGTGTCAACTTGTCTAGTCTACCACAAACAACGTTCGTAAAAATAATCATTCGACCGGTTTGACTTATGTTTTTATACGCGTTCCCGGCGGTAGATTGATAGTAATGATAACTTTTACGACCCTAATAACACGGTATAACTGTCCGTTATATTAATTTCGAGGAATCGCAGCATAATTGCGAAAGGATCCGACCACCATCGGCAATGTCCATGATATTTGAAACATGCTGAAGTGGTTAATTAAATGGATTAAAATTTGGAGAATTCTAAAAATCGTGTGTATTGTCGTTTTTGCAGTAAACGAGCGTACTGCCCTCCTAATGGTAAAATGACACAGTGCATGTAAAACTGTGCTCATTATTCTTCTTAAATCTTTTTTCAAATCAATAGAATCATAACGCCAAAGCGCTGGTGGCCTAGCGGTAAAAGTGTGCGACTTGCAATCCAGAGGTCGCGGGTACAAACCCCGGATCATACCAATGACTTTTTCGTACTTAGGTATGTACAAAATATCATTTAATTGTACCAGTCGCTTTTCGGTGAAGGAAAACATCGTGAGGAAACCGGACTAATCCCAATAACGCCTAGTTAACCCTCTGGGTTGCAAGGTCAGATGGCAGTCGATGTTGTAAAAACTAGTGTCTACGCCAATTCTTAGGATTAGTTGCCAAGCGGTCCCCAGGGTCCCATGCTTGTGGCCGTGGCAAAAATGCCTGGACAACGCGAGGAAGATGACGATTGGAATAATACTGCTATGCTGCAGTTCGAATACTATATTAGCAGATGAGGTGTCTTGGAGAAGATGGCCGATGGGGTCAAAAAGGGTGTCCTGTCGTTTGGCCAAAAGATGTTTAGCAAATTGACACTTGGCAACCAACTACTGGCAAAATTATATTTTAGCAAATCATTTTTTTACAACAATATTTTTGACAAATTATTCTTATTACCAAATAATTAACTAATAAAATTTCATTTCATAACAGATCTTTTTGACAAATGATTATTTAACAACAAAGTTAACAAATAAATCAATCATTGGTCAAAAAATGTTTGCTATAATGTATTATTTGACATGTGTTTCTGTACTAATAAACTGTAAGCGAGCCAGACCTGTCGGGGCAATCCGACTCGGATAGGTTAGGTTAGAAGCCTAAGGCGGGAGCTTTGCTCCCGCCTTAGGCTTCGAGGTTATTTTTTTTTTAACAACGCGAAAAATGTAAGCAACGATTGCTTGCTTGTCTTGCAACTAAGTAACTTACCTCAAAATAATCTGGCCCAAATGAAAATTGCAACCATGCAGAATTATTCCCTCAAAGTTTGGTGAATGTATAAATTTGCTAAACATATTACTAGGTGACATGAAAAATATAAAATTGATACTTTGTATTTTGACATATTGTAATAATGTATTATTTACTAAATGATTATTTGTCAAGTGACTTTTTGTAAAATGATACATTTGCGGAATAACATATTTGCCAAATAATACTTTGGTGAAACGTTTTTTGTAAAATGAAAATTTGCCAACATTGTTTTGGTTAAACATTAGTGAACCGTCAAAAAGTGCTCGAGTGGAGACCACGGACTAGCAAGCGCAGCGTAGGACGACCACCCACAAGGTGGATAGATGATCTTACTAAGGTCGCCGGAAGACGCTGGATGTGGGACGCTTCCAACCGGTACATGTGGAGGTCCGAGTCAAGTCAAGTCATGTAGGGGACCTATGTTCAGCAGTGGACGGTCTTATGGCTGAGATGATGGTGATGTTGATGAGATGAGGTGTTAGATAGTTAATTTTTGGCTTTGGCTTCATGGAACTAGGTTTTTGGTGTTTGATATTCTGATTTAAACAAATATACTAAATAATTAGGGAAGCAGAGATATTAGTAGAAGTATATTTGATTGGATTGACTAATTCAGGATTTGACCTCATGTTTAATTATAGTCAATCTATAAGGCTATCAAGCTATTCACAAAAGGACATTGTTCAATACGTACGTCAGGACTTAGCCTGAATACAAATGATTCGGCGTTTTAAGAAAAAAGTCATGTGAGTGAGGGGCCTTAAAGAGGGGTTAGGATGTTTTGATTTTGAACGGGTTAAGGTAAGTAAAATGTAGTCACCGTCGGCTTAATCACTATGCAAATATCCATACTTGGAATCTATGAAAATCGTGTTTGATTGGTCTATAAAGTTGTTTAATACTATTTGAAGTAGTAAACTCTTTATTGCACATAATACCCACATTCTTAAGAAATGAAGGTACAAAGGAGGACTTACTCCTACAAGGGATTTGTATTTGTTTAATTAATAGGTATGCAAGCACCTACAAATGTTCTATATTTACAGTAACCCCTAGCTTACTTACATCTTTTTGAAAGTTATATAGTTAGTAATGTTTTCCTATCTAGACACATATTTTTTGGAACCTAAAACAATACGCACAGGTTGCAATAATAAAAACTTCATAAAATACGTCCCACAATTTATTTAAAAGACGGACGGCTTAGAATACGCACCAGTGAACAGCGGAATATAGTTCAACTTGTCCACAATCATGAACACGAACGGCCTGTTCGCTTGGAAGGAGTCAGGTAGGCGTCTTGCCTCGAACTCCGCCGCCGACGCCGCCGCCGCCACCGTCCCTTCCTCTGTCACCTCCACATCAGCCTTCTGCACCACATTCGATATGTAGAAACTGTAGTCAGATATATGCGGGAACTGAGCACTGTGGTCAAACATCAACTTCAAACCCATATCCATTAGAAGTTCCTTAAGATTATCCAATTGGGAAGTAATCTTGAACCTCGGGATCTGAACTTGAACTGTGTCGCGTCCGTTACGCTGGAAAATGTAGAATATGGACTTTAAAGTCACTCTCTTCAGCTGGTCTGTGACTTTGGCCACAGAACTGGATTGGTAGGGAAGGAATATGAGCATGGAAAAACGGTCTCCATCTCCATAGGGAAGTTCTAGGACCTTTGCTTGTAGCTGATCAATGGATGCTAAATTATATTGCCGCATGGAGAACATCATGTTTACATCTCCAACAGGGTTGTTTCTCTCGTCGTAGAAAGAAGTGACTTCAGTTTCTGAGGGCTCAAAGGGAATATTCCACATTCCTTTAAAGTAAACAGCGTCGAGCAGAAGCAGATAGACTCCTTCGATGTCATTTGAATTCACGATTTCTTGGATGGTGTTGTGGGTCGCTTGGCTCACGTAATTATTTATAGTTGTAGCAACGTTGTTGTAGTTGTCGAAAGGTAGGATCATGACGTCGCATACTCCGGTTCCACTCAGTTTTCTATGGAAAGATTCGAGCAACGAAACAGTCTTGTCAACGAAGAGCGCAGAACTTCTCTCCAGTGTGGTCTTCGAGTTGTACACTGTGATCCCTTTCACGATTTCTAGGTACCTGTCGTTGAAGCACGGGTAATGGTGAAGGCGGAGTACTCGCTTCATTTCCGCAAGGGTCTCGTCTTCGGCCCCTAAAGATGCTGTTGTTAGAACAGTCCATAGCGAGAATGGTGACGTGACGAAATGGTTATCGTTTTCCTGTCCCACTCTTTGTATTAAATCCAGAGAAAACTCGTAAACCGCGCGACTGAAACTATGACCGGCCTTTTCGACCGAACACTGCCCTAATATCGGAGGCAGAAAGATGGCCAGCAAGTACAAATAAGTGGCCATTTTGGTCGGCAGCGGACGAATGAATGGAACTACAATGTTTTTATCGGGTGAACTCTGATAAAAGGTCACGGAGTTTGGCATGAATTCCGATTGTGCAGTGTTTGTGCGTGAGATGTTTTTTTTTATCTTATGTAATTACTTTAAGATATTTTTTTAAATAAGTGGGTCAAAACTTGAATTTTTAGAATGTAGAAGCATCGATAAAGCGAAAACGCTATTTCTTTCACTTTAAGGCTCATTCTTCATAACTCGAAATATTTTACTTGATTATGATGAAGCAATAAACTATTACCAATGTGAAGGCAGTAATCCAGTACTATTTTTACCTCCATAGCTCGAAAAAAGATGTTGGCCCTTATAAGTCTAGAAAATAGACATATTGTTTTATGACCTCTATACTTACATTAAAGCAACAGAAACAAACCTCTGTAACTCGAAGAAAATAATAAGACAATACTTTATATTTTTTTTATAATTATCTCTCTAACACAAATTTTCCATTAATTTTACCTCTGTAATTGGAAACCTCTTTAAGTCGAACAAACACCAATACGAACCTCTCTAAGCCGATATAAGCCCCCAATAATGCCCTTGCGATTCGTGTTATGGAGGTTCGACTGAATTACGTTTTGCTAGTTATTTTCGTAAATGGTCGAGCTGAAATTACATGTAACTTCATAAAGATCTATATTGAAGTTTCTTGTTGTTAGCTCGTAGCCAATGTTATACAATATCAAATTTTACTGTTCGTTTGTAATTTCAAAAACCGGCCAAGAGCATGTCGGGCTACGCTCAGTGTAGGGTTCCGTAGTTACTCTTCCGTCACAATAAGCTAAACTGGAGCTTAAAGTGTAGTAAATGGTACCTTTCACCCGAGTTAAACAAATAGGCAAATTTGCATAATCAGTACCTAATTAAAGTAAGTCTTTTTACTATGAAGGGAAAACTTTTTGCGATAACTCAAAAACAGCTAAACTGATCATGTCCGCTATAGTTTTCATTTAATGTCTTTGTTAAGCTCTACTTCCACGATTTTTTTCATATTTTTTGGACCTATGGTTCAAAAGTTAGAGGGGGGGGACACATTTTTTTTTCTTTCGGAGCGATTATCTCCGAATATATTGACTTTATCAAAAAATGATTCTTGAAAACCCCTATTAGTTTTGAAAGACCTTTCCAACGATACCCCAAACTCTAGGGTTGAAGCGAAAAAAAAAAATTCACCCCACTTTACGTGTAGGGGAGGTACCCTAAAAAAAATTAAATTTTTAGATTTTATTGTACGACTTTGTCAGCTTTATTGATTTATATATCCATGCCAAATTTCAGCTTTCTAGCACTAACGACCACGGAGCAAAGCCTCGGACAGACAGACAGACAGACAGACAGACAGACAGACGGACATGGCGAAACTATAAGGGTTCCGTTTTATGCCATTTGGCTACGGAACCCTAAAAAGCAATCTTATTTATAACAAGACCTAGTTTCACGAAACAGGTGTTTTCTAAGAAGAAAATATTTACATAAAACCACTTGAGGAAGATGTATGTAAACAGTTCTAGGAATGCCAGAATGGAATCGTAAATAGATAACGAACAGAGTTATTTAATTATATGGAATAAGTTATGAATCATGAAAAATCGTTGTTAACTCGTATGAGATCATTCATAATATAAAATTCGACGCTGGAAATCCCTGGGCACAAAATATAAGATCCTACAGGATAAATAAAATCATTCCACGTTCAGCAGTCCAGTGGCAGCATGGTTTCATTTCTATAGCCTGTCACTATGCCTGTCACTTTCGCACTTATATACTTGTTAGAACGTGACAGGCATAGTGACAAATGATAAAGCCGGGTCTCTATTGTTTCCCATAAAGTTTTAAGTCATAATGTATTGTTTGTCCGCATTTTCGTTAGTCATAATTTGGTTTTTCTAAGAAACGCGTAACTTTTCAGGATTGCCATAAAACAAACTTAACCTAACCTAACCAATCTATAGGATAACCTAAGGAAATTCCTGAAAAGTTAACGGTTTCAGAGTTATGACTAATGATAATATGACTATCATTACATTATGACTTTCAATAATTATGTCAAACAAAGGGATCCGGATAAAGCCACCTTAGCCCTATGGTTTATTGCTGATGTCAATAGTAAAATTTATAACAATTTCAGTGGAACGTAAGTTGAATCCAGGGATCGGAACCGGTTTTTTGGAAAAACTATGAAATAAACATATATTTCGGTTTATTTTATACTCTAAATATAGGACTCGGTTGTGTTTTTAGATAACGACTTCGTATTATTAGATTGCCCAATTAGAAAGGGAATAATTAACAAAAAACGAAAAAATACCGTTTTCGTTCCCATACAAAAAATACCGGTTTCCGATCCCTGGTTGAATCAAAGTGTCTAGGTGGTAAAATATTACTAGAGAGATAATTAATCAACCCTTTCGCTGACTGACGGTTAAGCGTAGTAGCGAACAAATTATGGAGTGTGGAATTAAGAGGAGTGGCATCTCTTATGGTAGAACTGTTGCAAAAGTGTCCAGCTGTCAGCTATAAATAATAGTTCCAAATCTCTCCAGAGTAGCGCTAGTACTAGGCGTTATTGACGGAGTGAATTGCGCTGTCTATGATTCGATTTTTTTTGTTCAAGTACTCTAGGTATTGTAGCGCCACCTATTTAAAGTTTTTTGATGACACTTTTTGGTACATGGAGATTTCGTTCCTTATCTCCACCTTCCGTAGAACAAACACCCTCGCCTGTCAACGCACTGTCAGAGAATGCGTTAAGGTTGGTATAAGCTTGGTTGGTTGGTTGGTATAAGGTTGGTTGGTTGGTTGGTATAAGGTTGGTTGGTATAAGGTTGTTTGATTCTGACTGACTGGTTCTGAAGCTGCAGTTGCCATCTGAATGGCACCTTCAGAGTATTTACAATAAGAATATAGGTACATAATGGATATATACAGAGGATTACTATAACTAGCTTAAATCTAAAATAGGCCTTAGAAGCATTGTACTGTAAAAGAGATGCGGACTAGCTGAGGTGGGGAATGTAAACGCTCCAGATAGATTCTAATATTATTATATATTTTTTCTTCATAAACGAAATACAATTATGTCGACTAACACAGATGCTTGCAACTTTCAGAATGAAATCGCCTGCAGATCTTTATTCCTTCAGCAGGGCGATAGTTCTGAATTCAAATAATCGTTGCCAGTTATCTATCAAGAAGGTTTCCAACCTTCCCAGTACCAAGGATTCTGGCGGCATTTCTTCGTTGTATCGTAATACCGATACGTTGTGCGATGAAGCCGCCAGCTCTTCGGTCACCGCCCACCGGTTACGTCAACAGACGTGCGCTCAGGAACCTGGAACTCTGGACCTAGAGTTCCCCTTAGAATTCGATCGTCAAAATCTGTCTCATTTTATTAAAGGAACAATTCACCGCTTTGGATTAGGGATGAATTTTAAAAAAAAGTAATGCTTGCACTCTTGCAGATGGATCTGCTGGATAAATGTCTCCATTTCAATGTCTCAAAGTCCCCTCCCTGCATCGGTTCATCATTGAGGGTCGTGGCCACTTCTAGGGAATAGCCTCTCTTTGACAATTTGCCGCCACCTCTTTCTGTCTGTCGCCGAATGTAGGGCACCGTGGAGCGTCACATCAAGGGCTGTACATGAGGAACATGGGGCTGAAGTGGGGGGGCATGAGGGCTGATCTCAAGTACTCAGACAAGTTCCTATATAGTTATTTAATATAATAATTTGTTTACCAACGAAGTTGTTGTTTACCCCTTATGCCAACATTGAACCCGACTCCACGGAATATTTTAAAATGTATGAACCTTAACTTGCCTCATCTGACTAACATATGTATTATCTAAATAAACATAAGCTGCCACCGTCTTGAAGGATTTAACAACTGGAGACGCCTTTAAGAGCTTACGACGAGCTCAACGAGGGGGAGGAGGGGTTTAGGGTCGGCAACGTGCATGTAACTCCTCTGAAGTTGCAGGCGTACATAGGCTACGGAGACTGCTTACCATCAGGCGGGCCGTATGCTTGTTTGCCATCGATGTAGTATAAAAAAAACCCTTTGTCGAAAAGCTCGGCCAATGGTCATATGTATTGATGTATGGACTTACGTTTACCTGACATGTCTATTTGTACGTTACGTAAAAATAGCCATGCATTTGACTTGCCCCTCCCCCGCAAAAATCGGCAGACTTTTTTGTACAGAAAATTACAGTCAAGGCGTCTCCAGTTTTTAAATCCTCCAAGGCCACCGTACGAGAACAATAGTAATTTGGTTTTATAAGTTAGAGTATCTGTTACAACTATTCAGGAGGTTTTTCTGCTTATACATATTTACTGATATTTTTTCTGAAGATAGTCTAAAGCCCCCCCCCCCCCCCCGAATGGGCACCACAGATCACCCGAGGCAGAGGAAGGCCAAAAACGAGATGGCGAGACGACCTGGACTCATTTCGTGGCGACTGGCGGGAGCATGCACAAAGCCGTGACGAGTGGCGGAAAACAGGGGAGGCCCTTGCCCAGCAGTGGGACACAATGTAGGCTATTTAAAAAAAAAAGTCTAAAGCCCAGTAGGTTTATGTTCTTCTCTCTTTCTCACTGAGCGTACGTGTGAGCGAGACAGATGTGCATGCTCGGGATCGCGGATATCTTGTTTTTGAATTTTAATTTGTTGTTTCGCCATCTTACCGGGCACTCCTAAAGGTTATGGCGCCATATGGATCTATTAGCTGGCGCCACTTTTTGATATTTAACAAATTTAACACATATCAGTAAAATAATAAGTATCAAAGTCATATGGCGTTCTAAAAGCTTTAATCATGTGTCGAAAGATCATTTTCATTTAATTATTTATTGCATTCCATGGTATATACAGATGTTATCTTAAATTAAATTGTCACATCATGGACCCTGAGTAGGGTATAGCAAGTTAACCTTATTATCTAAATACTTAAAATTACCTCACAAAACATATTATTACCTATTGCCTAATATCTAAATTTAGTAGTCTACGTATACTTCCGAAAATAATTTAAAATACATTACAATCATTCGTTTTGCAGTCACAGTAAATAATAGTTATTCAATGTAAATAACTATACTAATAATAACAATACGGATTAATATATTATATAAAACATGCAGTGATGTCTAACAAATACTTAATAATAATAATCGAATTTATAATGTCGCGTGTCATACTAACACTAAGTTAAAATAATAACTAGCGAGTAATTAGCTTTAAGGTCCGACCGAGAACGCTTTTTTTGTCTCGACCGAGACCGAGATTCAATCGGATTCTCGGCCGAGACCGAGACCGAGACCGAGAATTTATAAAATAGAAAAAAGAGACGAATTTTGCACTAAAAATGCTTTTATAATCGAAATTCGGAGATTTATAAGAAAAAGTTATCATAATCAATTCGTAGCGCTATTAAATAGTACTTTTAGGGTTCCGTAGCCAAAATGGCAAACTTCGAACCCTTATAGTTTTGTCATGACCTTATGTCTGTCGGTCTATGCGTATGTCACAGCTAGTTTACTCAAAAACTATACGATATATTTTATAACCAAATTTGGAACATAGGTGTAGATTTATTGTGTATATCGCTTCTTAGTTAAAAAAAATCGTTAAATATATTTTCAAATATATACTCCATATAAATGTAACTAAAAGTTTAAAAAAATCATGTGGCTCATCATTAGATAGGTCTTTAAAAATACATAAAGGTTGCTAAAAACGTTTTTTTGATTAAGTAAATACTTTTGGAAATAATCCCTCCAAAAAAATTGTGTGATCCCCTCTTAACTTTTACGGAACTTAACCGGGAGAGCAAAACCATTTAAAAATATCTGAATAATAAAGCTTAATAAGCAAATAATGTTTCAGGATTTTTTTTTGAATATTGTTTGTTAAACCATTTAAGAGTTATAAAAAAAACTGATCTTATTAAAACGACGAAAGTGCCACTAACATACGCTCTTTTGCTTGTACGGCTTTTTTGTAATGTATGAAGGTACGGAACCTTCCATTATGCGTGGTCCGACACGCACTTGGCCGGTTTTTTCAGTACGGATGTGCACAAAAAGAGGTACAATAACAATAAACAATACACAATACAAACAATAAAGTAACCCAAAAAATCCGCCACTGGTGTCGATTTGTATTTACCTACTGCTTTGCTTTTTCCCGTTAACACAAATATATTTAGTATCAAAATATCCAGTGTCATCCACTCACAACAAGTTAATCTAAGTTACATCCCGATAACAATATACACTCATTTATTCATCAATAACAACAACCATAAAACGAAAAGATACAAATGAACAAGTCATTACTTGCAACCGCGCCTATCCGATCGCAACACTTAGTATTTGATAAGTGATTGGCTTTAAATGTGGGTGCGAAACCAATCAAAATCACAAAAAACGTCACACCAACCGGGCGATGCAACCAACGGGTGGCTTAGACCCCGGAGCTCGTGCGCGGAAAATTCAAATTCACCAATGATAACTCATTGCCTAGTCTCGGTCTCGGCAAGAATCTCGGCCCATTTTGGCCGAGAGTCGAGACCGAGATCTCGGCTCGATTTTTGGCCGAGAATGCCGAGACTGATACCGAGACCGAGATCTCGGTCGGACCTTAATTAGCTTAATAATAATAATGTCAATTACGTCTTTGCAATAACCCAGTCTCATAAGTCTCATTGTCCTTCCAAACTTCAATCCATAGACCGTTATACTGTTCACTTTACTACAATAGTCCCAATGCCTGTTGCGACCGTCGACCGGTTCATGGGTGTCTATTGTTGCGCCCGTGAAGGGGTTCCAGCAAGAGGCCTCTACGTGTTGGATTTATATCCCCACGCAAGCCTATCAAAAGACCGGGATTTATAGGCCCGTGAAATCCAAGGAGATACAATAATGTCAATTAATTAAATCATTCCATTACATTGAGATAAAGGTAAAAAATAAAAGGTAAAAAAAATAAATTAGGTAAATACTTATTCGTTATCAGATGTCATAAATTCTTGATATGAATAGAATGATTTACTAATTAACCACGATTTGAGCTTTCAAGATCTTTAATACAATCAGAGATTTTATTATCTAATTTTTCTTTACCTCCTGCTCGATAATGCCAAATTATATATCATGCAAACCTTACCGAAAGCAAATCATTATAGCCCTTGGCTTTAGCCGGGTAATGTTGTATTGAATTTCATTATAACCCGCCGGGTTAAAATGTGATTTCACTTCTCATAGTTCTTGTTGTAATGTGTTTAAAGTCTAATTTCGTAAAGCCCGTAGGGCGGCACACGCGGCGCGGCGGGCGCCGCACTGATTTGTATATTTATTTATTCAAAATCGTACTGCAGTGGCAGCATGGTTCCATTTTTATCGCTTGTCACTATGCCCGTCACTTTCGCACTTACATACTTGTTAGAACGTGACAGGCGTGGTGACAAATGATAAAGAGCCGACCATCTTAGCCCTACTGGCCAGTGGCCACCACAAGCTGAATATTGTTTATGAATAAATAAATAAAAATATAACTTTGTCTTTCCACAATTGGACAAATGTATCAAACATTCATTTTCATTTTTGATTTATTTTAATAAAATATTGTTTCTAGTAGCCTTCGTTTTTTTTATTGTCTCGGTAAGAAAAGTAGAGTATACTCCTCGGATATAAAGCTGTTTATGTCTTGGGCGCGCTTGAATCCCTCACTGCACTCAGGACTCAGTCTTAAATCCCTCGTATAGCTCGGGAATGAACTAATAACCCCCTCCGTCCGCTCCGGAGTTAAATCTGAGTCCTTCCATACGTTCAGGATTCAGTATTGCGCCCGTGACATAAAACAGTACTTTATCCTCTTGGTGTATAATCTACTATTATTGACTGGTAATAGGGCCCGTTTTTATAAATAGTTAATTTAGGTTCTGGAAGTGCTAGTTGTCTATTTCGACGTGCGCTTTTAACATATTGGAAGTTAGATATGTGTTTTCTTACAAATAGTCCAATGTCAAAATGTCCAATGTAAATGCATGGCAAGGTAAGAAGCTTTAGGTTATATAATAAAGTGTGGTCGGCAGCTTTCTGGTTGTCGGATATTGGTTATAATTATAACTCGTACGCATTTTTTTGTGCTATAAATAGATCTTCGACGTCTGTGCTATTCCCCCATAAGATTACTCCGTACCGTAATCATGCATAGGCATATGCGTGTAAATGTAATAGATGGCAGTAAATGTAATGTGGCTACAAAATTTCCTTTGACAATACACCTCTATTTCAAATTATCTTTAATACGACGTTATGAGTTAAAAAAAGTAGTGATACATTATTTGCTGAATTATTTTATATAAAAAATAAGAATCGTCCATTTTTTATAAAACCTATGAAAGTGTGTTCATTAAAGCCAAAACCCTAACCCTTTTCCAGGCCGCACCAATCTACAAGGTTTTCCCAAAAAAGCCAAAATTCCAATTAATCCAGCTTTGATGATTCATTTGAAGACAAGTAATATTTCCTGAAAGTGTAATCTAATTTGAACCTTAAATCGGAATGCTAAAGTTGAAATTCTAATGGCGGGTGTGTGGTCGATAAATCGTACTATGCCTGGAAAAGGGTTAAGAGGCTGTCAATACCCAATGTCCTTGAAATTGATGTTACTTAAACAGTTTTTTAAGAAAGACTATTTGTTTTAGTCAAGTAAGAAAAATATATGTTCATATTAATTATATTTCAAAGACCGTGGTTGTACTCGATACATGATTGAACGAAATCGGCTCGATAGAAAATAATTGCAAAGATTGGTCTTAAAATCACAATTAAACGGTTCTATGTCTTTATTGTTTTGACTTATGGGTCTGCAATTAAAATCACAATTACAAAACATTTATATCTAAACCGCTGTTGAGTAAAATATTACACTAATAATGCACTTTTTTTTATTTAAATATTTTTCTTATTATTCCCTTGCCCAGGCCCAGTAACATGCGACAGTGCTATCTCATTTACTCCGATACAAATAGACAGTGTGCGCGCTTTAGGTATTGACAGCCTCTTAACTTAATACCCTCTGATTATGTGGTCGTATCAAAAATACACGCTGGATAGACTGTGTTTTTACTTGATTGTTTCAATAGAGCAATGTATGTAGATAATGAAGATATTATTTTCCTGTTTCCAATTTAGTCCGCTGCAAATTTAATTGCCATATGTCAACCGCCCGGTGACAGCTACGCAGGAAAAACGAATTGTTAAAGTTACAAGTATTCGCGAGGTCACCTACTTGACTTTGACGGCATGACGTCACCAAGATAGACATTATGTCAATATTTACACTTCATCATCCTTCCTTCATTCTCCTTCTGTCTAGGAGCTTAATTCACTTCAAATAATCAACCAAGTTTGACATCTGATATAATATATGTAGATATGGAGATCAAGACCTATCAGATAATGAAAAAAAAAATCTATACCTAGTTATCGAACCGTGTAGTTAAAATAAATGGACAAAAACTGCAAGGTGGTAGGTAACCAGTTTTATTTACATCCTAAAATACATCTATGTGCATTCACTTTATTTATTATCGAAAAGTAGTAAGTCAAGATGGAATCATTTTGATTTTGAACCTACTACGTGGCTGATAAAGTCAAAATTTAAATGCATGTTTAAGCGCCAGTGCATTAGGTTATTTATTTTCACAAGGACTTACGTAGTTTCAATATGAAATCTGAAATGAACTTTATTGTTAATAGTCATACGATAGTTATTTGTCAAATTGTAATCGGATATCATGTTCTGTTTCCAAATTATATTGCTTTGTTTGGTGCTGAAATTTTATCTCAATTCATAAGGTCATATGTGGTTTCAGTGTGAGTTATAAATTTGAACCTAATGCCTGTGGTTCAAGGTTGGTTGTTGAGTGTGTGATAGTGAAATGTTTTTGCGAATAAATTCTGTCGTATTGATTTGTCATTTGAAATTATTAGCATTCTTATGTCAATAAACCGGGTTGCCAATGTCACGCACTGCGATTTTTAAAGTGGGAGTTTCTTTGGAATGTTCGAGTATTCTTATTTAGGTAGTAGTCAGCATCAGATAAAGGTAAGTGGGCCAGATTTACAAAATGACTTCCATACACCTTCATTATTGAGGGAGAAAGAGCGTGTGTACATCTTTTTGAACACCTCGCCTGCTCAGCTTCTGCTGCTGATTGCTCCCAGCCCAGTCGGAATATTTCATTACATGTTTGGTTAGATTCAGGCACATACTAGGAATATTCTAGTGTCTAAAATTAAATAGTCACTATTAAAATGATACATGGAGACTGCTTTTTTGATAGATCAAAAACCCCAGGCTTGGCTAAAATCAAGTTTGATTCAAGACTTCTTACCAAAATGTTTTTAACCACTGCTAAACATCGACTGTTTTTGTGGGTAAAACCCGTGCAGCGAAGTCGACAAGCTCGAAAGTAGGTCAACCGAAGAAACCTGGACGGATGGCAGCCCTGTGATAACCTCTCAATCGTTTAATATATCAGGAGGCAAACAGCAACAATCACGGGGCGTGGTGTCTCTCAACCGCACCGAGCTGTGAAATTGATTAGACATGCGGCCTAACGGGGCGCGCTTCAGAGCTACTTGCTATTCCAGTCTGCCCCACGCCTCGACACAGAAACGTCCTACAGTACCTAACTGTTTACTCTCGTCTCTTTACGACCAGTTTGCTCCTTGCGAAAGACACTATCTAATCTCCCCTAATAAACTAAAGGACGAGTTTATCACAAAAATTTAAGCAACAAGCAAACAAGCCGCGAAAGAATTCACTGTGCGTAGGGCTTTTAAAAACGTTATCGCTCATGATATAAACACAATAACAACAGTTCTCGAGTCAGTCAACAACAGTGCCTCTTCTGTAGCGGTCAAAAATGAGACGCGCCGTTTTTTTGATAAGTTTTTGCTGTTACTCGTTAGCGAAGAACTGCGATGAGCGGTCCGTTACCGCGTACTACAAAAAGCCTATTTATGAGTTCTCAACCGGGCTTTTGGACAGAGTTTCCCAAGAAACGGATGGTCATTTCGTCTGTTCACCGATAAATCCGTGGCTGCAGCTCGTGAACCTCGCACAAGGCGCCCATGGAGCTACCCTCAAGCAGATCTGGAAGGTGACCGGACATGGGAAGCCATGTATGCAACGGACTTTGAGAAAAACCCTGAACAGCTTATACGGGGAAGGGAAGGACTATAAATGCCAAAGTTTAGTGATAATAGATAAATATTTAGCAGTGAAAAAGAATTTTAAAAGAAGAGTTGAACGATCAAAAACAGTTAAAGTGGCATCTTTAGATAGAGATACTCCTTATGACTCTGCAGATGAAGCTAGTGAAATTATAGAAAGAGCTACTGGTGTTGGGAATAGTATAGACCCATTCGAGTTCAAGCTGACTTCTCTGATGTTGGCTGATGTGGCCACGTTTAAAGCTGCTTGGCGGCAACCCTTCGATCCTGGATTCACTGCTGTACAGCCTTTCTACCACGGAAACGTTAAACTGGGCGAAGTCAATATGATGTCCAGCATAGGATACTTCAACTACATTAACTTAACAGCCATTAATGCCGAAGTTTTGGAACTTCCATGCATTGACAAAAGGCGTTCTATGCTCATATTTCTACCCACAAACGGAACCATCAAAGATTTATTTTTCCACATGAAACGAATAAGGATAGCTACTATTTTCAATCTTTTCAAGAAATCCAAAAACAAATTAGTGGTTTTAAGATTGCCTAGGTTTAAGATAAGCAGTGAAATAATGAACTTACCGGAGCTGATCAGCGATATGGGGGTGTCGTATATTTTTAAGATTAACGGTAATCTTAAAGGTATAACTGATTTCCCGATACGAGTGAATAGGATGAAGCAAGTGGTGGAGATAGAGGTGACAGAGGAAGGTGTGGCGGCTGATATAGTTCAAAATCTAATTGATCCGGACGTGGAACCGATGAAGTTTGAGGCAAACAGACCGTTTGCCTTTATGTTGGTAGATAAACCGACAGAAATCATATTATTTGCTGGAGTATACTCTATCCCATCAGTGTTCTAATTATAGATGACTGCTACCTACGTAATGAAAGGATTAAAATACAGTGTTGGTTTATGAAACGAGCTAAAAGTGAGTTTAATAAAAAACATCACACGAGTGTTTTGATGCTTAATTATGTACAGTTACATACAATTATCTACACACATATTATAAGCTCTGTTTGATGCGTTCAGGAACCGCATGTTGCGACCACCATTGCGGCATTTGATTCGGATAAAACGTCATCGCTACAGAAACTAAAAACCGGGCAAGTGCGAGTCGGACTCGCGCACGAAGGATTCCGTACCATTATTTATAAAAAAGGCAAAAAAATTATGTTTGTTGTATAGGAGCCCTCCTTAAATATTTATTTTATCCTGTTTTTAGTGTTTGTTGTTATAGCGGCAACAGAAATACATCATCTGTGAAAATTTCAACTGTCTATCACGGTTTTTGAGATACAGCCTGGTGACAGACGGACGGACAGACGGACGGACAGACGGACAGCGAAGTCTCAGTAATAGGGTTCCTTTTGACCCTTTGGGTACGGAACCCTAAAAATGAGATTAAATTCCGTTGTTTTCAAGGATGTTAATGTCATCATTAAATAGATATTGACGTTATTATTACGTAATAATAACAATTTCAGAGTTTTTCTTAAAGAAAATAGTTTATATTTATGCTGGTCGTAATTTGTGGTTATTGAACGCCTTGTAGAGGGTTTATGATATGTGCGAAGGTAATAGTACATTACGATAAAAGTGCGAAAATTAAGAAATTCGAAATGAGTGGCGATAAATTAAAACACGACCGAAGGGAGTGTTTTAAATCGACACGAGTTGCGAATTACCTATTCGCACATGTATCGTACAACGTTTTACAGTACATATGGCCCTTTAAATGTCCGACACAGTAACGTAATATGCTAATTTTCGCACTAGTGGGGTAAAATAGCACCATATGTACTGTAAAATAATTTAAGTGTGACTTTCGACTGTGTTGCAATGGAACGTTAATTTCCTAGTCGTGTGTAGTGAAGTATATGTCGTGTTCCGAGACTACGAGGTCTTTGTAATGACCTAAAAGTTTATTACTTACTATTCAGGTCTTCTTTTTAGGTTACAACTTTACCTTGAGTATTTACTAGTGGATCTCTATGTTAATCGTGTTGAATCACAGTGAGTAGACATAATGAAGTAGGTAAGGTGTATTCTGTACCCCTAGTGTAAATAAATTCGATTTCCAAACGTGACGTACGCGTTTGCGTTTAGTCTCATTTTGTATTGGATTTCGAAAGAGCGCGCCAAGCGGGACGTTGTGGAAACTCAAAATCCTATACAAAATGAGACTTAACGCAAACGCGTTCGTCACGTTATGATGATGTCGATCAAAGTTACACTAGGGGTACGGGTAATAAAATAGAACGACGAAAAAAAAACATTTAAATGTTGTCGGAAAACTCCCAAAAAGACACTTATTACAACGGAACATGATTGATTTTTAAATGATTTTCGGAACCCAATTTCCGAAATTACTCGACTACATCAGAAAATTATTTTTTCTTAGGTTCTTTTATTATTTATCTATGTCTGTATTATATTACCACAACTTCACAGTATATTATATTAGTGGGCCGTATTTTTATTTGTTGTCGTATTATTTTTTTGTTATTATTGTATAATATTTGGCTGCTTTGAAAAGTTCCTTATTCTGGGAATAATCAATGAAATCATAACTTGTTTCGAAAAAAAAATATAATTGAGTTAAAATGTTTACGAGTACGTTTACGTAACTTAGAGGAAGATTTTTAGGACATAAATGGTTGACGACCGTTCTGGCCTAGGGGGTAGTGACCCTGCCTGTGAAGCCGATGGTCCCGAGTTCGAATTCCGGTAAGGGCATTTATTTGTGCGATGAGCACAGATATTTGTTCCTGAGTCATGAATGTTTTCTATGTATTTAAGTATTTGTATATAATATATATCGTTGTCTGAATACCCACAATACAAGCCTTCTCGGCTTACCGTGGGACTTAGTCAATTTGTGTAAGTATGTTCCTATAATATTTATTATATTATTTATTTATAAAGGTGAAATTGAGCTTATATTGTACAGAATAGGGAACTCTATCTTTCCAACAAATTATATCGAAATCTGAGGGCATATTGCGAATAATGAAGTTCGCAAATTGCGGCCATCTTTCCCCGTCACTCTAATTAGAAAAAAATGCCCGCAATTTGTGAACTTCGATGATCGCGGTAGGCCCTCTGACGTAAAAATCGATACCAGCTAAAAAACTTGCCTAAAGTAAAAATATTATTTATTAATAAACAAACGTCATCTTATGTTAATTTAAGAATGTAATGCTTATTGATAGCCAATTGATCTTGAATCAAAATGTTATATACCTATTCATCTTATATGCTACTGTTAATTTAAGAATATAATGTTTATTGATCGTCAATTGACCTCGAATCAAAACTTTGTATACTTATCTGTAGGTCTATCATTCAACTCAGGCGCAGCCGGTGAGTACAGTATAGAAGTTGTGCGAAAGTTCCCTAGATAAAGATTTTATTATTATTAATTATTTGAAAAAATTATGTACTAACAACACGTAGCTGACCGAGTAGCCGAGTACAGTGGCGAGAGAGTGCCTCGCTCGGCCGAGTGCTTGGTTCGGGTGTACTTTGTGACGAGCACTGCCTAGTACTCGGCCCAGCAATAAGAGCGAGTCACTCGGACCTTGTTTTGTTTACTAGGCCGAGTGCCCGCCCCCGTACTCCTTTCAGGATACCTCGCAAGATGTCCTCGTATGATGGCATACGATACTTGCCAGTAGTGTTCGGCGAGTGGCGATATTTTTTCTTTTTGACAAAAGATGCGAGTATTTATCTATCTGCAGAAATGTAAATTTTGATTTAAGTTTTTTATATGTATGTAACCAGTGTGTAAACGCCATACGATAAATAAATCAATGTTGACGGACTGACGAATCTCTCGAAAGTGAACTGGCTCGTTAGGAAAAGCAAAGTGCGTGTAAACATCTGAGGGCCTACCGCGAACCACGTTCGACGTGTTGCCTCTCTGTCGCACTTGTATATTCATACGTAAGTGTGACAGGGAGCCAACACGTCGAACGTGGTTCGCGGTAAGCCCTCTGCTCACCCATCCTACCACACCCTACTCTCTCGGCCGAGTACTAATTTGCCGTCTCGCCACTGTACTAGGTACGTGTGATGTGATCAATACATTAGTATTGATGGTTGATGCAAAAATCAATTCAAAATATTAGTATTGGCGCTAAAACTCGGCAGCCGAGTTTTAGCGCCGGTATCTTCTCGGGGCTGTGGTCTAGGGTTAGAATCTGTGGCAGTTTTTCACATTCATAAGTGCATTGTAAAATATAAGAAAGCATTCTCTTAGTCCATAATGAATTATGATAACTTCTTTCTAACCACTTCAGTTCATCAGTTGTGTATAGTCTATTTTTTTATCCCGTAGACTAAAATGACATTTCATGTGTTGCTGGTTTTTTACGTCTTATAAATAGTGATGTGCTACAACCGGTACTAACCGAAAATAAACTATTGGGAGTTACTTATATAGGCATGTACGAGTAACACCATTTTGAGGCATTTAGAAAGTTTATATCCAGGTCTAAACACAATATTTCTAATATTTAAAAGCGATTTTATTGTAAGATTAACAGTCACCTTGAAGCTCATAATGCAATTTTTAAATGTTTGAGTGGAGTAGTGAGTAGATTTTATTAATTGTTTGTTTTGGATCTAAAATTAATTTAATATTTATCGGTTATTCACAAACCGAAATCAAAGACTATTTGTTTTAAGCTGGTCACATTATTTCTGCGTTTGACATTTGTGGTTGTCATTTTAGTCTACGGAATAAAAGAACAGACTATAGTTGACCTACACACTATTCCTACTTATGTAGGAACTTATTTAGTTTTACGACGCTTTACAATGTTCAAAAAGTCTAACCTTTAAAAATACCTGCGGGCGTGAGATGGCAAAGGTTTATCAACTTAATACTAGACCTTGAAATTGAAACTGACAAACACTGCCATTGTCATGCTATCAAATCGATAAGCGTGACCATCATACGCCAGCGTTTAACAGTAAGTATTAATATTATATTTGTTAAATGTATGAGGATATTAGATACTCATAAATGCACTGCCTTGGATATATCTATGTATTATTAATGTATTTATCGCTAATGTATATTTCATTTGTTATATGGTTATATGCGAAAAACGTGTTGAAAATAGGTAATTACTACGAAAACTGTTATTCAAATATGTTTTTGTATTTAAGTATCATTGTATTAAAGGTATTTGAGATTGAAAATGTGGTGACTATACCTATCACCTTGGATAATATCACCTGATCAATCAAACTACCTATTAATTTAGTAAATACATTTTCTACAGGCTGCCAACGCTTATATTTTAAGTAATTTTAGTTATGATAACGCTTATTTATAATAGTTGTTGTTTTCGTATAAATCGAAACAAAATAAAAGTGAATTAAATTGATTTTTTTTCTAATTAATTTGTTGTATCCACCTGTCTTTGTTGTCACCTTTATTCGTGAGATCGATAAAATTTGGTATTTCGTAGTTTTATCCGCCCATAATGAGGAGTTCTTCAAACAAGCCAAGTTTTATCATTAATAAGTGGCGTAGCAGATGGCGCTAGCATAAGTAGGTAGGTTTTCCCGTTAAACCATAGATTTGTGGCAAATTATTTTTTTAGGCTCTTTAAACCAAAACTTATAAAACAGAACTAGACCCAGGGGAAACCTTGTTTATGAACTGGCCCTAAAATTACCCTCAGTTTATCGGATAACGTTAATCGTGGGTCGATCTTAAGAATTAAAAAAAATTGTAATAAAATGTGTGATTAGATTAAGGAACCTTTGGGGCGCAAATTCAATTCGCACTTGACTGATTTTTATAGTAACTCGTCCTTAATGGATGAAGAACAAAATTTGATAACATTTTAAACCGTTTTGTGAAGCCTATTTTTTAATTATATAACTTAACTGTCACTAATTTATTACACGCATATATGCATAAATATTTATACTATTTCTATAGTATTACGTTAATAAGGTACAGGTCATATGTAATTATGTTAATCATGCTATTCAGATCCAGACATAAACATACATATTAATAGTGTGCGGTGCGGGTAATCAAATAGACATAAAACTGACTGATGTCAGCGACACTTATAATTCATTTGAATATCAATATATCAATGAGTACTAACGCAAAGAATGGCGGCACCCATTACGTCATTTGTTACGTCTCTTGGGTCAAGCTCAAGTTCTATGTGTAAAATGTCTATCCCGCGAAAACACGAAGCTGACGCTTGGAGCGTCGAGCGTAAGAAACAAATGTATGACTTTCGGTACAAAGGCGCGCTGTAATTTGAAGTGAAAGTTTTCAGGCTCAATACTGAAAGACTCACAGGCCAATTCAAATGTACACTGATATTATAATGGCATCTAACTGATGTCATTCAAATTTCACATGTACATGTATTGGCGCAGGCGAGCCACACGATAAGTAAATAACATCCATCAAATATCATTCTGCCGTCAGTGTACGTTCGAATTGGCCTGTGAGCGTCAAGCAAATTTGCTCGCAGTTGCAAATAGGTATGACCAGGTGTTGCGAATGCAACTTATTATTATATAAAAATCAATGCAGTAGCTAAACGCAGCCGTCGGGCTCGGCTAGTATTCGGAGGCTTTTTAAAAGCACCAATAGGAGCGCTCCACATATTCTGTATCACGGCCAATTAGAAGCATCTAAATTTAAACTACCTTTTTGTACTGATCATATATTGCAAATCACTCTTTCATCATCCTCCATACTATCAACACCTACTTTCTACATTGAACCGTTTTGACAAGAACCCTTGTAAACCAGTACCCTTTGAAAGATTATACTTCGCCTCATTATAAATCGAAGTTTTATTTAAGTCGTCGAGATCCTGACCTGCACGGCGGCTACACCAGGGAATGAGATTTAAGACCTAAGTATTTGCAGAAAAAATATTTGTATTTTTTAGATGTGTGCGGATTTATTATTTCAATAACGGAACAATAAACAAACATAATTTAAAATAATATTCATCAATATTATATGTATAGTATGTATGTGTATGTATATGTATGTATGTATGTGTGTCTTATATTTATAGTGTGTATTTATGTGATATATTATGTAGTTTATAAGTATATTAGTTTGCTTTTCTTTTTAATTCATTGACTTTTTTTCTCTCTCTCTGCACCAATTGTGTCTCTGTTTGGCCCTATGGTTGACTGGTAGATAATGCCATTTGGCATTAAGTCCGCCATTTGTACATTGTTGTATATATTTTGTGAAATAGAGTTTAAATAAAATAAAGTAATTTCTAAGATGACAAGATTTGATGAGTAGACTTAGATGTACATAGATCTAGTGGCTCTGAGAGCTGTAAACCTGGTCGTTTTGCTATTTTGAAAAATAAAAAAATACTGATACGACAAAAAATTCCATATAATTATCGACCCTGCACACAAAATTTTACTAGAATAACTTGAAAAATGCGACCTGTAGAGTAAAACAGATGGACATACGAAATCATTTTTGGCTAAGCTGAAACGACGCATCGCTTGCGTGTCGCGCTCGCACGCTCAAAAAGGGTTCAAGTGTCTTAAATTAGGCAACCCGGTGAGAATCGATCTAAGAAGCCCCTGGCTCGTTACTGATAATTTCAGACTTACAATTATTCTTTACGGCCATTTTTCTGGACAGCAGCATTGCGGGCTGAGATCACGCTCCAAGAATGTATTCTCATATTCTCATTACGTGTCTGACTTTATTGTGGTACCATTGTGAACTCAATTAGACCAATTAACGACCTTATTGCAGTGAGGTAAGCTTTAAATGTAGTCAGTTATATGATGCAGTTAGTACTAAGGTCAGACCTCGTGACGGCTCATAAAAGTCTACCTATTGTTCACGGCTATTCAACAATCACTTCACTTTATCTGAACCAGTTCAATTCGGCACTGTACTAATTACACTTTATTATTATAAGGCCCACCCATGTAACACACTATTCGTCGGACACTTTTTAGGGTTCCGTAGCCAAATGGCAAAAAACGGAACCCTTATAGATTCGTCATGTCCGTCTGTCTGTCCGATTCTGTCACAGCCACTTTTTTCCGAAACTATAAAAGCTATACTGTTCAAACTTGGTAAGTAGATGTATTCTATGAACCGCATTATGATGTTCACAAAAAAAAAAAAAAAACAATAAATTTTGGGGGTTCCCCATACTTAGAACTGAAACTCAAAAAATCTTTTTTCATCAAACTCATACGTGTGGGGTATCTATGGATAGGTCTTTAAAAATGATATTGAGGTTTCTAATATCATTTTTTTCTAAACTGAAAAGTTTGCGCGAGAGACACTTCCAAAGTGGTAAAAAGTGTGTCCCCCCCCCCGTAACTTCTAAAATAACAGAATGAAAAATCTAAAAAAAATATATGATATACATTGCCATGCAAACTTCCACCGAAAATTGGTTCGAACGAGATCTAGTAAGTAGTTTTTTTTTAATACGTCATAAAAATTTAAAATAAAAAATTTTTTCATCAAACCCATACGTGTGGGGTATCTATGGATAGGTCTTCAAAAATGATATTTAGGTTTCTACTATCATTTTTTTCTAAACTGAATAGTTTGCGCGAGAGACACTTCCAAAGTGAAAAAAATGTGTCCCCCCCCCCCTGTAACTTCTAAAATAACAGAATGAAAAATCTAAAAAAAATATATGATATACATTGCCATGCAAACTTCCACCGAAAATTGGTTCGAACGAGATCTAGTAAGTAGTTTTTTTTTAATACGTCATAAAAATTTAAAAAAAAATTTTTTTTCATCAAACCCATACGTGTGGGGTATCTATGGATAGGTCTTCAAAAATGATATTTAGGTTTCTAATATCATTTTTTTCTAAACTGAATAGTTTGCGCGAGAGACACTTCCAAAGTGAAAAAATGTGTGTCCCCCCCCCTGTAACTTCTAAAATAACAGAATGAAAAATCTAAAAAAAATATATGATATACATTACCATGCAAACTTCCACCGAAAATTGGTTTGAACGAGATGTAGTGAATAGTTTTTTTTTAATACGTCAATAAATTAAAAAATTTTTTTTTTCATCAAACCCATACGTGTGGGGTATCTATGGATAGGTCTTCAAAAATGATATTTAGGTTCCTAACATCATTTTTTTCTAAACTGAATAGTTTGCGCGAGAAACAGTTCCAAAGTGGTAAAATGTGTGTCCAAAGTGGTAAAATGTTGAACAAGATCTAGCAAGTAGATTTTTTTTTAATACGTCTTAAATGGTACGGAACCCTTCATGCGCGAGTCCGACTCGCACTTGGCCGCTTTTTTTTTATGAGATAGGCAGGCGTTTGACCACGATCTCACCTGATGGTAAGTGATGATGCGATCTACGGTGGAGCACGCTTACCTATGAGATACCTATTTATCCTAGCCTTGAAGAGACCTAGATTGTACTCATGCGGAAACACAGACTCGGGCAGGGCATTCCACTCCTTGGCAGTTCGCATAAGGAATGTTGAAGCAAAACGCTTCGTGCGTATTTGTGGAATACCTACCATGAAGCGATGCCGGAGTGCCGATTGTCTGGTAGTCCGATGGTGAAATGGGGACGGAGGAATAAGGTTGTGCAGTTCCTCGGCACACTCTCCGAAATGTATCCTGTAAAAGATCGTTAGGCTGGCAACCTTGCGACGATGCTCCAGACTTTGGAGTCGAGCATTCGTTAGATCGTCATCATTAATGATTCTCTTGGCTCTCCTCTCGACTGACTCGAGCGCCTCAAGCTGGTATTTTGCTGAACCATCCCACAGATGTGAACAGTATTCCACACACGGTCGCACTTGTTCTAGGTAAAGGTCGAGCAGCTGCCTAGGTGTAAAATACTGCCTCACCTTGTTGAGGATGCCCAGCTTTTTTGCTGCTAACTGTGCTTTCGACTCGATGTGCGGACTTTCCTCTATGTTTTGGTGAGATGGACTGAGAAAGTATTATTACCATATTCTATTCTGTGCCCATCAGTGCTGGCCTGGGGGTCTAGTCAAAATGATAATGATTAATAGAAAATGCCTATCAGAATTTGGAGGATGTATGAAAATATTCACGTGGCTTTATACGCGGTGCAGCATCTGTCATCCCAAAATGTGTTTTTTTCGTTTGGCGTTAGTCGATCTACATTTGTCTTCTTGGAAACACCCATCCCCATTTGTCCCCTGAAAGACGTGTCATTCAATTTAATGTTTTTTGAATAGACAAGCAATTCATCCGTATCGGAGTGGATCAGATAAAGAATCGGCAGTATTGGATTACATTGACAAAGGCCTTTTTTGTGTAGGAAAAACCCAATTTAAACTGATTAAAATTTCCTTAACCATATCCACGTTAACTATGTACATTGGATACCTACTGGAAGGAGAAAAGATTAAGTATCTATTTTAATAGTTAATAATAATAATATTCTTTATTGTACACCAAGTTTAAAGTTAATCGTTAAGAGTTAATAGTTCACTAGACTTATATTGACCGGGATATGGACCGTGATAACGTTTTGTATTGTTTTCGAGCTCCCGATATTTAGACGTATGTAACTGCATCTTGTTCACGGGTAACTGGAGATAGCGGAACTTGAAGACAATGCAAAAGTAATCACTGTCCATATCATATTATATATGACATGAATATTGACATGAATGTAATTTGTAATGCAATCGTATGTTGTGTAATAAATAAATCTGAATCTGAATCTATCCCGGTCAATATAAGTCAAGTATCTACTCGTATTTTATTGTCTGCCAGTCTGTTGAGAGGAATACTAACACTTGGAAGCCGATACCAATAAGTATATACTATACACAAATTATTGAGTTTGTGCAGAACTCTGCATAACTGCGGCTTGGTCCGACTTTAATTGATTTTTTCTAATCGTCGACTGTAATTATTAAATTAAAATTTCGTATACCAAACTATAATTGCGTACTTTTCATGTATAGGCTCCCAGCTCAAGTCAACTGAAAGAAAAATTGACCAATCACGTGCCACCCCGCTCCCATAGAAAAGACTAAACTAAAGGGTCGCGCGTTTGTCTACAATTTTATCTTCTGAGATACTTACCAATTGACTACTTGACTGTTTTTTGTAAATAATGTCAAACGACCTTGATTTTCCTGAGGATCAAATCTCTATATAGGACTCATGGCATTTAAGCAACACAAAGGTCAGAAATGAGAGTTAAAGTCTGACGCTCGCACTCGACGATTGAAACGCCTCTAACAAAATGATTAGGTGATGTGACGTCACATCATATAAGTCTGTCCTAAACCCTAAATGTATGGAAGATCAAGGAAATTGCCATTTTGACCCTGAAATATTGCGTTACGTGTATAGTTGTCATACAATTTATTTTTCAATAAAATGTTAGCAATCGAATTCCATTTTCTTTTCTATTTTTGAAAGACAAATAAAAATTTTTTTTGATAGGTTACTTGTATTTTTTTATAATCTCAATATAATTTTTTTAATTCCACTTTTTTTATAATGGATGGCTCATTTTCTATCCATTTAACTAAATTTTGTTATAATATTCAACATGCGTCAAGTACCCAATTTTCATTAATTATTTAGGTTTTATAGTAAAAAAAGTATTATTTTAGATGACTCGTAGAAAAAGTATTGGATACAATGGGCTCCACGGAAGACCATGCAGCGCTGTAGCATATACAGGGTGATTCATGAGACGTGGGCTGGACTAAGCCTACACAATCAGTAAATGTTAATGAATCGTTCACCATCATATTTAAGTAAAACAATCACGCTTTTTATCTGTTATTTAACTTTTTCTTAAGGACAAATTTGATTATCTACAATCATGGACACCCTACAACACTTAATTAACAAAGATAAAACCTCTTTACCGTTATGACAGCACTTTGATTATGAAGAAAATAAAATGTCACACTTGAGTGAGATACGATTTTATAAAAGTAACCAGACTCCGATGACATTCAATTTGTCACTTATTAATGATAAAACAAAGAGGGTGACCATAAATATCGTAAATAAAATAAAACTCTTTTTTTTGAACAGTAAAAATTAAATTAACGTTAATCTCACAAATACTGGTACGAAACAGTTGCTGATAATTTACCGAATATGCAGGCTTGATCCTGCTCACGTCTCCTGAATCATCCTGTATATGTTAGAGCATATGCTGAGTGGTGTCCATTTGTAGCCTCTATTGCTGCATCATCACTAACTATTGCATGTTAGTATAGATTACAAGTAGTTATAATTGTTTAGTGTATTAGATCTTCTTTCTTTCTCTTTTTTAGGGTTCCGTACCCAAAGGGTAAAACGGGACCCTATTACTAAGACTCTGATGTCCGTCCGTCTGTCACCAGGCTGTATCTGATGAACCGTGATAGCTAGGCAGTTTAAATTTTCACAGATGATGTATTTCTGTTACTGCTATAACAACAAATACTAAAAAGTACGGAATCCTCGGTGGGCGAGGTTTTTTTACTAATGTGGTGCTGTTTGTACATGGTTTTGCAATATAATCAAGCTTTTTAATCTCGTACCTTACTTAGGCAACTCAACAAGCTTCGTTGCCTAAACACGGTACTGGACTGAAAAGCTCTCTATTATATTACGATGCTATAAAATACTATTTTCTCACCCATTGTAGACATACCTTACACTGCATATTGATCCAAACATAACAAAAGCAGGTTGGTTTCCGTGCGAGAAAATAACGGGCAAACCAATAGACTTTTTTTGCCGCCATACTTCTTAAGGTCATTGGCACTATTTTGGCAATGGTGTTCATTATGACTGACAATACATAACGTTTCTTTTACTTCTCCACAATAAACGGTTCTGCTATTGAATGTGCGGGACATTGGAACCCGGACTTTGGGACACATTCGTTATAATATAAATCAGGGATCGGAAACCGGTATTTTTTGTATGGGAACGAAAACGGTATTTTTTCGTTCTTTGTTAATTATTTCATTTCTAATTGGGCAATCTCATAAATACGAAGTCGTTATCTAAAAACACAACCGAGTCCTACATTTAGAGTATAAAATAAACCGAAATATATGTTTATTTCAAAGTTTTTCCAAAAAACCGGTTCCGATCCCTGATATAAATACATACATACGACATTTGACGACCGGTTTGGCCTAGTGGGTAGTGACCCTGCCTACGAAGCTGATGGTCCCGGATTTAAATCCTGGTAAGGGCATTTATTCGTGTGATGAGCATGGATATTTGTTCCTGAGTCATGGGTGTTTTCTATGTATTTAAGTATTTATAAATATTTATATATTATATATATCGTTGTCTAAGTATCCTCAACACAAGCCTTATTGAGCTTACTGTGGGACTTAGTCAATTTGTGTAATAATGTCCTATAATATTTATTTATTTATTTATGTGTAAGTCGGGTGACAATGCAATATTATTGTACCTTCGAGCTGATCTGATGATGGATGCGGCAGGCCGGTTTTTTGCAAAAACATCGAAATAACCATATATTTCGGTTTATTTTATACTCTAAATGTAGGACTCAGTTGTGTTTTCAGATAACGACTTCGTATTATTAGATTGCCTAATTAGAAATGAAGTAATTAACAAAGAACGAAAAAATACCGTTTTCGTTCCCATACAAAAAATACCGGTTTTCCATCCCTGGCGGCAGGTGGCCATACATGTGATGAAACAACGCAACCTAATGTTGTTATTATCATTTTTAATTATTTATTTATTTATCTACAGACAGAAGAAGGCAGACAACAATGGTCCAACTGAATGACAGAAAAAGAAGACAGAAAACAAATGGTTTTAAAATGGTCTCTATGAGTATTAGTTGCTTGTGGCACAGATCATATAATACTCCTGTGGTAAGGAAAGTACAGTCAGCGATAAACGCTTGTACATATCAAAAATTAATTTTTTCCAAAAACTTATTATTGGATATCTATCGGAATTGGCAGTTTTACTAATGATGTCATTTCTGGCAGTAATCTAGTCTGGGGTAACGGCGCGCTGCAATGCTGTTCTAATTGGAATGTTACCTTGAGACTTGTGATTCACAATTCCAAGAATACTTAAAACAAAGACTCATTTACTACATCCGAAGCATACAGATTGATTCGACACGTTAGTGAGATGTCTGACACATTTAATTACAGCGTACTATGTAATCGGAGATTATAGAGCAGTCTATGTAAATTCAATGGGTTTTGTATGCATCTATGTACGTTACTACGTAATTACGTGCGGTAGTAAAATTGTACATAGTTAACGTGTGTAAAATATGTTTAGTTTATAGAAAATAAAGCGATTTTGACATAGCATTACCTAAGATACAATATATTTACATGGTTTAGGTATCGGTTATGAAATTATATTTAACAACAGAAAATAAAATGATTTTGGTATTTAAGCTTTAACTTTACTTAATTTGACCTTTTGTACGATTTATGTCATAAACACAAACATTACTCAATCGCCAAGGTCCCGGGCGCAAGTGAGCTAATATAAACCTTACTCCAAAGTGTGAAGGTTACTTTGACAGCGTACGTCATAACAGTGACACCTATAGTTGTCCTTGGCAGCAACAACACAGCACACACACACACACACACACACACACACACACATACACACACACACACACACACACACACACACACACACACACACACACATATACACAGCACAGCACAACGCAGCAGAGCGCAGCACAGTGCCAAGTAACTAGTAACGACGCCTTTAGGGGTTCTTGGCGTTCAAAGGGTTAAAGTGAATTGATGAATGTCCTAGTACTTAAGTATAACTATATTGCATACTTATTATCGTAAAAATCAAACTAGCATAAGTTTTATTGAATAAATAGTATTATCTTAGTTTTTAAAATGCCGTCGTCCTGTTGGTCGTCCTAAATATCGTTGGGCGGATAGAGTTGAGGTAGACCTCCGTGAAAGCTGGCGTGAATTCGCTCAGGATCGAGCGAAATGGCGGACTGTTGTGTTGCAGGCCAAGACTCATTTTGGGTCATCGCGCCAGCCAAGTAAGTAATTATAGTTTTCAAAATACAAAAGTGAACCAAGATTAAAATTAAAGTACCTAATTAACAATAATCAGCTTGATTACCTACTTAAATTTAACCTTTATCAATATTTCAATACGAGAGGAAATTGATAACATCTCATATCTAGTTGGTCGAGTTTTTTAAGCTGCACTCCAGTTCGGCGTGTTAATAAAGTAGATTAAAGACATACATACAATTAACACTCGAATGATATTTATAATCTTTTTTTTTAAATCTAACTAGAGGCACAAATTTTTGAATTTCAATCGCTCGATTTCGTCACTCAGTGGAAAACGGTGAAATGCAACTTTTGAAATACGTACGAGCGATAGAAATTGGGAATCTAGTGGTATCGACCACTCGTTTTCAATTTTATCAGTAGAATTTAAATGCTTAGTAGTGAAGATAGTATTGAAGGGTACTTCACGAAATCGTGTGCTCTAAATTTAAAAATCGCCCCTAGCGCGAAGCATCTCCGTACCAGAGCCCCTAGTGTAAATTTATTCGATTTCGAAACGTAACGTACGCGTTTGCGTTAAGTCTCATTTAGTATGGGATTTAGACACAGCGCGCCAAAGCGGGACGTTTAGGAAACTCAAAATCTCATACAAAATGAGACTTAACGCGTACGTCACGGTACGGCATCGAATAAATTTACACTAGGGGTACAGAGTGGTATACGGTCCGGCTGTTCTGTCAGCCAATTTTGGACACAAATTAGTTAATATTTTAAATGTATTTTTTTGTCGATTTTTTTTTATGGTGGTCCGCGATTTGCAGCAGAGCTACTAGAAAGGGTATAAAAATTAGTTTCATCAATTTGGGAGCATAATTAATCAAGCTACACTGACACACACACACACACCGATATACATGAAGACATAAATATCCGTACTGGTTCTAGACCTAGCCACAGATCATATTTGTTTTATAATATATGCCTACCTCAATATTCAATTCAATCATTAATCAGAGTATAAAAAGGCTTCTTTATTGTATATTTGTTTAGCTAATTGTGTCTCAGTAAGTGCTCAATCATGTTCACTAATGTATACCTACTATTCTGTAACTACCTTCTTAACTATTTACTAAGATCACGATTTTATATATTTAAAATTTCACATGTAATTATTATAAGCTGTTGTAATCCTGAATAAATAAAATAAAAATAAAATATACATAGAGTGCGGGTCGAACTTCATAATCTCATTATGAAACGTTTATTGGTCTGCTATTTGACATAATTTATGCGTCTTAAATGATTGTAACTTTTAAATCATTAAGTACTTACCTTATTTTATTTATGTTATTTAAACTTTATTGCACGATATAAAATTGTACAAATGGCGGGCTGCGGACTTATTGTATTGAACTGACCGTAAAAATTAAAATACATTTGCTAATGGTAAAATTTATTTAATAGTATAAATACTTGTAAAGTATACATTTGCCTTACGACTAGTATCACAGTAGAAGCCTCTAGATAAAACAATTTTAAAAAAGAAACACAATACCCTCCTTTGCGACACAGTCGGGTTATAAGAACTTACGTCCCTATTATTCCGTTATAATATATATTATAACTATGTATAAGTAAAATATTTCAATCAATTGTACGGAAGGCACATCTTCTGAAATATATAATTATAATAGGTTTGTGCTTATATTTTTAAACTTATAGGCTATGCTTTTATTTTTAATGAGTTGTCCTAATGGTCTTTCCGCACTACAGTTGTATTGTATTGTATTATATACAATACAACTGTAGTGCGTAGTGTGTAGTGTAGTGTGTGTGTGTGTAGTGTGTAGTGTGTTGTAGTATAGTTATACTTTATGTTAGACCACGTATGTGTAACGTTATATTAAAGTAAACATATGGATTATGGAAGATAGAGGCAAGGAACAAAATCTCCATATACCAAACCGTGACCGACATAAAACCATAAATAGGTGGTGCTACAATACCTAGAATACTTGAGAAAAAAATCAAATCATAGACAGCGTACTTCACTCCGTCAATAACGCCTAGGTTCTTAGTTACTCTAGCACTACTCTAGAGAGATTTGGAACTATTATTTATAGCTGACAGCTGGATACTTTTGCAACAGTTCTGCCTAAGGAGATTCTGTTCCTTTCAATAATATGGATATATATTATTATGTAGGCCTGGTCAAACAACTTTGTCAATAGAATAAGGCGCGAAATTCAAATTTTCTATTATATGGGATGATAACTTGATAACCATCGCGCCTATACATTTTTAAAATTTTCCGCTTTTTTTCTATTGACAGAAATGGTTTGATGCCTATAAGCTTTGACGAATACCTACATGTAACAACTCGCACAAACTTGATAATGAACGAATATAAATTTACAAATATTTAGGCAAGAATATGAAAATCATTTTAAAATTATCTAAACTAAGGATTCTAAACTAACATAAAAAAAAATTCAATAATAACGCAAAAAGAAACTTAACGTATGTACTTAATAATAATTAATAATTCTATATCAAATAAACATTAATAATATATTTTAATATTCAGTTGTTTCTAGAGTTGACTAATTATATTATAATAGCACCATATAATTTCACGCCCAATAAAAAAAAAACAAAAAAATTGACGCTTAATTTAAGTTCGTTCCAAATTGAGCCGTGACCTTTCTCATTAACGTATAAAAAACAATTATCAAATTATAAAAACAATAATTATCAATTACATATAGATAACAGTGTCCTAAAAATATTATTTCTGTAGTAATTTGACACAAATTCCTTATCGCCACAGATAACCTTCAAATTATTATGAATAAACAATTATCATCTTCCTCGCGGTGTTCTCTCATGGGAGCCTAGGGTCCACTTGCCAACTAATCCCAAGAATTGGCGTAGGCATTAGTTTTTACGAAAGCGACTGCCATCTGACCTTCCAATTCAGAGGGTAAACTAGACCTTATTGGGATTCGTCCGGTTTCCTCACGATGTTGTCTTTCACCGAAAAGCGACTGGTAAATATCAAATGATATTTTGTAAATAAATTCCGAAAAACTCATTGGTACGAGCCGGGGTTTGAACCCGCGACCTCCGGATTGCAAGTCGCACGCTCTTACCGCTAGGCCACCAGCGCTTCTATAACGAATTGTCTAAATTATTATGAATAAACAATGATATATTTAAATGTGAGCAAAAATGTTTCACTTCAACTTCACGTTTATATAATACGATGGGCGAAGAGGATATTGATTTCCGTTGAATCGTGTCCGGTCTGTTACAAAAAGTAAAATCGCAATAGATAGTTATGTACGGGGGTCATACACCGCAGTTCACGTCTCTTCTGTGGACACATCCCAAGTTAAGGGTTATACTAGAGTAATTTTATCAAAGAACCCTAAACTACATAAGGAGTTCTTATATTGTATGAATCTATGAAATAATTACGAGTAATTATAATTATGGACACAAGTTATTTACTACTGTTCACAGGAGTTTGAATTTTTTTGTTTTGAAATCTGTGTATGACCCACTCATCCACCAAAATGTGGCTAGCTTTAACAAGTGAAGAAAATGTATCTATTAATGTGTTATTATGTACCAATGTTCAAATTTTGAATAAACGTCATTATTAAAAAAAAAAAGAATAAAGTCAGATCACTATACCTACTCTGCAAATTCAGTTTTAAAGTTACTAACTCTAGCTTCAAAATTGTATAAAAATTGTAAATCTGATCGCCATAATTATTATTTACTTGGTGATGCAGGCCAGATGTCCTCTAAAGTCCCAGAGTCATTTTTGAAATTTATTCCAATTAGATTTGATTTTGTCTGCTTGGAAGGACTTAGAAGCATACTGAGGTGCGGGATTTACATTTAGATATGATCATAAACTTCAACCACACGATTTATGACTACCAATCATAAAGTGGGTAAGTATGCACTTTCACCTCTGGTGGCGCAAGTAATAACGAACATTGTTGTGTCCGAGATATAGGTACTTATTTGATGGGCGAGGCCCCTCAGACCGCGAGGCCGTAGGCGGTGGCCCTCGTCGCCCACGCGTAGCGCCGCCTCTGTGCACTTTTGCAGTCCCCTGTATAGTCGTTAGATTTGTAGCTGGCCCTCAACGGCTTATCCATTTTCTATTGTTAACTAAAACGGCGCGTGCCACTACCTGCAAAAAAAGGATCGTATAATTCTAATAGGCACCTGAGCGCGGGCTAGTCTAACGCTCAAAAAACCAGTGTAGGTGTGCTCTCCGATAACGCGCCTTTGTTACGCATATCGAGGACACATCTTAGGCTGGTTCGGTAGCGTTCGACTCGCCGGCACTCAGTAACCGTATAGGGACCACACACGAATTTGCAAATTATTTTCCATTTGTTCATTTTGAATCTTATTTCAATTGCCATAGGAGTTGTAATTAAATAACCGGTTAAAGTGACCGGGCCCTTTTTTTGCAGGTAGTGGCACGCGCCGTTTTAGTTAATAATGGACAATGGATAATCAACGGCTTATTAGATAAGCCGTTGAGGGCGAGCTACTAATCTAACGACTATACTTATGATTTATGAACCTCGTATATGTATTATATCTTTGTCAATGTCTTCATTATCATCATTGTCTTCATTTTGTCGTCATTGAAAGGCGAAGATCATAATCAGCAGAGGAACAGCAACGACGCAGGCCAGGTATATTGAGGTCCGGGGTTCGCATTCGGACACGATCACAAATTGCTCGTTCCAGAGGGAGTCGTTGTTGCGCAGGGGGACTTCTAGAACCACCTGGAAGTAGATATTGATGCATGTTAAAATTGTTAAAATCATTTTCATACGACTACGATACGCGTTTTTATTTTAGTAGTAGATATATGTGTGTCGGAGCCATCTGGTTAAATTAGCCAGCTCATTAGTCGCCTAGGCTATTAATTAAACGCCGGCATCCAATTTGATGTTTGTTGAATTATTTATTTATTTATTTCATTCTTTGAAAACGACTCATTCACTCGAACAGAATCCACACCAGGGCAGCACACACAGCGCACAGCGCAGGGCACGCCAGGTGCAATTACCTAGAGCACAAATGGGGATGGACGGACAGCCCATTGTGTGACTGCGGCATTGAATCAATAAAAAAATTTAATAACCTAACCTAACCGAACATCATAAATTCATCAATGACTTTAACCAAATGACTACACGACGTTCAGCCATCTGGTTAAACGTTGCGATCAATGACTTTGTTCTTCAGACATTTTATTAGATGCCGGCGATTAATGAACGGGCTAGGCGTCTTACAAGCTAGTTAATTTAAAACCAATTGGTTGCGACATATGTATGCAGTGTGTCACTAATAGACCATCGTTTGACATCAATCCATGTCGAGCGGTATTGCTTATCATGGAATAACAACCAATTTGTTTGTAAAAAAAATTCCTAACTATAATGCGTGGGGCGATGATATCTGGAAGGCAGCAGGCAGTGATTCGAGGATAGCTGAGGATCGTGTTCAATGGCATGCTATGGGAGAGGGTCCAGGAGTGGATCAGGCATGATTAATGACGACATCTTGAAAATACCTTCTGGCTAGAGAAGATGTCCAGCAGCAAGTCACACCGCTGGGTGCTGTTCCGGCACTCTCGCAGCGCTGTCTGCGCCACCTCGTACCTGAGTCATACAGAGATATATGCTATCATTTGTCTTGTAGAGGTTGCTACGGTTGGCGGTGAGAATAAATAAAACATGAGATCGAGAGAGAGGTAGTCGTGTCTGGGGACCGAAGTTTGATGTGAGTACTATAGTTGGAAAGTTTTATTTTTTTATGTCACGACCAGATCACAGAATTTGTGATATGGTTCGGTTAGGTTTAACTTTTTCATGATGTGGCCAACCGATCAGTTTTATGAAATGATTTCCACATCATGAAGTTACCAATTCCTTAGATCTGGCTGGTCACGAGATTTATAGAAAAAACCTGTATATAAAACCACGCCAGAAACTCGACGGGACATATTTTCTCAATAACATTACTTAGAAACGTCGTAATATCTACGGAAACAAAATATGTTCACGTTTACTTTGGCATATCCGAAAATCAGTCGTGCCCCTAGTGTACATTTATTCGATAGCGAAACGTGACGTACGCGTTTGCGTTTAGTCTCATTTTGTATGGGATTTTGAGTTTCCAAAACGTCCCACTTGGCGCGCTGTTTCTAAATCCCATACAAAATGAGACTTAACTTTACGCAAACGCGTACGTCACGTTTTGCTATCGAATAAATTTACACTAGGGGTGCTGGCCATGATTTAGGAAATTAAAAGTAACGAATCAGACTAAACAAAAGCGTAAAAGCCACATTTTTTGTTTTTCTGTGTGTATTAGACTCACCTGGTTTTCTGCAGGTCGAACTTAGCTCGGATAAAGTTCTTCTGCCGCTCGTTCTCGGAGTTAAACACGAAGAAGTAGTACCCGTTAGCAGGGACCCTAAAGAATTAAAAATGCTGTTTCTATAGTAGATATTTTACTGGGCATGGGCATAACATTATAAATAAATAAATAAATATTATAGGACATTATTACACAAATTGACTAAGTCCCACAGTAAGCTCAACAAGGCTTGTGTTGAGGGTACTTAGACAACGATATATATAATATATAAATATTTATAAATACTTAAATACACCCCACATAACGTGGGATAAGGGCAGGAGGAAGGAGAAGAGAAGAAATACTTAAATACATAGCATAGTATGTATATGGATTTGAACCCGGGACCATCAGCTTCGTAGGCAGGGTCACTACCCACTAGGCCAAACCGGTCGTCAAAATAACATTTACTTTAATTATGCAAAATTGAATCTTATTACTTTGATATTATTTAAGTTCAATATTATTGTATTTAATATATTCTCTGTGCCTTGTAAGGAAAGATAAAAAGAATTAGAATGTTCACCTGTATGTAAGTGCGTTAGCTTTGGCAGCAGTCGCACTCTGCGCGTCATCAGCATTCTTCATGCAGGATCTATGAGGAGTCATGGGCAGGTTCAGGATCAGGCCGTCGCACTGCAGCAGCCGTTCTTCAGAGCTGGAGAACGAGGACCAGTACTCCGAGTTGCTCATGTCAAAGGGAGTGGTTTCGTTGATTACCTCATGGCGGTCAGCGTAGCCGTCTGGTTGTACGTCCTGTAAATTATTATAAGCGACTTTAATTTAAAATCAAAGCAATCTTACTATTGACATAGTGGCACCAGTGACCGACAGAAACTACAAATGCAAATTTTCACTTCCACCCCTGGAGCATTTAGCTCTAACGACTCCTCTCTGGACGGCCAATGAAGGCAAGCCAGAGCTGAGAGTCCTGCGGGTCCTCTTGGGGTCCACTCCGATCGACGAAGACACGCCGGAGACGGAGACCCTGACCGACTCTCGGGAGTACTCGGGTCCGTGGGGTCGTTACTCCCCAACAGCTCGCCACAAGCTGCCCTGCGGGCTAATTATTATTATTATTACGTATCTCATAGGTAAGTGTGCTCCACCGTAGACCGCATCATCACTTACCATCAGGTGTGATCGTGGTCAAACACCTGCCTATCGTCCATAAAAAAAATGTTAACTGGAGATAGAGTAGTTTGCTGTCCTAATACAATAGTAGGGCATATTTCTTGTCCCAGCAACCCTATCATATCTTGCCGTGATTCGTGAGAGAAAATGGCAGGCCAGGGCGACCTGATCCGATGTATCAAGTCGTGCCACTAGCTAGGAACCATTGCTGTGAGCGGAGGCGTAGAAGACGTCTAAAATCATCCTCGCCTTTTCGCCTAGCCTTCGACTGTCATAAATATATTACGTAGCTCACAGTGTAAGCATGCCTAGCGGTGGCAGCATGGTTCCATTTTTATCACTTGTCACCATGCCCGTCACTTTCGCGCTTACAGACTTGTTAGAACGTGACAGGAATGGTGACAAATGATAAAGAGCCGACCATCTTAGCCCTACAGATGAGTATAATACTAATAAAGTAATCATACCTCCTCAGCAGCATTGTTTCGCGCTTCATCATCCTCGTTGAAGTCTTTTTGTATCTCGATCTGTCCCAACATAAGGTCTCGTTTCGCTCGAGCCTCTTCTCTCGCTTCATGCCTCTTTTCTGTAACAGACTTTTATTTTAGGAAATGTTACTGATAATACTTTGTTATTTAAATTTCCAAGAAACTATCCTGTATCCTCAAGAATTTCTATCGAAATTTAAATAATGTATAAAAGTAGTCATGTGACTTTATTGCCGCATCTCGATTATTCATTCGTGATACATTTTTTCTTTTTCTTTGGCGTATGACGATTAAAACTTATCGGATGTCATATTAAAAGCATTTAAGTGCATTCTCACGGCGTCTTTGAGGTCGCGTCTTCTCTTCATCAATTGCTTCCACCAGCACCTTCCTGAGGCGGTCCAGCTCCTCGTCACTGCCTTTCACAGCTCCCATTATATTGGCCACGTGACCCTGGAAAATATATAAATGAATTACATAAGTAACAGTTCATAACTAATGTTGGTAGTCACATCACATCACAGGCCTTTTAACTTTCTCCCGTGAACGCTTTGGCTGTGGAAGAAACTCACTGCAGAGGTTTTCTTGAGGGATTACACTATGGGGTTCTTCAAAAAACGTCGCTAAGTAACTACCAAGTGGCTGTAAGCTTATAAGCGTTTAGCAAAAAATAAATTTTTATTCGATTCAGTTGCCCTACCCTCTTTCACTCTTGGTGACACCCATGAGCCTGTCTAAGGTGCCAGTATTTTATCAGGTTATGTCGTCTAGCGGCTAATATATGTTTGGTCATTTTAGTTCAACATACCTGTTGCGTATAATCCACGCCCATGGTTTTGTGGAGTCGTTTGAGGATCCTGGTGCCTCGCGGACCCAGGCTCTGAAGCTGATGTAGAATGTTCTCGAACACTTCCCGAGAACTAGGCTCTTGAGTGTCCTGGAATTTAAACATAAAATTGTTGTCAGTCTATCTCCATCTCTAGCCGGATGAACCAATAAGCAAATTAATTGCATAGGCTGACACCAAAATCTCAAAAATCACCCGAATCCTATGGATGCCCAGGAGAGAGGGGAGACACCATGGTCTAGCTAAACGTATAAAGAAATAATTTGGAACTGATCTCAGTTTTAAAAGCTTTTTCTTTCAAACTTGTCCTGTTAGTATGTACGTATGTTTGTATGGGTCAAATCTTGGAAGCTAAATTTGACCCACTTTCCGGTTTCCAATTGAGCTGGAACTTTGCATACCTACTGTGAGTCGGATGACAATGCAATGTTATGGTACCATCGAGCTAATCTGATGATGGAGACGGGTGGTGGTGGTGGAGACACCTCTTGGGTGGCCGTGGAAACTCTGTGATAGAACAACGCAATCTAATTGTGTTTGAGGTTTTTAGAATTGTCTCGATGAGTTAGATGCCAGTGATAAAAGCTTGTACCAGAAATAATTTTTTTGCGAAAACCTTATTTGAATTTGAACTCAAATTAAGTCACAACTTACATATTTGACATTTTATATTCTAAAGAGTTAGATAAATTAAATCGGTCGCCGTACACTTTCTTCTGCGAGGGACAGAGAAAGGGTATATACTATTTCCCTGTCGATCTTAGCATCACTAAAGCAGAAAGATCTAATAATCGCTTATGATAAGACTTACAGCGATCCATTAAGTAAGAGGATAATGCCTCGACAATACATACTTGTTTCATAAACAATATACTTGTACTCGTATATGCTCTAACCCCATTTATACTCAGCTGATAAGGTACCAAATAGACAATAATCTCAAAGATAAGGTTCAAGGAATCTTCCAGTACATTAAGTACATTCCCTTGCGTTACATTTGTTATTCTCTTAAAATATTTGCATGCTTTTGGATAGAAAAAATTATCTAACAAGCTTTACTAAATATTTAACAATACTTTATTATGTATTTACTTACCTAGATATAATTATTTGCCTAGTCGGACAAGTCAGTAATCTACTTTTCTTGTTTATTTAACCTGTTCTAATAAACAATCATTTTTAGGGTTCCGTAGCCAAATGGCAAAGAATGGAACCCTTATGGATTCGTCATGTCCGTCTGTCTGTCCAATTATATCACAGCCACTTTTTTTCTTTTTCGTAATAAAATGTGATCAAATTTTTTAACACATTATTACCTGCCTTACAAAGTCAACTTTCATTTTTGTTTAGTCATATGATACAATGGCATTTTCTAGATAATGCAAATAACGGTCGTTAAATTTTCTAAGCTAATTAAACATCTATATAATACCTGTTTACTTAGAGCTGTGTGTTCCACGTCAATATTGCCACCTTTCATATAAGTATTTTCGACTTTCCACTTCAACAATATTATCTTATAATATAGCTAATTTGTTGTATTAACATTATTTGCTTTTATTTCTTGCAAATCTTATTAAACATTAAAACGAGTATTCTAATAAATATTTACTTACGGCGGTCGGTTCCACGTCAATATTTGCACCATCTTTATTTTTTTTTCCACTTTTCACTTCAATTGTATTATCTAATCTTACATAAGGCTCATTTGTCGTTATCACATTCTCTGTTGCTGTTAGTAATAGGTTTTTGTCTTTTGTATATTTTTCTGTTGTTGTTACTTCGACAACTTCTTTCTTAGCGGGTGTGGTATTTAGTAATGGCATGGTAGATAATTCTGGGGTCGTTTCGACGATTTTAGATGTTTTTCTTTCTGTCGTTGCATTAGCAATCTTGGAGCTCTGGTCGCTGGTGTTTGCATTGAGGTCTGTAACGCGAATATTCACCATATTTATTTTATATTGGTTAAGTCAATTGGTATCAAAATAAAGCGAGTCTGTTCACTCGAATACCTTTAAGAAATCTAAGTTAAATATTTCGTTTCTTAAGCATGATAGGTACTTGAGGTACTTCTAAATTCTTTGCCTTTTCATACTTATAGGGAGAAGCGTAGGTACATAGTATTGTACGAGTATAAGGAAGGTGTATGAGGAAATATGACGTTAAGGAAGGTGTATGAGGAAATATGACGTTTAACATACCATTGAACGAAATCCATTTTCTCTCCTCCTTATCAACGTTGGTGTCCCGATGCCGTTGTTTTGCAGTCTTCAGCGATATCAGGTTACCCGGAGGCTGGTAGTTCTTGAACGACTCCGTTTTCGCTGCTTGGCGTTGTGCGTGCAAACTTTCCAGGATTTCACGGAGTTCCTGAAGAAGTAATGTAATTAATAATATTCATATAAGCTATATTAGATTTTTTTTTACTTGGAAGAAAGTTGGAGACAATGCGAGTTGTAAGGTCAAAATACAGGGTAGCCTAGCCTAGGAGGGTTACAGAAATGGATGGTTTTCTCGATGCAACCAAAACCAAGAAATATATAGTGGTGTTGTAAAACAACTTTTTACATGACTTGGACTTGGATAGACAAGCTAAGATGAGATTAAGATGGATCAGCTGGACAAATTTTTGGTTCTTCAATAAAAAAAGTGGTACGTTAAGACTCGGATGAATTGACATTTTGTGGCACTATAAATCCTGCTCAATAGTAAATGCTTCCAATGTTATAGGCTAGCTACACTGCACTTTGCGATCTTAGTCTCGCCCTTTGGCCTTCTGAGTTTCTGGTCAGCTGTAAATGTTTCAAATGTAAGAAGATAGGACACTGCACCTATATAGGGATCATGATTCGCTTTGTGGTCTTGTGAGGGCCTGCTCAGTGTAAATGTTTTAAATGTGAGAGGTGGGAACACTCCACCTTATCCCGATCTTGATCTTGAAGCCTTGTGAGTTCTGCTCAGTTATAAATATTTGAAGTGTAAGAGGATAGGACACTACCTTGGGATCGTGGTCTGTGACGTCGGCAGTGGGCATGGATTCGGAGGACGTCACATTATTGGTGTGTCGATCGCGGTCCAGGAAGCTGACGCCTGCCTTGTGGCGCTTCATTGTGCCTGGTTAGTTGAGGGAAATTTTAAGTAAGTTGGGATTGTAGAGAGTAAAGTTCAGACCACAATTGTTTGTTTATATAGGTATGCAAATTGTTTAACACATAATACACAAAACACTAAAGGCTGGAATACATACTTTAAATTATGTGTGTTTTGAGCAGAAGTCGCTAGATTGAATCAGAATATCATTTTTCTAAATAAAAGTAAATTTAAAAATATACTTGGTATGGTATGGTAAATATATATGGTTATACTTGAACTAAGGACTCTCTGGGTCTTATAGTTTCTATTAGTCTAAAGTTTTATTTTATTTGCGTCTGTATGGATTAGAAACTATCAACGACAAGTTTGATCTCAATCACAATTTTTTTTTGTATATTTGAATGTACTGGAGCAATTAGTTATATTTACCAGGATGATTAGTTTTCCCATTACTCGTCAACTCCTGCATCCTTTCTACCAAAATCTTATCAGAAAGTTGTCCTGACTTTTTGGCTTCCAGCAGCTCTAGAATCTTTCCAAGCAAGTTTGTATTAGATAGCTGGAGATCTTCTTTAATCTTCCCAGGCAAGTTTGTTCCGGTCAGTGGGAGGTCTTTATCAAGCAACTTCAGTATCTTCTCAGCAAGAATGGTGTCTGATAGCTGGCCTAGCTTGTTTGCTTCTAGAAGTTCGTCTACTTCTTCTGACGAGTCATCTCCGATGTACGCGCAATCTTTTAGGTGTTTGTAGCCTTTGATCATGATGAGAGAGGCTCCAGGATGGCTGAGGAAGAACTATACAGTTAAAATTGTTTCTGAAGAAGTTAAGACATTTATGCAATAATCTGTTGCTTATGCATAGAACAAATATATGTGACACGGTAGTATGGATTTATGAATAAGATTGTGTCAAATATGTTTGCGTGATTCGTCATGATAGATTTAGTTGCTTGAGTAGCGTTCGTAAGTCTGACACCAATGGTAGTTAACTCCAAAAATAAATTAATGCAACGACCCTAAACCCCCCCCCCCCCCCCCCCCCCCGCCTCGTTGAGCTCTGGCAACCTTACTCACCGGCAGGAACACAACAGTATGAGTAGGGTCTAGTGTTATTTGGTTGCTGTTTCTGACTTTAGATATTATTACTATATTAAGATAAATAAATTAAAAAAAAATCTTTATTGCGTAAGACACACTTTGTTTATAATGTAAGGTAATAAATAAATAAATATTTGGGGACAATCTTACAAAGATCGACATAGCCCCAAACTAAGCAAAACTTGTACTATGGGTACAATATTAGGCGACGATATAAATATGTATACAGATAAATAAATAGTAGGTATATATATACATAGAAAACACCCATGACTCAGGAACAAACATCTATGTTCATCAAACAAATAAACGCCTTTACTGGGATTCGAACCCGGGTCCATCGCCTTTATAGGCAGAGTCACTACCCACTAGGCCAGACCGGTCGTACCTGTATCTGTCTGAGAATTAAATTATACTTAAATGAAAATATCTGAACTATTTTTACTTCACACAAGCAGACACCGTGACAGTAGACCCCTTGAGCAAATAGAACCCCCAGTACTCCTTCATGTCGTCTTCCAACTCCAGTTCCCTGGTCATGGACACGGGCACCAGCTCTTCAGAAAGCTCTGGGGGCCCAGGCATCACGAAGGCGTTGAAGGTTGTGTTGGACTTAACGACTTGTCGCTGTAACAAACCAACCAACCATTAATTTCAGTATACGTAATACATTTTAAGTCCCTATAGTACTTAGTCCATCGCTTTCACTCAATAGCACAGTTAATTTTAATGGCCTGAAGGCCTACCGCGAACCACGTTCCCACGTTTTTTTTTTTTTAATGGTGGCATACGGCCCGCCTGATGGTAAACAGTCTCCGTAGCCTATGTACGCCTGCAACTCCATAGGAGTTACATGCGCGTTGCCGACTCCAAAAACCTCCCCTCGTTGAGCTCTAGCAACCTTACTCACCGGCAGGAACACAACACTACGAGTAGGGTCTAGTGTTATTTGGCTGCGGTTTTCTGTAAGATGGAGGTACTTCCCCAGTTGGGCTCTGTTCTAGATAATGACATCCGCTGTGCTGTGCCCTACCACACAAAGCGAGATGACATTCACAATGCCCATACCTCTCTTGTGGATGTAGTTTAAGGACGTACCCGGGTCAGATTGTTTTAGGCATTAAAATATTTGCATGGACGATTTATGAATGGCTACTGTAACCTACAGATTTAAACAATCTAAGTTCGACGACCGGTCTGACCTAGTGGGTAGTGACCCTGCCTACGAAGCCGATGGTCCCGGGTTCAAATCCTGGTAAGGGCATTTATTCGTGTGATGAGCATGGATATTTGTTCCTGAGTCATGGGTGTTTTCTATGTATTTAAGTATTTATAAATATTTATACCTATATTATATATATCGTTGTCTAAGTACCCTCAACACAAGCCTTATTGAGCTTACTGTGGGACTTAGTCAATTTGTGTAATAATGTCCTATAATATTAAAAAAAAAAAAAAATTAAAAGTTATTGGAAATGCCGCCAGCATCCTTGGTACAAATGCCTCAAGGCCTATTTTAGATTTAAGCTAGCTACCTATAGTAATCTCGGTATATATCCATTATGTATATTGTTATTATAAAAAGAGAATTTTAATATAAAAAAAAAAGATTTTGTCCAACACCCCACATTAGATCTCACGAGTTTTTGGGTTGCGAGACCTGCAATTTCAGTACGTATCATGTTTTTGATGCGCACATTTATATAGTTAACTTTCAATACACAAAATTAAGAATTTATTTGTTATATTAAGTCATTCGGTACTAGGCTGAGGGCACTGACTCGCCACTGTACTCGGTACGTATGATCAAGGCATAGCCTTAAGAGGCTGTCAATACCTAAAGCGCGCACACTGTCTATTTGTATCGGAGTAAATGAGATAGCACTGTCGCATGTTACTGGGCCTGGGCAAGGGAATAATAAGAAAAATATTTAAATAAAAAAAAGTGGATTATTAGTGTAATATTTAACTTGACCACGGTTTAGATATAAATGTTTTGAAATTGTGATTTTAATTGCAGACCCATAACTCAAAACAATAAAGACATAAAACCGTTTAATTGTGATTTTAAGACCAATCTTTGCAATTATTTTCTATCGAGCCGATTTCGTTCAATCGTGTATCGAGTACGACCACGGTCTTTGAAATATAATTAATATGAACATATATTATTCTTACTTGACTAAAACAAATAGTCTTTCTTAAAAAACTGTTTAAGTAACATCAATTTCAAGGACATTGGGTGTTGACAGTCTTAATGGCTTGTACTTGTAAATCATTGATAAATTTAAATTAGTCAAATGGTGTTTCATTTTGGCAAGTGAACAAACAAAAACATTTTGGAAAATTATCTACAATATGTTAACTGTTACCTGGCACCACGTGGGGGATATCTTGCTGTCAATAAGCCTCATGTCTGTCATGCTCATGGGGTACATCTGTGCCTGGAATACCCGGTATCTGAAAGGTAAGGGCTTTATTAGCTAGGGATATACATTTAGCTATGTCTGTCAGATCTGTCTAGCAGACCTGGGGGCGTAGGCAACGTGCCAATCGTTAACGCTCCGTAGCGAACGAAATACAACTGTCAGTCTGTCACTGTCTCACAAATAGGGAAGAGTGATTGAGAGAGATGACTACACACCATGATTGGCACGTTGGTTAAGCACCCTGCTAACATCAGTTGCGTTCTCGCGCGCGACTTCATACATCCAGCGCGACTTCAAGTATGGAATCGCGCAAGAACGCAAGTCGTGCTCGCCGGTCATATGTGTTTGAGGGCTCCTCTACACGTTGGTCCAGCGATGGACCAGCGAGATGAGCATGAGATGGTCATGACTTCTACACGATTGCCCAGCACTGGAACAGCGAGGTGGCCATGCGATGGTTGAGAGCACGCACTATGGAATGGGCCACGTGTAGATGCGTACGCAACATCGCTGGCCCACTACCTTTAATAAGCAGATAAAAAACCGACACCGTGGCCATCCCGTCGCCATCCACTACTACCTTCTCTACACGCTAGCCCATCTTAGTGGGCCAATATGATGGCTCATCGTGTAGGCGAGCTATTAGAGACACTTCCATATTTAGTGTTAAACGCATAACATGGACTAGCAATGTGCATTTGTGTAAGTTGCAGATCAGCTCAACAGTGCAGGAACATTCTCGCAGGTTTCTGGAAACTAATACGATAGTTAATGCAAGTTTCCAATCAGAAAGTATCTTATGGAATTTTCCAAAAAAGTATTATTTTTTAATATTATATATCTCATACGTAATAATTATTTAATTAGACAGGGATTAGAGATATCTAATAATGATTGTATCTATTAAGGTCTTATATAGAAATTTGACAAGTTCGGAAAGAGTAAAATATTAGGATAGAATAAGAGTTGTGCCCATATATACAAACACAAGCATAACTCTTATTCTATCCTAATATTTTACTTTATTAAGTTAATAGAAGGCAACAACTTTATTTTACTTTATCTTTATCTCTATTTCTCTATCTTCTTTCACTATATTAAATATATATCGTCTAGTTTTACAATTTAGTCTTGTAATAACGAATGTACCTACCCATTGTTCAATTCTCTAATAATATTTTGTCTAATAATTTCATTTAAACTTGTTATTCGTTATTAGCATTATTGTATTACTAGATATTTAGGATTATCATTCTCTCCTCCACGGGACAGGCAAAGCCTAGTGTGGAGGTCAGTAAAAATAAAAACTGTATCCAATTTTTTTTTTTTTTAAATAAACATTTTTTTTTTCTTTTTGGTTCAATTCCAATGCTAGCATGGACGGTATATCAAGCGGCATGTAATGATGACATGATGTACACTCCGTTCATCAATTAAATTGTCTATATCGTCTAATCAAATTACGAGATTATGATTCCTTATCATTATATATTATTATCCTTATATATACTTATGGATACTTAATCGTTTTATCTAAATCATCTAATCTACCCGTCGTTGTCGCCGGTATGGCTGCGAAGTGCGATAAAAATAGTGCTGGGCTGGGCTGCGTATGTGCCAGGGAATATAAACGTTGGGAGCGGATTCCACTTACTTAACAGTCGGCATTAAGACCCCAGGAAAATCGAACAGTAGTTGAGGATTGAACCGGGAGAAACGATAAGAGAGATTTGACTAGACGACGATGTTCAAATCAATACTGATAAGTTTAGTGACGTTTATGATAAAGTAAGCTTACCTCATGTAAAGGTATAAAGATGAACAGGCTAGGCAGTAAGATTAGGAAGGCCAGTAGTTTATAGATGCGAAGAGGGCCTCTGAAGAGATCTATGCTGGCGAGGTTAAGGTTAAGGGAATATTTGTTGATAAACTTACCTCATACCTTTATATGGCACCACCAATTTGGTATAAAGATGAACAGGCTAGGTAGTAAGATCAGGAAGGCGAGCTGGCCAGCAGTTTGGAGATGCGAGGAGGGCTTCAAAACATCTGCAGTCGAATTGCATGCACGATATTTGTTAACAAAAGTACCTAATATAACGAAAGCGGTATAAAGGTGAACAGACTAAGCAACAGAAACAAGAATGCCAGCAGTTTGCAGATGCGGAGTGGGCCTCTGAAGAATCCTCTGGTGGCGAGGTTGCTGCAGTATCTAAGAGAATATTTGTCGATAAATTTACCTCATGTAAAGCGGTATAAAGATGAACAGGCTAGGTAGTCAAATCAGGAAGGCGAGCTGGCCATCAGTTTGGAGATGTGAAGAGAGCTTCAAAACATCTGCAGTCGAATTGCATGCACGATATTTGTCAACAAAAGTACCTAATATAACGAAAGCGGTATAAAGGTGAACAGACTAGGCAACAGAATCAGGAATGCCAGCCGTTTGCAGATGCGGAGTGGGCCTCTGAAGAATCCTCTGGTGGCGAGGTTGCTGCAGTATCTAAGAGAATATTTGTCGCTAAATTTACCTCATGTAAAGCGGTATAAAGATGAACAGGCTAGGTAGTCAAATCAGGAAGGCGAGCTGGCCATCAGTTTGGAGATGCGAAGAGAGCTTCAAAACAACTGCAGTCGAATTGCATGCAGACTACGATATTTGTCAACAAACGTACCTCATGTAAAGCGGTATAAAGATGAACAGACTGGGCAACAGGATCAGGAATGCCAGCAGTTTGCAGATGCGGAGTGGGCCTCTGAAGAAACCTCTGCTGGCGAGGTTGCTGCAGTACCGGGCGGGTTTGTGTGGGCGAGGAGGGACGCTCGCTGTAATAAATAAATATGGGTTATTAAAAGTGGTACGGAAAGTGGATGGACTCTGTGAAAGAAGATAAGTATCTATAAAAATAAAGGTGAATGACGAGATGACGAACGATAGAGACGTATGGAGGAAAGCAAACAAGTGATGGAAACAAGGCAAGTGAATGATGATTGAAAGTGTTAGAGCTGATCAAGCGAGTAGTAAGACAAGCTGTTTTTAATTTAGAATATTAATACTCCCATGTAAATCATTTATTTTAATTACCACATTGGTTTCTGATGGTGAGGATAAGCTGACGGGAAGTTTTGATAAATATTGAATGGAGAATGATAATTTCTATTACAAAACAAATTTTAATTATTCATTATTATTTTAATCGGAATGTCCTCATCCATTTTAATTTTTTGTTATTTATTAATTTTATTATCAATATTATTGACATGTTATTATAATATTTTTTTGGTTTGTTTAAATTTGATATGATTTTATACTGTGTATCTGCATGGATTTTTTTCTTATGAGCAATAAATATATTGATATTGATTTTGAATAAGTAGGTGCCTTTTTGTTGTTTTATTTTAGTTTACAACTTTATGGTAACTCCCCGCAACATTTATGTATAATATCCACTAAATCCAATACTTATTATGAAATCAACTATAAAATGCGACAAAATAAACATAATCAGAATTCAAACACCTTAACTCTATAAACATGCATACAAAATGCACAACACACATAAATACGTAAAACCAATCGTAACACGTGTTTCTATCATGTCCTTAAGTATTCAAGTAGCACTCATCAATATTAACACATATTACAGCCATCGTCACCCAGTTGCATTAATCGGGCAGCAAGGTTGCGTAATAATATATACTAATCTACGCCTAAGATGACTTACAAATTTCACGAAGAACTGCGAGAGCAGAATTCCGATTCCAAAATTTGCTAAGACTAAAGCGTCGTCCTAAAACAGCGCGACTACGCGATTATCGCAATTTCGCGATTTTTACCCGCGCGAATGCGCGATCAAACACATTGAACTCGAATAGGTGTCCTAATTGGTCGCGCAATTGTCAACTTGCGATAATCGCGTAGTCGCGTTGTATTAGAACGATGCCTCACTCGAACTCGATCGAAAATTGAAGTTACGCTCTCATTTTAACAGGACATGACCCTTAAAGTGGCAGGAACCGGCTCCCGGACAATTACGTGAAATGAATTTGAAATTTATTTAATTTAAATAAAAACAAAGTTTAAACAACTCAAAAACGACGTGCGGCATACGTCTACTAACTACTTGAAGGGTTAAATTACATGAACATATAGGTCTAATATATACTCTGTATCTTTAGGTATTTATAAAAGTTAACAAAATGTATCCCCCAAATGGCTCCTTAAGCCAGTTGAGGGTAGAAACATTACATGATCAAATAATGTAGGCTAAAATCAGGTCGTTCAGTGACAGATCCAGGCGGACCAGCGGATGGCGGGGTGAGGCTGAACATGGTTTTATAGGGTTCCGTACCCAAAGGGTAAAACGGGACCCTATTACTAAGACTCCGCTGTCCGTCCGTCTGTCTATCTGTCTGTTCGTCACCAGGCTGTATCTTATGAACCGTGATAGCTAGACAGTTGAAATTTTAACAGATGATGTATTTCTGTTGCTGCTATAACAACAAATACTGTATTTTGTCACTGGTGGTTGATCTTACCATGAGTCTGCGCGCGCACTACTAGGTCCAGCAGAATACCAGCGCTGCGGCAGGAATGCTGCAGTATATGCTGAGTCGGCGCCTTTTCTCGACTACACAGTCGTGACAAAAAAATCCTAGTTATTAGTTAGTTTCTACCTTAGTTTTAGTTTTATTTTAATTATAAGTTTTTTTGTCACGAAAATGTTTTTGAAATAAAGTTTTTATCTATCTATCTATCAAAATACTAAAAAGTACAAAACCTTCGGTGGGTGAGTCCGAATCTCATTTGTCCGGTTTTTCTAGCTCGGTAACAGTTATAGATGTCTCAAAATTTACGTCGTTTCAACTCACATCGGTCTCCCTTATAGAAACTTACCTTCCAAAGGCTCCAACTCTGGCAGGTCCATTATAACATCACTGTGACCCACTACCACAGAACTAGCACAGGAGTCTTTCTCGCTAGCCACTAAATTTTGCCGATGCATTTTGTTTTCACTAATTACAGTAATTATGGGTAGCTTATGTCCAAATTACATATTTGTTTTTTATTTAGCTAATCACTTCTAACTACAACCAAAACGATCCTATTTTTTTTTGGAAATAATTATGGGTATTTAATAAAATATATTACTCAAGTATTCGTTAACTTTATTACAAAAGTTATAAGTTCACTGACTTTAATATTCATTTCAAGGGAGGAAAATGGGCACCACGTTCGTATGGAGAAGCGATCGCCCACTTTCCGCATAAGGTCCACCAATTGTCAGTTAAGAGCGTTGCTGTTTGTGCTTTTCTATTTTGTGTTAATATTAGGCTGCCGGCACGATTCGAACTTTAACATTAGTCAAAAATTTCCGAAAGATACGATATGGATAGGATATATCAGTGTCAAAAGTGACGTTTTTGTTTGAAGAAACGTGGCCCATCCATCTGTAACATACTGCTGTTATGCGTGGTGGACAGCAATTTGCAAGTAGCAAGTTCTCAAAATTTAGAACATTTTTGGATAGTTTTATGAGAAAATTCTCATGAAAGTTTTCACTTAGGAAGTTCCCGTTCAGATTAGGGATACGTTAGGGGGACGTTGTTAACTGTTGACGACTGTTTCATTTAACATTTAAGTCACTCATTGGCGTTTCAAGTGCCATTAAAATGAAACTAACAACTTTCTTGCAGGTTCTGCAAAAATACAAAAAAGATTTTTTTTAATAACTACGTCCGTGGCAAACTAGTATACGGCCCATTTATTCACCGAATCATTAGACGACTGTTTCCGTGCTTTTATCCGATTCGTCTAAGGTCAACCGGTAGAGGATGTTTTGGCGGAGTAGATACTTTTTTGGGAGTTTTTTTCAGAAACTATTTTAACGGTTTTTGCGGTACTTCGTTTTTTACTCTGGTATACTTGTACTTTGACAGAAATTCAAAATTCATAAAATTATTTGTAAGGAAAGAAATTAATGGATCTATTGTCTGAATAAAGAAAACATTCATTAATTAATTATATTAATAAATAAATTAGCAACTTGTTAGTAAAATATCTGTTTTACTGTGATATTAATTTAGGTACTTTTTGACTTCTGTTGGTTTGTTCTTCGGAATGCTGTCAATATGATAGCATAAATGAATACGGCATCCCCGATTTATACGAACACGATACCAAACTTGGTCTAGATGTAGATATCAAGATGAAGTTGAGAGCCTCCACTTCTCAAATCCATCTTCGGGTCCTAAGGATTAATCCTGCCAAAGGAAATCGTTGGTTCACGAGCGCTGTATTTTATCAGCTGCAACGGCTCTTAATATATCCACCAAAGTTTATCGAGAACTCAGGAAAAAAAATTCGACAACAAAATTAAAATTGGCCCAGTTGACGTTTGCTGTTGATTCTTTGGTAACACAATAAAATTAAATTGTGATTGGTCTAGGTTTTTCTAAGTCTCAGGAAATGTTTTATTTATATTCGGAAGGCCTTTTATTTCAGGTGTTTGTCATGCGGGTTACCTTGTCACAAAGTTTGGCTAATCGCTTGTTAAGGCTAAATTATCTAGATTTAAAAATTGGTCTGACTAGAAAAGTTATTATATCAGTGTCATTATCACACCGTCAATAGGTGGCGCTACAATACCTAGAATATAAAAAAAAAAAACAAATCATAGACAGCGCACTTTACACCGACAATAACGTCTAGGTTCTTAGCTATCTAGCGCTACTCTGGAGAGATTTGGAACTAGTATTTATAGCTGACAACTGGACACTTTTGCAACAGTACTGCCTATGGAGATTGTATTCCTTACCTCCACCTTCCATAATTATGACTTTCAATAATTATGTCAAACAAAGGGATCCGTCGCGCCGCAGCAACGTCGTCGGTGCAGTCTAAATCTGAACGGTACCTTAAGGTGATACAAGTGTGATATGAGGCCAGCTGATATGTGAACTAGAGTGGTTTGTGATTAGCTTCTTGGTGGTAAAAGATTTTATCTCACACGATAAGAAAAGAGGTCTGGTCTCTGGGTGCGTGATATATGATATTCCAAAATAGGTACCGGAATTTTGAACCGATTTTTCCGATATTTCAATACCGGAATGAAGAAGATCACTATCGGAATATCAAAATTCCGGTATTAGATTTTTTTAGTTTCATTTTATAAAAAATGTTAGTTTAATAGACCTATTCTAATATTCTGTAGGTATTCACTCCGTACTACTGCATTATTTACCTTCGTTTATCATAGAGTTCTGATCAAATATGACCCATTAGTGCTGCAGGAAGTGCAAAATATTCAAAACGCCGTTTTGTCGCCAAAATAGTGTTTAGTTTTATGTTTATATGTATGGTAGTTTGTTTCCTGATAATAAAGGGTTTTTAATTTGATTTGATTAAAAAAAAATAACATTTTAAATAGCGGTGTGAATTCCGTGATTCCGGTATTGCGGGCCAATATCGGATTACAATACCGGTATTAAGAATTGTCCGATATTGGATGCCCTACTCTATAATGTGTCTAAGCCAAATTAGGACACTTGGCTGCAACAAAATGTGGTAGCGCCACCAAACATAGACGGACTCTACATAGTTATTAACATAGATTGCTATAGCACTTTAGTTGTGATTATTTAAAGCGTGTTTGAAATATATTATCGCTTTGACAGTGAGAACTCGGCCTTAGATAAGAGGTTGTTGATCCCTTATTGAGCGCAAAGTGTTAACTGTATTATTGGTTCTGTTTAAAATGCTTGATAGGGGAATTAAGTGATTGGCTCGACGTGGCAAAAATTTAAATTTTATAGCTCCCAAATTTTCATACAGTAGCCACAGAAATTATAGCCGCTAGACAGGCGCCGATGTTGTGCAAACAACCAATATCAGCCGATACACACGACGCGATGTCGCAAACAAGGGTAAGAAACCGGTAATTTTTTTGAATCCGTTATCATGTACTTGGCACTAAACGTTTTAATTAAAAAATATTTATTATTATATACAATAAACACAAAAAAAATACTCAAAAAAAAAACAAAACTTAAGACTAACTTAAGTCTAGTCAAAAAGACCCCTCCGAGTTGTCCCCGGCGCAAAGGTACCCATAACGCTAGCCGCATTGCCACGTTGAATGGCGATGGATAACCTTTGCACCAGGCAGGGATCGGAAACCGGTATTTTTTGTATGGGAACGAAAACGGTATTTTTTCGTTCTTTGTTAATTATTTCATTTCTAATTGGGCAATCTAATAATACGAAGTCGTTATCTAAAAACACAATGGAGTCCTATATTTGGAGTATAAAATAAACCGAAATATATGTTTATTTCAAAGTTTTTCCAAAAAACCGGTTCCGATCCCTGGCACCAGGTACGAACCCGCGCGGGCGTCAGACCGCGGGGGCGGGCGTTTTAATTTCGGTTTTGTTCATAAAACCGGTTTTTAGGAGAACATTTCCATAAAGTTCCTGTGAGATAAGCCGGTTTAGAACAATAAAAACCGGTTTCTTCATATGTCGGCGTCTTTATTTACGCGGCACGCCACCACGCAGGACAGCCGTCTCGTCGCTCGTCCAATAAACTTCTTAAAACGATCGCGTTAAATAATTTTGATTTATTTCTCCCTTTAAGTTTCAAAATATGTGGAGCCAGACCAAGATAAGTTGGCAGCGATTTTGACATAGACAGTGCAGGTGTTATTTTAAACGTCAACCTTTTTTTTATACTACGTCGGTGGCAAACAAGCATACGGCCCGCCTGATGGTAAGCAGTCTCCGTAGCCTATGTACGCCTGCACCTCCAGAGGAGTTACATGCGCGTTGCCGACCCTAAGCCCGCCCCCCTCGTTGAGCTCTGGCAACCTTACTCACCGGCAGGAACACAACACTATGAGTAGGCTATGAGTAAGCTTAGAATAAATTTAAAAGTGAAAAATTACTGCCTTGGGTGAGACTTGAACTCACAGCCACTGGATCGATACTCCAGCGCTCTGCCATCTGAGCCACCAAGACCTCATCCATAGGCAGCAAATTTTCCCACCATATGGGTATAGGGGACCCTAGCGACATCTACCGTAAGAACATTACACTTCTTAAACGGCTACCGGAGTTGATAAAGAGAGAGAGATGTGCTACCCATAATTTCTACCAAGCAGTACCGTCTGCGAACGATGCTATTAAGCTTAGAATAAATTCATATATAGCGCTGGAGTATCGATCCAGAGGCCGTGAGTTCAAGTCTCACCCAAGGTAGTAATTTTTCCACTTTTAAATTTATTCTAAGCTTAATAGCATCTTTCGCAGACGGTTCTGCTCGTAAACAAAAAAATGAGTCAAATTTCTATGGAATTATTTATTTAATCTTTATTGCACAAAAGACAACCTTATAGTGCAAAAGGCGGACAGGGGGGGGGGGTAATTATGACGTTTACTTAACACGTGCACCGGGTGGGCTATCAAAATCACTGCCAACTTAGCTTGGTTGACTCTATGCGCATGCGTTGATGTCTCAGGGCAGTTGACAGAGGGCAGTCTGTTGAATGTCGAGACGTTTTTGATACGATAAACTCTGAACTCAAATAAACATCAATAAGTAGCACCCAGAATATTATTGTTGTTTGTGTCCATGCAAGTACCCAGCGACGAAATATAAATATAAATAAATAAATAAATATTATAGGACATTATTACACAAATTGACTAAGTCCCACAGTAAGCTCAATAAGGCTTGTGTTGAGGGTACTTAGACAACGATATATATAATATATAAATATTTATAAATACTTAAATACATAAAAAACACCCATGACTCAGGAACAAATATCCATGCTCATCACACGAATAAATGCCCTTACCAGGATTTGAACCCGGGACCATCAGCTTCGTAGGCAGGGACACTACCAACTAGGCCAAACCGGTCGTCAAACAAATATATAGACGAAGAGAGGGCCTACCGCGAACCACGAAAATTAAAATATCGTATCGATATCGTTATCTGCCTCTCTATCGTTTGAATATGCAAGAGTGATAGAGAGGCAGATAACAAAATTTTTATTTTTCATTGACTTCGAAAAACGGACCATATGACGGACACATAATCAATTAAAGTTATTCCTTCTCTTCAATACACCATTTCATTCAAAAATCATTTCATTACGGGGGGGACACAAATTTTATCACTTTGGAAGTGTCTCTCGCGCAAACTATTCAGCTTAGAAAAAAAATTGTTTTAAGGAACCTCAATACCATTTTTGAAGACCTATCCATAGATACCCCACACGTACGGGTTTGATGAAAAAAAAATATTTTTAAATTTTATGACGTATTAAGGTAAAAATTTCCATTATGGACCATCGATTTATGGACATAGGACGCGAATGCGTTTGATGAAATCATTAAAAAAGTTTTGATTGGTCAATAAAAAGTTATATAAGTGCCTGTGTAGGGTAAACCGTCTATTACTGGCCATATTCCAATAACTGGTGCCCTTATACTAAAATTGCTAAAATAAGAATTCTATTTATTTATAAATAGAATTCTTATATATTATAGACGACCGGTCTGGCCTAGTGGGTAGTGACCCTGCCTATGAAGCCGATGGTCCCGGGTTCAAATCCTGGTAAGGGCATTTATTCGTGTGATGAGCATGGATATTTGTTCCTGAGTCATGGGTGTTTTCTATGTATTTAAGTATTTATAAATATTTATATATTATATATATCGTTGTCTAAGTACCCTCAACACAAGCCTTATTGAGCTTACTGTGGGACTTAGTCAATTTGTGTAATAATGTCCTATAATATTTATTTATTTATTTATTTATAAATAGGTAACATTCGTTCTGAAAAACTTGGATTGTGTAATATTAAACAGAATCCTTTTTAGTATTTTTTTTTATACTACGTCGGTGACAAACAAGCATACGGCCCGCCTGATGGTAAGCAGTCTCCGTAGCCTATGTACGCCTGCAACTCCAGAGGAGTTACATGCGCGTTGCCGACCCTAAATCCGCCTCCCCTCGTTGAGCTCTGGCAACCTCACTCACCGGCAGGAACACAACACTATGAGTAGGGTCTAGTGTTATTTGGGTGCGGTTTTCTGTAAGGTGGAGGTACTTCCCCAGTTGGGCTCTGCTCTAGATCTGGAATGACATTCGCTGTGCTGTGCCCTATCACACAAGGCGAGATGACATTCACAATGCCCATACCTCTCTTTTAAGGTTAGGTCACCTTGGTCAACTGGCTACCTTGGATAAAGATAAAGATAGTTTATTTTTCAAGTAGGCATATTAAAATACGCTTATAAACGTTAAATAAAGCTACTCCGGTTCTAACCCTACACCTATGACCCGAGATTTAAATACTTCCTAAATTGTAGGAGGGTATTCCAATATGGGACCGGCAAGAAACTTTTTTTGATTTCCATTAAATTCAAGGGTGGATTTCTGAGCTTAAATTAAGTAACTTTCTCAAAGAAACCGGTATTCTAATTAACTCAATTTCGGAGATAATCAATAATTTATTTTTATCTTATAAGAGACCCTTACGAGCCTTAGGGTAGCCCCTAAACAATTTTTTTTTCGACAATTAACTATGCCATGTGGTTTACTTAACCGTACATACCAATACCCCGAAGTTAACGGAATTCAATAAAAACACGGTGTATAAGTAAGTATAACACATATTATAAGTTATTGGAACATTGGAAGTTGGCCCTATGGTTGGTTAATGGTTACCGGTCAAACATCTTGCGCGGGAGCAGGGATCGGAAACCGGTATTTTTTCTATGGGAACGAAAACGGTATTTTTTCGTTCTTTGTTAATTATTTCTTTTCTAATTGGGCAATCTAATAATCCGAAGTCGTTATCTAAAAACACAACCGAGTCCTATATTTGGAGTATAAAATAAACCGAAATATATGTTTATTTTAAAGTTTTTCCAAAAAACCGGTTCCGATCCCTGCGCGGGAGACTACAATATTTGACGTTGCGTTGCCGAGCAGTGCGCAGTAGAGTTCCGTGCGGTACAATTCTTGTGCGCTCATTTTTGAATTGTAGTCAGAATTGTATAGTTTATTCTAGTTCGTTGTGACTTTATGTACCACCAGCAACACTCTTTAGCCAATCGTGGACCTTATGTCTTTGTAATAAAGTTTACGAAGACTGTGGACGATAAAACCATGTTTTATCTGGAAGTGATACATCGGGTTTGAATTGTTTTCCTCGTATTTACACGAGTTTAGTACATAGGCTTGTTAACGAACTTGTCACATTATGTCACATTTTCTTGACCCCCCTCCCACCCCCTAAACCTTTGATGTAATTAATGGATGACACCAAAAGCATAGATTAGAAAATTTCCTAACCTATGTCATAATTCAAAATTATTGGGGACTCTTTAATACTAGCAAAAAAAGTGGCGTTCAAATTTTTTAATCTGTTTTTAGGGTTCCGTACCCAAAGGGTAAAACGGGACCCTATATTACTAAGACGCCGCTGTCCGTCCGTCCGTCTGTCACCAGGCTGTTGGCAGGCACACTTGAAATTTTCACAGATGATGTATTTCTGTTGCCGCTATAACAACAAATACTAAAAAGTACGGAACCCTCGGTGGGCGAGTCCGACTCGCACTTGTCCGGTTTTTTTATTTGTTATTTGAATAATTGGTCTAATTTAGACTAATGTACGTAACCGTGGCGCTTGTTTTGGAGTGAGATAAATACACATTTTTAATTTATTTTTAATGAGCTTAAGCTCAATCAATATTAAATTGTATTCTAATAGTTTCTTCTATTATGTATATCGTTTTTTATATGATTACTTATCAATGTGCTCACGTATATACTAACCTATTTACTACGCATGTATACAATCATCAAAACTACGTTTCTCATAAAAATAAACTCGTATCCGAAACACGCCGCGAATGTAAATAACCACAATTAAAACATAAAATCACTCAAATCACAGCTTTGCTCACACTAAATAGCGACTAAAATCCCATGAAGATATCCTAATCCACTATACACTACACAATCTCAACCAGTATCACAATTATACACTTTAGCTAGTTATAATAGAGTTCATATTAATAAACTTCGATAGTAATTGACCGGCTCTGTCGGCGGGCTAGAGGCAACTACTCGCTATCGAATCGACGATGATAAATTTATCTTAACATTAGGTCTATTAGGAGTAATGTAAATAGACATTACAAATATTGTTCGCGTTATCGTGTTTTAAGGTAATTAACACTCGAGTTCACTTAATATCACGCAGAGTTAATATGGGTTCATCCATTAATTACGTCACACGTATTTCGAGGTTTTTAAACCCCTCCTTGGGGCTCCTTTTCATACTTGGTCACATTTGGCAAACCCCTCCCACCCCTGGTGTGACGTCACATTTTTCGACGCAAATCGAATTAGGTATTTTTAATATATTATTGATAAAAGATATACACACAGCGAATAAAAAAAACTGATGAAGTTAAAGTGACGTCACAAAGTTTGTCACTCCCCCCTCCCCCTTGTCACAACTTGTCACATTTTCTTGACCCCCTCCCTCCCCTAAACGTGTGATGGAATTAATGGATGACCCCTATTAATATCTTAATCCCGAAGACCTCTGTATGAAAAATCATTGCGTAATAAAATATGTGAAACAGCTTTAGAACGGCAAAATTAATTGGGAAAGGCACAAATATTTAACAACATTCTAAATAATCTAAATGAAGAGCTTAATATGGAAAATTCAAGAAAAAGCTTTAATAAAAAAATGTTATTAAACTTAAATTACTTATATTACTACATTCTTATATTACTTATTCATATATTATCATTGGTTAGGTATTTAAAATTATTTTGTAATTGTTCTCCTTGTTATATATATAATTTTTAGGGTTCCGTAGCCAAATGGCAAAAAACGGAACCCTTATAGATTCGTCCGATTATGTCACAGCCACTTTTTTCCGAAACTATAAGAGCTATACTGTTCAAACTTGGTAAGTAGATGTATTCTATGAACCGCATTAAGATGTTTACACAAAAATAGAAAAAAAAACAATAAATTTTGGGGGTTCCCCATACTTAGAACTGAAACTCAAAAAATCTTTTTTCATCAAACCCATACGTGTGGGGTATCTATGGATAGGTCTTTAAAAATGATATTGAGGTTTCTAATATCATTTTTTTCTAAACTGAATAGTTTGCGCGAGAGACACTTCCAAAGTGGAAAAATGTGTGCCCCCCCCCCGTAACTTCTAAAATAACAGAATGAAAAATCTAAAAAAATATATATGATATACATTGCCATGCAAACTTCCACCGAAAATTGGTTTGAACGAGATCTAGTAAGTAGTTTTTTTTTAATACGTCATAAAATTAAAAAAAAAAATTTTTTCATTAGACCCATACGTGTGGGGTATCTAGGGATAGGTCTTCAAAAATGATATTTAGGTTTCTAATATCTTTTTTTTTCTAAACTGAATAGTTTGCGCGAGAGACACTTCCAAAGTGAAAAAAAGTGTGTCCCCCCCTGTAACTTCTAAATAACAGAATGAAAAATCTAAAAAAATATATGATATACATTACCATGCAAACTTCCACCGAAAATTGGTTTGAACCAGATCTAGTAATTAGTTTTTTTAATACGTCATAAATGGTACGGAACCCTTCATGGGCGAGTCCGACTCGCACTTGGCAGCTTTTTTTAATGCATGATTATCTTGTATTTTGATTAATTTATTTAAGCATTAATTATATTATATAATTATGCATGATAAAGCATTATTGTTATAAAATAATCGTACGCCTAATGGTAAAACATAGTGCTCCATAAAATGTTTTAATTATAAGACATAATTGTGCCTATGTTTTACAAATAAATGATTCTGATACTAGTACCTACTTCACTATCACATATTGACAGCCAATATATACATCTTAGTGCTAGCCACCGGCCTCTTCTCATTGTATAATGAGTGTTTGGTTGTTCACAGTTACCTACAAACAATTCAATAAAAAAAAGGTTTCTTCACGATTCTTTCTTTCAAAGAAAAGCGATTGATAATGCTATCATCATCATGATATTTTGTAGGAAGTTAATGGTATGAGCCGGGCTCCGTTCGGTTTCAAAATAGGTCAGATTTCGATATCTTATTTTTATTTATAAATATACAACAGTTTACATGTCAAATATCTTATAACTAAAAAGTTTTATTATACAAATATTTTATAAACAGTAGACTCACAACTCACAACAGGTACAATAGGTACAGACAGTGGTTGGTAAATAAATTTATCAGTGAAAACAACGACCCTTATGTATAAACTCGTTGATGTTATAGCATGCTAACTCGATAAGCATGTTTTTAAGTTTGTTTGTAAATATATCATCACTAGGCAAATTTTTAATGTTTATAATGTACACAGTTATATAGGTTAGGTCCGACAACGTCGAGCATCGCGCGGGCCTTCGCTAGTAGGTATGGAAGGTAGAGGTAAGGAATGAAATCTCCATAGGCAGAACTGTTGCAAAAGTGTCTAGCTGTCAGTTATAAATACTTACTTCCAGTGCTTTACGAGTCATATACTTCCCGCCGTATAGAGAAAGCCAGATTTGCGGCACGACCTACATTTTCCCGTACCATGTCCTGACTTTATAGGTCCCTGTAGACCTGGAATATAATTAATTTAAACTAAAAATCATTCTGATCAATAGACTATATCCCTATATGTGTATATATAGCTGCCGTCGCCCGCGGATCTGTATAAAATTCCAAAAGATATAGGCATTTTTCACAACCCTTAATTTTACGGGAATATACTTCCCTGGCCGCACAGGCCGTATATATTATAAAATTTATAACACGTTATCTGCGTGACAGCCTTTCGTTTATCTCGCCGTAAATTTTATAGGTTAGGCCGAACATATTTGCAAAAGACACAGGGCAAAGTCAGGACTCGATGTTTCCTAAATAGGTTCCAAGCCGGGTGATCGGTTGGCTTTCGGTCAATAATGCGTAACGGCCCGATTCGAAGAATGAGATACGATAACGATAAGTTCTGGTTTAGATAAGTTCTCATTTTGATATCGTTTGTAGGTATGTCGTATAATTGACGTCCCAGGTGTCGCTGGGCGACGCTGTTGAAGCGGACTTGCGCGATCTCCAAGCCGACTGGGTTGGCAAGAAGCAAATGGTTAACGCTCCGTAGCCAACGAAATGCAACTGTCTCTGTCGCACTAATACGGAAGAGTGATAGAGAGAGATAACTACACTACGCTATGGAGCGTGAATGATCGGCATCTTGTCTACGCACCCTGGTGGGAGTTTGCGCGCGAAGTTGTCTCGAAACTGGCATGTACCTTCTGCTCATGTCGGAGACCAAAACTTCTTTTGGGTCGTCGCTGAAATTGTACTTCGAAAGAGCCGTAAAGCCGTTGGTCAATTCGTCAATGAGATCATCACAACACGTCTACATGTGATATTTTGCTAATCTACATTTTGCAGGCGCTTTCACAAGTTTTAGTTTTCAATCAATCAATATATATTTATTTCAGACCAAATTACAGTCCATATTTGTTAGTTAAGTACAGTAAAACCTACTTATATCTATGATACTTTATCCTAATTCTATCTTAATAATAGCTTATTTACAATCTTGGTGCTTTGGAGCATGCAACGACACCCAATGTCGTTGAAAAGGGTTATCCATTCTCTTACCTATTGCCGCTATTAATCTGTTGGCGCTGCCTCGCACCCGACACATCTGGGACGCTAATCGTTTGCGCATTATTGCATAAAAATCATCCATGAGGGCCATCGTCTTATACTACAAGTACAGGAAAAAGTTTAAACCTATAATATTATATTAAAAAAAAAAATTGTACGGAATCCTCGGTGGGCGAGTCCGACTAGCTCTTGTCCGGTGGTTTAATTAGGTACCTACCGACCGCTTTTCGGTGAAGGAAAAAATCCTGCGGAAACCTGACGACCTAATTTGCTCTCTGGGCTGGAAGGTCGGCAGTTGCTTTTGTAAAACTAGGGTATGTGTCAATTCATGAGGTTAGGCAGAACGGACTCCATGAAATGCCAGGACAACGCTAAGAAGATGATTACAATTTGCACTCTATAGCTCAGTTTTCTCTCTTTAGCTTTCTAAAAGCCGCGATAGCCTTCAACACGTCGTCAGAGAAGACCTTCGGCAGCTGGAAGGCGAGGAAGTGTCCGCCGTCATCGATGGCGTTGGCGTGCACCAGGTTCGGGAACTTCCTCCGCAGGATCCGCCAGGGTTGGAAGATCAGCTCGTTCTTTGCTTGGATGATCCAGGTTGGCACTGGGGTTGGGATTCTGGAAGCAAATATTTGTGGCTTTCCATTCGAGAAGGGTCCTTATACTTTATATGCATAAGGACCTTTCCATCAGAATATTCTCGTGGAGCATAAGGACCCTTTTCATTCTTTATTTGAAAGTTCCCAAAAATTGCAACGGGGAACTAAAGGCGATGATCGAGTTCTACGTGAAATAAATTTTATTACAATATTTTTGAGCTTGAGTACGGTGACAGCTATTGTTTCCATACAATTTATAACCTTAAAATGCGAAATTGTATTGAGATGACACCTATCACCGTATACAGGCTATGTGAAAAATATTATAATTTCGGCTCAAATTGTCATACAATGATGAATGATGATACCAGTGGGGGGAAACTAGGTTTTTTGAGCGTTCTCGGCTTCGTTCAGCTCAGCGTTGCTACGAGCATTGATTACGGTTAGCAAAACTTGACGCACCTTTGCGTGCACAACCACAGATAAGATAACTTGAATTTTATTACCCTAAATAACCGAAAGGGATAGTGCCATGCATTAGAAAGGGACAACATGATTCGTCCTTGAATCGCTGTCAAACTTCGGTTTTGTAGAATGTCTCGTTTCTGTACGGTACAATTATTTATTTTGCGATGATTCAGTGACCCATGATTCAGTGAGCCGTTCAGATATGATGGGTAAAAAGATTAAAAAGATAGTTTATTATTCAAGTAGGCATATTACAATGCGCTTATGAACGTCAAATAAAGCTACACCGGCTCTAACCCTACACCCCTGATCCGAGAAGATTTAAATCCCCCCTCAATTGGAGGAGGGTATCCTGGTAGAAGCAATACCGATATTATAAGCACTACTCTAATGCTTATAATCATCTCCATTCGTATTAGAAGCACCTGCAATAGCCTCATATTATGATTTTAATATGACGTTGTTGAACATCAAGAAAGGAAATTAGCTATAACACGAAAACTTAAAAGGGTACAACTAAAGAGTAAACTTGAAAATAAAAACAGGGGCCCATTTAATGAACAGTTAACGTTGACCACGCTAACTTTGCAGTAAGAATGCACATAAGCTCTACTAAACGTAGCATTTGATACAATGATGAAAACTTAACGTGATTTGTCTATCAGACAAAGTATTAGACTAGCTTTATGAACCTACGAGTTGACTTGGTAACACATTTAATAATACCGTTCGAGTAATCATACTTACTCATCCAACTGGAATTCTATCTGCCTCTTACTAAAAATTTCAGCGTATACACTCACAGACGTGGTGAAGGAGTTGGTGGCCCAGTAGCACATGAGGTTGTCGAGCAGCTGGTCCTTGCTCCAGTGCTTGTCGAGGCCGCCGTCAGGAAGCCGCTTGTACTCGTTCTTGGTCCAGGTCGAGAACTTCTCCAGGATGTAGGCGAGCAGACCCACGGGGGAGTCGGAGACCTTTGAAAAAAAATGTATAGAGGGTGTAACACGAGGAACCCGAAAGATAACCACGCACTTCTGAGGCCAATTGAAGGAAAGAATATTATATGAGTGTAAGTAAATTTCGCCAAAAAATATTTCTTTGTTTTTGTTTTTTCAAAATTTTGATTGTATTAGTACTAAAAAAGTATTTGTAAAAATTTAATGTTATGGTAAAAGTGGCACTAAAAATGATTTTTTTGTAAAACCTAGTGTTTGCAAAGGTTACTTGTCACTTTTTGACATCTATCAATAAGGATATTTAGACTACGCCCCATAATGGCATCTTCGCCATCAAAGAGGCGTTTCGCGTTAAGTTACATTAAGAAAATGTTTGTTTTTAAGTGGTATTAACTCTGAAATTAGGCGAAATCCAGAAAAGTTTTATATGACATTATACACAAATGTGACCAGGAATACACTGTTAAAATCTTTATATCATAAATAAAAAAATAAAAAAAACTTTCAAATAGCTTCCTAGTACGCGGAACCGCGTTCCGGCATCGAGGCCTTAAGTGACATACTTATAGTATTTATTGGAAAGTAGTTAGCGAATTACTCTAATGACATGAATACTCAAATGAATTGGTAAATAAATCAAAAGTGACTCATAAAAATCGCAGTCTAGATGGAAACTGTAGCTTGGTTTGCTAAATTAAATAAATAAATAAATAAATATTATAGGACATTATTACACAAATTGACTAAGTCCCACAGTAAGCTCAATAAGGCTTGTGTTGAGGGTACTTAGACAACGATATATATAATATATAAATTTTTATAAATACTTAAATACATAGAAAACACCCATGACTCAGGAACAAGTATCCATGCTCATCACACGAATAAATGCCCTTACTAGGATTTGAACCCGGGACCATCAGCTTCGTAGGCAGGGTCACTACCCACTAGGCCAAACCGGTCGTCAAATGTTAAAATGGATGTTGTTATTTATTCCAGCTGTTTATAGCTAACTGTAAATTTTGTGAAGCCGACGGTCTATATGCGTATATGGTCGGTTTGAGCATCTAAATTATAAACTATTTTGGTCAGCAAGTTAGGTCAGGTTGCACTTGCAATGTCCATTTGGACAGCTAACGGTTGGACCCTATTTTCGTAAAAAAGGCGCGACTGCTGACTTAGGGTCGCTATAATGCTATTCTGAAATTAAATCGACACTTTCAAAACCACAACAATCTTTACCTCAGAGATTCCTAACCTTTTCAGTTGTGTCACCCCTAAGACTAACTAGGGATCCTGATCTTACCCCTCCTTCCAATAATCATCAATAGTCTTTCTTATAGGACTAATCTTTTGTTATCTTTAATTAAGCTTATTACCCCCGTGAAATACCAGTTTTACCCCCAGGATAGGAACCGCTGCTTTACCTAGAGTGTCGGGCTTCGTGGCCTGAAGATGCACATAGCCGGACTCCTCGAGCAGAAAGCCGAAGGTTGAGCTCAAAGGATACATTCGGTCTGCTAGGTGAGGTTCCACCACGAAAGACGGCAACCATGCTCCAATCAGGTTGAGGAGGATTGCGCTGGTAGATGCAGAAGCACCAACGTTTGAGTGGAAGCCAAGGACTTCCTGAAAAAATACGGTAAATCAGTTTGAATTAAGAAATTATGGCGCGAGAGTACATTAAAATAATTGGATGGGTCTTCGAATGTCAAGGAATATTGCATTTCAAAAGAGAACTGTACTATAATAAAAACTAAGGTAAATTCCTGGCGTCTGAATGAACATTTCTCAAATGTACATACGATAGCGAGCATTAATAGAAATCGATATTTGCTTCGAACGTTACTAAGATAAAAGTCACGAAAAAAATTGATATCATGAAGTCTTACCTGAGGAAACAGGGTGGCCAAGGTGATGCCAATTATATCTCCACCTTGCAAGTAGAACTTCTTGAAGCCTAGTCGATGCATCAGGTTACGCAGGACCACTGCCATCCCCGCGAGTCCGAGGCCTGGCCGAACTGGAGCCTAGTTATATTGTTAAAGAAAGGACGCTTAGCACAAGGAATTACGTACATTGACACGCCTGTTCCTATCTCTATTGCATGCACATAATTATATTGCTGATCCACTCGCACGTTGTCATTGACCGCCGGCATCATAGACTGGACAGGAATATTTTTACGCGCGTTCAGCCGCAGATTTAGGTCGTGATTCGTGGCCATCATGGGACTCCATTAGGAGTTGGTTTGCGAAAACTATTTGAAGATAATAATCGTAAATATAAATGGTGAAAGCTAATTGTAGATATTACTCTTTAAAATTCCACAGGCTAAGAAAGAAGTAAAATTGATGGTTCCGAACTATAACTACATATATGAGTAGTAAATAGTTTAGTGTAGGTAGGGAAAAAATTATATAAGTGGAAGGCATTAAGCCTCTCCTTAGCTTTAATCCGCATCCTTAAACCTGGCGGTTTTTCTGAAAACGGTGGGCTTAGGAGCAATCCAGGACAAACCATTGAGTAATATTCACAAAAAATATTTTAACACCCCTGCCCTCCTGATTGCTTCTCGTCCACATAAATTTTGAAGTATTTCACCAGCTAACACTTATAGTGATAACTTCACAAGTATTTCACCAGCTAACACTTTAGTAATAACTATACTTACATCAGAGAATCCACAGCCAGGCCAGCTTGGCACGATGGCTTCGATGGCGAAGTCCTGGTCGTCTCTCACGGCGGTCAGGAGAGGCAGCGCCTCGTAGATCTCCCTCACTGACCCTGGCCAGGTGTGAAGGAATAACATAGGAACAATCTCCATACCTGAGACCTGGAATCAAGGAGGAAGTAGACTAGTATATTGGTTTCAATGCATTGCCTGCTATGTTTTGGCAATTATGGCATGTTAGCACGAGTCAAGCGGTTATCAGTGAAAATTAAGGTGAAAAGTCTGTTAAAACGGAATCATATTTATTGCCCGTTAAATAATTCTGAAAAGACTGACGTCGAGGAAATTTACGCAGCCCAGCTATACAGTCATTTTGGCTGCATAGGCTTTCAACGATCTCTATTGACAAGTTCATATGTCGGAGAGAGTGTAAGTGGGTAGCCCATGCATATGCATGATGGAAGGTGGAACAGGAAAGTATTTGAATGCAGACCATCTTCTGGTCGCCGAAACGTGGGTAGGCAGCAAATGACGTGGTCCGACAATCTGGGCAAAATACCAGATAGAAAATGGATACGTATAGCACATAATCTAGGAGCATTGGGTGGCAACGGCCTGAAAAAGAGAGGGAGAAAGGATCTTTACAGCATTTTTACTTTTTGTTTACTTTTAATTTTCTTAACTCGGATATACCTCTGGCTGGACCCTGATGAAGTGAATATCCAATCCCTGTATATTGGTCTTGAATTGCGGGAACTTGTTGAAGAACCTCTCCCTCTCTTGGAAGTTGTATTTGTCGCTCCAGTACGAGACCCAGCTGTCCAGCTGTTCAGTATTGAATCCATATTCGAAGCCTATGTCTTCTAGTGGAGGCGTCCACTTGCGATGGTTCTTCAGGCGTTTTTTGAGGTCTTGTATCATCTAAAAATAAATATTGAAGCATTGTTTTTCATACGCTTACTTTTTTATTGTGATCGCGTTCAACGGCGAAACATTTGTGGGGTTTTGGTGATAATGGTGGAAAATTCAAAATTGATGTAGGTATCTCATTTATGATTCTAGTTAAGCATTTCGCTGATCGTACACAACTGGCAACTTCTACTCGAGACAATTCTACCGCAACTCCAGCACAATTAGGTGGCCTTGTTTTATCACAGAGTTCCTATGGCCACCTCCGGTCTCCATCAGATCAGCTCGATTGTACCATAATATCGCTTTGTCACTCAACTTACTTATGTGAAGTTTCACTTCAATCGAATACGACGTGGGTCTAATTTATCTTGCAAGATTTGATTGTAAACATACAAACAACGGGACAAGTTTAGATTAAATAAAAATGACTGACACACAGCGTCATGGTGGAGGTGGATCTGCGCGAACTCCGAGTCGAAATTTGGCGAGAAATAGTGCAGAACTGAATAAGTGGCTTTGCAGTCTTGTGTCGGAGGCCAAGTCTCATTTTAGGCCACCGAGCCAATTAAGTAAGTTAAAATAATAATAAATATTAAAGGACATTATTACACAAATTGACTAAGTCCCACAGTAAGCTCAATAAGGCTTGTATTGAGGGTACTTAGACAACGATATATATAATATATAAATATGTATAAATACTTAGAAAACACCCATGACTCAGGAACAAATATCCATGCTCATCACACGAATAAATGCCCTTACCAGGATTTGAACCCGGGACCATCAGCTTCGTAGGCAGGTTCACTACCCACTAGGCCAAACCGGTCGTCAAAACCGGTCGTAAAATGTCTTACCGAAGCACTAAACTGCACTTCAAAAGACCTGACACTGGTATTCTGCTTGGTTTCCTCTCCAGCTCCCCACCATGCATCGACATCGACATCGGGCAGCGGCAGGGGACTCCTCAGGAACAAGATGTATATAACAATGAGGAGTGGGGAAGAAAACAGCAGGAGAACGAAGCATAGTAGGCGTGCCATCTAGAAAAAATAATCAATGGAAATAAAATAAATCAATAATTACCTAGGCTTATTGAATTCCATACACTCGTAACAGTCTTTAATTTTACATGTTAATATATTAATTATTTTTGTATTCATTATTTCAACTAATTTTTATTTAATATGAATCATGATTTCATTGTTATTATGTAAATATTATTAATTATTTATTATTCTTATTATGTTTGGATTTGATTTGATTTTAATGTACTTACTAACCCCTAGCTATATCGATGGTACTAACAATGTTTTATTTTTTTTATGGAATTCTGATTGTTCTGAAATAAAAATATTTTATTTTATTTTATTTTTTAATTTAGGAGGGTGCTGTTGCTGTCCCTTGACACGGACAAGAGTAGCATCAATAGGGCTAAAGTGGTCTGGTCTTTATCATATGTCACCATGCCTGTCACGTTCTAACCAGTATGTAAGTGCGAAAGTGACGACCATAGTGACAAGCGATAACAATGGAATCATGCTGCCACCGCAGCTCGGTGTATCTACCCGTTATATTTCAAAAGGGTCTCTAAGTTTAGGCTTCGTTGTTGTTGCTAGTTTTTCTAGGATTTTAAAGAATAATAATAAATAATAAATATTATAGGACATTATTACACAAATTGACTAAGTCCCACAGTAAGCTCAATAAGGCTTGTGTTGAGGGTACTTAGACAACGATATATATAATATATAAATATTTATAAATACTTAAATACATAGAAAACACCCATGACTCAGGAACAAATATCCATGCTCATCACACGAATAAATGCCCTTACCAGGATTTGAACCCGCGGGACCATCAGCTTAGTAGGCAGGGTAACCACTAGGTCAAACCGATCGCCAAATAAATACAACATCTTAACACTATATGTTTATAGGAGTTATTAATGCTGAGTAAAAGATAAAAATCGCACCTTGAAAATATTCTCGCACTTCCAAACAGCGTAGTGACTGCAAGACTTAGGGCAAACAATTAGAAATGAATGTTTGAAATAATCTTATCAAGTGCGATAAGAACGAACTTGACATTTTTTTGTATAAGTTTAAAATTAAAAGAGGGTTTATCAAATGGTAAGCGGTGGTGGCCGAGTGGATATGACGTCCGACTTTCAATCCGGAGGTCGTGGGTTCAAATCCTGGCTCGTACCAATGAGTTTTTCGGAACTTATGTACGAAATATCATTTGATATTCACCACTTGCTTTTCGGTGAAGGAAAACATCGTGAGGAAACCTGCATGCATCTGCGAAGAAATTCAAAGGTGTATGTGAAGTCCCCAATCCGCATTGGGCTAGCGTGGGGACTATAGCCCGAGCCCTCTCGCGCATGAGAGGAGGCCTGTGCCCAGCAGTGGAACGTATATAGGCTAAATTATTATTATTATTTTATTATCAAAATGATAAATATAAATAAGTATTATAGCCACCAGGCCAAAAAACCTGTTTAACAATAGTACATTACGATACAAGTGTGAAAAATAGGAAATTCGAAACGAGTGGCGATAAATTAAAACACGACCGAAGGGAGTGTTTTAAATCGACACGAGTTGCGAATTACCTATTCGCACATGTATCGTACAACGTTTTACAGTACATATGGACCTTTAAATGTTCGACATAGTAACGTAATATGCTAATTTTAGCACTAGTGCGGTAAAGTAGCACCATATATACTGTAAATATACTTACTTGACGTTTAATTTAAGCTATCCAAATTTAGCGGATAAGATTACGAGTCAAAATTATCTACATGCACATACAGTCAAGGTATTGAACCCAAAAAATTATATATATATATATATATATATATATACCACCTTATTGTCCATACATTATGGTACTGTATACATATTTTGGGCACTTTGTCCGTGTCGATATTATAAGTTCTTACAGTGGAACCTCAATAGCACGAAACTCAAGGGAAACACCGAAAAATTTTTTTTTTATATCTCTTCCCATGTTCAAAAATCTGTTGAAACTACGTTGATTATCTGTCTCTGCTTTAGGACGAAGGTGTAGGACCCGCGCCAATCGCCAATCGTCAAAATATTTTCAGTAATGGATATTAACATTACTGAAAATATTTTGACACAATTTGTTGTATATCAACCACAGATATGCCCCTATGTTTGATTTTTTCCGAATTTTTGACTATTACAATAGTTAGGAGCATTTTAAAATTTGTATGAAATCAGTTTTTTGCTCCTATTTTTAAAATAATTAAAAAAAACGAAAACAGTCAAACGTAGAGGCATAGCTATGGTTAATACACATCAAATTATATAAAAATATTATAATTCAAAAACCAGAGAGGAAAATGGGGACTACATTTGTATGGAGAAGCCGTCCCCTTTCCTCTTAAGTTGCCATTATCCTCGTATTCTATGTTTTGTAGGCCTACAAGTATGTGTGTTCGTGTGTTCTTATTCCCTATTTTTCCCTCGTTGCACTACACGTTAAATTTTATATGAGCTCTACATTTCCCGCTACAATAAAAATATTCTTTATTGCTCACCAATATGAAAAAAACATAATGACATACAAATTAAACACACAACTTACCCAAACCCAACCGTCCCAAACACCGCTACCCAAAGGTTGTCTGGAAAGGAACGCTTTTTAGCGATAAGACCACCTATAAACCCATTATAACCTCATTATATTTTTCTTTATAATTTCTTAGTACTGTTTACATAAACTGTATTGTTGTTGGTGCAATAAAGATTATTTAACTTACAAATCTTTTGAATTTTTACATTATTTTAGTTTGAAAAATAAATAAACATTATAGTGACAATCTTACACAAATTGACTAAGTCCCACGGTAAGCTAAGAAGGCTTGTATTGTGGGTACTCAGACAACGATATATATAATATTCAAATACTTAAATACATAGAAAACATCCATGACTCAGGAACAAATATCTGTGCTCATCGATCACTAGCCAGACCGGTCGTCAAATAACAATTAACTTCTTCGTCTAAACTTGTCTAAGTTTAAACGAGTCAAAGTCATGCTCTATTCGCCATACCTAACGCTATATTACCGTAATATCGTAAAGATGCATTTATATTATTACCTTTTCTAAATTTGACAACACAATGCAGCAGTTTTTAAATTTCAACCTTAATAATATAAGTAGCAAAGTTGTTTTTTCAAGAACAGTAATAGATTGTAACACTTTGGGGTATCCACCCAGTGTTATAAACAGCTGAGTAGCATATTATATAGGTACTTTATAGGTTAGAAAATGGTATGTTTGTTTTGGTAAGATTTGGTAGTTGAAATGTCTTCGACACGGATGTCATAGTGGGTCAGTCAAGGACTGAGACCTGTAGTGATATTTTCAACTTTACAGATACGCTTTTAGCTATATTGAGTGGACAAAACTTACCGGAGCGTTAGGTCAGTCTGTGCGTTCACTCCGTTGCATTTTGCGCATCCATGTCGTGTTCCTGCGTTGTGCTAGGACACAGGCACTTTGTTTTCGTTGTGGTATATACATTTCACAATTGAAACACATTTTAAAACATAGAAATACCACGTATTAACAGTATGATTTCGATAAAACCGAGCAGTTGTTTATTTCAGCGGTAGACACTGACGGCTGTCAATGTCATTTGGTTTTTTTGTCCATGGTTCCGTAACAGATGGTCGGTCACACTTGTTGTACGACAATAAACATATACTTGTGGTTCTTTTATCTTTTTATAATTTCCAATTATTAATAAAGTCCGTATTATTTGCTTCCCAAAATGAGTAACTCTTTTTATTGTTGATGTTTCGAATTATTCCGAGGGTCAAACCGGTCAGTCGCCGTATCCATTGAATGGGTAGGTTTTCATTCATCAGTTTGTCTATGGTTTCTCGGATTGGAATTTTGATAAATCATTGTTCGATCGATCTTCAAGATGTGAAGGATATTAGAAAATCTTTCGGCAATCAATCTTAGGGGTATGTAACCTACTTGAAGGTTTTATTTCCTAAAACTGTGGTAAATTCAAGTTAGTAATCGTTAATGTAATTTTGTTACAGCTCGTCCCAAAATGTGCATAATTTAGCGTCTTAGAGCCTACCTAAAATGGCGGCTGCTAATCTTTTCCCTTCAATTTAACATAACTTGGTGAGTTTCCACACTTTTTAAATATATAAAGAAGGAAAGGCGGAGGTAGTGTGTCCTTTCGCAAATGGGTTAATATAGTGTTTTATGTGGATTTTCCAGCAAAACCTAATGTAACGTCAACCACCTCTTCGTCTTGCCACGCGGTCTGCAGGCGCCGTCGTTGGTATAGGAAATAATGGACCCGGCATAAACCCCGGTAAGTCATTTAATCGCTTCATTGCCGTAATTTAAATCGCGCTGTGCCTTCTATAAAACTAAACGTGTTAAAACATAATTTTTTTTAACCTAGAACATTTTCTTTGTTCTTAGGGTTTTTTCTCTGGACCCTGGTTTTTTCTCTGGACCCTGGTTTTTTTTCTGGACCCTGGTTTTTTCCTGGACCCTGGTTTTTTAAGGCTGTGCCATCCGGTGGCAGCGTTCTTCTTGGCAGTGTCCGTGAAGTTAAGACTTTTATGATATACCTTTAGTTAAATATGGACCCTTTATGCTGAACAGGTAACCTGTAATCCCTGTGAGCAATTGCTTACTGCTAAACATCCCCGGAGGTTGGGGCATAACTTTTACTTTAGACAGTGTTATGTTAGGAAGACAAATTTTGATATTGTTGTCCGTAGACACAGAGATGTCTATGATGTATTTAGTGTAAATTTCAAGAAATAGTGGTGTCACTAAGAAGTATTTAGTATTACTTATTTACTAATAAATAACTCGTGTTGACCGTAGCGGGTCATATATATTTAAGGAATAAAGGTGTGTATTAAATAAATTTGGGATTTTCATTTGGATATGTCATGCGCTTGATGAGGATAGTATCCTGGCGTCCTACCTTAAATTTTTGGATACCTATTCTCACTCCATAGTGGCCTGAACCGCGACCCTATCTATGATTGTAGTTAGCCGAAGGTATTTGTGAACTTTTCAGTAGTGAAGTTTGGTGAGTTCTGGATCACTCCATAGAAACACGTTTCCTTCTATGGAAACGGTCTTTAACAATAATAGAATCGGATCTTCTCCATATCCAGAGCTCACCCACACCTATTACAAGATACATGTTTTTTAAGCGTATCTTACTGACAGTTATACGACTGCTTCAGTGTGTTTCGAGGAAGGAAGGAGAGCGGACGTTCATTTGTTTACAAAGTAAGTTTTGTTTTTCTTTCTTGATTGAAACAAGAATACTTACTTATTAATTATAGATACTTACTTCTAACATCTATAAACATGTTAGAAGAATTGTCAGGCTGCGTATTATATTATACAGATTATTATACAGTTGTTGCTATGTTCTCAGTCATAATTAGAGGTGATTTGGTTGTTAAACTTGTTGAAGAAGGAATTTTTTGTTCTCGAAGAAAACGCGTTTCTCATTTCTTATGATATTTTATTACACGGTTGCTTAGTTAAGTAGAGTTTTGTATGTATTTCGAAATGTTCGAATAATAAAATATATGAAAACAGCGGGCTAAGCACGGTGATATTTTTATCGCCTGTTACCATGCCTGTCACGTTCTAACAGGTACGTAAGTGCGAAAGTGACAGGCATAGTGACAAATGATAAAAATGCAACCATGCTACCACCGCGCAGGTTATGTAGTCAGTGTGGTGTGTGGTTTGTTTACAAAACCGGCCGGCTTATTACGCTCATGTTCAAAGTCATGGCCGTTGGCGATCGATAATGTGGGGTAACGTTATGTAACAATGACTAAGGCGTTTAATTTCGTCGCTAGAGGCGCTAGTGTGGACGGAGGTCTTTCAAATCTTTTTTCTATTTTTGATTATTCATTGTATACATTAAATATAGTTTGCCTCTACATTTAATCAATTGTTTTTTTCTTCTGTATTTTTTACTGAGGTGTGCCAATAAAGAATTAGAGAGAAATCTACGAGCATCTATAGTTAAATTAAAACAGCAAATTTAGGCGTTAAAATACGGCAGTACTACTGCAGCAGTAACGACGATGCAGTCTGGATTTGAACAGTACCTTTAGCATTATGGGTCTTTCCTGACATACAATTAATGGACCTTAAGAATGCTGTATGTAGAAAGAAACGTAAATGTAGGTACCTAAATCGTTGTTTTTTATACAGAAAAGTCACCGTAGGGAATACAACCGGTGAATATTTAGTATGAGAAATACCAGCAATTTACTGGTTAAGTAACCGGTATTTTCCATAAAACACACACACAGTTCATTCTACAGTTTAGCTGTGTTTCTCTACTAATTAACTTAACTGTTAACTATCGCCTGCGGTATTTCCGGACCGATACGACCTTCAAACCTTCAAGAAAAGAGCGTACTCCCATCTTAAAGGCCGGCAACTCACTTACAACCCCTCTGGTGTTGCAGGTGTCCATGGGCGGCGGTAATCGCTTACCATCAGGTGATCCGTCTACTCGATTGCCTCCTCTACCATAAAAAAAAATTGTCTAGTTTGCATTCCTTAGTTTCGAACCATCTAATCAGTACGTATTCATTTAAAACAAATCTTTCACTATAAACTTGTGTAGGTGTTTAATTAATTCAGTTCCCGGTATAATTAATGCAAATCCAAAGAAGCATATTACTTAAGCACCTACTTTAAATACATACTGTACTTATATCATTATATTCTATTCATGTACTTACCTAAAAAGTTTTTTCTCAAGTGACTCCTGTAAGAACCACGCACGGCAAAATAAACACCCTTTAATTATTTATCTACATGTATAAATCGTATTTATCAACATGGAGTCACCTAGTTACTAAATGTTATCTGGTTATTCGATACTTAATACATATCTAAATGTTATTTTGTATATAACTTCTTGTTTACTTCTGATAAAATTTTCATACCTATCCGGACTTTGAGACGTGAGAATATAGCCGAGGACAAAACGATTTCACACACGAACACCGGTCTTCTGATGATGTCATTATGTACAATAGATAGTATGTTTATGGTTAAATTGACTGTAACATCTACTAGAGTGATTCTTAAGGTTCAATTTTATTAACAAATATTGTTTCCCACTGCTGCGTAACTGTGGGTTTGCTCCCCACTGCTGGCCAACTAATTTGATGCAATTTTTAGCACCGGTTTAGGTACTTTGATTTTCATATGACGAACAAAATGCTAACTATCTTGCAGCCTCAATTAGATATTGTTACTTTACTTTTGTTGTCTGTACATATTCGTAGATAATTGTTTGTGATTGTCACAGATACATGTCTTGTCTTTTACCTATATAATAAAACGTAAAAAGATGGGGGTTGCAGTAACGTTTACGATTGTTTACTTAATAGAGTTGATAATGGTACAATGAGCAGCTATGCTAACTGGATTCAGTTATGGTTTCTGTTTTGCACGTATGCTGCAGTAACGGATGAAACAACGCTTCAAAAGTATCTGCCATCTTATAATTATTTTCCAAATAAAGGAATACATCTACGTTCGCGTTCAAAAGTATAGGTAGGGATGTTTTCATTTCATTTCATTTCGATTATTTATAAATATAACATATTTACACGTCAAACAGTTCAATTAATCGATTTACATCATATATCACTTTATGTACCGGTCTACATAAAAGTGACATAGCTCTTTTTGTTAAATGTACGGACTTTGATTTCTGAAACCAGCCATTTTTGCCTACGAGTACACGTCAATTTTTTTTTATACAATCTTATGATAATACAAATAACATTACATACACAAAAATCACTATGTCTAAACTTAAAATCTAAAAACCAAACGCATGTACATAAAAGACAAAAAAAGCAAACAAAAACACTAAAACTAAAAAAAACAAAAAAAATAAAAATAAAAAAAACACAATTAATGAATATACTGCCCTACTTAAAATATCCACCTCATTCCGACTCCCCAGTCCAAAAGTACCAAAAATACTTGCGGAATTGCCGCGCTGGATGGCAAGCGATATTTGTTGGACTAAGTAGGAGCCTGAACGGGGATCGCACCCTCTGTCACGTAGACGCCGCCCCAAATCTCTAACCAATTTTTTCGCCTCCGAACACCACGGCCCAGCCGTTTCGACCGCAACCGGAACAAAATCGTACGCTGGTTCCAGGTTGGCATATTTTAATCGCTTGAGCCTCGCGGCATTTTCCGCGGCTGCGCCTGCCAACCTGCTAGTGGGTTGTTAAATTATTAGAGACTGGACCTAAATTCTTAGAGAAATACTTTTGACGCGTAGTCTGGTCTGCTACGTTTGATGGTAAACTGTATATCTCTCCATAACGTCCACTAGAACAACAAAGATCTTTAGAAATATGAAGAGCTGTGCGTTGGTTATGAGTAGATAATCTCTTAAAAGTAAGGGTTCGGATTAAACACCTCATAAATCAAATAAGAGATTCTAGTGAATGTCATATCGTCCACTCTGTTAAGTAAAAACCTTAAAATTTACTGCAAAACATAAGATAGTCATTTAAATATTATCCTTACAATTTCAGATGGCACGTCTACTGTGCTTCGGCCTTCTGGCACTCTTAGCTGCCCCATTCCTTGGGTTTATATACGTTTTGTTCCTGAAAAGTCCACCTCCGCTGCCCGCCATCGACGTCCAAGCATGGTGGGGACCGAAAGAGCTCCAGGCTAAGCAGGATACCAGCGTCAGATCTTTTAAAGTGCAGTTCTCTGCTCCGGTAAGTTCTACATTTCCCATGAACAGTAACCTATCAGCAGTAAGTAATTTACTGTGCCCTATATTGACTTTATCAAAATTGAAACCATAAAAAGGCAGTCGTATGAATTCAAATTACTTGTCATGTATAAGTTAATGGGCTCTAAGGATATTAAGTAATTTACATGCATAAACAATTACTTTGTCAATATTCATTCGGTATCTTCTCAGGGGAGCGCTTTGCATGTGGTTCTGGAGATTAAAACTGTTGGTTTTTAACATTCATAATATGCTCAAATTGAAGACAAATAGATTTTTATTTTCATTACTTGCAGATGATCCATGACCTTAAAGAGCGCTTAAAGAACCATCGCAAGTGGACCCCTCCGCTAGAGAACATCGGCTTCCAATACGGCTTCAACAGCAAGCAGCTGGACAGCTGGGTTACGTACTGGGCTGAGAAATATAACTTCCAGGAGAGGGAGAAGTTCTTCAACAAGTTCCCGCAGTTCAAGACTAATATCCAAGGGCTGGATATTCACTTCATCAGGGTTAAGCCGGAGGTATGTACTCGTATTCTGACGTTTTGCATACCTTATTTCAATGACATAAGATCGATCTATGGCCAGTTAAGAGTGCCGACGGAGTCTTAGTTCCTCAAATGTCCGCCTGCATTAAACATCACGGTGAAGCTATCGCTGATCGCTGGTCAGATCCCTAATCGCTGGAGCAGATCCCTCGTAATGGGCTAACTAAGATCAAAAATCCGTGGCACAGATTTAGATCTATCAAAAAAATTCTGGGCTTTGACGACGGGGTAGCCCTACCCAGCCTAGAACCGTATTATTAAAGTACGTGTGTCTCTATTTATATCTGTCTTTTGTAATCTAACGCTACAAGAGTGTTGCTGTTACAGTCGTTAGATTTGTAGCTGGCCCTCAACAGCTTATCCATTGTCCATTGTTAACTAAAACGGCGCGTGCCACTACCTGCAAAAAAAAGGGCCCGGTCACTTTAACCGGTTATTTAATTACAACTCCTATGGTAATTGAAATAAGATTCAAAATTAACAAATGGAAAAATTATTTGCAAGTTCTTGTGTGGTCCCTATACGGTTACTGAGTGCCGGCGAGTCGAACGCTACCGTACCAGCCTAAAATGTGTCCTTGATATGCGTAACAAAGGCGCGTTATGGGAGAGCACACCTATACTGGTTTTTTGAGCGTTAGACTAGCCCGCGCTCAGGTGCCTATTAGAATTATACGCGCCGTTTTAGTTAACAATAGACAATGGATAAGCCGTTGAGGGCCAGCTACAAATCTAACGACTATAGTAACTATGCAAAAAAAGAAAGAGAACAGAGCAGAGGATGACGACAAATAACCCAGGAGTTAGAAGAAAATGGATGCCGCCTTGTTGAGCTGAAAGACTGTGGGTATAAAGTTTTGGACTGCGGTAGCCGAAATCCGTAAAGGATAAAGCACCAGAAGAACCTTTTTTTGTCATAAATTATGCTGCTTAACGTTAACGGTCGGGTGCGTTAACGTTCCTTGAGAAGTGGTTTGCCCAAGCCTTTAGGATTTCTGTGTAATTTATCAAACGAATTTGAAAGACAAGGTTATCAATTTTATTTATGCCGCCTTGATTGTTGGATTGTGCACACATTTTATTTTAAGCTCTGCTATAAGTTGATGGTGCTATTGATTACAGGTCCCAGCAGGAGTGGAAGTGGTCCCCATGCTCTTCTTGCACGGGTGGCCAGGGTCAGTCAGGGAGTTCTACGAGGCACTGCCTCTCCTGACCGCCGTCAGCAAGGACCGGGACTTCGCCATTGAGGCTATCGTGCCCAGTCTGCCAGGATATGGGTTCTCTGATGTAAGTGTAGAAGAGAAAAAGTTTATCTTTGATATATTTACTCTCCATGGTTTTAGACAGTGCCCAATATACTTATTTATTGAAGTACCGTTCGGATTCAGACTGAAACATCTTACTGCTGCATTATAGCAACCCGTTATTACTGCCGACTGCATTGCTGCAGAAAATAACAAAATTGATGTTGCAGTCCGGATTTTTGTCATTTGTGGCAGAAATGTGTCGGAAGTAACGTCGCGCTGCAATACTGCAGCAGTAATGCTGGTGTAGTCTGAATCAAAAGGGTACCTTAATGTATGGCTAGTCAGTCAGGATGTCGTATTAGATTAACGGTCACCTGCATGAGGCAAACAAACACTGATCATCCGTGGTTAGCCTACGAACGCTTGCAATTTCATGTGTTGCCAACCATTAAGCCCAAAAAATATCTCTTAATAAAACCTCAGTCGAGTCGAGAATGCATTCCATTCAACTGTTCCAATATTTTCAGGCTGCTGTCCGTCCAGGTCTCGGAGCCGCGGAGATCTCAGTTGTGATGCGTAACCTGATGCACCGGCTTGGCTTCAAGAAGTTCTACGTTCAGGGTGGAGATTGGGGCAGCCTCATTGCTAGCGTCATGGCTACGCTGTTCCCTGATGTAAGTTTCTGTGATTTCAAGAAATTATATTTCTGGGTCATTTCGCACCTTGTCAAATTGACAATATTGATTGTCACTGTTCTAAGGTGATGATGAAATAGTACAGGAATCAAATTCCTTGACCATATTAGATCACTATATTCAGATATGACTATAAAGAAGAAAAAACTACCTTATATATATATATTTATATAGTAATTTAGTAATAAGATCAATTGGGGTAAGAGTGAGAGAGAGAGAGTTGGGGTAGTTTATCTTTCCCGGGGAAAGAAAAACAGTATGAGGATTCCCTACAAGTGTTTCTCTTACCCCATCTACCTTACTCTCTACATTAATGCTTGTTTAAAAGAAAGCGTTAATGCAAAAAATAGAACTTGATGCCAAGAGCATTTTTAGCAGCTGTTTTTCTCCAAAGGTCCTCCGACATCCGATATTTAATCAGACAATGTGAGAGCCTAGAAGGATGATAAATAGTATCAGAGTATTCACATCTGGCCGGCATTTTCATGACTCTCATATTATTCAAGGAAATCCTCGGCTACCACACCAACATGGGCGCCACCATGTCCACTAAGGCTAACATCCTGAACGCACTTGGCGCAGTTCTGCCTTCATTCGTGGTGGAGTCACACTTGGCTGACCGCATGTACCCTCTCACCACGAACTTCGCTCGGCTGATAGAGGAAACCGGTTACATGCATATACAGGCCACCAAGCCTGATACTATAGGTATGTATAAAACTTGAATACCACCAAAAACTTATACGACGTGTCACTGCAGCACAGGGCTAAGCCCAAAGAGGGTTTGAACTGTGTAATTGGTGTTGAGGACTTCAGATACACCTCTTTTTTTCAGCTTATGTAATGTTCCCTTATCTTATCCTTCACTTATTAGTAAACTAGTATATTCCATAAGTTGTGAAACTTCAAAGTCTTTAAACCAAAATCTTAGGTCTTCGTCTTAAAACGAACGGTAAGCCTTTTGGCTTTTAGGTATTCTATAATTTGAATTGAGCAAAGTGTCAAGAGCACAAAACAATATTAAGCTATTTTTTTAGAATTTTCGATCCTTTTCCAAGAATATGTCGTTTACGAAATGCTTTTGCCTTATATCGTAGCTACCACAATGAAAAGTGCAAAGCTCGAGAATATACTGCCAGTTTGTTGCCCAAGTCTAAAAGTAATTACCAGTCAAATATTGCTTTTTCAGTATTTATAACAGCGGCATTCTCGTAAAATGCCCCAATTTACTTAATACAAAAAAATGATTTTTCACAGGTGTAGCCATCTCCGACTCCCCCGTCGGCCTCCTCGCCTACATTCTAGAGAAGTTCTCGACCTGGACCAAGAACGAGTACAAGCAGCTGCCCGACGGCGGCCTCGACAAGCACTGGAGCAAAGACCAGCTGCTCGACAACCTTATGTGCTACTGGGCCACCAACTCCTTCACCACGTCTGTGAGATTGTACTCTGAGAGTTTCAACAAGAGACATTTCGCATTACAGTTGGATGAGTGAGTATTATTAACTGATATATATTACCTACCTCCCGTCTTTTAAATTTTATTCCTGTATTTAATACAATTAAAGTTAAGGCCAGTCCAGACGGGAGATTTTTCCAGACGAGAGATCAGGTGATGTAGGTGCAGAAATGAAATTGAAGGACGTTGGTTCGTAAATGCCACTGTGCAATTGTGTACATGTAGACAGTAGATGAGATTGACGTCATTTTTTTCTGATTAAATTATCAATTTGAACCAGATGGGACAGGCCTGTAGCTGGATAGATGTTGAAAGATTCTTCTAGTATGATCAGTTATAAATTATGATACGAAAACAATTATTAAAAACCTGCTGGACATTTTAAAAGCATTACACCTGCACAATTACTTTCTACGTTTTGTTTTTAGCATTAGAAAAAGGGTATTGAAAAATCGTACCCGTGCCGTTCTAACGTGAGTCATGCTTAACGCTGTACCTACTCGTAGACAAGTAAGACTATTATTCGTGCTAATTTAGACTCGAACTCACAGTACTTTTTTTCAGGATTCCAACTCCAGTGCCAACCTGGGTGATCCAAGCGAAAAACGAACTCGCTTTCCTATCCGCCAGGATCCTTCGTACCAAGTTCCCCAACCTGGTGCACGCCAACGCCATCGACGACGGTGGACACTTCCTCGCCTTCGAGCTGCCGAAGGTCTTCTCTGAGGATGTGTTGACGGCTGTGACTGCTTTTAGGAAGCTGAAGAAGGAAGCTAAGAAGACTGAGCTGTAGTGATATTAGGGAACATGTTTAGAAGAATAGTAGATTATTGAAGTGATTTTAGAACAAAATGATGGTGAGGATTGAAGGATACTAAGGCCACACTAGCGTCTACGTTGGCGTCTACTTAAGAGGAAATATTAGTGGTCGTTTTTTCATACGAACGTTTTTGACATTTTCCGCTCTGGATTTTGGCCCTAGATGAGTTTTTTTTTATGAGTTCAATCTTACTAGTATCTACATTTTGTTTTTATAACTAATTAGGTAACTTTAAAAAGCGTTAAATGCGCCGTAAACAGACGCCTAGCATACAGAATCAGCAATAATAAACGCAAAAATCGGTGGGACATATATAGTTTCTTTCTCATTCCGTTTCCAAAATTTCGTTACGATCGGTTAAGTTTTGGAGGATTAAAAATGTTGAGAACGAAACCTTCTTCTGAGATTTTTTACGACGTATTTTTCGCCTAAGCTGTAGTTGAAAGATACTAGATATGAACTGGCCTTACATCGTTGTTTAAGTATAAGAATATGTTTGTTACATTTGTTTTGCGAGTTTATGGAAAGGTTTTTATATTATTATATTTTTGTAATAAAGTGTTAAATGTTTTTGTTTCTTTTTAAACCTTACATGAAAAAAAAAAATATGATAAAAATCAGATTATATTACTTATGCCCACACAGCTTTATGTTACTCATTTTTTTTTATACTACGTCGGTGGCAAACAAGCATACGGCCCGCCTGATGGTAAGCAGTCTCCGTAGCCTATGTACGCCTGCAACTCCAGAGGAGTTACATGCGCGTTGCCGACCCTAAACCCGCCCCCCCATCGTTGAGCTCTGGCAACCTTACTCACCGGCAGGAACACAACACTATGAGTAGGGTCTAGTGTTATTTGGCTGCTGTTTTCTGTAAGGTGGAAGATTTAATTGCCACCTTCGTAATATTAAATAATTTTTAGCATCTTAGCCACTCGTCTATGTCTGATGGCGACTGTGCACTTTGAGTAGGTAAAGTCACGTCTGAAAATATCGGTACGAAACATGTGCCAAAAATATGTATAAGTACACTACCTTAATATATGGGCAATAATGGTCAATACTAACATAGTGATAAGTAATATTGTACAGTCAGCATCAAAAGTAGCGGATCAAACAAGGTTTCATAAGTATCTACCGTTCTGTAACAGCTTAGCAAAATGTGGTGGTTCTATATGTAAAACAATTAAGACGGTAAAAGATATACTTCTGAATGTATATTTTAGAGATTTATCTATATTTGGAAAAGTTATCCGGAATGGCAGATACATTTGGCGCGTTGTTTCATCCGCTACTATTGATGCTGACTGTACCTAACATATGGATCTTTGATGTGCGAAATAAAGTCTTAATAATAAAATAAAAAAAGTCGTGTATACATATTTTTGGCACTTTGGTACAGTCACGGACTTTATTTGTTGGTCAATTAAATGATAGAGCGCCAATTCTATTGATCATTAAAATATAGCAATTTAAGAAAATGATTTTTCAATCAAATATAAATAAATATTTTGGGGACAATTTTACACAGATCGAACTATCCCCAAACTACACCAAGCTTGTACTATGGGTACTAGGCGAGATAGACGATATAACAATCAAGTCGACACATAAGGTTTACGGCCCGATTCGAAGAATGATTAAGCCACGTTTAAGATCTTGGAAAGATATGTAAAAGATCGATAACTAAACGACATATCGAAATTGACGTTTGTTTCGATTCCGCTGTGATCCCAATAAGATCTATCTACGATATTTCTAACGTCAAAATGACATTGCTTGCCCGAATCGAGCTGCTTCTGTTAATTATACGATATACAAACGATGTCTAAACGAGAACTTATCTAAACCAGAACTTATCGTTATCGTATCTTATTCTTCGAATCGGGCCGTTAGTTGTTTACAGAGTTTTAATTAATCCGATCAGTATATGTTTTCATAATTTGAAATTTCCGTAAGTAGTATTTATTTTATTAAATGGACAATGTACAAAACTCAACTTAATAGACAGCCAAACAACGAATAGTTGAATAGTTTTACTCTATTTATGATTATTATACTTTGTGATAATGATACGAGTATTGATATCTAAGATATAGATCTTGTCATCCACGATGGCGCGCAGATTCGTCAAATCTAACCTTTAGTAACACGGTAATACGAGTCAAGGCGTACGTCTTCGTGAATGACACGATCTATAATGTTGATATTGATTTCATTTAAGTAATCTAATCAAACGCCGCCATCAAAATTTCTTAATCGTATGGGCTTTGACTTTCGAGGAACTAAAGGGCATATGAAAATGTTTCCTAAAATTATTCATTATTAACATCCGGGATTAAAATAGTAGAATAAATGACTCAAACGCTAGAATAGTCCGGATCCAGGCCCGAAGATTCGAATCAAGAGATCACCGATACCCGTACCAAAAAACGAAGGGTCCCGAGCCGGACCCATCTAGCTTAAGTCATCCTTAAATATCAGAAAAGTGTTTTTTTCTAACGTACTTTTAATATCCAAAAACAAAGAAATAAACACACATAATAAAATTTACTAACAACTTAAACTAAAGATATAAAAATTTGGCCCAAATCGCCGTCAATGGTCAAGGTGCCTAGAAGGCTGGCCGTATTTCCCCGCTGTATGGCGATACTTATACGCTGTGCGAAATAGTGGCCAGCCCTCTGGTCGCCGGAGGCCTCTATTAGGCGCGCCGACAAATCTTTAAAAAGCCGACGTGCACTTGGCCCCCATGGCCCCAAGGTTTCAACGCCAAACGCCGCAAACAAGCAGCTGCTTCCTAGTGCTGCATATTGGCGGCGCTTGAGGCTTTCGGCCGAGGATGCCGCAGCGCCAGCGGTAACTTTGGTGCTCGGGACATGGGACGGTGTCAGGGTATCAACGCATGTAGCGTCCCAAACTAGCGGCCGACCCATGCTCCAAGGCACCAGTGTATATTTTTCTAAGAATGAGATGGATCTAATTAGATTTTTCTTCGAACTTGAGCCTCAAAGATCCATAAACGGTAAAAACCAAGGCTGTAAAAAGTGCTAAAAACGTACTTAACGAAATAAAATTCGCTAAGCTCTGTATGTATATTCAATTACCACCGTTAACAACCAGATTCATTAACCGTTTACTGCGGGCCCTCTGCCTTAACACGCATAATTGTATACTTTATTCTCGCGCTATAAGTCCAAACGGGTTTTTCAACGGCTGTTGCGTGAGGGCAGATAAGTATGATTGAAACATATTATCAGAGTCAATGTCAGTATGAATCCAATGCTCAACAATAGCGGTACTCGTTCACGGTTGGCAGTTTAGTGTGGTGCAGAAAACGGAGCTCTCCTCAGTTTGGTAAGGAAAAGTGTTATTTAGGTAGAGTGAAAATAAATAACAAATAAATGAGTAATCTATTCATGAATGTGGTGATTGTTTTACTTTTGCAGTTACAATACTTACGATTGAGACTAGTAAATTCATCAACTCTACTTGAGTAACTGTGAGTAAGCTAGTGTTAATGAGTTCGTTAGCTGCGTGAGGGTGGAGAAGTCCGGGATACTTGCCCAGGTAGACTTGAACTTGACTGCCCAAAAAAGGAGTGTATAACTGTTAAAAGTGCGGTAGCGAGTAGCGACCCCTAAAATGTATTTAAAAATTCTGAAAAAAAAATTACATTGGTGTTTTAATTTGTAAATATTAGGTATATAAAGCGGGTGCTCCGTAGAAAAATATACGAGTAATTTAGACGAAATAAGGACCACCCTAATGAAGTGCCCCTATTTTTTTTAAATGTTAACTTCTAAACTAAGTTGCGGCCTAGCGGCTCATAAAATAGACTTACGTTCCTTTGGTTAAAATATATCGTACAGGTTCCAAGTAAAATGACTGTGACATACAGGCAGACAGACAGACATGACGAAATTATAAGGCATTTGGTATTTTGGCTACGGAACTCTAAAAAAATTTTTTTTTTTTTTTTTCACCTCACAAAGGATACATTTAACAATTAGTATTATATAGAGCAAAGGCAAATTCGATTATACCCTTTGTGAGAGACTGGAGTCTGAACTAGGCGTAAACCTGTAATACAGATCTCCAGGCCCTCACCCCGGAAACTAGGAGTAAGATTTACTCTTAAGAAATAATTTGCAATGTATTAGAATTACATTAGTGAGGTTATTAAAATAACAAAAACATCAAATCGGTATAAAAAAGATGAAAGTTAACTAAAAGGAATTTGAATGCTAATGTATGTTGTGTGTGTGTGTGTGTGTGTGTGTGTGTGTGTGTGTGTGTGTGTGTGTGTGTGTGTGTGTGTGTGTGTGTGTGTGTGTGTGTGTGTGTGTGTGTGTGTGTGTGTATATATATATATGTGTGTATGTAGGTGACGACAAATATGGCATATTTAATTTCATTTTACAAGATCCTCCAATTCATCATAGGTTAGGGTCATCAGCCAGGTAGTAAGTTTTGACTTGCATTCTTTAAGTGTTAATTTATAAATATCATTTATTTTATTAATACGATTATATAACTTTGGGCTCAGGTAGTGGAAATGACGACCAGAGTGCTTCATGCTATAATTATGCACCAGACAGACATGATCCGAACGTCGCCTATTGCGTGTTAGTTCTAGGTTAAATGGTAATGTTTTATGTTTCCTACTTATCACCTGCCGAATAAATAAGCCTCGCACAGTTAGCACTTTACAGTCCCGATAAAGTTGAACCGTTGGAAATAAGAAAGGTTTTTTGGACATTACTTTTAAAACCGCTCGCTGAGCCCGTTCTAATGGCAGGAGTGACGTCTTATGTGCACTTCCCCAGACTCCAACACAATATGTTAGGACGGATTGCGCAAGTGCGAAGTATAAATAAATAAATAAATATTATAGGACATTATTACACAAATTGACTAAGTCCCACAGTAAGCTCAATAAGGCTTGTGTTGAGGGTACTTAGACAACGATATATATAATATATAAATATTTAGAAATACTTAAATACATAGAAAACACCCATGACTCAGGAACAAATATCCATGCTCATCACACGAATAAATGCCCTTACCAGGATTTGAACCCGGGACCATCGGCTTCATAGGCAGGGTCACTACCCACAAGGCCAGACCGGTCGTCAAAAAAGTATATGGTTTTATAAAATAATTCAAGTTTCCCGGACTTCTAAGTATTAAACTAGTCTTTCTACCTAGCGTTATCCCGGCCTTTGCTAGGGTCCGCTTTCCTACTTGCCTTACACTTTGCACGACCCTGGGCGTCGCCTCGTGTGAGCCCGTTTACGCTCATATCCGCTCTAGTAATACTAGTTTGGTATTCAACTATTATTTAATAAATAATAAGCGGTTTATAAAACCGACTCGGCGGCATCGTTGTATCGTATAAGTTTGAAATATCATTAAAAATATATACGGCGATGGCGTTAAGTGTTACATCGAAGTCATTAATTCTTCTGAGGTATTAGGTATAATGACATGTTGAATTTTGTAACGAAATCTAGGCAATGAGAAATTAATCACAATAAATTACGCTTAAAACATATATGGAAATGATAAAGAAATACAAGACCATAAAGTTACAAAATTCAAGTTTCTTTTTAACTTCAAAAAAAAAATTGGTTTTTTAATAATGGTACCATTCGATTCCTTACATTTTATTAAAAAAATTATGTATGGCAACTATATAGTTACATGAATGTAATATTTAATTTTTAACTGACAAAATCGCAATTTCCTTTTCCGTACTTCAAAACTTCTTCTCAGCAATAGTGACGTCACGATAGCTTGCCATTTTGTTAGTAGCGTTTCCTGTGTTTGTATTGCTTTAATGTAATTTATGATCCATATTTGATCCTCAGAACATCCTGATCGACTAACAATAAATAGGTACTGTCATCTATCCTATATCATGATTACATGCTTCAAATGAATGATGTGTGTGTCGAAATCGGCTTGTTATGAAGTCAAACTTTCATCTTCACGACACGGTGCCCTAATAAAATATTCTTTAGGTCCACATAATACCAATAACATTGTTTAATTGCAATATTTTCAGGTAATAATGCTGAAGCTCCTCCTAGCTCTAGTAGGGGGCGTGACGTTCACATTGTGGTTCGTCTCCAGGCCCCCTAATCCCTCCACCCTGCCCAAGTTAGACCCTGAACAGTGGTGGGGACCAGAGAAGTTGAAGGGCAAAGCTAATAACAGCATCAGGCCTTTTAAAATTGAGTTTACTGATAAGGTTTGTGAATTCTACATCAACATTCAACTTTTTTACATCATATGTGGTGTTGCAGGCGTCCATACGCTACGGTGACTGCTTACCATCAGGCCAGTCGTATTTTTGTTTGCCATCGACGTGGTATTAAAAAAATGTGACACACACATGGGTCAGAAACGTCCTCGAAAATGGTCATCTTTTCTGCGGACAATACAATAGTTAATGCCTTGGTTACATTTTATTAAGGCTTTCATCATAAAGCCTTTTAGAAATGAAATATCCAACTTGGATATGCCTATAAAGAACAAAACAAGTCAAACAAATTGTCTTTAGAGACCATTTATTTTATGGTGTATAAAGGAAATACGCATAACGTAGCCTTTGGAGGCCAAGAAAGTCTGTTTTTTAAGAACATACTGTAGACCCTCGAGAAAACCTCAGCAGTTGATATTGATATACCATTATTCTCAGATAGTATTCCTGCTATTCCAGATGATTCAAGACCTAAAAAGGCGTCTAGACAACTTCCGCCCCCCACCTCCCCCGCTAGAGGGCGTAGCGCAGAACTACGGCTTCAACAGCAAGTTGTTAGAAGAATGGAGGAAGTACTGGAGGGACCAGTACCCTTTCAAGGCCAGAGAGACCTTTTTGAATCAGTTTCCACAGTTCAAGACTAATATCCAGGGGCTGGATGTGCACTTTATACATGTGAAGCCTAAGGTAAGATGAGTTTTCACTGTCCTGGGTGGATAGTTAAATTTTATTAAGTCGTGTAAGTTATGTAAGACCACTTCATTGTTAGGTTTTGTGGACTTACATATGTGTATATATGTACTGGTAAGGGATAGAAACATCTTGTCTTCTGGTTTCTTCAGAGGATAGTAATCTGATCTATATTCAATTGGTCTGGGTATATGGTAAGGATCTCAGGAATCTTCTTAATGGAAGGCGATTTAGGCGTGGGTTTTAAAGTTTTTGCTCGCATCAGCATGTAAATATTTGTAGAAGTGATAGAGATGCAGCATCAAGTCATGTTCATGATTTTTATAATAGTGCGCCACACTTATTTATTAGACCAAATTCGATAGGTACAATGAAACTGAAAGTCAACATTTTTCAACAGAAAATATATTTAGATGCAAGTGAACAGATATGATTTATATACAGAATCTACAATTAGGTATTATCTCAGGTTCCAGCGGGTGTGAAGGTCCTGCCTCTTTTAGTTCTGCACGGCTGGCCCGGATCTGTGGTTGAATTCTACGAGTCCATCCCCCTGTTAGCTCGTCAGGCGCCTGGATACGACTTTGCTTTTGAAGTCATTGTGCCGAGCCTTCCCGGATATGGATTTACCGACGTAAGTAGACATTTATGTAAAATGACATTCGGAGGACGATTTCAGCAGCATCTGTAAAACTGGATGTGATAAGTTTGTCCGCTATGTGTGTATTTCTGTCTATAGCGACGGAGCTCCAAAACGGGTGAACCGATATTTATACAGTTGTTTTCATTTGAAAGGCGCTAAAAAAATCGCCTCATCTTTTTTTATAGCAAACTAATCTATGTATATTAATATCATGATTCAGGCTGCCGTCCGACCAGGCCTTGGCTGCGCCCAGGCTGCTGTACTCCTCCGTAACCTGATGCACCGACTTGGGCACAAGCAGTTCTACATGCAAGGCGGCGACATGGGCTCCATCATTGGCACCAACATGGTTACGCTGTTCCCTGATGAAGTGCTGGGATTCCACTCTAACATGCTGCTCGCTAGGGTAATGTAGTACTTCGTAATCTGACACAAACAGTTCTACATGCGAGGCGCACAGTTCTACATGCAAGGTTGAAACATGGGCTCTACCATTGACACCAACATGGTTAGGCTGTTCCCTGATGAAGTACTGAGATTCCACTCTAACATGCTGCTCGCTAGGGTAATATACTACTTTGTAACGTGATGCATCGATTTGGATACAAACAGTACTACATGCAAGACTGAGACAGGGGCTCCATCATTGGCACCAACATGGTTACGCTGTTCCCTGATGAAGTGTTGGGATTCCATTCTAACATGCTGCTTGCTAGGATAATGTACTACTTCGTAACTTGATGGTTCGACTTGGATACAAACAGTTCTACATAAAAGGCAGCAACATGGGCTCCATTATTGGTACCAACATGGTTACGCTGTTCCCTGATGAAGTGTTGAGAAAGTTGTAACCTGATCCATCGAATTGGCCACAAACAGTTCTACGTGTAAGGTAGTGTTAAACGAATATACCCATCATCATCAAATAAAGCATTTAATACCATAAAACATGGAAAACAGACTTACAGACAGACAGACAGTGATAGAGAGGCTCTATCATTTGGAGCATGCTCCTCGTTGGGGTGATTATTGACACCATTATCAGACTCCATTGGAACATTCTTTTAGGTTTTTATACCTCTGAAAATCTAAACAATGTTAGTTACGTCACATTTAAGGTCAAAAGTTAGGCAACAACTAAAATGTGGTTAATTATTTTACCACTAATGTATTTTCTGATAATTAGCTGCAGACCCCTATAGATCTTCTTCTTACTCGCGTTGTCCCGGCATTTGCCACGGCTCATGGGAGCCTGGGGTCCGCTTGACAACTAATCCCAAGATTTGGCGTAGGCACTAGTTTTTACGAAAGCGACTGCCATCAGACCTTCCAACCCAGAGGATAAACTAGGCCTTGTTGGGATTTGTCCGGTTTCCTCACGATGTTTTCCTTCACCGAAAAGCGACTGGTAAATATCAAATGATATTTCGTACATAAGTTCCGAAAAACTCATTGGTACGAGCCGGGGTTTGAACCCGCGACCTCCGGATTGCAAGTCGCACGCTCTTACCGCTAGGCCACCAGCGCTTCAGCTGCAGACCCCTATAGATAAAACCTAAAATATGGCATCCAAAACATGGTCATGAGAGCATCTTATTACCACTATGATTTTAATTATCAAATTGAGAACTCAAACTTAGCCTTATCAGTTTCAGTTATTCTAATCTAGTACTCCTAATCTTTTAGAATCTCTCAAATTCCTACGGTAACAACTAGGCATTTAAAGTTTGTAATTATATTTTAACTATTTTTAACGGAAGAATTTTTTACAGAACACTCGTTCAATCTTGTTAACGTTGTTGGGAGCCCTGTACCCTCCACTCATAATGCCTGCCCATCAAGCACATAGGATGTACCCATTGGGCACGTTCGTTGCCAATATGACGCTGGAGATGGGATACTTGCACATGCATGCCACCAAACCTGATACTCTTGGTAAGTTCAGAGTTGTTAAGACGAAAAATTTATGCTGTACTCGTTCGTCATCGAACCTACCTTCTAAGCGCATAGCATTTGTCACCAACGTTGTTCCAAAGGGTGATGACGTCTATCAGGATAGCACTATCCTAATTTCTTACCTACCAATATGCAATCTTTAAAAGGCTTATTACCTTAGCCATCCTCAAAAGCCATAATAATTTCTTCTTCTTCCTTGCGTTGTCCCGGCATTTTGCCACGGATCATGGGAGCCTGGGATCCGCTTTACAACTAATCCCAAGATTTGGCGTAGGCACTAGTTTTTACGAAAGCGACTGCCATCTGACCTTCCAAGCCAGAGGGTAAACTAGGCCTTGTTGGGATTAGTCCGGTACTCACGATGTTTTCCTTCACCGAAAAGCGACTGGAAAATATCAAATGATATTTCGTACATAAGTTCCAAAAAACTCATTGGTACGAGCCGGGTTTTGAACCCGCGACCTCCGGATTGCAAGTCGCATGCTCTTGCCACTAGGCCACCAGCGCTTATATTATGTTCAAATTTTTTGTGATTAGTTATGTCAAAATTACACACGTAATTCGTAACATCACAATTTCTCAGGTGTTGGCCTCTCTGATTCCCCGCTTGGCCTCCTAGCCTACATCTTCGAAAAATTCAGCACCGGCACCAGGTTTGACTTCAGGGCCCGCGAGGACGCAGGCCTATTGCAGTTCTACTCCAAAGAACACCTGCTGGACAACGTGATGATATACTGGGTCAGCAACGCGAAGACTACGGCTATGAGGCTGTATGCTGAGACGTTTAATAAAGCACATATTGCCCTTAATATTGACAGGTGAGGACTGTAGTAAAAAAAATATGTTATTTAAGAAATAGTTACCAGGAGCTTAAGGGATCCAAATCAAACCTGCGTCTTCTGCAGTCGGATATACTACTAGACCATCTAAACCGCAAGAACCACTTCAGTAGACAAACACAACAGACAGGTCGTTGAGGAAATTTTTACAAAACTATATTAGTATTCTTTATTTTTTGAACATCAGCGGTCAAGTGAGACTTCTTGAATCTTTAGAACTTTTAAAAGATTTAGCGCCTGATTTCATAATAAAGTATTACTTCTGTGGCTTTTCTCCGGAAATTTTGACTCATATCCTTTCCTTCTGAATAATGCTCGGCTCTTATCTAATTATCAGTTCAAATCCTTCAAATCTTTTCTGTTCTAGTTACCAAACCACCGTCCCGACCTGGGCGCTCCAAGCTATAAACGATTTCTACCATCCTCCTACACTGCTGCGCACCAAGTTCGTGAATTTCCTGGGACACACGGAGCTGCCTGATGGTGGACACTTTATTGCGCTGGAGAAGCCTGATGTGTTTAGTCAGGACGTGTTTAAGGCTGTGAAGGAGTTTGTGGAATATCGAGAAGGCAGTAAGAAGACTGAACTGTAAAATATTTGTTTTCTGACAAAAAACTGTACGATAATCGTAATGATGATCTCTGCCGTTTCAAGCAATATTCAATTATTGAATCCGGAACAATTAGTCACCAGAAAATCAAACTGGCCAAAATTGTGTTATGTTTGGATGTCGACCACATCATTTGGCAATTCCATTCTGTTGATATTTTTTCAAGATATTGAGAAATTGTCTTTTATTACTGCAGTGCTTTGGACTTAAGATATTTTTGACTACATAGGGCTGACATGACCAAGTGATCCAAACCCTCAAAATCTAAATCGTGTTAAAGGCTGTGATGTAGTTTGCGGAATAGAGGTGGCAGTTAAGAAAACTCGAGTTGTAGGGTAACCTGGGTACGATTGTGCCAGGGTACGGTAGTGACAGTCGCTATAACAGCGAAACTATACGGATCGCGGGGAGGGGTGCTAGGGGAAAGACAAGCGGCATGCAAGTCTAAACGCGTGTCCCAGTGTTGCGTCAGCCGGCGTGCGACGGTAACGTAAGCAGGGGCCCACATTGATTTTCGACAGTCAAAAGTAAATTTTTTTGTTCGATTTCTTTTTGTAATTACGGTTATTTGTACACAGATAGATTGCCTTTTATTTTTTTTGTTATAACTTGAACATTGGCAGTTACTTACGAGTAAATTACTTTTAATGCAGATCATTTTGCTCAGTCATGGTCATTTTTTGTTTTCAAAAGTATGCGTTGGGTACGGTTGTGACAAATTTTGTGGGTACGGTTGTGACATTGCTTTTTTTGTTTTGTTTTATTTTAGATACCTAGGAAACGCGTGCGGAAGACCGAGAGAGGCCTGTCTGATATTAGTAAATATGAAAATGCTTCTGTCTGGTTTGTGTAACCGCAAATTCTGAAAGTAGGGCTGGCGAAAAATGGATCAAGTGCCAAGGAACATGTGGCCTCTGGTCTCACATGGAGTGCGCAGGTGATAGTCCCCATTATATTTGTCACAACTGTGATGAATCTGACTAGATCTCAGTATGTTGATTGATACAATTATAAATGTTTAATTTTTCTTTGTTGTGTTACAGTTTTGTTAAAATTTTGTAGTAGTTAAGCTAACATTTTGACTGATTATAAAGAAGACTGTTTTATGTTACAGTGCCTTATTAGTTTTAAGAAGAGAAGTGATCACAGATTTTCGCTTTTTTGCCATAAAGTGATTGTTAACTTTGTTTAGAAGAAGATTATGTTGTGTTCAGTTAATTATTTGTAACAATAAAAGTCATTAAAACTATTTGGATGTATTTTGTATGCCTGTCACTACCGACCCCACCCACTGTCACAACTGCCCTTGGGGTGTGGCCGGTTGTGACACTTTCCCTTTTTTTTTTAATTTGATCGTATGCCTAATACAGCGTAGCTAGGGACAATTTTTTATCAATTTTAGGTAGATAAATAATCAAATTAAGTATTAAAGTGATTTTTCTCCCAGATAACTGGTAAATTTACAAAATTATAGGCGATCAAACCAAAATTGTCACAACCGTACCCAGCTTACCCTACATTTGTTTTCTGAAAATATTTTCCGTAAAAGCACTAAATAATAACACTCAATTTAAACTTCCATTTTCTGAAAATATTTTCCGTAAAAGCATTAAATAATAACACTCAATTTAAACTTCCATTGTGTCATTAAAATAATATCTTAAAGATGCATCTCGCGTGCGCCTATATCTAAATGTACGGACGTCTTTGCGTAGAATTGGCATCTCAATTCTTAAAATTAAACCGACAGTCATCAGGAAAACGAATTTAACCGTCAGAAGACAAGAGTTGTGAGAACTGCAATAAACTGCCAAATGTTAGTGATTATTAAAAGCTATTATGGAGTTTATTTTTCAATGAGGTGATAAAAATCTACCAGTGAAAGTGTATTTTATGTTTTCTCCTTCGAATTTTTAGGGAAAGGTTATGTAAATATTAAACAAGCATTGTTGATTTTGTTATTTCATAGTATCATTCTTTTTTAAAATCCCCACATACACATCCACCCAAGATAAGTATATTAACGACCAAGGCTCGAAAAATCGCATTATGTTGAAAACATAATCATAATTGTTGGCATCGCTTACCATCAGGTAATCCGTTTGCTCGTTTGCCTCCAGTATTATAAAAAAAATTTAGGACCCATTTATCAGTCGAAATGTTCGTTTACACTCTACGGACGTCATTGGGACACATCGTTGGCATTGGTATAAAGAAGTCACTGTTATATGGAAGAGGGTTATGTTTTCAAAATGACGGGTGTTTTTCCGGGCATTGACAATGACAGGTCTTGACCAAGGACAATAATCTACGAGCAACAATAATAGTCAATTGACAATCTTTGGATAAGCAACGTTCTGCTATCAGAGCCAGACCAAACGTAAAGCCAAAACTAAGCTCTCTCATTAGTCGAATTACTGTGATTCACTAATATATTATCATTATATCAATATCACTGTCTGTGATCGATCGATAATAGATTAAGATATCAAATTAATTATATACATGCTTCGTCGATAATACGGTACCTAGATATTGTAACGGGTATTTGTTACATAGTTCAGTGACAAAAAGCCGGTCTGTTTGTAATCAGCTACCGTTACCTATGGACGTTTACAACTCTAGGTCACATTGTGCCGTCCGATCCTTTGAAAATCTATCACTTTTTGAGGAGTTTTCATTCTCTTGAGAAATACTGTAAGGACTTCATCTCCACATGTAGATGGGTTCTTCGACACCTGTAAGGAGCTCCATAGCCGGAGCGTTTGCGGATGAAAATATCTTTGAACGCAAAGTTAGTGACTAGTTAGGTTCGAGGATGCTACCAACGGCGAGCGGTGCGGTAGTAGTAACCGAGGACATCATACCAAACAATTCTAAACATAAAATAATCTGATATCGCAGAATGACCTATAAGTACATTGACAGGTAGTTGTCTATTTGGGGGCATCATGATGGACCATCTTAATGTAGATTAATCCATAGTACAAATTAGTTTTTTACATACAAAGTACTTGTAATGAATTTAATACCAGCTGTAGAATGCACATAGGGAGCAAAAGTCGCTTCCACGTGAAACAAAACTGCTTCTTTTCGTTCCCCCGTGGAAGGAATTATTTCTGAACTGTACAATGCCCGATCCTTAGCGAACGGAAGGTAAGAGTGTGAGGAAGAACGTTTCATTCCAAATCCAAAAATTACGTTAATATTACAAGAGATATGAAGGAGCTCATACTTACACAAAATAATATCAGAGGACTATCGAGACCATATCTCATTGAAGTGTACAATCGTCTACTCCATTATTTGCCTACAAAATCAAAATGACGTAACTCTATGAGACATTTAAAAGTCTCTCGTCTATATAGAACTGACACGAGTCTAATAGTATGACTCACCCATAGACACAAGAAAAAACAACTTTATTGAACCGCAATAAGGTATAAAGTCACTTAATCTATTTTGGCAGATTTTTCCTCCTCTGGCGTTATGTTAAAATGACATCAATTGTATAGAATTTCAGTGTGACATACGTCATTTTAAGACTAGCAGATTAATAATCTTCTATCGTGAGATTCGTGAGTTTTTAGTAGCAAACAAACTATCAGACGGCGTAGTAGTGCCTATATCCGTTTCAAGGTTATTTTAGCTGATGAAGCTGCTCGCATTTGATTTTGGACTTTATTTCTAATGTGTTTTAGTTGTTTTACGAGTTGCATGTCAGCTTGTTTATGAACTTGTGTGTTTGAACTTGTATGTGAGGTAAAGTTGAGAATATTTCCATGTTATTTAAGATTTTATTTATAATTAGGCAAATTCACATCACAAAGTTACATAATGATGGCCTAGGTATCATATTTAGTTACTATTTTCCTAGCCTATATATATAAATCTTGTGAGATTTTATTGATTATCATGTATAAAACGAATTGAAGTGCAAAAGTCCGGTAAAAGGTAATCGTAGATGGCGCTCTCGATGGCGTATCTTTTCGTAGGGAATTGTAGAAAAACTTTTAGAACGCTATTTGACTTTGATTCTTATTTTTTTTACTGATATGTGTTAAATTTGTTAAATATCAAAAAGTGGCGCCATCTTACCGGGCATCGGCTAAAGGTTGTGACGTCATCGCTCGAAACAATACCGCCATACCTTTGGCCTTTGATCTATTAGATGGCGCCACTTTTTAACACATATCAGTGAAAGAATAAGAATCAAAGTCAAATGAAGTTCTAAAAGTTTTAATCATGTGCCGAAAGATCCATCGACCACCACAGACAATCCACCTCTATTTCAAATTCTCTTTGCTAACACCCACGTATCGTACCATTTGTACCAAATTCCAGATGTCACGTTGCTGGTCATGTCTCTTCCTCACCCCACTTGTGATAATCGGCCTAGTATCATTCTACTTTGTCTACGTGTTCTACCTGATGAGTCCACCTCCTCTGCCTACCCTGGACCTTGAGGAGTGGTGGGGACCGACGGAGTCAAGGGTGCAGGATACGAGTGTCAGGCCGTTTACGATTCGTTTTGAGGAGACGGTAAGTGGAAATCGAGTCATATTTATAGTTGAATGGCCATACTTATACCTCATCACCTTGTTTGACCACGTGCTCCATGAATACCCTGGACGTTGACGAATTAAGGAGTCCAAGGCTAAGACCTTGTACTGTCGCCTCCTTAATTCGTCGACCAGGATAAGGACAGGGTTTTCAGAGTTATGAGGCTCATTAAGCTGGTGGGGATCTGGTTTATACATGCTTTACCAAATGAGATCCCCTCATTTTCGACCTAGAGGACGTTGACGAATGGTGGGGATCTCAAGAGATATACCTATGTAGTAAACTGATAGTAATATTAGTTTAACTCGGAAAGTTTAGAAAACTAACTTACTTAATCAAATCTTCTTCTTCCTCGCGTTGTCCCGGCATTTTGCCACGGCTCATGGGAGCCTAGGGCCGCTTGACAACTAATCCCAAGATTTGGCGTAGGCAAGAACTTAATCAAATACCTACATATATTTTATACATTATTCTTCTTCGTTACCTCATGACTGGGGGTCGCGACCACATGAGGTCATTGTTTTGTGCACCAAGGCTCTCCATTCTGCACGATTTTCCGTCGTTCTAATAATAAGTGCTGGTACTGTTCCCTGGCTAGCCTTCTTTACAATATCTACCCAACGGGTCGGTACTTTATACCGTAACTCCTAACTGGATCCATCGATTTGTACTTTTCTGATTTCAGATGGTAAAAGACCTTAAGCAGCGTCTCAAGAGCCATCGTTCGTGGACCCCTGGTCTCCAAGGCGTCGGGTTTCAATACGGATTCAACCATGATCAGTTGCCAGAATGGATAACCTACTGGGCAGAACAGTACAATTTCACTGAAAGAGAGAAGTTCTTGAATCAGTTCCCGCAATATAAGACCAAAATACAAGGGCTGGATATACACTTCATCAGAGTTAAGCCTAAGGTAAGAGTATATGTAGACAGGGGATGCTTAGATCGTGGCAGAACCAATCCGAACAGAATAAAACGATTGGTGATCTGTAGAGAAAAGGATTACATTATTCCTCATAATCTGGTCAATTCCACGGAACATCATCCGGACCTGTCGTTAATAGAGCCAAATTATTCGATTATTGGTAAATTTGCACAAATTAAATTTAAAGCACTAAATACTGAAAGTCACACTTTGCGACCCAAGTATTTTTTCTAGTTTTGTTAATCGTTTGTCATTAGGATTTTGATTCCCCATCTTTTAATTACCAAACTTCCGTGAGACACAGACATATTAAATATGTCATGTTTTTTTTCTGCGCCGGTCCATCAACGCAAGCTCCTGATGACACTCCTCGGTACGGAGTGAAACATGTTGAGCGTTTTCGATTTAAAATACGTAAGTGACCCGTTTTAACATATTTAATAGATTTTCCATCTATGGAAATAGATGATGCACAGAAATGCATGGAAATGAATCATCGTCGACATAGTTAATTAACTATTCTAAAATCTTATTGTAACGAACGACCTTATGGAAGGTCTATCATTATTCATCATTTAAGAGCATATTACTGTTAGTGCTTATAGGTATTAATCTTCACTTCAAGTTTCCAGATGGAACAGTGACAGTCCCAATGTTGTTTATGCACGGCTGGCCAGGGTCAGTCAGGGAGTTTTACGAGGCGCTGCCTCTCCTGACCGCAATCAGCAAGGATCGGGACTTCGCCATCGAAGCCATCATACCGAGTTTGCCGGGTTATTGTTTTTCCGATGTAAGTATAGCGGATAACCATTCCTCGCTATATGCTCAAAAACTTCAAAAAGCCTTAATATTAATGGGTCCAGCAAACTTCTGGATACAATGCCTAGCGGCTCATGTCTCGCTGGCCAGCGTCAATCAGAGAGTTCTACGAGGCACTACCTCTCCTGACGGCCTACGACAAGGACTGTGCCCAGCTAACCGTGATATGGGTTCTCTGGTGTAAGTGTTTTGAACTTCTGTGCTTTCTTTCCGAATTGCAGTCCAAATTGATTAGAAAAACCGAAGACCGGACTAGAGTCAGATCAGGGTTCCATCCTACTATAGATGGGATAGTACTCAAATAAATGTTAGTACGTTGTTCTTCAAGAAAAATTAAATGATGGAAATTATGAAGCAACATCATCACGATTGTGTAAGGTTATTCAAAGATATTGAGCCTAAGATGGTTAGTTACAGTCTTTTGAAGATTCGGCAGGAGACAGTAACTTTGATTTATTTATTTATTTAACCATTATTACTTAATACCAGTTATCTTTCCGTCGTCATGCCTGTCACATGACTCGTATCATTCGTCTCTCCAATCAAGATTGGGGGAGATTGTTTCTTGTCCTAAAATGTGGTCAAATACATGAATATTTGTTTTCTAGGCTCCAATAAGGCCAGGGCTAGGAGCAGCTCAAGTCGCTATAGTGCTCCGTAACCTAATGAGGAGGCTGGGCTTCAAGACCTTCTACATCCAGGGTGGGGATTGGGGCTCCTTGATCGGAGCGGAGATGGCTACTATTTTTCCCGAGGTATGAACATTTTACTTCACGTAACATTGATGGTAGACAAAGGTAAAATCAAATCTGCTCGATATAAGCCAGTTCCATTGGACGTAAATTCCACGATGCTTCATATGGTTTGTGTAGCCAACTCATTCATCAGACTAGAGTGACGTAAATAATTTAAAAAAATTGCTTGATTGCAGCCGAACTACCACATATTTCTACTGAGACAGGAAAAGCTTACGCAAACTTTTAAAAAGTTTACTTTACTTGACATTGTTTACGTTATTTGAGTTTGAAACTTCAATAAGTTTCTGTGTGCATAAAACTATATTAAAAAAATCTGATTTATTTTCTCTTACAGGAAATCCTGGGCTTCCACAACAACCTGCCAGTAGCCACATCATCGAAAGCCAATCTACTGACACTTCTAGGCTCCTTGTATCCGCCTCTGATAGTGGACTCTCATCTTCAGGACCGCATGTATCCCCTCTCCAAGATAATTGCATATCAGCTGGAGGAGTTCGGGTACTCGCATATACAGGCCACGAAACCTGATACTTTGGGTGCGTATAATTGAAACTTATGTACACTTTGCCTATTATACACTGATAATAATCATGAATTATTTTACTCATACCCTTTTAATTCCAGGAGTGGGCCTCTCGGACTCCCCCACCGGCCTCCTCGCCTACATCCTTGAGAAATTCTCCACCTGGACTAGAACCGAGTACCGCGGCCAGTCCGACGGGGGCCTCGGCATGTGGGACAAGGACAAACTGCTGGATAATATCATGCTGTACTGGTCTAATGGGTGTATCACGAGTTCGATGAGGTTCTATGCTGAGAATAATAATGTTACGTATTGGTCTTTGGGGCTTAGCGAGTGAGTAATCTATAAACTAACAAAATATACAAAAAACTAAAAAAAAAAACTATATCTGTATGCAACTCACTTAAAAGTTAAATTGAACGAAGATGAATTTATACTCCGTGTTGTTATTTTTGATCGTTTACATAATGTTATATTTAACTTTCGTCAAGGTATACGTATAATTATCCCCTTGTCTGTGTATGATAATGATCCGTACGTGGGAATTTAAATTTTATGGTTTTTAATGTCAAGGTCACTTATTCAATGATCAAATTTGACAGGCCGCATAGGAGGGGTTAAAGCATGCAAAAAAAAACGAAAGGAATAAACGAATTCTTAATATCCACTCACATGATTCCAGCAACTAAGGTTTCAACATTTCGCACCTCTAAAATGATCGTCGCAACTCGAGTTGCGAACGGAGTGTATGCGGTTTTTTATTTCTTATCTGTGAAGGGCTGCACAGATATGGTGTAAACAATTATTAAAACACAGAATACCAACGTGACAATATTTAAAAAATGTTTCAACCACATAGACATAACCACAGTATTTTTTATCTATGTCACTTTGCAAGATAATTTTAATAATTATATCTTTGCTATATTGCCCGGATCCTGGGGTAGCTTGCCGTTTTTCGTCTGGCAGTGAATGTGTTAAAAGTTCCTATTTCTGTTGAACATCTGTACCGCGCGACTGTTGTGTCTCTGACCTAAATAGGTAGCCATCTTTGTTTTTGACATGGCGCAGGTCAGTTTGTTTGTTTATTTACGTTTGTAATCAGTATAATTTCATGTGTTAATAGTTACTATTTGCTTATTGTGCTTAATTTGTTGTAAAGTGTATGTTATGGTGTATTATATTATACGTGTTAGTGTAGTTATAAGTTAGTTCGGTTGTTGGTGATCGGCCGTTTTAAAAACACCAAAGTTTAGTAGGTATGTAAATACTCTTTTGTTATTTTAAGTTATAAAGCCACTATAATTGTGATAATTACATAAATTATGTATTTTATTTCAAGGTAATTAGTGTCTTAAACGGTTTTTTACTATATTTTTGTACTTCAGTTTCTAAATTAGCCACAAAAAAATCACGAACATAGCACATAGTTACACGCCAGGTGGAGCAATTCGAAAGTTCCTTATCAGAATTTGAATCAGTTTTACTCTGCAATTTTATAGGTGAGCTGTCAAGGTTTTTAGTATCAATTAAAAGCTTATTAAGCCTTCTTTAAATTGAATACAAAAAAAGATATGTTATCGATTTAGATTTTTTATTAAAAATAGTTTTCTACTATAACTCGGAAATTATTCCTTTGGGTAAACTTCGTGAATTTTTAATAATTATTTTTATTATAACAGCAAATAGCTAAAGCAAGAAAATAAATTTCTTTGTTTCTTTACCATTATAAAACTGAAAGAATTATTCCAAATGCTTAAGCAGAAGCAAAGTTATCGATTTTTGAAGATATCACGACACTGTGCCGTCGTATCTGCGAAATGGCAGAGCAATTCAGGGCACCTTTCGTTAAAATCGGAATCATGTGAGTGGATAAATAAGTTCAAAATATTTAACCGCGTTCTGCTCCAGTTATTTATTTAATATTTTTTTTACAAGGAAACAAACGACTTTAAAAACGTCACCAATTCATCTTAGTCTATTATTATCTATGTCACCAATTTATGGTATATATTATCAAATATCAAACATTTATTCAGCAAATAGGCCACAGGGGCACTTTTATATGTCCATTTTTACAAACAATAAAAAAAAAAAACAATTACAAATATCGAATCTATGAAATAATAAATACTTTATTAGAGATGTATACTGTCTCTAAATGTCAAATTACACAAAAAAAAAAACTATGATAAAAAAATAAAACCATAAAATACTAAAATTCTTTAGAGATGTATAAGTCTCTAAGTGATTATTTCAGAATCCCCACACCGGTGCCCATGTGGGGTCTCCAGGCTAAGAACGAGATCACCTACCAACCTCCTGCCGTCCTGAGATTCAAGTATCCCAACTTGCTCCGCACTAATCCGCTTGAGGTAAATTGCCTTTAAGCTTTAATTTTGGTTAAAAAACCTATAACTTTAGTGCCTGGTACATGGGACGGTGCCTGGGTATCAACGGAAGTAGCATCCCAAACTAGCGGCCCACCGGCATACGATCATCCGTTTGCCGTCATCCCTAGCCAGTCCGCGTATTTTCTATAACAAGATGTATTTTTTACGCAAAGATATCAAGGTCTTTTTGTGTAGAATTTAATAAGCTTTAATGTTGCCTTACACTATATTTTCATAAAGAACGTAGATTTTGAGTAAACCGCGAATTTCTCCTGGACGGTACACAATTTCCAAGATGGCTGCGATTCCTCGAGGTCCCCAAATGTCAAATGGTGTGGGCATGAAAAAGGGGCCATTTTTTTTCATGACTGTTCAAGAGATTTCGAGGTTGATCCTAATCCGATTGTGTTATAAGACAAAGATTTACTTACGGTCAGTAATTTTCAGGTCGGAGGCCACTTCATCGCTTTGGAGTTACCCGAGCTGTTCGCGAAAGATGTCCTCACAGCAGTGGCTGAATTCCGATCATCAAGTTTGGCACATCTTTTGAAATATGAACTGTAAATATAAAAAAAGATATGAAATGTATTAAAGATGTTCCCCAAAATATTTGTGGTAGTTTTTTTTTTCATCATAGTGCTTCACGCATAACATCCGTAGGAAAAGAGTGTATCTATAATTTTAAATTTAGCAAGAAAAAGGAAAACATATATATAAATAAATAAATAAATAATAAATATTATAGGACATTATTACACAAATTGACTAAGTCCCACAGTAAGCTCAATAAGGCTTGTGTTGAGGTTACTTAGACAACGATATATATATTATATAAATATTTATAAATACTTAAATACATAGAAAAACACCCATGACTCAGGAACAAATATCCATGCTCATCACACGAATAAATGCCCTTACCAGGATTTGAACCCGGGATCATCGGCTTCGTACTTTCGTAGGCGGGGTCACTACCCACTAGGCCAAACTGGTCGTCATATCTAATCATATACAGTCTAATATGTAGACCTTCCTTGAATTTATGCATTGTGAATGTTTTTGTTTTAAACTAGGTACGAAAATATTTACAAAGGAATGTTTTTTTATTTAATTTTTATGTCAAACGTAACTCTTAATTTATGTGAAACAGTAGGCGTAGATAGTCAAATAGTATACAATCGTGATATAATATAGAGCTTTTGAGTCGAGTACCGGAATAGGCAATGAAGCTTGCTGAGTTGCCTAAGCAAGGTACGAGATTGAAAAGCTTGATCACTATTGTATACAATACTTTTTCTACAAGTCATCTAAAATATTACTTTTTTTAGTATAAAACCTAAATAAATAATGAAAATTGGTAAGTCTCTGTAGACAAAAATGTTGACATAAACACGCGACTCCCACCCCGCGCCCTTAATTGGTAAAACATACAACTGACTAAAGCGTATCGAAATAAATCTTATAGTTGAGCTGGGAGCCAGTACATGAAAAGTACGCAATTATAGTTTGGTATACGAAATCTTAATTCTACCAATACGGACGACGAGTAGAAAAACATTATTTTGGGCAGATTATTGTATAATATTTTACATGTGGTGGACATTTTGTTCTGAAAAGTAAACTATTTTTCCTTTAAATCGCTAGAGGTGACGATCCACCTTTTTATAATGCAAACATATTAACAAGGAGTTCCCCCCTTAACGCCCTTCAAGCTCTCCGATTGGTCGCCAGCCGCCCCGCCCTCAACCAATCACAGCGCGACTCTACAACCCCTTGAAATTGCATTTTTTATCAGTCTACAATTAGCTGTGGCTGGAAGCACTCATGTTATGAGTCGCGTTGAGGTGTGAGTGAAGTGTTGCTTGTAGTGAATTATTGTCAGTTTTTATGCCAACCGTGACGAAGAGTGGTGTATTAACTGGTAAGTGTTTTCAAAATAAAGCTGAGCTTAGTTTTATTAATAATTACGTTTCATTTATACAACAAATACTTACCTATAATTGTAACATGTTGCAGTTAGTAAATGAAGGAACATTATAATTGATAACTAAAAAATAAAAGGGTTTTAATTTAAACAAAAAAAATGGATCAGAGGTTTAAACCTTTTTTCTAGAACTACTATTAATGCAATGATAATGTAGTAGACGACCATTTCCCTGAAAAAACGAAGACCCCAATTTCCTCTCTGGATCTCGACTTTATACTAAATATTTCTACACAGTTTATTGTATATTGTCCATAGCTTACCCCTTTGTTTGACTATTTACGATTTTTTTATTATTATAATAGTTTGGAGCGAAAAACAAATTCCGTACAAATTTTTCTAAGCTCATAGGTATGGTTAATAGCGGTGTTAGCCCAACGTTAATTTATTATTGACCTTTAACCATTACAAATTGAACCGTAAAGGGCAGTCACAGTATACGGTTCAATTTGTAATGGTTATTGTTCAATTGCATTGCATTGCTTGACGACCGCACATAGGTCGAAAATGACGATTTAGGCGGCCAAAAATATTTTATTACATTTTTGCATTTTAAACACGATTTTGATGTAAGAAAATGTAGTTTTATATAATTAATATTATTATTATTTATATTATGGCCATTTTTCAGTTATTTCAGTTTTTTTCACATTTCAGGGCTCCTCTTAGCTTAAATATTTTATATATTTATGAATAATACAATGTTAAGTTGGGTATTGATATATTTTATTATCTTCCATTATATGTAAATAATATAATATCTACTATATATATTTTGGTATACAAGTAACACATTACAGAAAGTCATAGAAGTACACATAGGTTCGCATCTAATACTGCTACCCTAAGGTTGTCTGGAAGAGATCGCTTACAGCGATAAGACCGCCTGTTGCTACCTTTCTTTACATTGTAAATCTGTTTTTTAAATTTGTCTTCTTTGTGGTGCAATAAAGAATATTTACTTTTACTTAATACTATTACGTTTATATGTATACAAAGGTTCACACAAAACAATATTAATCATCATCGTATCTTAAAGAAAAATCATCTTTATTGCTTTGGAAGCATTCCTCGCTCTGCGCTGCGGCAGCTCTCGCTATATGTGGCTCAGCAGAAATCAATAGCTGCATAGTTTCTTGCAGAAATGATTTAACGCGAATTTTCTTTCTCGTACTGCTAAGTCAGTGCTTGTTGCGGAGTAAGGCGATCTGTTTCACTCGAATCCGCTTTATTAACTTTAGATCTATAACCTATTTATTTACAGTGGAGCAAGTTATCAGTTTTCCTGTGTTTTGTTCTTTCACTAGACTCACTGAACGATTTGGACGGCCGACCGCGCCTGCAATGAGTTTTAATCGATATTTCAAATGTTCCTTCCAACCAAGATCCATTAGTTGTCAGAAATTTTTCCACTATACGACGTGATTTAGTCCATTTCTTTTTAAATTCTGATTTAAAATGTGAAAATCTATGCTTCATAGCCTGTTTTTCTTTGTCTGCGTCACTTGGGCATATAAGGAGATAATTTTCCAAGAAGTCAAATTTTTCTGTTATTGACTGGAATTTTGGTTCATTCATCTTGTCAAACAGATATTTTCGAGTCACAACTTTTACACCCGAGGTATTTGATGAACCTATAACAACAGAAAAGCCATTTAAACAGTATTGAAAAAAACAACGTAATAATTTGTTATATCGTGATTTTTTTTGAAACTCGATATTTTAAAAAGTGCTCAAAAGTGCTCCCCAATTTTTTCAGGATATATAAATAAAGACTTGTTTTATAGAATGCCATCAAAAAAAATACTCGGACGAGCTCGGAAGTATAGTATATTCACTATTGAATACAAAAAATACTCAAAATTTTAATTACGAAAAGGGTAATGTTTAGTGGGTTATATATGTATCATTAAATAAATATATATAATTCAAAATAGATTAAAATAAAAGAAACTTACCTGTATTTTTGATATCCATCACTTTCACTCACAAAAAAACTCCACAAAAATAAATAATGACTTAGAAATGTTTGCTTCGGATAAGAGTGCTATGAACTGCGTGTGCAACGAGTGTGATGACCGAGTTTCGAGAACCTCGTATATGACCTGCGAAACTGATAGGGGTAGTAATGGGGTAGGATTAAATCCGTGATAGTGTGGTGTTTTTCGAGAGCCAATTAGTTTTGCGATAAGCCTACTTTTAGAAAGTTGACTTTTGGCCGCCTAAATCGGGATTTCCGACGTATGTGGACCGGTTTAGCCTAGTGGGTAGTGACCCTGCCTACGAAGCTGATGGTCCCGGGTTCAAATCAAGCATGGATATTTGTTCCTGAGTCATGGGTGTTTTCTATGTATTTAAGTATTTATAAATATTTATATATTATATATATCATTGTCTAAGTACCCTCAACACAAGCCTTATTGAGCTTACTGTGGGACTTAGTCAATTTGTGTAATAATGTCCTATAATATTTATTTATTTATTTATTTATTACCGTTTCGGCCAACACTAGTTAATATATTAGGTTCCTATATATAAAATCACCTTTCTCTTTTTAGGGTTCCGTAGCCAAATGGCAAAAACGGAACCCTTATAGATTCGTCATGTCCGTCTGTCTGTCCGATTCTGTCACAGCCACTTTTTTCCGAAACTATACGAGCTATACTGTTCAAACTTGGTAAGTAGATGTATTCTATGAACCGCATTAGGATGTTTACAAAAAAATAGAAAAAAAAAAAAAAATTTTGGGGGTTCCCCATACTTAGAACTGAAACTCAAAAAATCTTTTTTCATCAAACCCATACGTGTGGGGTATCTATGGATAGGTCTTCAAAAATGATATTGAGGTTTCTAATATCATTTTTTTCTAAAATTAATAGTTTGCGCGAGAGACACTTCCAAAGTGGTAAAATGTGTGTCCCCCCCCCCCCCGTAACTTCTAAAATAACAGAATGAAAAATTAAAAAAAAATATATGATATACATTGCTATGTAAACTTCCACCGAAAATTGGTTTGAACGAGATCTAGTAAGTAGTTTTTTTTTAATACGTCATGAAATTAAAAAAAAAAAAAATTTTTCATCATACCCATACGTGTGGGGTATCTATGGATAGGTCTTCAAAAATGATATTAATGTTTCTAATATCATTTTTTTCTAAACTGAATAATTTGCGCGAGAGAACCTTCCAAAGTGAAAAAAAGTGTGTCCCCCCCCCTGTAACTTCTAAAATAACAGAATGAAAAATCTAAAAAAAATATATGATATACATTGCCATGCAAACTTCCACCGAAAATTGGTTCGAACGAGATCTAGTAAGTAGTTTTTTTTTAATACGTCATAAAAATTTAAAAAAATTTTTTTTTTCATCAAACCCATACGTGTGGGGTATCTAAGGATAGGTCTTCAAAAATGATATTTAGGTTTCTAATATCATTTTTTTCTAAACTGAATAGTTTGCGCGAGAGACACTTCCAAAGTGAAAAAAAGTGTGTCCCCCCCCTGTAACTTCTAAAATAACGGAATGAAAAATCTAAAAAAAATATATGATATACATTACCATGCAAACTTCCAACGAAAATTGGTTTGAACCAGATCTAGTAAGTAGTTTTTTTAATACGTCATGAAATTTTAAAAAAAAATTGTTTTTCATCATACCCATACGTGTGGGGTATCTATGGATAGGTCTTCAAAAATGATATTAATGTTTCTAATATCATTTTTTTCTAAACTGAATAGTTTGCGCGAGAGAACCTTCCAAAGTGAAAAAAAGTGTCCCCCCCCCCCTGTAACTTCTAAAATAACAGAATGAAAAATCTAAAAAAAATATATGATATACATTACCATGCAAACTTCCACCGAAAATTGTTTTGAACGAGATCTAGTGAGTAGTTTTTTTTTTAATACGTCATAAAATTAAAAAAAAATTTTTTTCATCAAACATATACGTGTAAGGTATCTATGGATAGGTCTTCAAAAATGATATTTAGGTTCCTATTATCATTTTTTTCTAAACTGAATAGTTTGCGCGAGAGACACTTCCAAAGTGGTAAAATGTGTGTCCAAAGTGGTAAAATGTTGAACAAGATCTAGTAAGATTTTTTTTAATACGTCTTAAATTGTACGGAACCCTTCATGCGCGAGTCCGACTCGCACTTGGCCGCTTTTATTCCATAGACTAAAATGACATTTCATGTGGTACTAAAAAATGTCATGTCTTACTTAAGAAACGTCATTTTAGTCTACGGAATAAAAAAAACAGACCTTAAAAATAATGCATAATAATAGCTTCAGTAAAATGTTCAAAATATTGCTATTGATATTTAATAGTGTTCAACTTGTGAAAAAAAAATGTCTGAGAGGAAAGTGGGGACTACATTTGGTCTGGTCGTGCCCTTTCGTCCTAACTACATTAATTGTTTTCGTCATAATGATGATAGAACAAGGTCTAATTACAACCAAGTTTAGGTAGAAACTAAAGAAAGATGGCCGCGAATAATTCCTCATTGTTAATTATAGCGCATCCGCTGATAGTCGCTTCCGGTAGATACTGCTTTATTTAGTTGCTATGTTTTTTTACCTACCATCAATACACCTACCTCTGGGGTGCTTTAGGACAACAACAACAACAACATCAATACATATATAAGGAGAAGAATATGCAGTATTTTTTATGAAATAAGTATGCATTAATGAGCGTTTTCTGTATTTCTATGGCAGCAGAATACGCAGTAACATCAAGTATAATCCATTCCCTACTTTACAATTAGTTAAATAGATCTTATAAAATCGGGTCTTATCACCGTTTTTTGGTACAAACTCTGGTACAAACAGCAACACTCTTAAATGTCCGTCGGTGGACCTTATGCCTTTTGTAATAAGGTCCACGGATGGACAGTTAAGAGTGTGGGCGATGTTGAGGAGATTGACGGTATTCAAGTTTCCTTTGGAGTTTTGTACATATATGATTGTCACTTTAAGGTTTCAATGAATGAATGAAAAATATTTATTTTCAGGCAACTGGCCCACAGATAAATACCATAAATATCATGAAATATGTATAACTTAAAAATCTAAAACAAATTAAAAAGTTCCGGAAAACGGGTTTCTTTCCTGTGGGCAATATAATAGTAGTAGGTAAACAATCGGAGAACATTTTATTAAGAATTTCATTATCGCTTTTTAAGAAGTAGAAGGTTTGATCGTGCTTATAACAATATTCGAATTTCTAGCCATGGTTTCCCACGGCTGGGCTAAAGTCTGTCCCCTTGTTCCCCACGACTCCAGCCAGTTGTTGAAGAAGGTGTCTAGGTCCCGTCATCTCCGTCTGAGCCTGTCGTGTCCGCGCCCTTCTTCTGGCATCCACTTGGTAGCTACACTAGCCCACCTGTCTGGATGCATGCGGCAGACGTGGCCGGCCCAGTCCCATTTTAGCCTAGCAGTCTTCTCACCAACGTCAGCAATACGGGTTTTTGAGCGCAGTGTACTGTTCCGGATACGATCAGTTCCCTTCACACCTAAAATGCTGCGCTCAATAGCGCGTTGCCAACCCTTCAATTTGGACTTCTAACTCTTTATGAGCCCCGGAGGTTAGGATGGGCAGGATACACATATCGTCCAGTTATCGCTTCAGTAACAATGGAAGGCTACCCTTCATCAGCTCTTTCATGAACCAGCAATATCTCTTCCAGGCGTTTTTGACACGGCGCTGGATTTTTTTTATATGCTCGACTATTTATTACGTTTCAAGTTATAGTTTTTTTTTTGATGTTCATATTTATTCAGTACTTGAGACATATAAGAAAATCAGGATATATTATATACCAGAGTCGTTAACTTGTATTGTGTTGTTCACAGATGTGACCTTTTTCTTTTTGACTCATATTTGCACAATGCTAACTCATGCAAAAAAGTTTGACCCTTTTTTGTACGCAGCGAACCAGAACGCAATGGCGTCGGATCAAGAATCGTGCTCCGACGAGGAGCCAGATAGCGAAATGCTGAGCGACGACTTGTGTCTTCCAGATAGCGACGATGACCGACAGAACCTCCCTGTTCAGGTAAACAGAAAACAATTTACTATTGACGATGTTCTATCAGTTACGGATGATGACTGACAGAACCTACCTGTTTTGATAGGTAAAATAGTAAACACATTATTATAATCAATGGGTTTGGTATCGTGCTCCGCCGATGAACCAGATAACGAAATGCTGAACGATGATCTGTCTCCCTGATAACCACGATGACCTACAAAATTTACCTGTTCAGGTAAACATATAGTTGTAATGTATGGTTAGAGGGCTTAAAAGAAAAACTTGTAGGGAGGGAATCCTCATACTGTTTCTTTTACCAGTCTTACCCCACATTACTTTACCTAATGTTAAATTTAATCTTCCTTTTATGCCTCTTAGGAGTTATTACTTTCTTCCAATTTCTGACGAAGTTGAAAAGTTCTGTGGTAATTTTACTTCGGTCCATTCTCGTAACTAGGTATATTTCGCAAACATTTCTTTATTTAGCCAAGAGATCTTATTCTCTAATTGCAACTGGCCCTAAGTTACGCAAGCTAGTTCATTGACACCCAAAAGACAGCACTTTCTTCCAATGGGCTTCATGGTGTCGGTACAGGGCTCAGCTATAATAAAGTCGAGCTTAAAACGGTCCGAGTCAATATTTTCAATCTTACCTAAACTATTTTTCTTTTCCAGAGTTTGCACGAAGACCTACCGGCAATCAACTCCTGTCTACTCCGGCCTCCTCGCAAACTATTCACAAACTGCCGTGAACGCTGGCGTCAGCAGAACGTGAGTGGAGCCTTCGCTGAGCTCCGTCGTCTTGTGCCTACTCATCCACCGGATAAGAAACTCTCTAAGAATGAGATTCTCCGCATGGCTATTAGGTAACAATGTCCTCAGGTCATGAAGAGCTGCCGTCTCTGTACAACAAGTTTCGCTTTTTTAGAAGCTGTTCAACATCTGCTGCTGCTGTGAATATCGAATAGGTCTGTGCCTACGATGTCTAACCTGTCAATGTTACTTATGACGAACGATAGATTTATAAATAGTTGTGTCTCATACTCTAGACCACGCTTCTCATGCACCTCTGAAGTAATAAAAAAATAAAGCTTCCACCTTTGTCAATCAGGTACATCGGTCTCCTCTGCGAAGTCCTAGAATGGCAGAAGAATCACGGCCTCACCAACAAAGAGAACACCGCTCTTGCCATCAAATGCGAGTCCCCCCTCAGCCCGCAAACTCGCCGGCTACGCCTCAAGCGACCCTATTTCGAGGACGACGGCCCCAGACCCAAGGTCTTCATCGAAGAGGCTTCTAAATACGGGAATGAAGAGAATGAGGAACGCAGAACCCAACGTACCTTTACCTGCACGAAGACAGAGTACATTTTTGGGAAAGACCATCTCCGTGTGCTCAGGAACCATTATTATTATCCCCCAAGATGGCGACAGAATGTTCCGTTCAGGAATTTAACGCCGGATAAGAATGGAAATAATTTGCTGATGATTGCACCTCAGAATGGGAAAGAGGATAAGTTTAAGGAAAAAGATGATGGGAAGGATGGCAAGTAAGAGGTTGGGAAGAGTTTTAAGCCAAAAATTGAGGTACGGTCCAGGAATTTAATTTCAGTGCCACATCGTTTTGTCACAGTGACAAATATTATTAGTTCCCTAGCGACTTTCATTTCTTTTCATCACATTTGCTGGAAAAAGACCTTATTTCATGCAGGTGTACTGAAGGACAAAGGCCTATATTGTTCCCGCGGGAGTTATGGATTCTGAAAAAATCCCTAGGGAGTTATAGCTCTATTGTTCAATTATGTTACTTATTCATACAAACCAAGTAGCATAAATGAGTCTTACTTGTAGAATACTGACGTTTATAATTTAATATTTTTAATTATGTTTAAAATTATTTAATTTGATTAATTTACGAGCCGTTTAAAATATTTTTACATCATTTTCAATAGCTGAATGCCGAATAGCTCTGTGCATTCGATGCCTAACTTGTCAAGAAATTACAAAATGGCGGACGAATGTTTTATATGTCACCGTATTTAAGAATTATTTCAATTTAAATTTAGTTTTCTCTTCACAAGTGTGATGAAAAACATTGTGTGTAACTCCGGGGGTAAGAATATTGCAAACTCGGGTCTTTAATTACCACCCTCGAATCAAAAATGTCACTTACCCCCCTTGTTGCGCAATGTACTATTGTCACTATCCAAGATACGAAATGGTACTGAAATTAAAAAAAATTGTACCCGTAAAATGTTGAACGTAGATTGTATGTAACTCTACTGAGTAATTTTAAAATTGATGTCAATGTTACATATCGGTTATTTTAATTTTATAATTTTTCGTAATTTGTATCAAAACTTTGTAACCAAGTATATAATAAAATGAACTTATACCTAAGTTAAGTGTACTGTGTATGCTGAAAGTATGTAACTTAACGATGCAACTTTTAAAAGTTATTTTCCCCATTGGAGTAGACAGATATTCTTCTTCTTCTGGTACCATGCCCAGCCTAATGGACGTCGGCGGTCAGCATGGCATTCAGCTCTCTGGTCTTCAATCTCTTGAGGGTGGCTGCATCTTTTGTATGCGTTCAGTCTTTCCATTTATTTCTGGGTCTACCTCTCCCTGTTTTTCCCTCATACTTTCCCTCGATGATTGTCTGCAGTAAGTCAGACAGATATTAAATATATATTATTTGTTTCATGTAAACCAGTGGTTATTAGAATTTAAGGATGACTCACGCTAGAACGGCCTGGGCCCGGACCGAAGCATCAGATACTTCCTTCTTCTTCCTTTGCTTTCTTATCAAAAGCATCACGTTTTCACAGAGAACGGAGAACAAAAACGAAGAATAAAAAACGAAAACGAAGAGTCGGAGGCCTCGTCAAACTTAGCAGTGAGGTTTTATGTTCAATTGCTGTGATCTGTGTTAGGTTAAGATAGTGATTATTGGTAGTCAGTTAATTTCAAATTAGTTTGCGTTTAAAGAACTGTCCTATGTCTAAGATCATCATCATTTGAGGCATTGCAGCCTTAGCCTGGTTAAGCAAATCTCTCCAGTCCGGTCTATTGATCGCCTTCTCCAACTTGTCACTCCTAAGATTCTGATATGTTGGTATACGCCGTCCGACCATCTGATCTTGGGCCTGCCTTTATTTCTGCGGCTCTCGGGTCGGCCTTCTAGAAGGCGTTTGGGTACTCTGGCCTAGTCCATCCGTAAAATGTGCCCTACCCATAGCAAGCATCCTATCTTTATGGTGTTTATGTCTGAGTAAGTATACAGTATTAAGTAATTGCTGTATCTTATTGTTAGATAATTTTATTTTCACAGCCAAGATGTTCGATCAGATAACATATCAATAAATTAATATTTTTAAGTAGATGATCGTCTTAAACATTAAGTATACTTAATAGGGTAAAGTATCCAATCATTGACACTGAAAGGAGTACGAGCCATTGCCATGTATTTTTGTAGTGCCTTAAGTCACTACTGGCTCAAAAGAAGATCGAAAGCATAGTACAAAAAGTGGGGAAGTAAGTTACCTTCATACAAACGCACCGCCACAAAGTAAATAGCGGCGGCGCGCGCCGGAGCAGAGAGTTCGCTCAGTACAAAGCGCCATTTTCGCCGCACGTACACAGACGTGACATTTACGCACACAGGCGTTACATTTACAGGCGTTTTCGGGCACTCTCGGGCAGTGCGCGCGTTGCTCACTTGACGTCCCCGCCGCTACGTAGGTAACTACTGTCATGTACGTCAAAATGCAGTCTCTAAGGAATGTAAACATGATAAGATGTATGTATAAACGAATCGATGTATGTATATTCTATGTCTGTAAACTTATATTACCTAATCCTTTTTAAAATTCGAAATTAATACAGAAGCAACCCTAGTGAGTCGGGCAAGTTTAGGTATGTATTTTCAAGAACGGCGGGAACGGACCTTCTGTTTATTTTTTATTTTGTGGCATCGCGCGCGGCTTGTATGTGTGCGCCGCCATAGTATCTTTACGTCGCCACACGCACACTCAAACATAAGCCCCGACTGGCGCACTGAGAAACAGGTCGAGATTTTGTTTGAGTGTGCGTGCGTGCGTGCGAGCGACGCATAGATACTATGGCGCACACATACAAGCCGCGCGCGGTGCGTTTGTATGAAGATAACCTACTTCCCCACTCTTTGTACTATGTCGAAAGTGTCAACGGGTAGGGTGGCAATCTATATCTTATGTGTTTACATTATAAATTACTTTTTGTGCAAATTAGTTTCATATTAACCTAATGTAAAAAATGAATATGTAATATAAATATACAAACAAACATACCTGTAGTATTTTTGAAATACCTTTTCCTACTCCAAATTCTTCAAAATCAAGAAAAGCACGTAAATAATTACTGTTAATTAAATGATTTTTGTCGTGTGAATGAAGTGTTTGAATCGCACTGAACCCTGTCGGATGTTCTTCAATGGTGGTATAACCTAACAAAATTAAGAATGCTCCTTATTGCACTACTCCACACCTAATAGAAAACAGTACAAGTTATAATCATAAAAGTATAGTTAAATAATACAATGGGCAGTCCATTTAAAATACAGTGTGTCCCTAGCCATATCCTCAAAGAATAGTATGGAAACGTCTTCGACCTCTTCGATCTTTTTAGGGTTCCGTAGTCAACTAGGAACCCTTATAGTTTCGCCATGTCCGTCTGTCTGTCTGTCTGTCTGTCTGTCCGAGGCTTTGCTCCGTGGTCGTTAGTGCTAGAAAGCTGAAATTTGGCATGGATATATAAATCAATAAAGCCGACAAAGTCGTACAATAAAATCTAATTTTTTTTTTAGGGTACCTCCCCTACACGTAAAGTGGGGGTGAACATTTTTTTTGCTTCAACCCTACAGTGTGGCATATCGTTGGAAAGGTTTTTCAAAACTAATAGGGGTCTTCGACAATCATTTTTTGATAAAGTGAATATTTTCGGAGATAATCGCTCCGAAAGAAAAAAAAATGTGTCCCCCCCCTAACTTTTGAACCATAGGTCCAAAAAATATGAAAAAAAACTTGGAAGTAGAGCTTAAGAAAGACATTAAATGAAAACTATAGCGGATATGATCAGTTTAGCTGTTTTTGAGTTATCGCAAAAAGTTTCCCCTTCATAGTAAAAAGACGTACACCCACAGTTCATCCCTTGGTTAACAATCTACCATACTTTAAGCTCCAGTTTAGCTTTTTGTGACGGAAGAGTAACTACGGAATCCTACTCTGAGCATGGCCCGACATGCTCTTGGCCGGTTTTATTTATTTATGACACTGACAGCTTCTGACTTTTGAAAAATGATATCAAATATTTCGAAAAGAAATTATCAAAAACGCTGCCAAAGATTAACACAGTGTGTTTCTTTTTGTTGTCGATTATTGCAAATAATTTTTGTTCGAAAAATGTATTTTTTTTTTATCTTATGTTCATATTAAAAAATATTAACGTCTGAGCATTCCTGAGAATTAACCCTATGTGGGATTTCAGGGTTTGTCCAATGGCTAAGGTCACCTGTATAACTAACTAAATTCGAGCCTAGGTACTGTAGTAACTTTCGAATAAAACACTGTATGAGAGTCTTCAATGGTGGTATATTTTATAAAAATCACGTACTTATTAAGAAATAGTTACATATTTTAGTAAGGCAGCGAGATGCAGTCCGTGTAGCTGGCAGTAGCGAAAGTGAGCCGGGCTAAATGTCATAGCAGACACTGACTATCTTGTTAAGGCGGCGTCACACTATACATAAAGATAAGATAAGATAAGGAACCCCTCAGTCTTCGGAGAGACGTTGGCTCTCTATGCCTGTTCTACCGTCTGTACAATGGGGAATGTTCTGAAGAACTTTTTGAATTGGTGCCACCGTCACGTTTTTATCACCGCACATCCCGCCAAAGAAACAAAGTTCATCCTCACTTTCTCGACACGTGGCAAACCAAGAACAAGCGGGCATCTCGCTCGTTTTTTCCCAGAACGTGCAAGTTGTAGAATGAGCTACCTTCTGAGGTGTTTCCCTTGCGCTATGACATGGGGTTCTTCAAGAAGCAGGTTTTTAGGGTTCTCAAAGGTTGGCAACGCATAAGTGGCTCCTCCGATGTTGCTTATGTCCATGGGCGGCGATGACTGCTTCCCATCAGGCGGCTCGTCTGCTCGTTTGCAGCCTATTACATAAAAAAAAAAAGATAAAAATATGTTTATTGCACAAGAAAGGACACAGAAAAAGTATACAGCGGTTGTTTTTAAGAGTTAGTGCATAACTAAATTGACAACAGAGTTTCCAGGAGTCCGCACTAGGCTAGGCCTGTATCGCGGGAGACCAGAAGTACATATAAATGTCATGCAAGTCAACGAAAAACTAAAATATATATTTTTATATATTAAATATGACATTCAGGTTTATACCTAGGTTGATACATGCAATTTTCAGTATTAAACTATTTATCTAATGCTTCATTATTTATAACTTCGGTTCTATACTAATATTTTAGTCTAGTTCATTTTATATAATTAATAACAGGGATCGGAAACCGGTATTTTTTGTATGGGAACGAAAACGGTATTTTTTCGTTCTTTGTTAATTACTTCATTTCTAATTAGGCAATCTAATAATACGAAGTCGTTATCTGAAAACACAACTGAGTCCTACATTTAGAGTATAAAATAAACCGAAATATATGGTTATTTCGATGTTTATGCAAAAAACCGGTTCCGATCCCTGATAATAAAGTTAATGTTAAACAATTCTTAGGAGTAATGTCTCAGTTTCGCTATAATCAAGTGACAACAACCAGTTGAAGAGTAACCTTTTGGCTACATGCACATATTAAGGTGGCTTAACACTCCGCTACAGTTACCTACTACGTCGAATACGAGTAAATACTACCTATCAGTACCTGATACTTATATTTTTGCCGCAGTAATGTGGCGGCTAACGTCACTCATTTTATCAAGGGAATTGACAGAAACAGCAGCGGCAACAACGACGCCGCAACAGACTTCGGTTCGAGCGCAATCTTGATAATTAGCCTCGTGATTAATTCCTTTGTTTTTTGTTTGAATAATATCAATAGCCTATTATACAGAAAACTAATGTGGTAGTGTGCAGTGAATGGAGAATTAATCTTGAAACACGATTAACCACCATTTTGGAGTCAACGGACGGTAGTCCACGTGCTACTTGTAAAGTCCAGCTATTATTACAAATATAATAATAATAATTCAGCCTATATACTTACGTCTCACTGCTGGGCACAGGCCTCCTCTCATGTGCAAGAGGGCTCGGGCTATAGTCCCCACGCTAGCCCAATGCGGATTGGGGACTTCACATACACCTAAGCCATAAGCCATAAGCGCCATAAGCGGTGGTAGCCGAGTGGATATGACGTCCGACTTTCAATCCGGAGGTCGTGGATTCAAATCCTGGCTCGTACCAATGAGTTTTTCGGAACTAATGTACGAAATGTCATTTGATATTTACCACTAGCTTTTCGGTGAAGGAAAACATCGTGAGGAAACCTGCATACATCTGCGAAGAAATTCAAAGGTGTATTATAACAAGAGCTAATAAAATCACTGTACACTGTCTTGTACTAAACGTACAATTTTAGTTGTTTTTAAAGCGCCTAATACCTTGATACTGGCGAAATATTCCCACTGGAAGCCATAATATTAAAAGAATGAATGAATGACGTCGCAACAGTAATGCAGCTGCAGTTGACATCCGTACCTCACCTTTAGACGTAATAAACATAACACAATTCGACGACCGGTTTGGCGTAGTGGGTAGTGACCCTGCCTTCGAAGCTGATGGTCCCGGGTTCAAATCCTGGTAAGGGCATTTGTTCGTGTGATGAGCATGGATATTTGTTTCTGAGTCATGGGTGTTTTCTATGTATTTAAGTATTTATAAATATTTATATATGATATATATCGTCGTCTAAGTACCCTCAACACAAGCCATATTGAGCTTACTGTGGGACTGAAAAAAAAAATGTACAGAATGCCCTTTAGTCGCGCCTAGGTAAGCGAGAGATGTGCACATATTAATGAGCTCCCACATACCAAATACCACAAGAAAAACGGACAAGTTTATGTTCAACAACGAGTGTAAGTAACAAGATACATGGTATGAGAAAATTAATCGGTAATTAATTAATTTTAAGAGAGGTATGGGCATTGTGAATGTCTCGTTTTGTGTGGTAGGGCTTCTAGAGCAGAGTGCAACTGGGGAAGTAGACCCTACTCATAGTGTTGTGTTCCTGCCGGTGAGTAAGGTTGCCAGAGCTTAACGAGGGTGCGGAGTCGAGGGGGAGGGTCGGCAACGCGCATGTAACTCCTCTGGAGTTGCAGGCGTACACAAGCTGCGGAGACTGCTTACTATCAGGCGGGCCGTATTCTTGTTTGCCACCGAGGTAGTGTTAAAAAAATCTGTAAAACAAATTTTTTTGGAGGTAGAAGGGTTTTTTTTTGCTCCTGTGTATGAGTATAACCTATGTACAGTTTTACAATATGCCTATAATATAGTCGATCTTATTGAGACATATAAACTCTTGTTAGGCACTACAATGTTCCAAATATTAAAGTTTTATATATATCAGGCCAGAATATAAGGTTGAGGGGACACTCCAAAAAACTAATCAACAGTGATCGGAACTATGGGAGTAAAACTTTAACAAAACTTATCAAGCGGACATAAAAAGAGTGCTTATAGCCTTAAACATATTCGAAAATCTATGAATGTAAATATTTTTATGGCTGTAAGTACTATACTATTCCTATCCCTATGGACATGAATATTTGTAGGGCTGTATGCACTATTTTATGTCCGCTTAACAAGTTTTGTTAAAGTTTTACTCCCATAGTTCCGATCACTGCTAATCAACCTCCATGTGCTAGCAACCCTAGGAAACACTTCTTGCCAAATCATGCAGTAAATGTGTGGAACTCTCTACCAGAAACTGTTGTTAGTGCACCGTCGGTGAACTTTCAAAAATAGACTAGATACACAATGATTTTAGAACTTTAAAAAGTGAAAAATCAACACAAGTGCTGTGATATACCTACACGCATCAGCTCCAAGAGCTGCTAGTTTTTAAAATAAAATAATAATATCATTGTTTCTGGTAGGTAACAGGTATTTATGGTACCATTATTCTATCCTTAAATTCACATGACTAATATTCCATTAACCATCCCAAATGAATAGCAGCTAAGTAAGGTTCCCCTAACAATTAGGGTCGGGTTTAGGTTGGCAGCAGCATGGCAGTATGTTATAGAATTAGGAGGGGGTGGGAGCGTGCGTTCTGCTGATAAGAGGCGTGCGGCGCGACTTGCAGCGGGGTGGGAAACGGCGCATTTACCTTAGTACTCAGAATTTTGTATATTTAGATATTAAGTATTTTTTTTTTATTATTGCAAAGGGAAACAAACAGCATATCATTACACATACAGTTTAACAAATTAAGTTAATACAACAGCCAGAACAGTTTCCACTTATAGGTAACACAATTTTTGCTCTGAGAAAAACAACATGCACGTATTAAACAATTAACAAGGCAAATTAAAAGCTAAAATGAAGATTATAAATAAGTTAAGTACTTAATTAATGATAACATTTAAGAAATATGAAGTTTATACAATTACTGATATAAAATTTATTGAATTGTAAAGGTGTGGTATGAACTCAACTGTGATAATTATCATTTCATTATTTTTACCTTAAATCCGACGTTTCAGCTGGATGTACGATGTACGTAATATATACCGACGTACATAAGGTGAGCCATTCATATCACTGAATAATAAATACGTACAAAACGCGATAGTTTCAAGGCACTCTTAGCGACTCAGGAAGAAGTTAAAGAAAAGCGAGAAAAATTAAATGATTCTACTTCGTTTTTGGTAACTTATAAAATAAGTATCTACAATTTATTTATTTATTTTAATTTAAAGTATTTATAAAACCAACCCTTACCATGTCTGACAAAAACAACATAGAAGTCGTTCGGAACGTCTCAAGAAAATAAAATAAATATAATAAAAATATTATAGGACATTATTACACAAATTGACTAAGTCCCACAGTAAGCTCAATAAGGCTTGTGTTGAGGGTACTTAGACAACGATATATATAATATATAAATATTTATAAATACTTAAATACATAGAAAACACCCATGACTCAGAAACAAATATCCATGCTCATCACACAAATACATGCCCTTACCAGGATTTGAACCCGGGACCATCAGCTTCGTAGGCAGGGTCACTACCCACTAGGCCAAACCGGTCTTCAAAGATTTCCTAATCTATTAGTGATTGGTACACACACGAGTTGGAATTGGAAGTGACATTAAAATTTAAAAAAATTATACTGATGTGAAATTATTCGCAGTGAATTTCCCTTATACCAGCTATTATTATAATATGCGCATATTCAGAAACCACTTTTTTCAGGCATAAACAAAACTGTTTTATTTTTTACCATGAATTTATTTTAGAATGTCTTTGGATCCACCTTACATGCCGTGCATAATTACACGTACCTAGTGGTTTGTTGTATGGCACGAAGCATTCGTTGCACACTTTTTATACACTTTTTTGTAGCCTAGCCAAGCCACACAAACAAACACAAACAAACACACACACACACACACACATACATATATACTATATTAAGGAATAATTAAGGAACGTAGTTTTAAGAATAGTATAATACAGACTGTACTTAGCTATGGAAGAGCGGTGCCTCCTAGCACAGGTTATTTTGTAAATAACTTACAAGGAGACACCAGTACCAGTACTTGAGACATATAAGAAAATCAGGATATATTATATACCAGAGTCGTTAACTTGTATTGTGTTGTTCACAGATGTGACCTTTTTCTTTTTGACTCATATTTGCACAATGCTAACTCATGCAAAAAAGTTTGACCCTTTTTTGTACGCAGCGAACCAGAACGCAATGGCGTCGGATCAAGAATCGTGCTCCGACGAGGAGCCAGATAGCGAAATGCTGAGCGACGACTTGTGTCTTCCAGATAGCGACGATGACCGACAGAACCTCCCTGTTCAGGTAAACAGAAAACAATTTACTATCGACGATGTTCTATCAGTCACGGATGATGACTGACAGAACCTACCTGTTTTGACAGGTAATATAGTAAACACATTATTATAATCAATGGGTTTGGAATCGTGCTCCGCCGATGAACCAGATAAATGCTGAGCGATGACCTCTCTCTCCATGAAAACCACGATGATCGACAAAATTTACCTGTTCAGGTAAACATATAGTTGTAATGTATGGTTAGAGGGCTTAAAAGAGAAACACTTGTAGGGAGGGAATCCTCATACCGTTTCTCTTACCAGTCTTACCCCACATTACTTTACCTAATGTTAAATTTAATCTTCCTTTTATGCCTCTTAGGAGTTATTACTTTCTTCCAATTTCTGACGAAGTTGAAAAGTTCTGTGGTAAGTGTGGTAATTGTACTTCGGTTCATTTTTGTAACTAGGTACCTATATTTCGCAAACATTTCTTTATTTAGCCAAGAGATCTTATTCTCTAATTGCAATTGCCCTAAGTTACGAAAGCTAGTTGATTGACACCTGAAAGACAGCGTTTTCTTCCAATGGGCTTCATGGCGTCGTTACAGGGCTCAGCTATAATAAAGCCGAGCTTAAAACGCTCTGACACAATATTTTCAGTCTTACCTAAACTATTTTTCTTTTCCAGAGTTTGCACGAAGACCTACCGCCCCTCAACTCCTGCCTACTCCGGCCTCCTCGCAAACTATTCACCAACTGCCGTGAACGCTGGCGTCAGCAGAACGTGAGTGGAGCCTTCGCTGAGCTCCGTCGTCTTGTGCCTACTCATCCACCGGATAAGAAACTCTCTAAGAATGAGATTCTCCGCATGGCTATTAGGTAACAATCTCCTCAGATCATGAAGAGCTGCCGTCTCTGTAATCCAAGTTTGGCTTTTTTAGAAGCTGTTCAACATCTGCTGCAGCTGTGAATGTCGAATAGGTCTGTGCCTTCGATGCCTAATCTGTCAATGTTACTTATGACGAACGATGGATTTATAAATGGTTATGTCTCATACTCTAGACCACGCTTCTCATGCACCTCTGAAGTAATAAAATAATAAAGCTTCCATCTTTGTCAATCAGGTACATCGGTCTCCTCTGCGAAGTCCTAGAATGGCAGAAGAATCACGGCCTCACCAACAAAGAGAACACCGCTCTTGCCATCAAATGCGAGTCCCCCCTCAGCCCGCAAACTCGCCGGCTACGCCTCAAGCGACCCTATTTCGAGGACGACGGCCCCAGACCCAAGGTTTTCATCGAAGAGGCTTCTAAATACGGGAATGAAGAGAATGAGGAACGCAGAACACAACGCACCTTTACCTGCACGAAGACAGAGTACATTTTTGGGAAAGACCATCTCCGTGTGCTCCGGAACCATTATTATTATCCCCCAAGATGGCGACAGAATGTTCCGTTCAGGAATTTAACGCCGGATAAGAATGGAAATAATTTGCTGATGATTGCGCCTCAGAATGGGAAAGAGGATAAGTTTAAGGAAAAAGATGATGGGAAGGATGGCAAGTAGGAGGTTAGGTAGAGTTTTAAACCAAAAATTTAGGTACGGTCAATTTCAGTACCATTTCGTTTTGTCACAGTGAGAAATAGTATTAGTTCCTTAGCAACTTTCATTTCTTTTCATCACATTTGCTCGAAAAAGATCTTATTTCATGCAGGTGTAAGGATAAAGGCCTATATTGTTCCCGGGGGAGTTATGGATTGTGAAAAAAAACAATTTATTTTTCAATTATTTCACTTATTCATACTTACAAACCAAGTGGCACAAATGAGTTTTACTTTTAGAATACTGATGTTTATAATTTGATGTTTATGATTTGGTATTTTTGATGTTTATGATTGATGTTTATAATTTAATATTTTTGTTTGTATTAATGTACCAGCCGTTTAAAATATTTTTACATAATTTTCAATCGTGAATACCGAATAGGTCCGTGCCTTCGATGCCTAACTTGTCAAGAAATTACAAAATGGCGGACGAATGTTTGATATGTCACCGTATTTAAGAATTATTTCACTTCAAATTTAGTTTTTTCTTCGCAAGTGTGATGAAAAACATTGTGTCCGGGGGTAAGAATATTGCAAACTCGGGTCTTTAATTACCACCCTCGAATCCAAAATCTCACTTATTCCCCTTGTTGCGCAATGTACTATTGTCACTATCACAAGATACGAAATGGTACTGAAATAAAAAAAAAAATGTACCCGTAAAATGTTGAACGTAGATTGTATGTAACTCTACTGAGTAATTTTAAAATTGATGTCAATGTTACATATCGGTTATTTTAATATTATAATTTTTCGTAATTTGTATCAATATTTTGTAACTAAGTATAGAATAAAATGAACTTATAAATAAGTCAAGTGTACTGTGTATGCTGAAAGTATGTAACTTAACGATGCAACTTTTAAAAGTAATTTTCCCCATTGGAGTAGACAGATATTCTTCTTCTTCTGGTGCCACGCCCAGTCTAATGGGCGTCGGCGGTCAGCATGGCATTCAGCTCTCTGGTCTTCAATCTCTCTCTCCATTTATTTCTAGGTCTACCTCTCCCTCTTTTCCCTCATACTTTCCCTCGATGATTGTCTGCACTAAGTCAGACAGATATTAAATATATATTATTTGTTTCATGTATACCAGTGGTTATTAGAATTTAAGGATGACTCACTCTAGAACGGCCTGGGCTCGGACCGAAGCATCAGAGACTTCCTTCCTCTTCCTTTGCTTTCTTATCAAAAGCATCACGTTTCCACAGAGACTATAGAAGACGAAGTGTCGGAGGCCTTGTCAAACTCAGCAGTGGGGTTTTATTTTCAATTGCTGTGATCTGTGTTAGGTTAAGATAGTGATTATTGGTAGTTAGTTAATTTCAAATTAGTTTGCGCTTAAGGTACTGATCATATGTCTAAGATCATCATCATTTGAGGCATTACAACTTTAGCCTGGTTAAGCAAATCTCTGCAGTCCGGTCTATTCATCGCTTTCTCCAACTTGTCACTCCTAAGATTCTGATATGTTGGTATACGCCGTCCGACCATCTGATCTTGGGCCTGCCTTTATTTCTGCGGCTCCCGGGTCGACCTTCTAGAAGGCGTTTGGGTACTCTGGCCTAGTCCTTCCGTAAAATGTGCCCTGCCCATTGCAGGCATCCAATCTTTATGGTGTTTATGTCTAACTAAGTATACAAATTAAGTAATTGCTGTATCTTATTGTTAGATAATTTTATTTTCACAGCCAAGATGTTCGATCAGATAACATATCAATAAATTAATATTTTTAAGTAGATGATCGTCTTAAACATTAAGTATACTTAATAGGGTATAGTATCCAATCATTGACACTGAAAGAAGTACGAGCCATTGCCATGTATTTTTGTAGTGCCTTAAGAGGCTGTCAACATCCAATGTCCTTGAAATTGATGTTACTTAAACAGTTTTTTAAGAAAGACTATTTGTTTCAGTCAAGTAAGAAAAATATATGTTCATATTAATTATATTTCAAAGACCGTGGTTGTACTCGATACATGATTGAACGAAATCGGCTCGATAGAAAATAATTGCAAAGATTGGTCTTAAAATCACAATTAAACGGTTTTATGTCTTTATTGTTTTGACTTATGGGTCTGCAATTAAAATCACAATTTCAAAACATTTATATCTAAACCGTGGTTGAGTAAAATATTACACTAATAATCCACTTTTTTTTATTTAAATATTTTTCTTATTATTCCCTTGCCCAGGCCCAGTAACATGCGACAGTGCTATCTCATTTACTCCGATACAAATAGACAGTGTGCGCGCTTTAGGTATTGACAGCCTCTTAAGTCACTACTGGCTCAAAAGAAGATCGAAAGCATAGTACTTACAAAGAGTGGGGAAGTAAGTTATCTTCATACAAACGCACCGCGCGCAGCTTGTATGTGTGCGCCATAGTATCTTTACGTCGCCGCACGCACACTCAAATATAAGCCCCGACTGGCGCACTGAGAAACAGGTCGAGATTTTGTTTGAGTGTGCGTGCGTGCGTGCGAGCGAGGCATAGATACTATGGCGCAAGCCGCAAGCGGTGCGTTTGTATGAAGATAACCTACTTCCCCACTCTTTGTACTAAGTCGAAAGTGACAACGGTTAGGGTGGCAATCTATATCCTATGTGTTTACATTATAAATTACTTTTTGTGCAAATTAGTTTCAAATTAACCTAATGTAAAAAATGGAAAATATAAATATACAAACAAACATACCTGTAGTATTTTTGAAATACCTTTCCCTATTCCAAATTCTTCAAGTTTAAGAAAGGCACGTAAGTAATTACTGTTAATTAAATATTTTTTTCTAAGTGTTTGAATCGCACTGAACCCTGTCGGATGTTTTTCAATTGTGGTATAACCTAACAAAATTAAGAATGCTTTTTATCGCACTACTAGACCTAATAGAAAACAGTACAAGTCCAAGTCATAATCATAAAAATAGAGGCAAATAATACAATTAAATGGGCAGTCCATTTAAAATATAACTAACTAAATTCGAGCCTAGGTACTGTAGTATTTTTGAATAAAACACTGTATGAGAGTCTTCAATGGTAGTATATTTTATAAAATAAACCGGTCAAGTGCGAGTCGGACTCGCCCACCGAGGGTTCCGTACTTTTTAGTATTTGTTGTTATAGCGGCAACATAAATACATCATCTGTGAAAATTTCCACTGTCTAGCTATCACGGTTCATGAGATACAGCGTGAGGCCCTACCGCGAACCATGTTCGACGTGTTACGTCTCTGTCGCACTTGTAAATTCGTACGTAAGTGTGACAGGGAGGCAACACATCGAACGTGGTTCGCGGTAGGCCCTCTGGTGACAGACGGACGGATGAACGGACGGACGGACGGACGGACAGCGGAGTCTTAGTAATAGGGTCCCGTGTTACCTTTTGGGTACGGAACCCTAAAAATAACGTATTCAGAAATAGTTACATATTTTAGTAAGGCAGCTAGATGCAGTCCGTGTAGCTGGCAGTAGCGAAAGTGAGCCGGGCTAAATGTCATAGCAGACACTGACTATCTTGTTCAGGCGGCGTCACACTATACATAAAGATAAGATAAGATAAAAAATATGTTTATTGCACAAGAAAGGACACAGAAAAAGTATACAGCGGTTGTTTTTAAGAGTTGGTGCATAACTAAATTGACAACAGAGTTTCCAGGAGTCCCCGCACTAGGCTAGGCCTGTATCGCGGGAGACCAGAAGTACATATAAATGTCATGCAAGTCAACGAAAAACTAAAATATATTTTTATATATTAAATATGACATTCAGGTTTATACCTAGGTTGATACATGCAATTTTCAGTATTAAACTATTTATCTAATGCTTCATTATTTATAACTTCGGTTCTATACTAATATTTTAGTCTAGTTCATTTTATATAATTAATAACAGGGATCGGAAACCGGTATTTTTTGTATGGGAACGAAAACGGTATTTTTTCGTTCTTTGTTAATTACTTCATTTCTAATTAGGCAATCTAATAATACGAAGTCGTTATCTGAAAACACAACTGAGTCCTACATTTAGAGTATAAAATAAACCGAAATATATGGTTATTTCGATGTTTATGCAATAAACCGGTTCCGATCCCTGATTAATAAAGTTAATGTTAAACAATTCTTAGGAGTAATGTCTCAGTTTCGCTATAATCAAGTGACAACAACCAGTTGAAGAGTAACCTTTTGGCTACATGCACATATTAAGGTGGCTTAACACTCCGCTACAGTTACCTACTACGTCGAATACGAGTAAATACTACCTATCAGTACCTGATACTTATATTTTTGCCGCAGTAATGCGGCGGCCAACGTCACTCATTTTATCAAGGGAATTGACAGACACAGCAGCGGCAACAACGACGCCGCAACAGACTTCGGTTCGAGCGCAATCTTGATAATTAGCCTCGTGATTAATTCCTTTGTTTTTTGTTTGAATAATATCAATAGCCTATTATACAGAAAACTAATGTGGTAGTGTGCAGTGAATGGAGAATTAATCTTGAAACACGATTAACCACCATTTTGGAGTCAACGGCCGGTAGTTCACGTGCTACTTGTAAAGTCCAGCTATTATTACAAATATAATAATAATAATTCAGCCTATATACTTACGTCTCACTGCTGGGCACAGGCCTCCTCTCATGTGCAAGAGGGCTCGGGCTATAGTCCCCACGCTAGCCCAATGCGGATTGGGGACTTCACATACACCTAAGCCATAAGCCATAAGCGCCATAAGCGGTGGTAGCCGAGTGGATATGACGTCCGACTTTCAATCCGGAGGTCGTGGATTCAAATCCTGGCTCGTACCAATGAGTTTTTCGGAACTAATGTACGAAATGTCATTTGATATTTACCACTAGCTTTTCGGTGAAGGAAAACATCGTGAGGAAACCTGCATACATCTGCGAAGAAATTCAAAGGTGTATTATAACAAGAGCTAATAAAATCACTGTACACTGTCTTGTACTAAACGTACAATTTTAGTTGTTTTTAAAGCGCCTAATACCTTGATACTGGCGAAATATTCCCACTGGAAGCCATAATATTAAAAGAATGAATGAATGACGTCGCAACAGTAATGCAGCTGCAGTTGACATCCGTACCTCACCTTTAGACGTAATAAACATAACACAATTCGACGACCGGTTTGGCGTAGTGGGTAGTGACCCTGCCTTCGAAGCTGATGGTCCCGGGTTCAAATCCTGGTAAGGGCATTTGTTCGTGTGATGAGCATGGATATTTGTTTCTGAGTCATGGGTGTTTTCTATGTATTTAAGTATTTATAAATATTTATATATGATATATATCGTCGTCTAAGTACCCTCAACACAAGCCATATTGAGCTTACTGTGGGACTGAAAAAAAAAATGTACAGAATGCCCTTTAGTCGCGCCTAGGTAAGCGAGAGATGTGCACATATTAATGAGCTCCCACATACCAAATACCACAAGAAAAACGGACAAGTTTATGTTCAACAACGAGTGTAAGTAACAAGATACATGGTATGAGAAAATTAATCGGTAATTAATTAATTTTAAGAGAGGTATGGGCATTGTGAATGTCTCGTTTTGTGTGGTAGGGCTTCTAGAGCAGAGTGCAACTGGGGAAGTAGACCCTACTCATAGTGTTGTGTTCCTGCCGGTGAGTAAGGTTGCCAGAGCTTAACGAGGGTGCGGAGTCGAGGGGGAGGGTCGGCAACGCGCATGTAACTCCTCTGGAGTTGCAGGCGTACACAAGCTGCGGAGACTGCTTACTATCAGGCGGGCCGTATTCTTGTTTGCCACCGAGGTAGTGTTAAAAAAATCTGTAAAACAAATTTTTTTGGAGGTAGAAGGGTTTTTTTTTGCTCCTGTGTATGAGTATAACCTATGTACAGTTTTACAATATGCCTATAATATAGTCGATCTTATTGAGACATATAAACTCTTGTTAGGCACTACAATGTTCCAAATATTAAAGTTTTATATATATCAGGCCAGAATATAAGGTTGAGGGGACACTCCAAAAAACTAATCAACAGTGATCGGAACTATGGGAGTAAAACTTTAACAAAACTTATCAAGCGGACATAAAAAGAGTGCTTATAGCCTTAAACATATTCGAAAATCTATGAATGTAAATATTTTTATGGCTGTAAGTACTATACTATTCCTATCCCTATGGACATGAATATTTGTAGGGCTGTATGCACTATTTTATGTCCGCTTAACAAGTTTTGTTAAAGTTTTACTCCCATAGTTCCGATCACTGCTAATCAACCTCCATGTGCTAGCAACCCTAGGAAACACTTCTTGCCAAATCATGCAGTAAATGTGTGGAACTCTCTACCAGAAACTGTTGTTAGTGCACCGTCGGTGAACTTTCAAAAATAGACTAGATACACAATGATTTTAGAACTTTAAAAAGTGAAAAATCAACACAAGTGCTGTGATATACCTACACGCATCAGCTCCAAGAGCTGCTAGTTTTTAAAATAAAATAATAATATCATTGTTTCTGGTAGGTAACAGGTATTTATGGTACCATTATTCTATCCTTAAATTCACATGACTAATATTCCATTAACCATCCCAAATGAATAGCAGCTAAGTAAGGTTCCCCTAACAATTAGGGTCGGGTTTAGGTTGGCAGCAGCATGGCAGTATGTTATAGAATTAGGAGGGGGTGGGAGCGTGCGTTCTGCTGATAAGAGGCGTGCGGCGCGACTTGCAGCGGGGTGGGAAACGGCGCATTTACCTTAGTACTCAGAATTTTGTATATTTAGATATTAAGTATTTTTTTTTTATTATTGCAAAGGGAAACAAACAGCATATCATTACACATACAGTTTAACAAATTAAGTTAATACAACAGCCAGAACAGTTTCCACTTATAGGTAACACAATTTTTGCTCTGAGAAAAACAACATGCACGTATTAAACAATTAACAAGGCAAATTAAAAGCTAAAATGAAGATTATAAATAAGTTAAGTACTTAATTAATGATAACATTTAAGAAATATGAAGTTTATACAATTACTGATATAAAATTTATTGAATTGTAAAGGTGTGGTATGAACTCAACTGTGATAATTATCATTTCATTATTTTTACCTTAAATCCGACGTTTCAGCTGGATGTACGATGTACGTAATATATACCGACGTACATAAGGTGAGCCATTCATATCACTGAATAATAAATACGTACAAAACGCGATAGTTTCAAGGCACTCTTAGCGACTCAGGAAGAAGTTAAAGAAAAGCGAGAAAAATTAAATGATTCTACTTCGTTTTTGGTAACTTATAAAATAAGTATCTACAATTTATTTATTTATTTTAATTTAAAGTATTTATAAAACCAACCCTTACCATGTCTGACAAAAACAACATAGAAGTCGTTCGGAACGTCTCAAGAAAATAAAATAAATATAATAAAAATATTATAGGACATTATTACACAAATTGACTAAGTCCCACAGTAAGCTCAATAAGGCTTGTGTTGAGGGTACTTAGACAACGATATATATAATATATAAATATTTATAAATACTTAAATACATAGAAAACACCCATGACTCAGAAACAAATATCCATGCTCATCACACAAATACATGCCCTTACCAGGATTTGAACCCGGGACCATCAGCTTCGTAGGCAGGGTCACTACCCACTAGGCCAAACCGGTCTTCAAAGATTTCCTAATCTATTAGTGATTGGTACACACACGAGTTGGAATTGGAAGTGACATTAAAATTTAAAAAAATTATACTGATGTGAAATTATTCGCAGTGAATTTCCCTTATACCAGCTATTATTATAATATGCGCATATTCAGAAACCACTTTTTTCAGGCATAAACAAAACTGTTTTATTTTTTACCATGAATTTATTTTAGAATGTCTTTGGATCCACCTTACATGCCGTGCATAATTACACGTACCTAGTGGTTTGTTGTATGGCACGAAGCATTCGTTGCACACTTTTTATACACTTTTTTGTAGCCTAGCCAAGCCACACAAACAAACACAAACAAACACACACACACACACACACATACATATATACTATATTAAGGAATAATTAAGGAACGTAGTTTTAAGAATAGTATAATACAGACTGTACTTAGCTATGGAAGAGCGGTGCCTCCTAGCACAGGTTATTTTGTAAATAACTTACAAGGAGACACCAGCAATTGTAATATTTGTCATAGTTTTTGAAAGAAATAAACAATTTTGAATTTTGTTTTTTTTATTTTTTTATTATTATTATTATTAAAATCTCGCTAAATTATACCATATTGGCATTGAATCACTCGTCCTATACAAATTGCACCCGTCCACCATCCACCGTGGATTATCTTTGATCTAACGCCTTGCCACGTGCCATCACGCAACGATATGGCAAATCTGCTTCAAGTTCAAGTAGATATAATGGATAATAGATAAGTTATTTGTTTGCTAAAGGTACTGTTTGGATCAAGACTACACCAGCATTATTGCAGATGTATTGTTGAGCGACATTACTGCCGCTGACAAAAATCCGGACAGCAACGTTGATATTGACAACTGACGCAGTCGGCTGCATTACTATAGGAGTGTTACAGCGTGAAATTAATGCCGACTGCATTGGTCCAGAAAAGTAAGTTAATATTTTTTATTGCACCACAAATAAAACAAATTTAAAAACAGATTTACAATGTTAAGAAAGGTAGCAACAGGTGGTCTTATCGCTGTAAGCGATCTCTTCCAGACAACTTTAGGGTAGCAGGATATAAAGAACAGTAAGTTTTTATAACAGGTAGTGCACGAATTAATTAGAGGAACAGAAAATGTAGCCAGCAGTAACGAAGTAGGCGGTAACGTCGCGCTACAATACTGCTGTAGTAATGCTAGTATACCCTGAATCTTAACGGTACCTTAAAACACGAGGTGCTTCCATGGTTTCATGCGCCAGTTTCTTCTCGGATCAGATGTTACAATTAGTCTTGGTTTTACTTTTTGATATTCATAAGTACATTTTAAACACAACAAGTAACGTAATATGCATTTTATTTTTATTCAACAACTTTGGTCCCCTTCTTTATTGTTTCCACCTTCAAAATTAGTATATACATCCTCAGAAATAATATTGATTTTTTTTCGTGTCTAAATCCTTATCGACAATTGAACGCTAAGAGGTTTCTGGACTCATTTCACCACCTTTCCCTTTTTTGATGACGTCATTTTTCCCTTTTTTCTATCAAACTACAGTTTAATAAAATTGTACTCTCTTCGTAGGTACATGACTGAGAGTGAGATTTGTGTGTGTGTGAATGTAAGCTTCATAACGTTTTAGCAACACCTACTTTTTCGATTAACTTCTCTATATCCGCCACCCAAAGGTTGTCTGGAATCGCTCTTTAGCGATAAGACCGCCTGTTGTCTGCCTCTATATTTAATCAATTGTTTATTTTTTTGTATCTTTTTACTGAGGTGTGCCAATAAAGAGTATTCTATCTATCTACTGTACAGACTTTGTTGACTGATTGTTGACCTATCTGTAGGGTCCAAGCTATTTTGGCTGTCAGTGTCAATAGTAAAGTAATGCCATCTTTAATGTAAAGTTAACCCTAAATGACTCAACGATTAAAGTCCGTGACTACAAACGAATCTATTCCTTTTTTTCATCTATCCGCCCCTACCAGTTGCGGTATCAGTATTAGTCCACTCGAGGGTAAAGTGATTGTTATTGCCCTCCAAATGCGGCTCAGCGGGGTGAGAAAACTGATTTTATTGCACATTAAAGGGGGCGTAAATGACAGATTAAGTGAGCTGGAAGCTATTGTGGAAAAAGTCTCCATTTTGTTAAGTAAAAATAAATCTAATAGACTTTTCTGTACTTTTTTGGAGGAAATTAACTTATTTATTAAAAATAAATGAATATAAATGTTGTATCAAAACTTAAGCTACATTATTCTAACCTACATTAATAATAATAATTAGAAAAACCCTAAACCTAAACTAAAATAAAAATTCACCCCGCGGCAAGGTACCGTAGATGCTGGCAGCATTACTCCGCTGAATTGCAATACTAATGCGCTGTGCGAGGAAGCTGCCAGCAGATAGGTACTGATTTGGCGGGCAGCTTGGCAACGACGCCTAAGCTGATAGGGTACCTTTATGAAAGCGGTTAAGGTACCCGAAAAAATTACGGTACCGTTATTTTTCGGTAGCGAAATAAATTTATTCGGCTACCTAAATGGTTCGGATTAAACCGGTATGACGTCAGACCGTTATATAAAGGTAACGTTATTTTTAGGGTTCCGTAGTCAACTAGGAACCCTTATGGTTTCGCCATGTCCGTCTGTCTGTCTGTCTGTCCGAGGCTTTGCTCCGTGGTCGTTAGTGCTAGAATGCTGAATTTTGGCATGGATATATAAATCAATAAAACCGACAAAGTCGTACAATAAAATCTAAAAATTTAATTTTTTTTAGGGTACCTCCCCTACACGTAAAGTGGGGGTGAATTTTTTTTTTCGCTTCAATCCTAGAGTGTGGGGTATCGTTGGAAAGGTCTTTCAAAACTAATAGGGGTTTTCAAGAAACATTTTTTGATAAAGTGAATAAGTATATTCGGAGATAATCGCTCCGGAAGAAAAAAAAAAATGTGTCCCCCCCCCCCCCTCTTACTTTTAAACCATAGGTCCAAAAAATATGAAAAAAATCGTGGAAGTAGAGCTTAAGAAAGACATTAAATGAAAACTATAGCGGACATGATCAGTTTAGCTGTTTTTGAGTTATCGCAAAAAGTTATCCCTTCATAGTAAAAAGACTTACCTACTTTAATTAGGTACTGATTATGCAAATTTGCCTATTTGTTTAACTCGGGTGAAAGGTACCGTCTCATCCCTTGGTTAACAATTTACTATACTTTAAGCTCCAGTTTAGCTTATTGTGACAGAAGAGTAACTACGGAACCCTACACTGAGCGTGGCCCGACATGCTCTTGGCCGGTTTTTTTAGTTATGCAGTCTCTGGCTGCCAGCCCTACGGTCCTCAGTCGCATCCATTCTGGACTTAATTCGACTGTTTATTTTTTCTACAAAATCGTAGAGAGTAAATATTCTTTCTATCTTTCTCTTGCCTGGCAGTCAATGAAAACAGTGCTTAAGGCAAACATTGAAAGTGTGTGCTTCTAGAGAACAAGTCAAATTATTATATTAAATATTCTCCCGGGCCTCCAGGCCGACCGGTTCTATTCCGACCACGGCCATCGGAGGAATTGGTCACTTTTCTTTAGTGTACCTTTAACAGCTATTTCAGCTTATGAGTCTGTACTTCTTTAGTTTACTAAAAAGTGGACGGGGAAAAGTAAAGGCAAAGGTTATTCGATACTTTAATTAGCCGTCATACTCATTTGTCTACGGCTTTTTTATTGATATTCCATCAATCTTTCTGCCTTTCATGAAACTCTCTAAAAGCCTTCACAGACGTAAACACATCCTCAGCCAACGCTTCAGGTTCTTCAAAAGCAAAGAAATGTCCTCCTTTATGCAGTACGGTATCGTTCAGAAGGTTAGGGAACTTGAATCTGATGGCCGTTGGTGTTTGGTACAGGATCTCGTGTTTGGCTTGGAGTACCCAGATCGGGACTGGTGTGGGTTTTCTGGAAATAATGAAATCGCACATAAATTTGTTGTAATGCTTCTGGACTACCACTTTCTAGAAAGCGGTAGTCACATTATACTTCACAGGCTCATTGACCCAAATAGGATCCTGGCCTCTGACTCAAGAGAGCGCCAATCTGCCCTATTCTGCGCCACTTCACGCCAGTTGGATATTCCGAGGGCGGACAGGTCTTTAAGGGCTTCGTCACTCCAGCGGTATCTAGGACACCCAGACGGATGTTTTCCACCTGGGTGCCCCACGTCGCTCTTCTCACAGCACGATCTTCTTCCATCCCTTCCATAAGTTATTTTGTCACGGTAACCTTCGTGAACATTATAAACTTTGCTACTGGGGCGCTGCAGGCAAGGTAAGGGAGTAGGATTATCGTCTAAACTAGTTAAACCTTTCCTGCTCGAAGTAAATAGGTTTCATCGTCAGTCTAAACTATACGTGAAAGGTAATCCCATATTTTTTCTAGTGTTTGTTGGAACGACTAGCACATCAGTTATCCGCACAATAAGGCATATTTCTTTTCTTAAAGATATCATTTTAATACTTCTTACCATGACTGTGACAATGGGCCGCCATTTGCGAACTAAACAGTTCTGCGGCACAAAGTTGACGCCCCTCCTGCTTCGGCACAATGTGTGTGGGGTCATTTTGCAGAGCTAGTTCGTCATCTATCTTTATTATCAATCGCTGGAGTAAACAGTGTATAAAACATGTAAAAACAGTGATACTCTTACCCAGCCAGTCTCCATCTCCTCATTCTTTCCTGAAACGCATCAGCATAGACCCTGGTCGCAGTCCTGGCTTCGAGCCAGTACGTCATCGCGTTGTCAAGAAGCTGATCTCGCGAGAACTTCTCAAGCAAGCCTTCATCTGGCCGCTCTGCGAAGCGAGGGTCCGTGCCTGAGGAGAACTTCTCGAGAATGTAGACTAGGAGGCCGAGAGGCGATTCACTCAGAGCAATACCTAAAAAAATGTACATGCCTGTATTATAAAGGTAATACTTACTACTAGTGCTTGACGTCATCAGTCCCTCCGTTAGCGATTAGTCCTCTTAGCATATGAATCCTTTCATTTCTTGGTATGTATTATAAAAAACTAGTTGATTTGTCTATACTACTATGAGCCATCTACTTAGAAATCCTGAAAGAAACTCCTTGGAAAAACCTACCTATATTTTCTGCCGTTATGACTGTTACGAGTCAAATGGAACATTTATTTATGGTCTAATGTTTCTTGGTCTTCTATTTTGAAGGTAACTTGTAAGGAGGTACCTACCTACTTACTATTTATCCTCAAAATAGAAGTGTACATCCAGGTATTAAATGGTATGCAACAAGCACCTTTTGAGTTGGAAGCGGCTAAAGGCTACAGTGATCGCTTAACATAAGGCAGATTTCGTAATAGTTACACATATCCCATCAAAACATCCATCAAAGAGGAGTCACATTTGTTGTCATGGTTTAGAGATTACTAGACTTACTGTACATATCTATATTGATAACACTTAAGTCGATATTGAATTAATCACTAGCGTTAGTAAATGTTTGGGGTGTAAGTGTGGTTGTACTGACTGATTGTATCCGGTTTGGTGGCCTGCAACGTGAAATATCCACCCGCTCGCCAATACAGCTGGAGTTTGTTCGTCCGGTCTATCAGCTCAGGTTCTACCAGCCAGGAAGGAAAAAAGCCGCTGAGAGCAGTCAACGCCATAGCACATGGATGCTGAAACAATAATCCGGCTTGAAATTACAGTCATATGCAGAGATAGTTGATTCCTCTGCAAAAAAGTTTGTACTCAGGGAGGTTTCTGGCTACAGATGCAAAATGGTATCCTGAATATTGATCAACTCAAAATATTTTTGTTCGTAAATAATATCAATTTGATATAAATTTCGTGGTGGGTTAGGTTTCAACTAATAAGATTCCCGCGAACGCTTCGGCTGCGGAGTGAACTACCTGCCAAGGTGTTCCCGAGAGTTTACAGTATGTTCTGCGAAAAAGGAGTAAATAGATTTTTAAAGGATCGGCAACACGCATGTAACACTCTGGCATCCATAGGCTACAGCGACTGTTTACCATCAGGCGGGCCGTATGCTTGTTTGCCACCATTGTGGTGTAAAAAAAACTAAGAGAGATTGCTTGCCGTCTAGAAAAAAAAACAATTGTTATGAAGTGTGAGCACCATAAACTAATTTTATTCAAGCATACATCTGCGAGATGGAAAAATGCGACCGGACCGGTAGCTTTTTCGGTTTCTCTTATAATATAAAAAAATTGTGAGCACTAGAATTTGCACAACGGATCAGAAATGTATGGGAAGATCCCTGTATCCGGATCCAGATAATTTTATACATTTCGGATCCAGATTGCAAGCCCTAGTGAGCACCCTAGCACGACCTTTACGTTCAGCGGCAACTATTCAAATGTCCCCCGATATTCTCACCTGTACTGTAGGTAGGTTGGTGTGAAATCCAAGCACAGCCTCAGGATATAAAGTGGCCAGATCGGCAGCAATGAATGCCCCCCAGTCGCCCCCTTGCATGTAGAACTGTTTATGTCCTAACCGCTCCATCAAGTTCTTGAGCACAATGGCAGTCTGGGGCCCGCCCAAACCTGGTCGCACGGGTGCCTAGGGAAAATGGTAAATTAATGTTCAATATCCTTAAAGTTTACCATAATTATTAATTCAACATCGGGTTTGTAGTCCAAGGAAAATCCAATCCAAGGTTGGATTTTTAAAATATATTTAAAAAAGAGCAATTCATTGAGGTTTGTCTACAATCACTGCTTTCTTCGCTGTATTAACAAACACAAAGTTTAAATTGAGACGAGAAAAACTTTATTCTTTGTACGGATTTGATTACTTTCGCCTGAAACATTTTCAGCCCACGTGAAGACGGTCACGTGCCTTGAAGTCTTAAAGATGCAAGAACAAAATTACAGAAAGATTGGAGAAGTAAGTAAGAACTTTCTCTTTTATTAACTTTAAGTTAGTCTTAAATACAGTCTAACTTTGCATTGCAATGGTTTGACAGTAAAATTGTTGGTGGAAAAGAAATTCTTGAGATAGCATTCAATGATTGTAAAAACAAAAGCTATTTCAAATATCATTCAAAAAAAGAGGGGCTGTGATCCACGCTCCGGGTCGTATCTGGTGCAGGGGATTTCATCGTGGAAACGCTGCGTAATGGGAACTTTTGGATCGGATGCTTAAATGAAATGACTGTGTATTAAAAATTACGAAGCCTGTTGCGGATAGCTTTATTGTTTGTGTGCAATCACGACGCCTGTTGCTGATTTAAGGTTGTACCCTCCAGACGAAGACTCTGCGTTGCGGATATGAATTTGTCATTATTTTATTAATACTTGATTTTGATTAAATAAAGGTTTTAAAATAAAGAAGTCTGACATATCAGAACAGAAAAGCCGAACCTGGGAAGACTGAGCTATATGTTTCGAACACAAATAGGTACATCAACCACATGCTGTTGAATTAGCAGAGGAAGATCCTGGACAGCCGTACAGAAGAAAATAGTCACCACATACGCTCCTGATTCCTTAATTGCTAAATGCCCTATATAAATACTTACATCAGAAAATCCGAAGCTAGGCAGACTGGGCACAATGACTTCGAACACAAATCCATGGATTGGTTTTTGAGTCAGCAGGGGAATCAACTCGTAGAATTCGCGTACGGATCCTGGCCAGCCGTGTAGCAGAAGCAGAGGTAGCACTTCCACACCTGGCCGCGTCTGCGTAAACAAATATATGATAATACCTAATAGCCTGGCATCAGCCGATCGGACGGCAAAAGGCCTGACGGCTGGACTCCGCAAAAGTGGTAAGTTTTTACTTTGGGACACCACGTCCTTCTTTTACGCCTCGCATTTTAGCCGCACTATGCGGTTGGCAGGAGCGGCTTCTAAACACGCGGCGTCTCTTAACCCCTGAAGGCCCAGTGTCATAAATATATTACATATTGTTTGGACTCTATACATATAGTGCTAAAGTTAAAATATGTTTAAAAAAGACGACGTCACCGGGCCGGGCCTCAGGAGGTTAAAACAGATAAATACTCGGCGCTGAGCGGCTATTTATTCGTCCCCCTCGCTGTCGAGACTTCGGGGTCCTGTGGTGCCGTGAAGGAAAGTATTTCTTCTGAGAGCGGGTTTGTCGCGTGCAAGAAAGGGGCCTTGGTTTTTCCCAGGCTGTCCACAGCAATCCAATGCGGCAACGCAGCGAGCGTGATGGGTACTTTTGCGTCAGAAATAATTAAACTACCCACTCACTTGCTTTTGGTAACTGTAGTTACCAGCTGTCACCCTTATTTTATTATAATAATGCAAGTCACTGAAAAATATCAAGCACTGCGTGGCTACTGTAACACGCCCCGGGTTATTCCTGACGCAAGTTACAGTAGTTACATTTTTTTAAATTTATTTATAAAAGAGAAATTACATCGGCTATGATCACTTATCTGCCAAACTGCATAGCAGTTTGTTGGCAGAAAACTTATTCTACCCTCCAACATTGTTAAGTAAGTTATTGCTTACTTGATTTATAGCTATATTTATAGTGCGAGTGCGATTTCTTACAAACAATTGTAATAGCTTTAGATAGGCAGACTAGATAAACATTAAGCTAACATAAACATTAGTAGCAATAACAGACTATCTAACTAGGTTTGTTTACCTATTTAGTCAGTCTGTTACTGCATTGTCATGGGAACAGTAGGTATAGGTGCTCGATTTCATTTCAACCAGATACTGGAAAACAACAAACACACGGAGTGAAGCTAAACAAAGTGTGTGGGATAATGAAGCTATCAGGGTGCAGCATCCCACTGCCCCCGAGTGTATTAATATTAGCGCACATGTCCATGCATGTTTCGTTTAAACTACATTTATTGATATATTTAACTTAAGTCCACTCCACCATACATAGGCACATGACACTAACCTCAGGTCTAACCCAAATGAAATGGATATCCAACCCCTGTATATTCGTCTTAAACTGCTGGAACTGGTTAAAGAACTGCTCCCTCTCCGTGAAGTTGTACTTCTGGGCCCAGTACTCCTTCCAGGAGTTCAAGTGTAGACTGTTGAAGCCGTACTGGAAGGCTACGCCCTCTAGTGGGGGCGGCGGTGCGCGGGTGTTAAGTAGACGTCGTTTTAGGTCTACTATCATCTAAAAATTAAGACATCATCCATATTATTAGCTATAGGTTATATATGACCCACAGCTGGACACGGTCTCCATCTATTGTACAAAAAGTTTTAGGCTTTAATCCCACAGAATTAGGGATTCCCGCCAGTGTTGGCCGAACGATAATTAGAATTGACAATTAACCGTAACGGACGGTTACAGTTCACGGTTCAATTTCTAATGGCTATTGGTCAATTCTAATTAACGTTTGGCCAACACTGATTACCACAGCACATTTGGATAAGGTAGATGTCGCTAAGGAACTCCCTACGACATCCCTACGAAATTGTATACATTTTAAATCACTTGATATTTTCTTTTTATTGTATTATTTGCATGACTTATACTTACTGGTAATTATTTTTACTAGTTTTCATGATAAAATTTGCCAGCGCTTTGATGTTAACTGTAACGCTGTGTAAATTGTATATAGTAATAATATGAGTAAATAAATAATAATATCTGAATAATGAAGGAAGAAAAAAATATGGTCAAGCTAGTTTCGGTAACTCGCTGGGTTAGTGGAATTGGATCGATGCTCAAGAAAAGCGCAAGATCAAATCTCGCTAGATGCAGTGGTACATATGTTCTACTTTTCCTTCGTAAATAAATGTTGTTTTTTTTAGCAGACGAGTCTTACAAGTTTAAATATCATTCATCGTTATAAAATTAAGCTTTAAAACTACTTCTCAAAAGTTTTAAAACGTCAAAACTCACCTCCTCACTAAACTTCACTTTAAAAGGTCTCACTCCCGTATCAACCCCCTTCAGTGCCATAGGCCCCCACCACTCCTGAGGATCCAACGGTGGTAACGGGTCATTGTTCCAAAACCAATACAGCCAACCAGCTGCTCCGATCACCAGTAATGATATGATTGTCAATATTCTAACCATTCCTAATCCCAATATATCACCTTTATATTACAAAATTTTCGGGTTTTAGCGACTTAACTTTTTCAAATTCAAAATATGTTTCAACCAAATATTCTAAAAACCCGTATGTCTTTGCAAGAGACATTCCTATATAGGATCTGGAGAACTAGTGAGTCAATTCAACATTATAGTGTTACTTTTTAATGTATTTTTATTATAAGAAGTTGCTAGACAATAGATAGGCAATAAGTACCTTATTAGAAGGCAGATATGTATTTTTTTACAATAAATTATTTGACATTGACGACTATAATTATGCTGACGCAGACAAATCTTAATCTTTTTAGCATTTTAATTAATTCTACGGTCGATTGTATGTAACCTAACAAAAAATTTAGGTATGTATTGACAAGTCCCTGAAGTTTCTAGAAAATGTATATAGCCTTTCATTAAGGAATGTTTGTGTACGAAACGAATTGGCTACTTGACAGTTTTTTCTAAATAATTTCAATCGATCTTGATTTTCCTGGGGATCAAATGTCTATATAGGACTCATGGCATTTAAGCAACACAAAGGACAACAAGTGCGAGTCGGACTCGCCCATGAAGGGTTCCGTACCATTTATGACGTATTAAAAAAAACTACTTACTAGATCTCGTTCAAACCAATTTTCGGTGGAAGTTTGCATGGTAATGTATATCATTTATTTTTTTTAGATTTTTCATTCTGTTATTTTAGAAGTTACAGGGGGGGGGGGACACACTTTTTTTCACTTTGGAAGTGTCTCTCGCGCAAACTATTCAGTTAAGAAAAAAATGATATTAGAAACCTAAATATCATTTTTGAAGACCTATCCATAGATACCCCACATGTATGGGTTTGATGAAAAAAAGATTTTTTGAGTTTCAGTTCTAAGTATGGGGAACCCCCAAAATTTATTGTTTTTTTTTCTATTTTTGTGTAAACATCTTAATGCGGTTAATAGAATACATCTACTTACCAAGTTTGAACAGTATAGCTCTTATAGTTTCGGAAAAAGGTGGCTGTGACATAATCGGACAGACAGACGGACATGACGAATCTATAAGGGTTCCGTTTTTTGCCATTTGGCTACGGAACCCTAAAAATTAGAGTTAAACTCTGACGCTCGTACTCGACAGTTGAAACGCTTCTAACAAAATGATATTGTAATGTGACGTCACATTACATAAGTACATTAGTCTGTCCTAAATATATGGAAGATCAAGAAAAGTGCTATTTTGACCCTGAATTACTGCGTTTATGTTTATAGTTTTCATTGAATTTATTTTTCAGAAATATTTTTGAAAGTTAAAAATCATTTTTTTTTGAGACTTGAGCCTTGGAATTTTTTATAATCTCAATATGTCTTTTTAAATTCTACTTTTGTATATTGGATGGCTCATATTCTATCCATTTAGCTAAATTTTGTTCTTATATTCAATATGAGTCGGTTTTTTGCTAAATTTATTAGATTCCAACTTTTTGATTTCCCCCAATTGAACAACAAAATAATGCTTTTTGCTGCACCAAAATAAAGAAAATAATGAAATCTGACCTTATGCACTTTCTTTATCTCGGAAACTAAAAATAATAGAAATACCAGAGTTCGTTTTTTAGAAAGATAATTCACAATTAATTATATATCCGTAGTGTTAAAATGACTTTTTAGTCGGATGTTCATATCCGATGTTATGGAATTAGAGTCAAAATAATTATATCAGATTACGGCGGACAAAAGGTTAAAGAATATCACTTACTGGCTAGGTGGCTTTTCTGTTCTATTGCGTGTCATTGTAATACCATCTCTGCTTAGTTGATACTATTAGAGCCTAGGTAATGGCTAACCCTGGAAGGTCCAACAGGCCCCAAATGAATCCATTATATTTAGTAGAAAAACATACCAATACAAACGTATAAAGCTTTATTTACAACTCAGTCTTCAACTTGCTCCTGTCTAATTTCCTAAAGGCATTGATCGCCTTTAATACATCCGCGGCCAGCGTCTCCGGCATCTCGAAAGCAATGAAATGTCCGCCATCTTGGAGCACCGTCACACCGATGGTGTTGGGGAACTTTTCCTTGAGGATGGACGGGGGCTGGTACAACAGCTCGTGTCTGGCCTGGAGGATCCAGGTGGGCACGAAGGTTGGGATTCTGGAATTAATGTTGCTTGTTTAGTCGATTATTTTAATACTACGTCGGTGGAAAACAAGCATACGGCCGCCTGATGATAAGCAGTCTCCGTAGCCTATGTACGCATGCAAATCCAAAGGAGTTACATGCGCGTGGCCGACCCTAACACGCCGCATCCTCGTTGAGCTCTGGCCACCTTACCGGCAGGAACACAACTATGAGTAGGGTCTAGTGTTATTTGGCTGCGGTTTTCTGTAAAGTGGAGGTACCCCCAGTTGAGCTCTGCTCTGGATCTGGAATTACATCCGCTGTGCTGTGCCCTACCACACAAAGCGAGATGACATTCACAGTGCCCATGCCTCTCTTTTGGACGTGGTTTAAGGACATACCCGGGTCCACGTGATAAGTGTTTTGGGAGTTTCAGAAAATATGAGTATAAGAATAAATAAAACTGTAGGTACAATCAATCAGATACATCTTTACCTATATTGTAAGAAGAACTTATTAAAGCAGTTATTGCTGTTGAGCATTGATAATGATTTGGACGATGTTATTGTTAATTATTAAAAGTTATTAGTAAGTTTTATTATGTTTATTTCTTTGTTTTTGGATATTAAAATTTTAATTAAAAAAAATATTGCACAATGGCTACAAAGAAGATCCAAAACTTCAAGGATTGCGAGGATTTTAATTTATCTACGGCTCCACTAGGAAAGTCTGTTAAGAAGGCAGAAAATCGGATATGAGAGAGTTCTATGTCAGTTACAATCCTCAAATATAACGTTGACATGAATTTGACATAGATAAAACGCATCTGAATTATCTTAATTCAATTGTGTCACGTCAGAATGTTAGTAAAATTATACATACTTGTTAAGGGTCCGTCCGATCTCATTTCCCATGCTCTCAGCATACAACCTCACTGAAGTGGTGATGGAATTCGTAGACCAGTACACCATCAGGTTATCAATGAGCTGGTCACGGGTGAAACGCTCTTCTAGACCGCCGTCAGGGCGAGATTTCCAGTTGGGATTGGTCCAGGTGGAGAATTTCTCGAGTATGTAGGCGAGGAGGCCGGATGGGGAGTCCGAGAGGGCTACGCCTGCAAACAAAGGGTTTATATGCATTTTAAAGGCGTCGAATTGGTAAAGTTTGCAGTACGCTTGTTGATTAGTAGTCCCCAAAAATCAATCATATGATACACAGGATAAAAGCCTGGAAGAGGAAAGAATTATATGACTATCAGTCGACATCGACCTTTGAATCGATAGAGGCAGCACAGGAGCCGTCACATTTTTGGCGCGAGGCGTAAATGTGATGTTTATTGTTCCGATGTAGCCCACAAGATGGCAGAACCTACTATGCACATGAAAATACGTGACGTGTAAATGTACATGTTTATTGGTCCGATTCAGGCCACAAGATAGCAGACCCTCCAACGCGCACGGTCCCTATTGACAAAATTATCAGTTGGTACTGATTAAAACATTGCTGTTTATACAATAAATGTGTATTTTATCATAAAAACTTGTCTCAATCCATATAAATAACTAACATTAATTTGATGTTCAAGAATAATTCAGGATATTGCTTTGACGTTTAGTTTATTACAGATTTAATTTTATAAAACAAAACTTCTTGGCTTCCGAGTCCATCGATGTCTCGGGGATAAATTCAAAATGGTTAGCCTTCAAATTATACTGTAGAATAATTAGTAATTCCATGTCCAGTCTGTACTCACCAATTGTATCCGGCTTCGTGGCTTGAATATGCATGTATCCAGACTCCTCCATCAAGTACGAGAAGGTCTTCCCTAATGGATATAGACGTTCGGCTAGATGAGGTTCCACTATAAGGGAGGGAAGAACGGACCCCAGGAGCATTTGCACGGTGGCGTAGGGGGACTGCACCATGGCGAAGTTCGTATGCCAGCCGAGGACCTCCTGTCAATGAAAATGGGCGTGTAGAATAGAATAGAATAGAATAGTTTATTCATTATAAAAACACAATATAGCACCTCAAACTTATACGTATTTTAAATAATTATCGTCAAACATTATAATTATGTACATATTTACATTGAATATTACAATAAAATTTACATTCTTTCATTTGATTTATATTGTTTTTCATTTATTATATCAACGTTAAATTCAGAGTAGTCATTAGTGAGGTATTCTTTAACGCTATACAGTGTGCGAGATAATAGCAGCGTTTTCAGGCGTTTGCGGAAAGAATTCTCACTTTCGATATTCTTCATATGGTAAGGCAGTTTATTGTAAAGTTCACAGCCCATTGCATTTGGCGAGCGTTTTGCAAGTTTTAGCCTATTCGCATTCGGTATTATATGTAAGTTTCATCAGTGGCAAACAAACGGCTGATGGCAAGCACAGTGGGCTACAGCAAGACTGGAAGCTTGCAACTCTAGTGGTGTCACTTAGAAAGATCCTGTTAAAAACCTGTATACTTTTGAAATATCTTATACCTAAGACATGACTATAGTCTTGAATATAGTCTCTTCAGAGTTCGTTTGAGTTCATTCCACAGTGAAATATCTTTCTGAATGTAAGCAGAAAGAGATGTCTAAATGACCAGCTCTAGATTACATTTCAAATATATGTCCCCAAGATTGGTGAGAAGACATCCTTGGTGTAACAAAATAAGAACACACTGGCAAATTCTCATGGTGTAACATTTAAGTCACTCTTGAGACAAGAACTTGGTGATAAAATAAGAATCTAAATCACCGATAACTTACATCAGGAAACAGCGTAGCCATGTTGGTACCAATCGCGCTACCCCAGTCTCCTCCCTGGGCGTAGAACTTCTTGAAGCCGAGCCGGTGCATCAGGTTCCTGAACACTACTGACACTTCAGTGGCGCCAAGTCCTGGGCGGACTGCACCCTGAAAACAATACCGACATTAAAATATATCTAACATACAGTAGTTCTTTCGCTGAATCGGCTATGTCAGTCAGCTGAAAGCGCGACAGCGTAAAACGCAGTCGCTGTGGCCGTAAACGGCTAGGAGGAGATGATGATCATGCCAACGTGGATTTAGGGAGACTGAAACGACTTAAAATGCTACACCCTAGCTTAGTTAAAAGTTGGCGCGCATCTCTACGAACTTATTTGATATCTACATATTTTTCAAGTATTTTAAGCCAAATTACGTCCGAAAGAAGATACTTGGTTGGTCGCATTAGAAAGAGGACTAGAGATTTCAGAGAGGTGAGGATTCGAAGAGGTTGATGTGAAAGGTTCTGGAGAGGAGGTTTATGTTCTGTAAAGTAATTTATATTAAGGCTATAAGTATCAAATTAAATTCTAGAGCCAAAGCGTACGTCGTCGACCTGAGACGAAGGCTTAAAACTCAACACTTACACCAGAGAACCCGTATCCTGGCAGACTGGGCACGATGGCTTCGATGGCAAAGTCTCGGTCCTTACTGACGGCGGTCAGGAGAGGTAGCGCCTCGTAGAACTCTCTGACGGATCCTGGCCAGCCGTGCATGAAAAGTACAGGGACCACTTCCACTCCTGCTGGGACCTGGAACATAAAAAGAAACATAGGAATATATTTATGGAAGCAAATAAGAAAACTGTAAAAGACTTGAGGCTTTGAGACAATCTTTCTGCAGTAGTAACAAAGTTAATTTCCTCGAGTCTTTAAAGCTAAATCAGATGAAGATTATACCATTATGCATGTCGAGAACTTTAAATAATTGAAAATTAAGGGAAAAAAAGACAGGAAAGTCAACTAAGCGTAGGCACATACGAGTATCATGTAAATGAATCTGTAAATGTCTTAGCATATTAGGTTGGCAGCAAGGAGATGGTGAAGACAGACTTATAATGTGCAAATTGCCCCCCTGTCATGTAGCTCTTGAGAATGCGATAATGGAAGTAGAAAATATAACGATTTACCTCAGGTTTAACTCTGATGAAATGTATATCCAGCCCCTGGATATTAGTCTTGAAGTGAGGGAATTTGTTGAAGAACTTCTCTCTCTGCTGGAAGTTGTATTTCTCGGCCCAGTGCGAGATCCAGCTGTCCAGCTGCTTGCTGTTGAAGCCGTATTGGAAACCGATGTTCTCAAGCGGAGGGGTCCACTTGCGGTGGTTCGTGAGGCGCTCTTTGAGGTCTTTGATCATCTAAAAAGATTTTAAATATAATATTATGTACATCGTATCAGCCGAAGGACTCCACAGCGATGTGCTATGCGCTATCCTTATTAATACTTTCCCTGTTCCTTCTTCCTGCAATACTTCTAGATCATGGGCCCATCTTGTTGAGGTCTTGTTTTACTGCGGACAAATTTTAACGGTAGCTACTCACAAAAAATCCCCATAAGTGTAACAACTATCTTGGTTATCTTGCGAATATCTTTATTATTAATTCGATCTCGCATTTATTTATTTATTTAAACTTTATTGCAAAAAGAAAACTTATCGCACAAAAGGCATTCATGGTTATTATCAAAACCAAATTCTCTGAAACCTAATACAACCACATACTAGAAGCAAAACAGACAAACAAGTTTGTCTTACCGATTCACTGAACGTGACCTTGAACGGCCTGATACTTGTGTCCTGCTTGCCCTTCAGCTCATTCGGTCCCCACCAGGCGTTCAGGTCCACCTCAGGAACGGGTGGAGGTTTCTTCAAGAACATGTAGTATATCCCCACCGCCGCTAGGGCGTATAAGGGAACCAGGAAGAGAACGCGAGCCATCTGAAATAAAAATATATAAACTGAGTTTTTCTTAAATTGTAACAAGATTGCAATATTGTGGGCCTCCTTGCTAAAAAAAATAGAAGAAATAAAGATTTATTTTACTATGAATTAATTAGAACTTTGTGAATAATTTTTTGTGTACTTTTTACGATAAATTTCATCTTTTGTTGGTGTATGTTATAAATATATGTGTATAAATAGTAAACAAGGTTGTAGGAGTGCAAATTATAGTTGGTCAAACCAATTTGTCAGTAAATAAGAACAAAAAAACTATACTCATCCTTTTCTTTTGGATGCTAATACTAGTGTAAGACAAAGATAGTATGACTCCCTCTGTCTATGTTTGAAATGAGATAGCCCTTTGACAAACTATAGTATTGTTTCTTATTTTCCTCTTCGCGATCTTTTTATTAGGGATGTTTTTATGTTTAGTTTAACGAAACCGAAACCGATTTCGGTTCCACAATTCCGAAACTGTAACCGGTACCGAAACCAGAATTGGAGGTGAAGGTGGAGGCAAATAAGAAATAATAAAATAAAACAATGCTATCATAATTCTCTTCTCGCATATTTTGTCTGTCATCTGTAAGTATTCACATCAACTTTAATGAAGTATTTCCATTTAGCACTTCAATGTCAAATAATATCATCACGGTCCCACGACACGATCACATTCCACTAACTAATTAGGTGTCTAACACTTAGATACCTAGATAAAAGAAAGAAAGCCACTGCCTCGATTCCGACCGCGAAACAAAACAACAACAAATTAATGAGTTAATAAATAATCGTCTCAGGACACGTGGGGTCATTCCCGGGGAGACATGTTGAAACGTGTTTGTACCTCTATTGACAAGCTAACTGGTGCCGCTGCCGAGGATAGGCACGTGCCGCGTACCACAGCCGCTGGGCTTCGAGCTTCGAGCTTCGGTATAACCTCCGCTTGAAATCAGTCGGAATATTCGGGAACGAAGCCGGAGCCGGAGGTATAAAATCAACCGAAAGTTTCGGTATATCGGAACCGAAGCCGAAACTCCGTAACATCCCTACTTTTAATTATTGATGCTCATATTCTCATATATTATGAGATAACAAAACGCCGGTAAGGTGATAACTTTGAACCTATCTATAAGTAGTTTACTGTTACTGTAAAACTTACATCATAAAAATCATAATCTAGTTACACTTGGATTCTATTTAAACTGAAATTAATATACATTCGAATTGATAACCTCCTCTTGTCGGTAAAAGTAATCCCATTTCACAAAAATAGCATTCATTTTGCACAAGGCTTGTTATTTTGCTCTTCATATCATATTCATGACGAGTGTCATGATAAACTGATAACGTTTACGGTAAAAATGACAGTTAAACCATTCTAGTATCAGCAAATTACTGCCATAGGTAGTCGACAAGTCAAACAAATAGGTATAAAAATCACTGAGTTCTTCACGTTTCACTCTAAATTCGACGAGTAAATACAATTTTATCCAAAGCAATATATTTTGCAACAATGCTGTTTACGGTACTAAAGTCCGAAGTAGTCCGAACTATAAATTCCAAGCACTAATTAAAGACAGATAATAACCTAATTTATTACCTTGAAACAGACGCGCGCGCACCTCAAAAGATGGACGAGAACTGACTTGCTTAATGCTTGTTGTTATTACTCATATCATTTGCCTGCGTCCAAGTCATTTAAAAATCTTATCTTACATATAATATTACTTTGAAATTGGATCTTAGTTGCCAAGTTATAACGGCTATATCTAAAATGCTATGTAATATGGGATACAACTTTGGGGCAATGACATGGCATATATGATCACCTTGACAGTTAATATCGTCTATAATTTAAAGGTGTTTACTGTTTAGGCATGGCAACCGGTGGCAGAGGAAGGGAGAAGAGGTTTATAACAGGCGGTCTTATCGCTAAAAGTCTCTTCCAGACAACCTTTACGTTGCGGAAATTAATAAAAAATACTATTATTTTAGTGAATGTTATGCTAAAGTTATCATCTAACAATTTGGAATCTATTTATGATGCTTCTATCATCATCATTGTGACTTTATTTTAATTAATTAGGTATAGTAAATTGGCAAATCATCATGACAATCATAATAATGCAGAATCATCGTTCCTTGTTATTTTAGATATTTGGTACTTAAGATCACATTTGTGTTGTAAAACGTAATAATATGATGTTGTGCAATTCAAGTGTTAATAATTATGCATATGCCACTGAGTGCTTAATAATTAATACATAAAATAGTACAGGATGCCCCAAAAAGCTGAAAAAAATATGTTTAGGAATAATTTTCTTACTTACGTGTACATCTTTTATAAAATGTAATCATAAAAATTAAAACTACAATCATTTAACTGAAACAAAACGTCTATCTTTCGAAAAAAATAAATCCTTTAGCTTTGATACACAAACGAAAACCGTTGTTAAAATTATCAATATAATGCACATAAAAAAAACTTTTTATTTCAACGTACCTACTCGTATTTTTAGTGTGTACTTATACCTAAGCAATATAAAAATATTAGTACATTATCTTGGATAAAACATTTTATAAATAATATAGTTTCGTTTAGACTAGACAACATAAAAAAATCGGCCAAGTGCGAGTCGTAGTCGCGCACTGAGGGTTCCGTACAAACCTGTAGGTATATAAGTAAAATTTCACCTCAATCACCATCATGACAATCGGGTCACATCAATTACTTATTAAAAAAAAAATATGATGTAACTAAAAATGTACGGATTTTGCAATTTTTCCTTTATCTGTGCTTGACGTTGCTTCGTACTAAATTTTAAGATTCTGAGTTCACGGGAAGTACCCTGTAGGTTTCGATTCCCTTGCGAGTGTCGAAATTTTGCGGAAATTTGCGGCATTAACGGCTGTATCTTTTGATTGCGTTGGCTTAGAAGTTTGATTTTTTCACAGCTCCAAGGGACAGTAGACCTGAGTGTTTGATGTAAATACAATTTTATCCAAATTATTCTGTAAGATAATGAGCTGCGTGTAAATTACTTATAAGCAAGATATAACGTCTTCTTTTTTGTTGTTAAAGTTTAATAATCTTACCTAAACATACTTTACAAAGTCAGATGTTGAACCACATTGTAAGTCTGGTTTGAGCAACAAAGAATGTTATTAACCCGTAGTTTTGAAATGAGAATTTCCGTTTGTTTGGGAAGGTGAAATTCGGCCGAGCTTGCCGGGGACTCTTAAAACTCCAAACTTTTTTTAAGCTTGTGCTTAATTGGGAATTTTCTCGGGCTTCACTTTACTAATAACCGCGAAAAAAATAATCTTTCCTTGAGAACTTTTTATAAATGTAATTAAGAGCCGTTCAACCCCAGTTTTGAGAAGTTTTCGCTGGAAATGGTAAGTTTCAATGTTTTTTTGCAGGTTTCCACATTGTTGTTATTTTATTGATTTTTACTGCCTTTAAAATAAAATAGGTCACGGACTTTAAGACCAAAGTGGAGAATCCGTACGAAATCGCCTTTTATAGAAACGTAGTCCTCATTTTCCTCTCTGGAAATGTTTTGACACAATTTAAAATTACTAAATTTAAATATAAAATTCCTATATAAGTTAGCAGCATTTAAACATTTATATGAAATCTGTTTTTCGCTCATATATTTTACAATAATCCAAAAATCTAAAAAAATCAAACGTTGGGGCATAGCTAATGGATAATATACATCAAATTATGTAAAAATATTTTCCATAATGTCAGTATCCATAGAGGAAAATGTTACGTTTGTATGGAGAAGCGGCCGTTACTTTTCCTCTGAATTGTTGAGAAATTAATTAAGTAAGAATTGTAGGAAAATATTATACAAGGTGCCCGAGCATTGCGAGACATTTTAACTCAGCATTCCTGGTAATATTTAGAAACTAACACTTGACCCTACTCATAGTGTTGTGTTCCTGCCGGTGAGTAAGGTTGCCAGAACTCAACGAGGGGGGTGGGGTTAGGGTCGGCAACGCGCATGTAACTCCTCTGGAGTTGCAGGTGTACATAGGCTACGGAGACTGCTTACCATCAGGCAGGCCGTATGCTTGTTTGCCACCGACGTAGTATAAAAAAAGCGGCCAAGTGCGAGTCGGACTCGCGCATGAAGGGTTCCGTACCATTTAAGACGTATTAAAAAAATCTACTCACTAGATCTTGTTCAACATTTTACCACTTTGGAGTTTGGACACACATTTTACCACTTTGGAAGTGTCTCTCGCGCAAACTATTCAGTTTAGAAAAAAATGATATTAGGAACCTAAATATCATTTTTGAAGACCTATCCATAGATTCAAATTCAAATTCAAAAATTCAAAATTGTTTATTTCTTTCAAAAACCATGACAAATGTTACAATGGCTGGTGTCTCCTTGTAAGTTATTTACAAAATAACCTGTGCTAGGAGGCACCGCTCTTCCATAGCTAAGTACAGTCAGTATTATACAATTCTATTCTTAAAGCTAAGTTCCTTAATTATTAATATGAGTATGTGTGTGTGTGTGTGTGTGTGTGTGTGTGTGTGTGTGTGTGTGTGTGTGTGTGTGTGTGTGTGTGTGTGTGTGTGTGTGTGTGTGTGTGTGTGTGTGTGTGTGTGTGTGTGTGTGTGTGTGCCCATGTGTGTGTGTATGTTTGTGTGATCTGGCTAGGCTACATATCCTAATAATTCTTCTACCTGATCGTAATTTTTGTCTTCCAACCACTTTGTTATTTTATTTTTTACATCATATTGCAGCATTGGATATATATCTAGTGCTTTGTTTAAGGTATTATATAAGTGAGATGAACGTTTGTTATACTGTCTACTAGCAAAAGTTGTGTACGTTTTAGGTAGGTGCATAGCAATATCTTTCCTCCGTCTTGTCAGAATGTTGCGGTCATAAGTTGTGGTTTTATGCTTTCTTAGGACAGCGGTTAATATATACAATTTTCTGACAGTAAGCAACTTACACATTTGATATAGCTTGTCAGTTGAGAACCACATCTTCTTAAAATACATAATTTTGAGAAGACTACGCTGAGCTCTCTCAACATCAATAAAGCGAGTCTTAGCAGCGCCACCCCAAACAGGCAAACAATAGGTTAACACGGATTGAACTAATGATGTGTAGATCTCTTTTAAAAGATCTCTACCGTGACCAAGGGCACCCGGAACGACCCTTGGCACCACATGTCTTAAATTTTTAAAAATCCAATTAAGCTTTCGTAGACGTAATATAACATATTCGAGATGTTGGTACCAAGAGAGCCCCCGATCCACAAAGACTCCCAGATATTTTGTGCTATCAACTTTAAGTATAGCGGGACAGGTTTGCTGGGAACAGTTCAGTAGATTGTTACAACAGCTATGTATTTTAATGTCGAAACTATTAACAGGTTGTGTATTACTGTATATACTGTGACATATATAATTTGTTTTAGCGGTATTTAACGTAAGAATATTGTTCTTAAGCCATACATTAATAATTTCAAGTCCATTTTCCGCGAATTTCTGTACATCTTCCCATGAAGTACCAGTGAAGACGATGGCAGTGTCGTCAGCATACGAGAATATATCTGCATGTGGGATCTTTAAGTCGCACAAGTCATTAATATAAATTAGAAATAGCGTTGGTCCAAGCACAGAGCCTTGAGGTACTCCGTACGTCACGTCTTCATCTTCACTTGTACAGCTGCAGTCTCCCAGTTTCACCCTCTGTTTCCTGTTTGTTAAATAGTCCTGGAGAAGACGAAGCGGAATATCTCTTATCCCCATCCTTTCCAACTTGTGTAACAGTATAGGGACAGAGACGGTGTCAAAGGCCTTTTTGATATCTAAATACACAGACATACATTTAGATCCAATGTCAAGATGGTCAACTATTAGTGAAGTTAGAGCAGATACAGCATCTTCGGTAGATTTACCAGGTCTGAAGCCGTATTGAGACGGGGATAATAGGTTGAATTTATTTAAGTACTTAAATAATTTGGTATTCAATAACTTCTCCAGTATTTTGGAAATTGCTGGTAGAACAGATATAGGTCTGTAATTATTTACATCGTCTCTGTCTCCACTTTTAAAAACTGGTGTAATGATTGATTGTTTAAGTGGATCTGGAAAAATTCCCTTATCAAAACAAATATTTACTAAATGCGTAATTATTGGAATCAGTACTGGCTTTGCAAGTTTAAGAAATTTATTGGAGATATTATCCCAGCCTGGTGCACTATTATTCTTAAGGCTTGATATTATGGATTGAACTTCATCATGGTCAGTATGGGACAGTATAAAGGAGTTTGGCTGAGACCGAAGGTTTAGAAGGTATGTTTGTTGTACGTTTTTATCCGGTTTAATATTTGTCGCAAGTTGCTTTCCTATATTGGAGAAGTAGCGATTGATGTAGTTTGCAGAAGCAACAGGTGTTGATTTGAGATGAAGGAGCTCAGAATTAGTCCTATTATTTTTATTAGTGTATGTAATATTTTTTATATTTTTCCACAGTAGTTTATTATTTTTAGAAGATTTACTCAATAGCTCTCTCTCATAATTACGTTTTAGTTTTTTTATTAATTTATTGCAATTATTTCTATATCTTTTATATGTTATTTTTAGTATTTCGTTGAAAGGATCACTTTTTAAGTTCTTTTGCATAATATCTCTATTACGTATACAACGTAAAATTCCTGGTGTAATCCAGGGTTTTAAATTTCTGTATTGTTTAGGTATCGTTTTGATTGTAGTATGTTTATTTAGCACCGCTGTTATCTCAAAGATTAGACTATCTATAACTATATTAGGATCGCTGTAGTACAGGAGATTATTAAGATTTTTATTTTTTAATTCCTCAAGAGCTGCATTATAATCTACTACAGTTTTAGTCTTATTTAAAACGACACGTATGGGTTTGATGATTTTTTTTTTTTAATTTTATGACGTATTAAAAAAAACTACTCACTAGATCTCGTTCAAACCAATTTTCGGTGGAAGTTTGCATGGGAATGTATATCATATATTTTTTTTAGATTTTTCATTCTGTTATTTTAGAAGTTACGGGGGGGGGGGGGGGCACACATTTAAATGATATTAGAAACCTAAATATCATTTTTGAAGTCCTATCCTTTGAGGACCTATATACTGCAAAGATATTGTGTAGAGGTCTTTAAATAGACTACATACGCATAGCACACTGGCAATCATTGTTGCTTTTTATGTTTTTCGACGCGATTTTAAAAAAGCGGCCAAGTGCGAGTCGGACTCGCGCATGAAGGGTTCCGTACCATTTAAGACGTATTAAAAAAAAACTACTTACTAGATCTCGTTCAACATTTTACCACTTTGGACACACATTTTACCACTTTGGAAGTGTCTCTCGCGCAAACTATTCAGTTTAGAAAAAAATGATATTAGAAACCTCAATATCATTTTTGAAGACCTATCCGTAGATACCCCACACGTATGGGTTTGATGAAAAAAAAATAAGTCAAAGTCAAAGTCAAAGTCAAAATATTCTTTATTCAAATAGGCCTAGCAACAAGCACTTTTAAATCGTCAAATTTTACAAATATCATCTTAATCTAAATATCAGAGCAATTTATTGATGCAGTTATTATTGTTCTAAAAAAAAACATTGTACTATTATAGATATGGTAAACTTAATAATAAGTTATGACTTATAAAAAAAACTACTTACTAGATCTCGTTCGAACCAATTTTCGGTGGAAGTTTGCATGGCAATGTATATAATTTATATTTTTTAGATTTTTCATTCTGTTATTTTAGAAGTTACGGGGGGGGGGGACACACTTTTTACCACTTTGGAAGTGTCTCTCGCGCAAACTATTCAGTTTAGAAAAAAATTATATTAGAAACCTCAATATCATTTTAAAGACCTATCCATAGATACCCCACACGTATGGGTTTGATGAAAAAAGATTTTTTGAGTTTCAGTTCTAAGTATGGGGGACCCTCAAAATTTATTGTTTTTTTTTTCTATTTTTGTGTAAACATCATAATGCGGTTCATAGAATACATCTACTTACCAAGTTTGAACAGTATAGCTTTTATAGTTTCGGAAAAAAGTGGCTGTGACAGAATTGGACTGACAGACGGACATGACGAATCTATAAGGGTTCCGTTTTTTGCCATTTGGCTACGGAACCCTAAAAACTAAAATGTCCTATAAAATTTTCTGGATTAGGCCTAGTTTCAGAGATAATTAAATGTTTTTCGAAATCATTCTTTCGCCATAAGTCGGTACAAAACACATTTTTGACGCGGTATTGCCACTTTGAGGTCTAGTCTGGACATACCTATTGATTGACATCGTAAAATTAAAAAAAATATGCTAGAGGCTACCCCCAAATAAAAAAAAAACTTTTTAGTTAATTTTAGGTTATGTGTTTATCAATAAAAATTACGTTTTATGTACAGGAGTGTTCAAAAAAAGGGAAAAAAAAACATTTTTTTTTGTCAAATTTCACAAAAAGTCATATAACATTTTTTGCTTCTGTTGCCATCACAAATGCACCGTTAAAATCTTTCGCAATGCTCACGGGCACCTTGTATAATATATAAGTATATATAATATAATAATGTTATTATATTATACTTACTTACTTACTCCGTTGGCTCAGCGACCCAAAATGAGACTTGGCCTCCGACACAAGACAGCGCCACTTTTCTCGGTCCTGTGCGACCTCTCGCCAATTGTCGACTCGAAGCTCACATTATACACATTATTATATTTATTACATAAGAGTTCCTTATCTATTGTTATCGGTACCTATATTTTCCTTTTTATTTGTATTAAAAAAACGAATTCACTTAATAAAACACTAAGTCTCATTTTGTATAGGATTTTGAGTTTCCAAAACGTCCCGCTTGGCGCGCTCTTTCTAAATCCAATACAAAATGAGACTAAACGCAAACGCGTACGTCACGTTTCGAAATCGAATTTATTTACACTAGGGGTACAGGTAAGTAGCCGACGTTTTTGTCTAAATTAAATTCGTTCTTTACTCGATATTTCAATTATATTTTTTTAGCCGCAATAAAATGTTATTATCACTTGAGCAAAGAAAAAAAAAACAATTGAAAAGTCGTTACAAAAATCAAATCGCAAACTACGCTTCATATCACACACGCACGGCAGAGCGCACGCCGAGTCCGGAATAAAAAACTGAATAAAACCCAATATCAATTTATTTATAAGCCCCTAATGATATAATAATGTTTCCCATCCTGACACGTGCCTGTTTATCGGACTTGACTTCTGCCTCGTGTCTAAACCTCATGGGAAATGGCACCCTATTTCTATTTAAATATTTATAATCCGTCAATCGTATGTGATGATGCAAATTGAGGATTAATATTTAGAGATGCTGATGGTTTTGACGTAGTATTTTTAATGTGATATTTTTGTTAACGTAATAAAAAAAATTGTAATTCATATTTATTATAGAATTTAAAAATATATGTATTACATACAAACAAAAGAAATAAGAATAAAACAACTAATTAGTTAGCGAATAGGATTATTTTATTTATTCCAAATAAAACAAGGAAATAATAACATAAATAAATAACTCTTCCAAAATAACTTCTTAAAATAATTTAAAATAATTCGACCCGTAATGATAATGAACTTTGAAATAATTATATTTGTGTAAATAATGTTTTCATCTATAAAATAATAATGTGCGATTAAATAGATATAATGAGTTGACATGTAAAATAACTATATTTTATCAATAAAGTTTTGATTGATTGATTGATTGAAAATATGGCCGAATAAAATTGATTACAATAAAAATAATAGAATCGTTAAAATATATTTTATAAAATTATCAAATTACTGCAGTGGAATAAAAACACAAATAATTTAAGGTTTATTGACATAGGTACTAATCAAATAAAAATTTTATTTGATTAATACCTATGTCAAAATTTAACGCGCAAATATGTATTTAATACATATTTGCACGTTAAATTTACATTTTACCTACTTAACAAATTGATATCAAAACGCCAGACCCGTTGAGGACACATTGAGATTTACCATGGACGAAATGAAAAAAATAAAATCTAAAAGTGAAAAACTAAATCAATATTACATTGTTTGAAATTAATCACTAGCGACATCTGTTATCATTAGTAACAGAACTAATATTTGTTTTAGTCTTGGTTGTAATTATGTAGTGCGGAGACAGATGGCGCTATTAAAGAGGTGACCCTCTCTTTAGTTTGATGGTTTGCCACATCTTGTTCTTGCCATACAACGTAGATAATATTTCATATAGTCGTTAGATGGCAGCACATTACTACTACGACTGTGTATTGATTATGAGCTGGTCTGCTTAAAAAATAATGTGAAAGAAATGACAGCCAAGTTCTTATTTCTGATATTTTTGTTGATCTCGAAATTAATTAAAATTATGTCGAACTAACTTTTATGTTTCAGATAAACATAAAATAACGTACCTATATGATATTGTTACTATTTTGAGAAAATAGTTGCCAGAGAATTAAGTTTTTATTTTTTTCAAACAACTAGGTACAGTCAGCATCAAAAGTAGCGGATGAAACAACGCGCCAAAAGTATCTGATATTCCGTATAACTTTTCCAAATGTAGATAATTTTCTAAAATTCGCATTCAAAAATATATCGTTTACAGTCTTAGTTGTTCTATATTAAAGACATCACTTTTTGTTAAGCTGTTACAGAATAGTAGATCCGCTACTTTTGATGCTGACTGTACCTATAAAATGTATAAACTGAAATATTTATCATATACTATACAAAAAGTGACCACTAACCAAGCCCTCCAGCGGCCACGTTCGAAGTCAAATCAGCGTCTTCAGAATCAGGCCGCAAGGTCACCTGAGGGCCTACCGCGAACCACGTTCGACGTGTTGCCTCCAGGGATCGGAAACCGGTATTTTTTGTATGGGAACGAAAACGGTATTTTTTCGTTATTTGTTAATTACTTCATTTCTAATTAGGCAATCTAATAATACGAAGTCGTTATCTGAAAACACAACTGAGTCCTACATTTAGAGTATAAAATAAACCGAAATATATGGTTATTTCGATGTTTTTGCAAAAAACCGGTTCCGATCCCTGGTTGCCTCTCTGTCGCACTCGTAAATTCTTACGTAAGTGTGACAGGGAGGCAACACGTCGAACGTGGTTCGCGGTAAGCCCTCTGTCACCCAGAGGTCATGCAGGCATTAGCCGCGTAAGCTGAAGATGCTCATTTCAATTTAGGCCTCATGGCTTGCATTTTTCTTTAGTATTTGATCCATAGTCGTAACTACTAGTATTATATGATCTGTGGTCGTAACTATACAAAAACAAGAAATAATTTAATAAAATTAAGAGGGTATAAATAAAACACGAAATCTTATAAATCAATCTAATCTAATTAGGTATATTTATTTACTATCGTTTAGGCATTTTTTCAGCGCTTACATAAAATCATGTAGACTTTAAATTATTTTAATCAGTAATAATCACTTCAATACATTTCAAAGTACTAATTTTGTTAATTATTGTCATAGATTTATTGTCTCGTCATATCAATGTATGTTGCCTGTGATACAATTGCTGTTACACATTTACTGGAGTGATGTGATGACAGACGCAGAATCTTCAAAAACAGCAATTTTATTTCACTAAACAGTATTACAGCATTTAAATCGTAGTTTACCTTAGGTTATAGTTAAGGTAGATAAAAGTAAAAAACAATATTCTGCGACCCGAACTGTCCTATTGGAAATTATATGTCAATGTCGCTTTTTGGGGGACAACGTTCTATTGCATTGCAGGCAGCATAAAGTTGTTAGTTTTGAGCAAAATGCTAAATATGCTAGATTACAAGAATATGTTAGGAGGTCGGCGTAAAGATGTTGACACTAAAGCCCGTAAATGTTTTCATTTAATATAAAATTCCTTAAGTTTTTTGTTGTCAATAGGTTAACTTGCCTTTGGAGGCCTTTGTCCAGCAGTGGACGGTGGACGTCTTTCGGCTGAGATGGTGGTGATGATAAGATTGACTATTTCTTGTTGTTAATTTACCCATGTTCTTTTGATTTACATTTCACGTACTTAATATATATATTTCAACTTTTATTTATACCAACTTCAAAAAAGGAGTTCTTCAACCCGTCGAAATCTTTTTTAGAAGCTTTTATTTAACTTGCCCTGTTAGTATATTAGTTATAATAACAGATTTAAGTCGGATAACAATGCAATATTATATATGGTGTCATCGAGCTGATCTGGTGATGGAGATAGGAGGTCACCATAGGAACTATGTGATGAAACAACGCAACGTAATTGTGTTTGGGGTTTTTAGAAATGTCTCGATGATTATTAGTTGTCTGTGGTGAATAAGTGCAGGCAGCGATAAAACTTTTTACCAAAAATGATATTTTTGGCAAAAACTTATTTATTAACTTGTTTGAACAGAAGCTAAGTGTCAACATTTTTTTTCACGAAGCGACACATAACAGTGAATTAGTTGCGAATCGTACGTTTTGCAGAATGCAGAAGAATAACGTGTGTTGTAAAAATCTTTTATGCATTATAATTGATTATTTTGTACAATCTAAAGTCTTTTAAGGAAACACTAAGCTAGTTAAAGCCCTTCTATCTTAATACCTACATTTTTTTCTAACGGAGCTGTTTAAAATATGGGATTTTTTTAAATTGATATACTTATAAATTTTTTGATATGTAACTCCATATAAAATTAGGCAATTCGTTATAAGAGCAATGTTTTACCCATATTAGAAACAGCTTTACAAAAATGTACCAAATAATATTTGCGATTCATAAACAAATACGATGTATGATTTTCATAATATGACATTAAGTAAAATACAAGTATGACACTGATGACAGGAATAATCAAAATAATCTCGAAAGATAAACGAGTACTATTTTAAGCCTTACTATATTCCGTCTTCGTCGAGTCTAAAGTGATACAGCAGCAATAAAGTGTGGCAGCGCCACCATAAATGTCATTACATAAATATGTAGTCATATTTATATTGTATTCTGTTTTTATTGAATTTAAATTATGATGTTGTTACTGTTTAAAATCTTCTTCTCCTTCTTTAGCCCTTCTCTACCCTTCGGGTGTAGGCCTCCTTCATTTTATGCCACTCGTCACGGTTCCGTGCGACCTGGAGCCACTTCTTCCCCGCAGTCCTTTTGATGTCGTCGTCCCAACGCATCTGGGGTCTACTTTGAGGACGTTCCTGTTTAAAATATGATGTCATATTTGTATTATGACGTTTATGATGGCGTCACTGCAGACTTGACGTAGACGAACTCTACGGAAATTATTTAGTCTAGGAACAGGCACACTTCTACCACGTCACAATAATAGCTAAAAGGCTAAAATTAATAGTTTTGGTTGCAGTTTTTTTAAGTAGCAACTATTTTCCACTACGCATTGAATCAATTTATGTAGCTCTTTTATAAATACTGGCAATTAATTTATAAGCTATATAACTGTTTTTTTTTTTTGTACAACGTAGGTCATGATTACATGTAATGATTACTTTTAGAGTAAGTTTTAAATTGAATGAAGTAAAATAAAGCATTGAAAGTAATATGCTTTTTGTTTTACTGTTGCACATTACTTACAGAATTAATTACTTTTCTACTGCAAGCAAGCTTCAAATTATTGAAATAAGCGACTATTGTTATTCTTTAGGAATATGTAATTTATTATTATAAAATCTAGAAAATGTATAAATTCACAACCTATTATTTGTCTATTAATTTATTCCAATTTTAATTCAATTTAATTGTTCGTAATTTGCACTTGCAACCAATATTCGTAGCATTTTTTTAGGTATTGATATTTCAATAACAAACTATCTGTCCATTTTTTAATGGAAACACTTTCAGATAATATCCAATATAATTATTGTTTTTATTTTTATTTTTATCTGACTTTATTTAATTTTCTTCTATTAACCAATGCTAGCTGTTATTATTATTTTAATAATACTTTTTAACCATTCTTCTCGCTTCTTGTCAAATGGTGTTCCACTCCCTTTAAAATCATAGTAATCATATTTAAGTTTTATTATTTCTTGGGCTTGATCATTCAGTCATTCAAAGCCAAAGTGTTTTTGTTATTTTGAAAGTCCAAATGGAACCATAAGTCAACATAAAAATTTAATTACCGTTTTTATGTAAATAATATTTATTTTAACATGGTGTAAAGAAACATCAATTAAAACTTTATTGTATTTATGAACTTTAGCATTTTGATAAGCGTTTTAACCTCAACCATGTTTTTGCTCATAAACCAACATTTATTAAACGTTCTGTCTATTATATTTTGACCCAGAAATCCGGATGTTTTAAGTTATATTTCGTAATATCTAATTGTATTATTTGATAAAAATTAAATAAACAATAAATATATATATTAATTTGTAAACAGTAAATAATAGTTATACATTTTCTAAGAACTAGTAATTGGCAGGCGTAAAACAAGAAAGGCAACCGTCTAATTTGGACTTATACTTCAAAATAAACAGTTAAAAATGTTTGCTTGAATATTTCAGAGGCAAATACATTTTGTCCTGTTTATTCAGCATATAACAGCATTTTTTAAACATATTAAATATTAATAATGCAATTATAGAACAGCAAAGCCCATTTTTTTCATAGAAAGGTATTTATAGTTGGCTAAAACTCCTTTTTCCTGGTTATGAATGATGTGGCGCTTATAATATGAAATTATTAATTAATAGGTATTTTAAAATGAGTTTAACAAATTGCTTTACACTTAGATATATGTATTTCATTGCAGTAGTAGTTTAAGTACTTAGTCACGTTTATAGAACTTGGCTGCCTCACTACTTATTGCATTTCGTGTCTTTAAAATACATACATTTGTATGAAATGTGCAAAAAATAGTAAAATTCTACACATTCTCTATGTTTAAGCTAAATTTGCAAGACTACACCAACTTTGACAGAACCACGTGTAGTAGGTAGTAGAGTGTCATAAATCTTTCTCGTTCCCTCATTGCTAAGGATCGAAGCCACATGTAATTTGTCTCCATTTTGTGCGGTCATAAGTCATGTGGACTGCACGGTGCAGACTGCCAGCCGACCTCTGAAGTGTTCGACTATCGGCCCGATTAGAAAAAATGCTGAAGACACGTTTAAGATCTTGGAAAGATCTTTAAAACATCGATAACTAAACGACATGTCAAAAGTGACGTTTATTTCGATTCCGCTGTGACTCCAATAAGATCTATCTACGATATTTCTAACGTAAAGTGTCATTGGTTGCCCGAATCGAGCTGCTTCTGTCAATAATTATACTGCATATAAACGATATCTAAATGAGAACTTATCTAAACCAGAACTTATCGTTATAGTATTTCATTCTTCGAATTGGGCCGCATCTCATACGTAGGACACGTATGAGATGGATCTCGAACACGTTTGCTATTCATTCGGCCTGAAATTATAAATTATATGTTTGTTGAGACCACATAATATATGTCCGATGACTCTAAGAGCTCAAGGCATGTTCTCGAAAGCCAAGTGGCAATTTTGAGCTCTCTTAGAATGGATAGGTTTGTTCTTCTAGTTGTCATTTTCACATTGTCATTTGTAATTATGATAGCTTGGTCCAACTCAATATAGGTACTCATTCTTTATACTTAGAAAGTAACGCCAAAAGTTCATATACATAACCAAGCGGAATTTTAGAAAACCTAAATACCTCATTCTAATCTAAATTGCTTTTCACACGTCGCTTTACGCAAATAACGCACAAACATACACCTAAGCCAAAATCTTATTTACATCATAAGTACATGCGCTAAACGAAACATTTGTTCCCCTAGAACATTAAATATAAGTATTATGTTGAATTACGATTTTCTAAATATGGAAATATAGATAGGAAGGAATCATGGAAGATTCTGGAGATTTATTAAAATATTTGTTTATACAGTTAACGTAATTTTAAATCCTGCCCAAGTATTTAAAGACATTATGTCAGAACTGCTTTCTAAAATTATTGTCTGATAGAACACTTTCGAAATACTGTTTTCCTTGGACAGGATAAAGAACAATAATATTAGAAACATATTGGTTAAGCATAGGTTTATGTTTAGGTTAGGTTAGGTTAGTTACTTCTTGTATTTTAACAATCCTGTAAATAGAAGTAAACAATTAAATAGGGTTTATTTTTAATAATAAGTAAATGTATTATGAAAAATATTGACAATATCAAGTCTTACACAAATTGATGCCATTGCTAGATCAAATCCATTCACATCTCTGCAAAGGAGAATACTATCCTCTAGAGCGTCCCATTGTCCTCATACTAGTACAAATTACCTTTAATAAAATTTAACTCATTACGAAATGAAATAGAGCTTTTGTTGTGAATCGTTCGATTTTAAAAGGAAGTTAATTTAGATTTTCTAACAGCATTGATCCAAATTTGACTGTAATTTTTTTTGGATGGTGGGCCGGTAGAAGTTAGCACTCGATTACACCGATTTTTCGGACGGAGATACCAAATCCCATGTAGATTTTGCCAAACTAAATGAAAACATCAATTTGTGGAAGCCTTTTCTCTACAAGGCGTCCAATACTATAAACGGACAAAATTAAGATCTATTTAAATGATGATCTAATAGAATCTCAGAAAGTCAACAGCATCTACACTAAATGTAAATAATGACAATATGTCATGGGTCTTATCACGTAAATATGCACACTTAATCTTTCTAGAACCATCTTCTTAAGAGGCTGTCAACACCCAATGTCCTTGAAATTGATGTTACTTAAACAGTTTTTTAAGAAAGACTATTTGTTTTAGTCAAGTAAGAAAAATATATGTTCATATTAATTATATTTCAAAGACCGTGGTCGTACTAGATACACGATTGAACGAAATCGGCTCGATAGAAAATAATTGCAAAGATTGGTCTTAAAATCACAATTAAACGGTTTTATGTCTTTATTGTTTTGACTTATGGGTCTGCAGTTAAAATCACAATTTTAAAACATTTATATCTAAACCGTGGTCGAGTTAAATATTACACTAATAATCCACTTTTTTTTATTTAAATATTTTTCTTATTATTTCCTTGCCCAGGCTCAGTAACATGCGACAGTGCTATCTCATTTACTCCGATACAAATAGACAGTGTGCGCGCTTTAGGTATTGACAGCCTCTTAAGGTCAATGTGGAGAAGATCGGCATATACATTTTTGGTTGGGAAGAACGTCTTAGTATTTGTATTCGAACGTCGCGCAGACACAGCCATAAAGGAAGAGCTTCGCTCCTTCTGCTCTACCGACCTGCTGTAAGTGGAGTATGTGTACCAACGCAAGAGATAGAAGCGACGAAAGAGCTTATTAACGATCTGATCTGACATGATAGACGGTCTTCTCCGCATTGACCTTACATATTACATATCTTACTCAAAAAAAATAATTTTTGGTATTTGTCGTGAAGTGTGCATTAATTACTGACAGCAATTTCCCACTTAAAATACCAATATAGTTAAATTATTATTGTCTTATTTGTATTGTCATATAGTTAATAGGGAAGCTCGATAAAATATCCAGTATTTATAAGTTACAAGTAGTGAATAACTTTAACTATAGGGAATTCTGGAAAATACTCTTCACTAACATTAAGAATTCTAAAGGGATTTAATTTAGAGAGGTAAAGAATGGACCACTGCAATCTTAAAATAGATAAACTAAAGATATTTTAGATATGATTCGACTAGGATATGCGAGTGTTACTAAAAACTTTAGGGGACCACCGAATACGAGGTGGATATTTATTTTAAAAAATTGTAATAAGCACAGCCAAAACATTGCGGTGGACTCGATTTATTTGTTCCTACATGGTTGCTACATCTTATTTATCTCGCACCCTCACAAGCCCTTCTAAAATCCGCTATTTTTGTCCAATTTAGGCATTTCTCTAAACCAGAATTGACCCTCTAACTTCACCTTCAGTTTCAATTATTATCAGTAATTCCAAATTAAGCAGTTTTTGTTAATTTTATTAAGGATCTTGTCTTTTTCTTTTTCGGCAACATTCCGGTCATTTCCCCGCTAGATTGGTACCTATACATATGATAGGCATCTTAAATCTCTTTCTTTTATCGTTGGCAAAATTTGTTCCATTTTTTTCAACATTTGAATAATAGCTTATTTAGAATTACTAGTGCCTCCCTAGTTCTCTACTAGGTTTTAATTTCTCTTCATATATCACACTACAAAACTCTTTTCTATTCCCCGCTGCCTACATCTACCCCAACATTCTATAAAAACAACACATGATTAAATCCAGATTCACTCACATTGTCACTCTTATCAAGTCTGAGAGAGACCACTTCGACGTGTGACTCCTAAACTGCTTACCTTTTCGGTGACAAACTCTGGACATAATTCGGATCCATTTCATCCAAGTCTTTTCCTTTCGTCTCAGGCACGCAGCATACAACAAAGCAAAGACCTCCCACACTTACTGTTGCATATAACCAGAAAGCCCCATGAAGACCCAGTGCCTGTTGAAAATCCACAAAGGTCTTGACGCCTACGAAAGCACAGAGGTAGCTGAAAGCCGTTGCCATGGCGCTTCCAAAAGCCCTGTACTCCAAAGGAAACAATTCTCCTATAAGCAGCCAGGAAATAGGACTCATGCCTAAAGAGAACGCTATAGTAAAAACCAAGACACAAAGAAGAGGTATCCAGTCATTTTGACCAGTCTGATGGAACATCACATTCTGGATTCGTTGATTCCTGTGGACTTCTTCATAGTACGCGTAGCTCCCAAAACCAGCTAAGGCCATTGACATTAATACTGAACTAAGTATAAGTAAAGGTAGGCGACCAACCGTGTCAATCAAAAGTCCGGATAAACACGAAGCTAGCAGTTGTACAAATGACACAGCTATAGCGGCTCCATGTGGGTTCATACCCCCAAAAGTCTTGCGAAAAATAGGTACGGCGTAGAAAGAAAATGCATGAGCACCTGAGAACCTTTGAAACATCATAAGACCGCACGTCACTAGGATTGGACCTAGCAATCTATTCATCGACTTAACATCTAAGGAACTGATGAATTGACTACTAGACATTTGACTCTGTCGCTGACTAAAGTTTTTGCTAGCCAAGACATTTGTTCTTATAGTTGCTAGTTCTTGAACGACATCGGAATTGGGGCCTCTAAGCCAGAGGAGGCTTTTGTAAGCTTCTTCATCTTTCCCGATAAGGACAAGATAGCTTGGAGTCTCTGGTATGTAAAGAACGGTGCAGAAAAGAAGTAGAGGAGCGGCGGAGATGCAGAGGGCGAGTTGTTGCCAGTCGAGGTAGGCACCGATGGTGAAGGAGAATAGGACTCCAAGATGACCGACGATCTTGAGCACGGCGCTGAGGCAGCCGCGGATATCCGGGACGGATATCTCGCTAATGTACACCTGGAATATGAATAAAATATAGTTAAACATCATAAGTTACAAAAATTGAAAAATATGCAACATTTAAAAGTCAAAAGTGCGCAAAAATTATATAATTATATCAGCAAGATGTATTGCTGCATCCGAGATTGTTCGAAATCAACTAAATTAATATGGGTCAGTGCACGCAATTTGGTAATTTACCATTCTGTAGTTAGTCATTTAAAATTCTGTAAAATTATTAAATTAATTTACTTATAGGCATAAGCGTTAATTCAGTTCCACTTATCGTGTCTTCAACATTGAAAATTATCGTAAATTATGGTCACATAACCAAAGTCATATAAACGCTATACGCATCACAGTATCAACGTTTTGTGTTATTGATTCAGTTGCAGATTTTGACAGTTGAAACATCATAATGGATTGTACTACCAAGTTATTTATTCAGTATGAAAGTTGACTCATTCGTCATTACGTCTGAGTGACGCGTGCTGAGTTTGGTCAGAGTGAGTCAATTTTTGTGAGATAACTTTGTTTTTCTCATTATATAGCTCATGGAACGTTATTAAATTCAAGAAGGTCAAGTGAAGTCTTAAAAACAGAATTTTTCATCAGTAAATATTTACTACTAAGTATGCCTTTATTGCTTGACAAGATTCTATTCGGACCTGAAATAGTGTCGCTGCAAGTAGCTTACATAACATATGCTAAATAGTTTTTCTTGTGTCTTTTACAATAGTTTTGTCATTTTAGTGGTAAAATCGTTTATATATTAATTTGATATCTTTTCTTTCTGTTTCAACGTCTATTTTCAAAGAATCACCTTGACAGTGAAAGTCAAATTCTATCACATCATAGTATTAGCACATTTTCCTACACTGAATACATCGTCAATTTCGCCCTCAATCCCGGCAGGTAACTAATTCTAACTTTCAAAAGCAATAAAAGTTTAATAACAAACAAAGCTGTTTTAATTTCGTACCGACGGACTAATAAATAATAATTTCATCGTAAACACCGAAGTTTCACAAATTCCTGAATTAGCCGCTCCCTGCGAAAGCTTCGGAAAGAAACTTAAGCCTGGACAAAGTTTCAGACTTTATCAATTATATGTAGGGTGCTGCGAATTCTTATTATGAAGGACATTCTTTGATGAATAAGTTTATGAGAACAACATATGTACATATTCAGAGCTCGAACAAAAGGGTAACGGTTAAAAACAAAGTCTAAAGTTGAAATATTGTATGGTGGTTATAAACACAATTTATAAATATATATATGTGAATTTAAAAATACTATTAACAAAATATATTATTATAAAAATAGTTCTTCTTTGAAATATACTAAAAAGTGGCTGTGACATAATCGGACAGACAGACGGACATGACGAATCTATAAGGGTTCAGTTTTTTGCCATTTGGCTACGGAACCCTAAAAATTGTTAAATAATACAAGTATTGACGACCGGTTTGGCCTAGTGGGTAGTGACCCTGCCTACGAAGCTGATGGTCCCGGGTTCAAATCCTGGTAAGGGCACGTATTTGTGTGATGAACATGGATATTTGTTGCTGAGTCATGGGTGTTTTGTATGTATTTAAGTATTTATAAATATTTATTTATTATATATATCGTTGTCTAAGTACCCTCAACACAAGCCTTATTGAGCATACTATGGTACTTAGTCAATTTGTGTAATAATGTCCTATAATATTTATTTATTTATTATTTATTTATTTATTTATTATCTCAAAAACAAATCAGACAATAACGTAATGATCGTAGTTCAACAGAATGGAACTTTTCAAATCAAATAAGGGCACCTGATGAAACATCCAGAAAATGTTTGATATCCTAATTGGATACGCAAAAGTTTCCAAAAAGGCTGGCTAAAGTTCCGACATGGCCACCCGAACTAAAGCATAATGGTTTTTCAAATAAGAAAGTCTTAACTGCTAGAAATATCCAGAGAAGTTTGTCGTTATCTAAGTAAAATTATATGCGGGTGACTTGAACATTCGTTTCTGAAAGCGTGCCTTATTATAAAGATTCAAAGTTCATTTTCCTTTAAAATTAAAGGTTTTGTAGATAACTTTTGCCGCAGAATTGTGGCCTATTGAACGATTACGCTTATCTTCGTGATCTTGTCCGTTTAATTCTATTTCGTGGATAATTTATAATTCTTGTTGGGGTAATTGAGCGACGATCAGCATCGCGGATTAGGAAGACTCTTAAGTCCCGGTAATCGTTTGATTTGTGTTTAATGCAAATGCAACGTTACTTTTAAGTCTCTTTTTGTTTTTACAAGCTTTTATTTCACATCCGATATCTGAACCAAATCAAATTTTACCAGTTAAATTTGACACACGTTTTAGTTTCTGACTTAGTTGAAACTTAACTATCTCTGATTCTTAGCTACTTTAGCAGAAATCGTGGAATGGCAGCAACCTACACACCAACATACCTGAGCATGTTTAGGATAGAACAGAAAAATGCTCTGATGCACATCATGTGGATTGACGTAGCCAGGACAGTAAGAAGCCAGTAACGTCACGCATTCCACCAAAGAGAACCCCAAGAACGATTGATTACCTTTTAAAGTATAAGGATGGAGCAACAGAACCATGCTAAAGCTGCTCCACCAGCCATGCTGCTGAACTGAGCCTTTGAAATTGTAGATTGCAAGTCTAGCTTGGTTAGGATGGAGTACCAAAAGCCCCCTATTACGCCGTGACGCTCATTATTCCCTAAAGCAAAGTCCCTAGAATATTTAAATACCTCAGAAAACATAAGTCGCCAGCGCAGTCAATAACTAAGGACATAGCTCAGCGTTCAGCCCATTTTAAGGAAGAGCTCCTGGTATTATAGCATACCTGAGAAAGCATGGTCAGGATGGAACAGCAAAAGCCTCCCAAGAATGCCGTGATGCACATCATTCGAACAGAAGTAGCCAGAACAGTCAGAAGCCAGGAAAGACTGCAGGGTGCTGCAGCGAGGGACAGCACGCGTCGGCGTCCGTGCCGCATGGCTGCTCCACCAGCCATGCCACCGAAGAGGGCCCCTGGAATAAAGAAGGTAAATGTTAATGATGGCTTTATCATGAAAAGCAGCGGAGTAGGACCTATTCCCGTAAAAGTTATACAATTTCCATTGCAACGGAAACTCAGTTGTTTGCATGTATGGTATTTGTGAGTTTTTATGGGATCTGTTATCCCAATTCATTTTTACTTTTAGTTCGGTGTTTGTCAATGTAGGATTGTTATCTTGGCTACGCCCCTGGTACTTATTGCTAGATCCGGGCGTTTGGAAGCTGTTCATTAGTGAAGGTCAGAGTTTCTGGCCAGTATATATGTAAGCTTAACTTTGTTTTCTTAAAATGACTATTGTGCCTGATATTTTCCGTTACAGGGGTAACGCTACTGTAACCAGCTCCTCTAAGGGACCCAGCAATATTTAGAGATTGCTTCCGGTTTTATATACCCTCGTAAGACCCATGGTCCTACTCGTAGTACTAATTAATTCAATGCAATTTAAATCATTTTCAATCGGAACAGAGTTACATTTTTTTTTCATTTCGTTCGATTTCAAAACAGAAGAAATTCACCATATGGAAACTATTCATTTCAAATTCAAGTGGCAGCTTTTGTATGGTGGGGGTGCTTCCCCACTCAAGGTGCTTCGCCTGTGCAACTCCTTCGCAATCTGGCAAAAAAGTTTTAAATAAGTAACTACCTATTTAAAACAAAGTTGCACTAATAATGACGTAATCGGTCGATAATGATGATTACCAGCAATAAAACCAGGTATAATAAAAAGCAATTACTGAATTCCAATATTCACAAATCCATTCCGTTTCATGTAAGTCCATCAATAGACCATTAGTGTAATGGCAGGTGCCTTTTAGTCAAATGAATCGGCTTCATCAGTTAAAATCCGTTAGTTTTCGAGGCATTTCAGTTGGTGGAACGAATGTCTGGCCTTCGTAAATGCTACGAAGCGTTGCTTAGACTTGACAGTCGTATTGAAATTATTCTACTGCAGTAATTAATTTATCGTAATGATAATTTTGCTAGAATGATTAATTTCACCAGGAGTTATTGACACAACAGTTGCCATATTAAAATGAGGGGAGTTTAATGAAAAATGCGTATTCTTAGTTGGTCCTATAGTATACATACTAGCTTTAGCCCGCGGCTTCGCCCGCGTAAAGCAAAAAAAAAGGTTCTCAGTTCGACCCGTATGTTTGTATGAACGCATGTAGGTATATATGTTTGTCCGCGATTATTAGATTTAGAATCGAGACGACTGGGTGCTGGGGGTCGGCGGCTATTGCCTTCGTTAGGGAAGTGGGACGTCGAATGAGGGAAAGGGGGTCTGACGCCCGCGCGGGTTCTTACCTGGTGCAAAGGTTATCCATCGCCATTCAACGTGGCAATGCGGCTAGCGTTATGGGTACCTTTGCGCCGGGGACAACTCGGGGGGGGGGAGGGGTCTTTTTGACTAGCCTTAAGTTAGTCTTAAGTTTTGTTTTTTTTTATCCATGTAACAATTGTATAGGTATTGTAAACTAATTTGATGCTTTAATTAATATGGTTTATTGTAACCACCATCTTACTTGTGACGTATTAAATAAATACCGAATACCTAAGAAAAACTCCTTTAGAATCATGTTCTGAAAAATCCATGAAGTATTCCACAACTTTATGCTTGTTAAAGTATTTCCTTATGAACAACATTTTTAGCCATGTTTGAAAGTGGTAGCAATAGAACCAAACTTTGAGGTGAACTTACACGGGAGCACGCCACATAGAACTGACCGTGGAAGAAACAGTCCTGTCGTAGTATCAATTAGGATAACGCGGGTCTCATTCCATGCCTCAAAAGCTAAAAAGGAACCCTTATAGGATCACGTGTGGCTGTCTGTCAATCCATCTGTTACAACCGATTTGTTCCGAAACTACTGGACCGATTGGAATTGCAATTTGGCAAAAATACTTTAAAAAAATTTCATGTCCACAATATTAAATTTTAAAATCATTCAATGCCATTTTCGTAAATAATGTCCCAAAAATCCATAAAAACGACAACCATATTGATAGTAGTAATCCTCCAACAGGGGATTTGTTTTTCACGTCCACCTCGTTAGATTTTAAAATTATTCTTATTTTCGTAATCAGCGACCCGATAAACCTAAGAAATAATACCCATGTTGAATTTTATACTTTGTCACCATATTTCCCCCTTTTAGGGGTTGAATTCTCAAAAAACCTGAAAAACGTCTTTACTCATTTATCGTTAGGAATACTCTTGTGAAGTTTCGAATAAAATAGTTTAGCTAATCTTGTTTCCCCATACAAAGTTTGGACCCCCATTTAGACCTCAGGGGATGAATTTTGAAAAATCCTTTCTTAATGCACCCCTAGAACTTGTAAAGAACATACGTAGTACGTACCAAATTTGGAATCTCTAGAACCAGCGGTTTAGGCTGTGCGTTGATATGTCAGTCAGTCAGTTTCTTCATTTATATATTTAGATAAACCGGGGTACTTTGATTCGCGGGGAAACATTGATCAGAGATTTTTGAGAAATAAATCGTTGATTTTTGAATGCAAGCTTAAGCAACCTTAAAATAAATACTTGATGGAAGCCTTCAGAAACCAATTCCTTATACTTTAAAAACTGATGATGAATGTTTTCCCGCGTTTCAAAGCAAGGACTAAGGGCAGAAAAAGATCCAGTTTTTTTTCCAATACAGTTTTGAACTTACTTACAAGTCGCATCGTTTCGAATACTCCTACGAGTTCAAGATTATCTCTATACTTCCTTTAAAACAAGCCATTGTGTAATATATCATGTCTAACTTCTCTGGCTCTCCCCAAAGTACAAGGAATTTAATTATCCAGCATATTTCGTCGGCCCGTGTTTGCCATGCTTCCCCTGTCTTCCCGCAATTTCAGAGACATCGACTTTGTAATATAATATCGGTTTAAGATTTCACAAACAAAGCTTTGTTTAGGCAATTTAATAATGTTCTATTTATACGGGTAAAAAGTATGAAGGAAAATACTCCGAATAAATCTTTATTATGACTGAAATAATATATGGCCACTAAGGCCATATATAGCCTCCCTACTGGCTATATATGGCCTCAGTGGGCGGGTGACCTAGTGGGCAGAGCGTTAGCCACGGAAGCTAATAAAGTCGGTACGATTTCGGCCTCGGCCACTGCAGGGTTTGGTAACTTTTTCTTTAGTATTATGAGTATGCCATCCATTTCTATTATATATATATATATATATATATATATATATATATATATATATATATATATATAGTGTGAATACTTACACAATTCATCATAGTAGTCTCGACTTGTGTCTATTTCCATATCAACTCTTTACAATCCTGCACCAAACTAACTATTTCTGTTTAGCCCAATGGTTGACTGGTAGAGAATGCCTCAAGGCGTTAAGTCCGCCATTTGTACTCTTTTTGTAAATTTGTGCAATAAAGATTAAACAAACAAACGATTCAAAATATTTCATTCAAATAATTTGATTTGTGTTCTAGTAGTAGGTATATCATTAATTAACTGCTGAACCATATCGAGTCCGTCTCAACTAAGTTGGCAACGACTTATAGTGATAGGGAGTATGGTAGCGCCACCTTGAACGTCAAATTTATATGAAAACAGGATGTTAAGGCGCTGCCACATTTCGCTGTTATTTAATTAAACCTAAATCCACCGACTAATCCTCCGACCCGCTGGGTAGATATTGTAAAGAAGGCCTGCCAGGATCTACACAGGCGCCTATTATTAGGACGGCCGAAAATCCTACAGAATGAAGAGCCTTGGTGCACAAAATGAATAAAGACCACGGTGTCGCGACCCTCAATCATGAGTCATGAGGAAACGAAGAAGAAGAATAAGTTAAACCAAAAACAGTTGAGTAAATATTTATCATTTGTGTACTAATATCACTTCATTCGTTTCATGTGCTTTGGCATATGCGTTGGTGGTGTAATGGTCAGCATAGTTGCCTTCCAAGCAGTTGATCCGAGTTCGATTCTCGGCCAACGCATTCTTTTATAAAATTTGACAAATCTTTGTTTTAACAATTAAGCAGTGAATATGAAGCCGTGTGGATTAGTGAGAAGGTATATAAAGGGATAATGCCGAACGTGACTTTTTTTCTTCCTTTGACCCTTTTCTATAATTTGCGTTTCTGTCAAATGTATTCTCTGTCTATTTAATAGAACAACGATTTTGCGTACTTAATAAAATCACCTTACGATTGATGAAAAAAATCTGGATAAGTATATATTTAATTATCCCACTTAAATCATTTTCGTGTAAAATGTTGCCAAGGCAAGACCAGCTCGCATTGTTAAAGATCTCGTCTTCACAAACTCTACATCTTAGTCAGATAAAGATAAAGATAGTTTATTATTCAAGTAGGCATATTACAATGCGCTTATGAACGTCACATACATGCCATATGTAGCCGCCGTGCAGGTCAGGATGTCGACGACTCAAATAAAACTTCGATTGATAATAAAGTGAAGTATAATCTTCCAAAAGGTACTGGTTTAGGGTTCTTGCCACAACAAAAATCACGCCGACCCCGTTTTTTTAAATCACCCCGAGAATCGTGTTACTCGTACGTCGCAGCGGTTCAGGAGACCTCATATGACTTTTTTAATGATAAACTCTTAGGAGGCAATCAAGCAGACAAATCACCCGATGGTAAGCAATGGGCGATCCCATGAACACCTGCAACAACATTGCAGACCTTTAAGACAGGTGTACGTTCTTTTGAAGGTGGTAAATACTGCGTCCGGAAATTCATTACTCAGTTTAGCCGTGACATATGTTCTACCACGTCGATAGCTACGCTCATTATACCCGCTGGGTGATACGATTTATGCTTGTATTACAGAAACCCCATGTAGACTATAGATGGTGAAAGGGGTGCAGGGAAGAAGAGTAGCAGGAGAAAAACAAGTAGGTATACGAAAATGAAATAGCTATAGCGGCCGCGAGGGACAGCGTCTGTGTGTGACAGTGGTCAGTTAGCAACTGATTTGGGTTTGATACAGGTACGTATGCATCTATGTATGTATATATAACGTTGCATGTCGCTCGTGCTCACTGTTCAATGCGTAAGTATAGATTTATTTATATAAGAAGTACATCATCATACAAAATAGGTAAGTAAAAAAGGTATATATAGATATAAGTATAGGTAAGTATTAGTTTTAAGTTTCTTTTCCAGGTTCTGCCGTCTACACCCCAAATGAATGTTTTCTCTGTGGTTAGTATTTTATCAATGCCCAAATCCTCAATGCGAGAACTCTAAGTCTCGTCGGGAACTCGGGAATCCTCATTCCCATTACATTCCTCCACATAATTTTACTATTATATAGTCGTAAGTGCCACATGTTCGCAATGAAAATCTGTCTTTTCTTTTTTAATCTTGAGACGTACTAGTAGCAAAAAGTCGTAAACGCCAGTACTTTCCTACGGAGATTCGTCTTTTTGATATAGGTTTATGCGTACGTAATTTTCTACACAATTTTACCAGTTTGCATTCCGCAAATGTTGCTCGTAGTTATTTCCCTCTGCAAAGACTTCCAACAACAGACTTCGCTTCATCAAACATTTACAAGGTGGTCCTTTAACACACACTGAGGCGCTCTTTTGCGGCTCTCTGGTGTGCACTTTCTAGTGGTTAGTGGTCTATGCTTGGCAATAACCGTTACGGACTCAGTAACATCTATATTGCGTTACTTTGTTGGTTTTCTGTGACAGAAACGCAAATTGTGGAAAAGGGCCAAAAGGAAGGAAAAAGTCACATTTGGGAGTTTATGTCTTTTCATTAATCTTTATTAAAGGTACGGCTTAATATTTACCAGAAACAATGCATGTGACTCTAATTGTGAATTGTTGAAAAGAAATTGTCAATTTTCATAAAAGAATGCGTTGGCCGAGAATCGAACTCGGATCAACTGCTTGGAAGGCAACTATGCTGACCATTACACCACCAACGCATATGATATAGCATACGAAACAAATGAAGTGACTTAACTTCAAATAACTACACAGATGATAAGTGTTTGTTCAACTGTTTTAGGTTTTATTGAATATGGCTTAAACTTTTGCCTCAGCATACGCCGAAGACACAAATTTTTCGACTGCTTGAACCCGGCAATAGGGTTGTTTCCATCTACAAATCTTAGGGCAGAATTGTATCCCAATAAATTCTTTTGGATTATAAGAACATGTTAAACTACTTTTAGGGGATCTGTAATGACCATATTTTTGTAAATATTGAATTTAAAATATCTATTGGCACACGTCACGTGACCAAACTCGAAACGTCTTTGAAGATTCTGATGACGTCACAACTCTCGGATTGACACTGTTGACAGTTTGGCGATAAACAACAAATGACAAATGTCAGTTGACAGTTCGTATCTTCTACGTGTGAATGTAGTTATGTCAAACCGTAAACTGTGACGTCACACAATTTTCAAAGAGCGTTTTGGGCGCGAAAGCATCTGTCAAAATATATTTTCTTAATTTAACATATTTAAAGCCGTTTTTAATATAAAAGTTGAATTTTAGGGCAACTTTTAATTAATATAGAACGTAATACAAGCGTTTCAAAAAATTGGAAACAACCCTATTATACAAGGTTAAGCAATTGTATAAAGTTGAATAACCAGATCTAGTTAGGATGACATAATATAACACCAACATGTTTAAGAAAAGAAGTTTATATAATTACATTTTGTAACGGCTCTTTTAAAAGAGCAGCCTAAAGCCACACAAAGTCGAAAAGGGAGTATTAGTGCAACTCCAGTAGCCAAGACACTCCCTACTGACATAAGTCCCTACGGAAACGGCTTACGAGTAGTATGAAGTTGTCAAGGGCTATCATTCTTTCTTCATCTTATTTGTTATATTCAGAAGCTATGCAAGTATTATGTTTAAACTATAGGCAAGCGATGCAAGGCCGATCTAGAGACCAGACGAGACGAGCCAATTGTGAAAACAAGGTATAGACTTATATTCCTGGGAGGCGATGGCAAGTTGTAACATTTGTATACAGGCTAGTTAAGATAGACCGAGCTGAAAAGTTTTGTCATCTTCTAGACCTTGTGATGAGGCGACGGTCTAGGAAGGACAGAACAGCAAGCCAAAAGCCAAGAAGCCTACCGATCCTAGGGCCGGAACTCCCTTCTGTGCCCGATATTGCAATGAGGCGATGGCTGCTGAGCTGCCTTGTCTAGGCCAGCTGAGACAGGGCTATAGAGACTTACCCATAAAAGTCAGAAGCAAGTAAATAAGTCTAATGTTCAGTGACTTGAAAGTCCCTTCTGGTAGCGTTTCCTGAACCTTGTAGGTAGGCGATGGTTATATGTAGACTTCACCCAAGTCAGCAGGGAACAGGAATATAGACTTACCCAGGAACGACAGAGAAGCAAGCCAAGAAGCCTGCTGGTCTGTGAGCTGAAAGTCTCTTCTGGTAGTGTTCCCTGGACCTTGAAGCGAGGCGATGGCAGGTGAGCTGTAACCTTTCCCCAGACCAGCTGAGAATGGAGCTAGGGACACTGCTAATGCTGCTAACACCTGGAACAAAATTTAAAGGTTACTTCTCGGTATGAGTGTGTATTTCTTTTATTCCATACACCTATACTCCCTGTATGTACCTACGCCCGTTTGTCCCTTCAATGTTTAAAGCTAAATGACGACCGGTTTGGCCTAGTGGGTAGTGACCCTGCCTACGAAGCTGATAGTCCCGGGTTCAAATCCTGGTAAGGGCATTTATTCGTGTGATGAGCATGAATATTTTGTTCCTGAGTCATGGGTGTTTTCTATCTATTTAAGTATTTATAAATATTTATATATATCGTTGCCTAAGTACCCTCAACACAAGCCTTATTGAGCTTACTGTGGGATTTAGTCAATTTGTGTAATAATGTCCTACAATGTTTATTTGTTTATTTTATTTTATTTAAATTAAATTTCCGAAATCATGACCTCATTCACCACTGGTTCGCACTCTCCAATACCTTAACGCGCTCTTCGATTTCTCGGAGGCGTTGGATAAACGGGAATCCTCTGTTATCTATGAGGTAAGTGAGTACGTGTGTGTTTTTAGTATTTTGTACTAAGTACTTAGTGATATTTTGTTTTTATTTTGGTAACAAATCAGGATGTGTGGGAAGTGTAAAAGTATTTGATAGTATACTCGTTTAATTATGAATGGCAACTTTAGCTTAGCATTATAAGTCAGTAGAGTTCTGTAGAGCGGTCACCACGATACAGGCCTAGCCTAGTGTGGGACCACTGAGCTAGTTATGTAATTTTATCTTCTTTCTTTTAATAAAAGTGGTGACACTGGTGACCCTGCTTGTAAAGCTGGTGATTCTAGTAGTTTCGTACCCCGCTGAGGTTGTTTATTTGTGTGATGAGCACAGATATCTGTTCAAAAGCTATGGATGCTTTCTATATGTATTTGCCTAATTGAGATTATCTTCATTAAGCTTTCTGTGAAACGGCGTCGATTTGTGTAAGATTGTCCCGATAAAATGTAAGTTATATACAAAACAATACAAATACTCTTTATTGCACACCTCAATACAGAAACAGTACAAATAATACAACACATAAAGAAGAGGTAAACAACAGGCGGTCTTATCGCTAAAAAGCGAGCTTCCAGACAACCTTTTTATCAGTATCAAATAAAAGGCGTTCGATTGTTTTACTTTACGTAAGCATACTACGTAGGTATGTACCTACTAGCAAAGATAATTGATTGCAATGGAGAGGTCTAAGAAAGAAACGTGCCCCTTAGTTAAACAAATAAAACAGATGGCGCTGTACTGCGCCATATGTTTTGCGGTCACTGAATTATCAAACGACAACTTTTGATATAGTTACCGCAAAATGTATGGAGCTGTACGGCGTCATCTCGTTTACCTGTTAAATTAGAATCACGGAATTTTCTTAGATTTTACACGCATCTCACTCAATCAAGCATCCCAGAGCAAAATTTTTTTTTTTTTATACTGCGTCGGTGGCAATCAAGGATACGGCCCGCCTGATGGTAAGCAGTCTCCGTAGCCTATATACGCCTGCAACTCCAGAGGAGTTACATGCGCGTTGCCGACCCTAACCCCACCCCCCTCGTTGAGCTCTGGCAACCTTACTCACTGGCAGGAACACAACACTATGAGTAGGGTCTAGTGTTATTTGGCTGCTGGTTTCTGTAAGGTGGAGGTACTTCCCCAGTTGGGCTCTGCTCCAGATCTGGAATGACATCCACCGGCTGTGCCCTACCACACAAAGGGAGATGACATTCACAATGCCCATACCTCTCTTCTGGACGTAGTTTAAGGACGTACCCGGGTCCAAAATAAAAGGAAATTGCTTTATCTGTCTCTCTATCACTCAGATATGCTAGAGATATAGTCTTAGATCTACAGACAAACACACCTTTCCGAATCACACGATCACATGTATTGTGGGTTATTATATTTTTACCTCACACGCCGTATCCACAACCCCACCTTCGAAAAATGTCGTTTGTGCCATGTTACCATCATATAGTTACACCTTTTAATCTAAAACTGTACGAAGTTAATACAACCGATAGCATTCTGGGTCACGTCCGGATACGACAGAACGATACAAAACTCGAGAATAATATAGATGCGAAACGCTATGTTGGACTTTGATGCACCTACATATATTCGTACCGTTCTCAGGTATCGATAATTTTCCGAATGCCTTTCTAATTTAGCTTGTTGCAGGGTGAGCTTCGGCAAGTAAAACTTAGCGTTTATAAAAATAGGAGAACTTTGAATGTGTTTTTTAAGAATTACAATCCAAAAACGTGAGTTTTAGAGGTTCCCTGTCACGAGCCCTTAATGAATCATTCTACAAAAATCTCATTCACCTGGCAGCCGCTTTATTGGTATCTCATTTTTGGTGATACACAGTCACCCGTGCCCAGTTCCATCTACAACCATAACGGCTGAGAGGAATCCCCTGGAAATTTGCGAATAGTTGTAGCCAGGGGAATGAGATTGCTGTAGAATTACCCTAATTTTAATTTCAAATGTTTTTTTTTTATTATTAATTCATTTAGTAAAACAAATGCTTTACAAAACATGACATTTTGAGCTCGAGAACTCGTGGACGATCGAACGACGAATCTCGAAGATAGTACCGATACTGAGGAAATATGAAATTGTCAAATAAACGTCAGCTTCTTGTCAGGCTGCGGGCAGGTTTGACCGGGTATGGCTTTGACAAGTATCTTTTCATTTCTCACGCTCTGGAAGTAGGTCATTGTTGTTCTATGAAGTGTGCGGAAAGTGATAAGTTTCTGCACTGCAGCACTCCGAGTAAGTTTTTTAAATTGTTTTTTTTTTTCCATTTGGCGCGATCCTGAGCGACTACTTCCAGCTCTTTCCAGCCGAGTCCAGTTGAGCCAGCCTCCTTCTCAAATTATCGCCTCCATATGGTACGACGCCGCCCTGACCGTCTACTGCCAGTTGATTGCCAGCGGAGACCCTGCCGTTCGAGATAGTTCGTGGCCAGTAAATCCCTAGGATGCGTCGCAGGCACTTGTTTATAAACACCTGCAGCCGATTGGTGATGTCCTAAACTAAATATGTAATCTGAAATCTGGTTTCAATAAAAATCTGTTGAAAATTGCTATTCATTTTAACACCGCGATACGTACTTCTAAAATTGACCAGCCATGAGTAAAATTGTTAGCAATTAGCTTCAATATAACGTTAAATCGGGATTAAGCTGAGTGACAATGAATGTGCGGATCATCGACGTGTCCATCAGGCTTTGTTTCATCAATATAACACAATATTAATAGCAGTAGGCCAGTAGGTACCTATTGGTTTTTTTCGAGCTTCCACAGAAAAAAAGGTAATGATGTAGTGAATAATATGTGTAATTTTTTGCACGCTTTGAATACATGTCAATTGCCCATCTTTCAAAGTAATCCTTCATTTCAAACATAATACCACGTAAAACGTACTAGAATCGTGGTGGCTCCATCTAGTGACGATATTCATTATTACTTCGACAGCTATATCCGTCGTGCGCTGTTGCCCATAACGTAGTCAGTCGCAAAACTCGCAAATCGCAATATAATTGTGGTATCAAATTTTGTAAATTAATGCATTGAATTCGTGTTGTTATTAATGTTTACATTTCATTAATAGTGTGTTTAATTTATGGCACGTTAAATATCTCTTAATATGAAGGATAACAATTTCGTAATGGCTGATTGTGACATTTGGCGCCATCTATTGATATCGATTTAGAAATAATTATAACTAGTTCGAGATGGGAGGGCATGATAATACTAATAAAATAGGGTATAAGGATATAAAGTAGATCTAAAAAATTCTTTCGTATGTATTGTAACGAGGTATATTACTGTCTATCTGTGGTGGGGAATATGAACACGGACGTAGATTTCTGATGTAATATATTTGTTCTTCTTTTTACAAGATTATAAATCAACTATCCGTAATGCCTGCCACCCCCCGAATAGCCGTCTCCAAATCTTTATTCATTTAGAAGTGCGATAATTCTCAATTCAAATCTATAACTGAGGCCAGTTATCTACAAAAAGACTGTGAAGGTTCAACCTTCACAGTATATATCTGTCCGGCTGTTCTTCTTTACAGGTCGCATTTCTCAACCGATTGTACAGGCTTTGAAAGCCTATCTTAAAAATGGAGTGTTAAGTGTGTGTGTGTGTAGGTGTTAACTTTGCGTAAACCAATCGGCAGGCGTTTACAGTACATGGAACAATTTTAATTGTCATCGCTCACTTCAAATACGATCTCTGTACAAGTTACACCTTTTTTATTAAATTAATTTTGCATATATATGGGCATTTGATTGACACCATCATATCCTCTAAAGATATGACACCGATAGTTATGTGTTTTTTGTGAATTCTGGTATTGAATTTTTTTTTTATGATGGCGAAGTCATGTTTGTCCTACGGTTTACAATTCATAGAGCCACTATAGTAACGCATTTTTATGTTTTTCAGGCAATAGAGAGTACTCTCTCCAGACAGGTGTTGTGGCTAGGGACCGACATCTGATGTTCTGATGACGAACTCCGTTAGCGCAATGCTTATAGAAGCTGTATGCTTCATAGCAGGTTGCACTCTTTGTACGAGTGTAAAAGTATTCTGCTAACGCCATCTGTTAGATCTTGTGGCACGACGTTGAGAGAGTGACAGAGGAGATGTCAAAAGCTTTTTTAATGTTTTTCGTACCAAAAAGGTACAAAAGGAACACTACTACTACTACTACTAGTATTACTAGTTTTAGTTTAGTTTGTTTTAACTAGTTTTTGTTTAGTAAACAGTAGTTTTAAGTAATATGACGATGTACAATTAATACAAATAAAATCTATTCTATTCTATTCTATTCTATGGTGCGACTCTGTCCGTCCGTCCGTCCGTCTGTCTGTCTGTCTGTCTGTCACATCGCTAAACACCTACTTACACTACTTACTTATTTAACACCTTTTAGATTTTATGTACATGATTTTACAACGAAATAAATGATATGATATGATATGATAAATATCTCGAGAACCACTTAAGCTATCGATTTGAAATTTGGAATAGTAACGAACAACGCTAACCCAGACACATTGAAAGAATTATTTTAACTCTCGACGCAAATATATTGTAATATGTTTGATCCTAATGTCTGTATGCCTTTCTGTTGCATCATAGCTCTCTAACGGATGGACCGATTTTGATGCGATTTTTTACGTGAAAGCCTTTTCTTGTGATGGTTCTTAGTTGTGTTTTATAGAAATCGATCCAGCAGTTTAAAGGCTCTATTCCAAAATGATATAAGGCATTTTTGCATGTTAGATTTTTTGGCATATAGGGTAGGTGGGTGTGACATATGTGGGTAGATTAAACAGGCGCCGACTGAATGTGGGTAGGCTTAATTCTTCTTTCTAGAAATACACCCGACCCGACCCGGGTACGTCCTTAAACTACGTCCAAAAGAGAGGTAAGATAAGATAAGATAAGATAGATAAGATAATCTTTATTGGTAGCGTACTGGTACAAGTCAAAAAACAATTTTGTACAACAAACATACAAATTCCACATTACAGGATACTTATTTCGTACGAAATATTAGTAATGTCAGTTATCCTTAATAAAATAAAATAACAATATTATATAGTCAGTGGCAATTCCATCATTTCATTAAAAGTATAAAAGTTTTTTGTGAGTAGCCACGATTCCAAATTTCTTTTAAAAGATTGGTGAGATGTTGCATCTCTTATATTTTCTGGGAGGCGGTTGTATATCGCGGGGCCTGTGACGTACACCGACTGTTCTGACCTTGTGAGTTTGTGAAGCGGTGCAACCAGGCGGTTTCGATGTGCATTGCTTCGTAAGTTATGTGAGGTCACGGACGGTATGGGCATTGTGAATGTCATCTCGCTTTGTGTGGTAGGGCACAGCCAGTGGATGTCATTCCAGATCTAGAGCAGAGCCCAACTGGAGAAGTACCTCCACCTTACAGAAAACAGCAGCCAAATAACACTAGACCCTACTCATAGTGTTGTGTTCCTGCCGGTGAGTAAGGTTGCCAGAGCTCAATGAGGGGGGGCGGGTTTAGGGTCGGCAACGCGCATGTAACTCCTCTGGAGTTGCAGGCGTACATAGGCTACGGATACTGCTTACCATCAGGCGGGCCGTATGCTTGTTTGCCACCGACGTAGTATAAAAAAAAAAAAAACATTCTATGCTGAACGGACGTGTTTCCTTAGTACCTTCTCATCAGCCCCTACCCTGGCCGGAAGGCATATTTAACAGTCGCGACGAGGATGGGATACACAGTGGGTTTTACGATTTTTAATTTAATAGTTATTGAGAAGAATAATAATTGTAATAAGGTAATTGTGCCGAAGCATAAATTTATGGGCTTTCAAGGAAGTTTTCGCTATCGAGCCTCGAAAATATGGAATGATTTACCTCCCCCTCTCCGTACTAATATGTCATTACCAACATTCAAAACTTATTTGAAAAGAAGGCTTTTAAAAGAACAAAAACATGAACGATGATAAATGGATAAATTGCTAAACTAAAATTAAAACGCCAAGGGCCCCATTGCTAGACAAAGATAAGTGAACAAGTAATTTATACCTATAAAAAACTTTAATTTAAATTTAAATGAGCACCTACTTTAATGTGAACGCAGGCTATAAAGGCATGTATTCTCCCTATAGCTAGCAAGTAATTTTAGTTTTTATATAAGCAAAGAGATAGGTACGGGCTGAAAAACAGCGCTGTGCAGTCACCAGACTCGCGGCAAAAGCTGAGTCCCGAGCCCATTGTCGCACTTAAGAGTTTGAATGTAAACAATAGTTCTATATGGTATATTATCATAGTTCTTAAAAGCTGTATACTTATTGCTACTGTGCTGTAATTAAAGCTTATAGAGTGGTTGATTGTTTAGTCGAATCAAGTTGCTCAGTCAAAACGATTAGTCAATAATGTTTGCTGCTGCTTGCTGTATGTACTATTTATTTATTTTTTGCGACAATAAATGACTTTTTTTTTTTAAGATGAACACAGCACAAAGTACCTGTCATCTTTATCCATTAGTCCAATGGTCCTTCTAATGTTTACCTTGTTTAGCTTTTTGCATAATTACGCAGTAAAATTTAATTGACGAAGCCTAAGGGGTTTCTTGAGACGAGCTATGTTTAGTAATGAGCAATGGGCCGCTAAATTAAAAGGAGATTAGACTGTAATCCATTAGGGTCATATCTACATATTTTATAGTATGCTTAAGTCGTTCGCATCTTTTCTGTAGACATTAAGGGAATCTTAAGCTAGTTTTCACGCTGGGCCCGTAAGTCGTGATACATTTTTTAGTAATTTAGTATCAAGTAAGAAAAACGGGATATAATTTTCCACAGAGGGGACATTTGCTAAAATGTCGAACCCACATTGCTATATTTTTTGCCTTTTTAGGCTTCCGTACTTAAAAGGTAAAACGAAACCCTATTACTAAGACTCCGCTATCCATCCGTCTGTCTGTCTGTCCATTTGTCACCAGGCTGTATCTCATGAACCGTGATATTTAGACAATTGAAATTATCACAGATGATATATCTGTTGCCGCTATAATAACAAATACAAAAAAGTACGGAACCCTCGGTGGGCGACTCCAACTCGCATTTGTTCGATTTTTTTCTTAAATAAATACAACCTAAGTATCTTAATATAAAAAAAAAAACATATATGCTTGGGCAAATACTCTCAGTAACAGTTCTTTAATTTTGAGATGTCAAACGCCTACAGTTTTGCATAACTTTTTTATTAAGTACATTTTTGTACCATTCATGTACCGGAGCACACAATATTGTTTCTAAGATTGACAGCAGCAATCACCTAAAATGATAAATACAATTAAAGTAAATATTGGTTTGTAGATCTTTGCCTAGAATTAAGCTTAAAAAATACAACAGTTGCATAATATTGTATGAATATTCCTAACAACACTGCTGTTATGATCCTATAGACAAGGCCCCCCGCCATTTTTGACGTACACCTTTTTTTATACCACGACGGTGGCAAACAATCATACAGCCCGCCTGATGGTAAGCAGTTACCGCAGCCTATGGACGCCTGCAACTCCAGAGGTGCTACATGCGCGTTGCCGACCCTAAAACCTCGGAGCTAAACTCCCTAGACTTTTTGGGTGGCATCGTCCAAGCGCTGAAATTATCGTACTTTTGGGTACGATAATACTTTTTGGAAGGTAGCGATACCAGAGCCCAAATTATCGTACATGGAGGTACGATAATTATCGTACGCCTGGCAACACTGGCCGCGCTTCTTATGAAGTTGATTTCGATCTCACTGTCAGTCATTTAATCGACAAACAAAAGTGCTGTAGGGTTAAGATGGTCGGCTCTCTATCATTTGTCACCATGCCTGTCACGTTCTAACAAGTATGTAAGTTCGAAAGTGACGGGCATAGTGACAAGCGATAAAAATGGAACCATGCTGCCACTGCAGCGGTGTCATCATGGTTCCATTTTTGTCGCCTGTTACTATGCCCGTCACTTTGGAACTTACATACTTGTTAGAACGTGACAGGTATGGTGACAAATGACAAAGAGCCGACCATCTTAGCCCTGCAGGAGTAGAGAAAATTGTACATTACGATACAAGTGCGATTGCGAATTACCTATTCGCAAATGTATCGTACAACGTTTTACAGTACATATGTCCGTTTAAATGTTCGACACAGTAACGTAATATGATAATTTTCGCACTAGTGCGGGAAGGTAGCACCATATGTACTGTAATAGTACATTACGATACAAGTGCGAAAAATACGAAATTCGAAACGAGTGGCGATAAATTAAAACACGACCGAAGGGAGTGTTTTAAATCGACACGAGTTCCGAATTACCTATTCGCACATGTATCGTACAACGTTTTACAGTACATATGGCCCTTTAAATGTTCGATACAGTAACATAATATGCAAATTTTCGCACTAGTGCGGTAAAGTAGCACCATATGTACTGTAAAATATGTTACATGCTTGTTGTGAAGTGCTATAGACTTGCGTAATGAATGATCCTATTAGCCCCGTTTTTCCTTTTCCGTTACGGAACGCTTAAGACAAACCCTGCCCATTCAAAAACAAGTAAACCACCTCCCTCCGTTCCTCCCGTTCTCTCAAACTCTCGATTCCTTCTCACCGTACTGGTTTTATGTCTAACTCTTTCGCCGTTGAGGCAATCCGTCTCTGGAATTCCCTCCCTCTCTTTATTCGACAAGCCCCAAGCAAACCCGTTTTCAAACGACTACTTCACAAGCATCTTCTGTCAGAACTTAAATAAGGTTCACCATCATGTATATGTACATAATTATATGTATTAGTCTATCTTTTATACATTATAAGTAGTAGTATTTAACTATTTATATATTTTTAATATTATTTGACTTCACGTTTAATTTTTTCCTTATTATTTGTTATTATTTTTTCCTGCACCAACATACACAAATGTCTCTGTTTGACCCTATGGTTGACTGGTAGAGAATGCCTTTTGGCATTAAGTTCGCCATTTGTACATTTTTCTTTATGTGTGCAATAAAGTTTAAATAAATAAATAAAGCCTAAGCTTTGGCGGTTGTAAGGCGTCACGGTAGACCTCGTCGGAGATGGCGGGACGAACTTGATGCCTTCGACAGAGACTGGTGGAAGACTTCCGAGGATAGGAACACGTGGAAGAATAAGAGGGAGGCCTTTGCCCAGCAGTGGGACAGTATGGACTCATAATAATAATAAGTACTCACCTGCGCCAGTTCTCGAAAATGGTCGTGCCACGCTCTATTGGGATCGATCTATTATCACTGACAGGACTATTGTAGCCAATAAGCCTGACATCGTGATAATAGATCGATCGCAACGCCGGGCCGTGCTCGTCGATATCACCATCCCCCATGATGAGAATCTCGTGAAAGCCGAGAAGGACAAGTCCAGTAAGTACCTAGACTTGGCTCACGAGATAACCGCCATGTGGGATGTTGATTCGACGATCATTGTCCCGATAGTCGTTTCAGCGAATGGTCTCATAGCGAAGAGTCTCGACCAACACCTTGAGAGACTCTCGCTAGGTGGTTGGATCAAGGGTCAGATGCAGAAGGCGGTGATCTTGGACACGGCGCGGATAGTCCGCCGGTTCCTCTCTCTGCGGCCCTAACCACCGGCAGCTTGGGCCCTGCCCCGCTGCTGGCGGCACCCTAGGTTAGGTTTTTTATAATGTGTTTATATCCTATTTTGTATTATTTTGTATGATTTGTTGTATTTTACTTTTATATTCATATTATAAAATGCCTAATCTAAGACACAAGATAAATAAAGAGATAATAATAATAATAAGCTTTGGCGGATACTTAAAAATAAAAGGTCAACCTTCGGCGGATATTTTTTGCCCGAAAAAGGGGCGAATCCAGGCGCGGATACAAGATTTGGCTTAGGGGGGGGCCATTTTGAGAAAATCATATATTTTTGCACAGAAAATAAGGTAAAAAAAATTTACTCAATTTAGTAATGTGAGAGCCAGGGTTTTAGGGGGGGGGCCATTGCCCCTATGGCCCCCCCTTGTATCCGCGCCTGGGCGAATCATGGCCGAGTCCGGCATTTTAGACAGGTTTGCTCGCGGCTCGTTAAGCCCCCACTAATGAACGGGGTTCCCAGCAATACTGTGGCCGAGGCAATATCACGATCGACGTAGGAAAAAAGTAAAAAAAAGCGGCCAAGTGCGAGTCGGACTCGCCTATGAAGGGTTCCGTACCATTTATGCCGTATTAAAAAAAACTACTTACTAGATCTCGTTCAAACTAATTTTCGGTGGAAGTTTGCATGGTAATGTATATCATATATTTTTTTTAGATTTTTCATTCTGTTATTTTAGAAGTTACAGGGGGGGACACATTTTTTTACTTGGGAAGTGTCTCTAGCGCAAACTATTCAGTTTAGAAAAAATAGATTTAAAAAACCTCAATATCATTTTTAAAGACCTATACATAGATACCCCACACGTATGGGTTTGATGAAAAAAGATTTTTTGAGTTTCAGTTCTAAGTATGGGGAACCCCCAAAATTTATTGTTTTATTTTTATTTTTGTGTAAAAATCTTAATGCGGTTCATAGTAGTAGTAATACATCTACTTACCAAGTTTGAACAGTATAGCTCTTATAGTTTCGAAAAAAAGTGGCTGTGACATAATCGGACAGACAGACGGACATGACGAATCTATAAGGGTTCCGTTTTTTGCCATTTGGCTACGCGATATGGCTGTCATTCACTTTCCACATTCCACAGATAAAACACAGATACGCGACTTTGGAATTATTCGAAAACAGTGTTGCTAACCCGCGATTTTTAAAATTTGCCGCCTTTTGCTACTGACAAAATTTGCTTGACCGAGTATACATATACATCGAGACACTTCCTATCTCTCTCTATCTTTATACCTCACAGATTTAAAAATTAGAATGACACTTAGGTATAGTCGAAGAAATATTATTTGCACCGATGAATATCATCGCTAATGGTTCTTTTACAATAAGGACCGTGCATAAACTATAGGGGGCGGCACAGGAGACGACAGATTTTTGGCGCAAGGTGTAAATGTTTCCAATGTAGCCCACAAGATGGCAGAACTTACTATGCAAAAGAAAACGTCCGAGAATGATAGAAAAAATGCTGTCAATTTTGGCGTGAAGTATCCATCTACATGTTAAATGCAATATAAAATTCCGTATACGGTATACGGGAAAAATTAACGCCGTGTGAAGATTTACACGCAAGGCCTTAAAAGCAAAGTTTTGTTTAAGTAGATACTTGTTCCTAATAAAAAATCGTTAAATGAAAAATATCTAAATGTTTTAATACTTTTCAGATATACCTATTTTATCCATTTCGTAGGGATTCCTATCCCTATTTTATGAGGTTTTTTACTGTAAATTACTTTATCATCACAAAATCTCGGTCATTAATATGCTTATTTTTGTAATGTAGATGAGATATTCTGCATAATATCCTAGGATGACAACAAGGGACCTACCGCGATCACCCATGTTCGCAAATTGCGAATATCTTTCTCTTTTACTCCAATTAAGGCGTAATTAGAGTGACAGAGAAAGATGCCCGCAATTTTCGAACTTCGGTGTTCGGGGTAGGCCCCTCAAATCGACCTCGTTGCTTGAGCAAGTGGGTTTTCTTAATAAGATTTCTCGCGGTCCGACGATTTTGCTCGTAATATTTACTTTCAGTTATGCGGCTTCGCCTGAACTCTGGATCTTTCAAAGTATTCGAATAGATTTGTATTGAAATTGGTTTTAAAGTTTATATATAAGCTAAAGATAGTTTATTATTCAAGTAGGCATATTACAATGAGCTCATGAACGTCAAATAAAGCTACACTTGACGACCGGTTTGGCCTAGTGGGTAGTGACCCTGCCTACGAAGCTGATGGTCCCGGGTTCAAATCAAATCCTGGTAAGGGCATTTATTCGTGTGATGAGCATGGATATTTGTTCCTGGGTCATGGGTGTTTTCTATGTATTTAAGTATTTATTCATATTTATATATTATATATATCGTTGTCTAAGTACCCTCAACACAAGCCTTATTGAGCTTACTGTGGGACTTAGTCAATTTGTGTAATAATGTCCTATAATATTTATTTATTTATTTACACCGGCTCTAACCCTACCCGAGAAGAGAAAAGAGGGAAGTAGACGTGATCGTCCATAAAACAGAGAAAACATGTCTCTTCAGCTGTACTTATAGATTAGGTATATAGTAAGACAATGAAAAGAGTTTTGAGACAGCTAATAAAACAAATTGGATATCAGGTAAGTTTCTCGAATGCCAATCAAAACTAAGGGAAAGGTATACAAGACTGCAATAAGACCTGCTTTACTGTACGGCGCTGAATGTTGGGCGGTCAAACAAAGTCATGAACAGAAAATTCATGTAAATGAAATGAAAATTTTGAGATGGTCGGGGGGTGTTACTAGACTAGATAAAATTAGAAACGAACATGTAAGAGGTAGTTTCAAGGTAGCCCCAATACCTGAAAAAATAACAGAAAGTCGGCTAAGATGGTACGGACACGTTATGCGAAGAGACGATGACAATGTGGTTCGTAAGGCGCTGGAATTGCCTGAAATAAAACGCGGTAGAGGGGGCCCCCCCCCCCCCCCCCCCCGGCACCTGGTGGACAAACATGACCCGAACTATAAAGCATGCCAGGCTAGATATAAAGACAATCCAGGACAGAAGTGCCTGGCGTAAATTAATTAGGAGACCCGACCCCACCTAAAGTGGGAAAAGGAAAAGAAGAAGAAGAAGGATACCAGGTAAGTTTCAAAACCAAACAACATGAACACCCAAACCAAAGCAAACCGCAGCCAAATAACGCTAGACCCTACTCATAGTGTTGTGTTCCTGCCGATGAGTAAGGTTGCCAGAGCTCAACCAGGGTGCGGAATGTTAGGGTCGGCAACGCGCTTAACTCCTCCGGGCTACAGTAACCGCTTATCACCAGGCGGGCCGTATGCTTGTTTGCTACCTACGTAGTATAAAAAAAACTTTATGAATTGCAAGTCAGACCCCACATCCTCCAGCACCTGGATGCAAGCTTGGACCTTTCGACTCGGTCCAAAGGCGTGCTATAGGAATCATCGACGATCCCAACTCACATTCGGCATTGAACTTGTAAGAGGGAAGTATATTACCACGGGGGGGGGGGGGGGGGGGGGGGGGGGTTTTAGGGTCGGCAACGTGCATGTAACTCCTTTGGAGTTGCAGGCGTACATAGGATACGGGCACTATAAAAAAAAATCTGCCTTTCAAGTCACAATTAATTGACAAATCATTTACTCGTTTCAAAATCAACTAATACTTAATTTGTCATAATTGACTCGAAACGCTACGATGAAACATACTATGGTATTTTTCAAACACGAAGGGTATGGTGGCAGGTGTCATCTCCATACAATTTGTAACCTTAAAACATATGAATGTGTCGTTTCCAAGCAAAAAGTCCTATTTTGTCGCTTGCCATAAGGACGCTTTGACAGGTAATTCGTATACAGATACAAGCAAATCTCGTCCTTATTGTAAGCGACAACGTGGGACCTTTGACTGGACTTCGACACAAATATCCCAAAATTGTATTGAGATGACACCGTAGCCTTCCTGTTTAAAAAATACCTTAAACAATTAATATCTAAGGATTTTTTAAAATACTACGTCGGTGGCAAATAAGCATGTGGCCCGCCTGATGGTAAGCAGTCTCCATATGGACGCCTGCATCTCCAGAGAAGTTACATGCGCGTTGCCGACCCTAACACTCCGCACCCTCGTTAAGCTCTATCATAGTCTAGGATAACATAGACTGCTAAAATTACCTGCAAAAGATATGCGTTGGCCGAGAATCGAACTCGGATCAACTGCTTGGAAGGCAACTATGCTGACCATTACACCACCAACGCATCTGTCAAACTATCTATAAATTCTGTAATATTCAAAGTTAACTATAAAGTGTCAAAAGAAACTTTATATTTGTACAGCTGGTAACATAACAAGTCATAGAGAGCGATGACAACGCTACGCTACGAATCGTTAATGATGGCATTTTGGCTACGCGGGCTGGGCAAAAGGATATTTTTCCTCGTTGTTTCTGAACGCAACCATGTATATGACCGAATGATTTTATTCCTGTATCCATTCGTCGACTCACTCACTCTCTTCTTTCTCAACAACTCCACGGTTAACATCGCTGTAGGGGCCGTTAGCCCTTACACTTGCTTGATGCGACTGGTAGCGCTGGTGGCGGAGGTAGAATAATACACTGAAGGTTGGATGGTTACTGAACGATTTATTGAGGAAAACCAGGGTTTATATAGTTGCTGTCTACGTGCATGGCATTTAAGTGACATTTAACAATATTAAATATAATTATAATTTCTTAGATGATTCATACCCTTGACATTTCTATTGTGCGTTAATTAATCTATTTTCTATAATCTGTAATTAATATCCGTTTTTTAGTGAAAACACAGTTTTCATCGATAAAAAGTGACTTTTAATTATCCACCAACACTCGTCAAAGAGCTCTGGCGTATATGGTGATACTCATACGAGTAGTTTGCGATCTAACCTACTTAAGACATCTGGGTTTCCGATCGAGTAATTTTAAATACACTTTAAACAAGTGTCGGGTGTAGGGTTAGAACCGGTGTATCTTTATTTGACGTTCATAAGCGCATTGTACAGTCAAGTGTAAAAAATATGGGTGTACACATCTTACTCAAAAATATGTCCCATAGCATCTTATTCCAGTGAAGAGTATTAGTACTATATTTATGAGACGATTCTTTCGATACATATTTTTGCATTTGACTATAATAAGCCTACTTGAATAATAAAATATCTTTATCTTTAGCGTTCAAAATACACATTAATTAATTAAAATACCAGGTAATTAATATATTTCGGAACGAAAATTATATGCGTTGGCCGAGAATCGAACTCGGATCAACTGCTTGGAAGGCAACTATGCTGACCATTACACCACCAACGCATCTGCTCACATCTACGAATTTTAATAAAACTTCAATGTAAAAACTTTTTTAATGTTTATTCAAGTGTATATAAAATACTTATTATTACTAGAAAATTTAAGTACATACGAGTATACATAAAATACATTGATTCATAACGTGCGTTGGTGGTGTAATGGTCAGCATAGTTGCCTTCCAAGCAGTTGATCCGAGTTCGATTCTCGGCCAACGCATATTTTGCAAGTAAGTGAATCTTATTTTCGTTGTTCTGCTTTTTGACTCTAAAAAACGAGGAGTTAGCGAAAAATAGATTTTTTTTACTTTTATAATTTTAAAATGTAATTATAACGAATACCCGTGATAAAGATGGCAGAAAAACCTGAAACTATTTTCTTCTTATTTATTTAAATATTGGCATTTAACACACTGACTGAACATACTCTGTAATTTACTTTTACAGTACCTACATGTGGTGCTACTTTACCGCACTAGTGCGATAATTATCGATGTCAAAAATTTAAATTAGTTACTTCCAAATTGGGAGAATGAAGCTAAAATTTTGTGATATAACCACTAACAAAACGGGTTAGAAAAAAATACATTAAAAATTCAATTCATAAGTTACTTGAAACATGTAAGCTAGTATCAATTAGATACTTACGAAGTAATTAAAGTTACCACAGAGAACCGACATGTCGAAACATGTCTAACTGTGCTTAATAACTGAAAACCACGCCATTCAAGCCTCCATACTCTATGAAAGGGGTTGATTGACCGCGCCTGGCAGGCCAATTCGACCATACACTGACATTAGGATGATATTTGAATCATCTCATTTAATTATCGTGCGTCTCGCCCGAGCCAATAAATATACCTATGGAATACGAGCGAAATGCACGTTATTCATTTCAATTCAATTGTTTTTTATGTTATAGCATAGGTAAACGAGCAAACAAGCCGCCTGATGGGAAACGGTCATCGTCGCCCATGGACATTAAGCAACATCATATGAGCCACTTAAGCGGTGCCGACCCTTGAGAACCATAAATACCCTCTTCTTGAAGAATCCCATGTCGTAGCGCAAAGGAAATACCTCAGGAGGTAACTCGTTCCACATTCTGCACGTTCTAGGAGGCAACTCGTTCCACGTTCCGCACGTTCTAGGAAGAAACGAGCGAGATGCCTGCTTATTCTTGGTGTGCCATGTGTCTAAGAAGTGAGGATGAGCTTTGCTCCTTTGGCGGGAGGTGCGGTGATAAAACGGGGTGACGTAATAATGTAAATTTTATGAATAAATAATTGAATTCATCGCGTACGTCACTATACAATTAAAGATTATATAATTATATACTACAATAAAAAAAAAAATTGCCGCAACTGCTGAATGACATCAGTTAGATGTTTCTGATATCAGTGTACGTTCGAATTGGCCTGTGTATGATTAATGTCTATCCTGCCGATAACAGGCTATTAATTATAACCAGCAAGTCACAGGCGCTAATTAACTCGCTGCTCTCTCTCTCTCGCTTTAATAAATGGAAAGAGATGGTGTTGTGGTTAGTTTACTCCGAAACGTGTTGTTTATGTGTTGCGGGATTATTGAGTAGAAAGATTACACTGTTTTAATGGATGGAAGCAAAAGGCCTTATTTATGAGAATTTTCATAACTATATCATAACTGATTTTTACTTAAGGGATGTTCATTGAATTCATACGTTTTTCTACTTAAGAATTTACCTCGGATTAAAAGTAATGTGCCCTTAATAGAAACATAATGAAGGCTTTAGAACATGCAGAAGGTTTTTTAGTACATACATATAAGGATCAATGAAATACTTGTCCGTGTTTCAAATAATTTTAAGATCTAAGTTTTTCTAACCGAAATGATTATGAAGTGTACACTACCTACTTCTATAATATTACTCTTTGTAAGATTAGATAAATAAATAATAATAAATATTATAGGGCATTATTACACAAATTGACTAAGTCCCCAGTAAGCTCAATAAGTCTTGTGTTGAGGGTACTTAGACAACGATATATATGATATATAAATATTAATAAATACTTAAATACATAGAAAACACCCATGACTCAGGAACAAATATCCAATGCTCATCACACGAATAAATGCCCTTACCAGGATTTGAACCCGGGAGCTTCAGATTCGTAGACAGGGTCACTACTAGGCCAAACCGGTCGTCAAAAAGATGATTAGTATTTCTCTTGTACTACTTGTAGAGAATCCTCTTACTATTTTCCATGCCCCGAGCAAAATATACAATGTTTCTCTTCCTACAGTCCCTACGTGATCCCTACATGACTTAGTCATGTATATATTAGGTAGGTTTTCGTACGTAATGCCAAACATGTGTTAGATATTATCGCTTTAATCGCCACATTTGGCCCATTCTACACAATCCTTGATGCGGACTGAATCATTAATGCGGCTAAGCCATACGTATAATATAATACATATAATACGCCGTTACTAACTGGTAGACGGCAATGTTATAGTTCGGGACGCGTTTAATCTGTGGCTTAAATGATTTAACGCTTGGCTCTGGGCTTAATTAAATAGTGGTGCCAAGAATTATATGGACGGTACACATGTTATGCGACATGTAATCTCTGGTTCTTCAGTATGTAGTACTTTTAATACTAAGTTTTTTTCATACTTTGTTTTTTTCATACTTAAATCACTTTCTAATTTAGATTGGACTCCATATTTCTTAGGTACCGTCAAGTGGGGTAACTGAGGAGAAAGGGACAACTTAAGACAATTAAAAAAAAAATGCATTAGTAGAGAATCGAACTCAATTAATTGGTTAGAAGGCAACTATGCTTTCGAATCACTACACCAACAACACATGTGTATGATAGTACAAAAACATTCAAAATTAATCTCTTTTTTCTAAGAAATATCAATGTCTTTGATTTATGTATAGAATAATATCTCATAATTAATTACAAGTAGGTAAATGTTGGGAAAAATATATGCGTTGGCCGAGAATCGAACTCGGATCAACTGCTTGGAAGGCAACTATGCTGACCATTACACCACCAACGCATCTGGTATCAATTATAAAATCGTCCATTATAAAACATACTTACATACAATATTTGTTCAGCTGACATAGTAACGTCACACCTACATATAAATTGTGTTGTACATAGTGTACAACATTGATTTAAACTTTCACAAGTTTTACTTATTATTATTTAACAAAACGGCACTTAATCGCATACAATTAGTTTTTAAATTTACCTCCGTCGTTTCGAGGACATAGTGAAGTTGCATTGTGTAGAATAAAATGTTTTATGCCATATTATGAAAGTAGGACTAATTAAATAATAATAATAATAAATATTATAGGACATTATTACACAAATTGACTAAGTCCCACAGTAAGCTCAATAAGGCTTGTGTTGAGGGTACCTAGACAACGATATATATAATATATAAATATTTATAAATACTTAAATACATAGAAAACACCCATGACTCAGGAACAAATATCCATGCCCATCACACGAATAAATGCCCTTACCAGGATTTGAACCCGGGACCATCAGCTTCGTAGGCAGGGTCACTACCCACTAGGCCAAACCGGTCGTCAAAATTAAAATTAATAATTAAATCTGTCTATGACGCAGCTACCATTGGTGTGACTTTATTATAAGTAATAAAAACAAACTCATCTTTTAACAGAGCAATCAGAAATATAATCAACTCTGGAGTTTAAAATATCTTCTTAAATGAAAATGTCCAAACCCTGACACGGGTCTGCACAGTCTTTGTTGTATTCTCAGCTGAGCAAATAATTTGCGAAATGAAAGAATTCTTTTAGCAATGATAAAATTGGAAGGCTTAGACAGATGCGTTGGTGGTGTAATGGTCAGCATAGTTGCCTTCCAAGCAGTTGATCCGAGTTCGATTCTCGGCCAACGCATATTTTGCAAGCCACGTTAGATAAATACATTTGACGTTGATTATTTCTTATTTAAAAGTAGGAGTTACTTAAGAAAATGATTATATATAAGTATTACATATCTATACCGGGTGTTTCCTGTAACACGAGCAAATAATTAAACCATGCTACTCCTAAAACGATATAACTTTTGACTAACAATTTTTAAAAATTATGAAATCTTGAGATTTTAACTTTTATAGTACATTACGATACAAGTGCGAAAAATAGGAAATTCGAAACGAGTGGCGATAAATTAAAACACGACCGAAGGGAGTGTTTTAAATCGACACGAGTTGCGAATTACCTATTCGCACATGTATCGTACAACGTTTTACAGTACATATGGCCCTTTAAATGTTCGACACAGTAACATAATATGCTACTTCTCGCACTAGTGCTATAAAGTAGCCCCATATATACTGTAAATATTATTTTCAATGTACTCTGACATCAGTGTGTTTGACGTTGCTTGTCACGCTTTAAATATAACAATATTCACAATACATTGCGTCCTAAAATTAACTTCTTCGCGACTGTACATAAATCGTGTCTTTTGACGAAAATTGTTGTCAACCTTCACTGAACGTCAATAATGACCACTTTTAACGTCCCTTTTAGAGGACCCTTGGGGCATGGGACATAACTTAATGTAAAGCCACCACGGCACAGATCGGCCTAATGTCTGTAATTACTAACAACCTCGTAACCTACACGGCTTTATCTACACACATTTTATAAGCTCTCTATAAGTGTCCAGGAACCGCAAGTTACGAACGCCATTGCGGGATTTGAACACTGTTTACAATTGACATTTCATTTGGAATAAAACTTTATCTAGACTGATAGGTACTAGACATTAGGTCAAAACAAATTCCTTGGTTTTTAAGAGATGTTAAAATTTTGAATAGAATTAATAAATTCTTATTAAATAATCACAGTTAAGAAATGGATACGTTTCCGCATTAGAGCATTTCACTTTCTAAGTACGATTTTTTTTTACAATAAGTAACTAAAATTTTGATTTTAAAAACTCCTCATTCACGATATTTCTACCTAAATTGTTAATTGAAACCCTCAAGAATACTACCGAGGTTCATACTTTGCCGTGTTTTTTTAAATGTAGGTACATGTAATTTACTTTCATCGTATTCGAAAGGAAAAGTAGTGTGTTTAACTCGGGTTAATGAGGTACCATTTCATCCCTTGGTTAACAATCTAGTAATCTTTACGCTGGCCGTAATTTGCGACTATGGAGCGCACATAGAGGGGGTTAAAATATGTATATAGATAAAATAGAAAAATCATTCTGAAGGTAAACCTTTTTACAAGCTTTTATTTACTTTCACCTGACCGTTGTCTGTTTGTAATCAAATCTTGCAAGTTAAATTTGACCCACTTCCCGGTTTCCGATTGAGCTGAAAATATTGCATACATATGTAAATCGGGTGACAATGCAATATTATGGTACCATCGAGATGATCTGATGATGGAGACAGGAGGTGGCCATAGGAACTCTGTGATAAAACAACGTAACCTAATTGTGTTTTGGGGTTTTTAGAATTGTCTTGATGAGTATTAGTTACTTGTGGAAAGAAAAGTACAGTCAGCGATAAAAGCTTTGTACCAAAAATTAAATTTTTGACAAAAACTTATTTACCTTCAATATAGAAAAATGGTCTTGTTTGACCTGAATCGTCCCCAACCTCAACATCATAATTGTCATGAATATATTAATGTTCACTTTCTACGACGTTATATAACGTCCCTTTTAAGTGGCCCTCGGGTCATAACTCAATGCAAAGCTTTACGGCCCAGATCGGCCTAATGTCGGTAATTACGTTCCTCGTAATCAATAACTGGGCCAAGTTGACAACAACAATGCTATAGAAATATTTATATTAGTGGTGGGTCGTTGACGGTTTTCGCTTCAACGAAACGAAACGTTAACTTATAAAACGTCAACTAGTTGAAAAACTAGTTGATTTCGTCAACTAGGTTTCTGCTTCTGAAGATAAAAAGGCATTCGCGTCAACGGAATCTAGTCAGTTGAATTGTCGATCAACGAAGTATCTTTCAATCAACGTCGACTAATTCCATCTCGTTTTCGAGCCCTTGCTGTTGCGTCTTTGCTTCTCGCTCGCACTGGCGTTAAAGGAATCGGGTTGAAAGGTTGAAAGGAATGTTGATCTCAACTATACTACCATGCCATTAGCTTAGCGTTCCATTCCGATTACGTTTGTACGTTAAAGTCGTCAACTAGTTAAGTCTATTACACAAAACGTTTCCATCGTTGACGAACGAAGAACGTTTTATCAACTAGTTCGTTGAATCAACGACCACCACTAATTCATATGTAGGCAGGGTTTGGCAAAATACTGCCTTCACCGTATTTCAATTTAAATTACAAAATACATGTAAAATTTTATTTGAAATATAAAATAAAAATTACTTTAGCGACATACAAAAATACTTTGTTCAAAATAATTAATTACAAATACTAAATACATTTTACGAAATTTATTAAACTTATTTGCCCATATTTTTTACACACTTTTATGAAAATAATGTGTAAGAATGTCCAATATTTATTATTTTAATAATTATGAAACACCTCCTTCTTTAAAGATTCTTAGAGGCTGCTTTTGTCCGGAAAAGTGCTTGCATCGATTATGTGTATGCTGCGTAAGTTAAGAATTCTCATATTATTGACTCGTACTAACCTGAGGCAGATGTCTGGTGCGCCTTACTGGAGTGGCTTCTATCCCCGGAGGCTTCCCGTTCATTACCGGCTCCTCCTCTTTCACCGGTCTCGAAATAGGTATGTTATGCTTCTCAAAATACCCGTTCTGAATCATCTGGTCTAAGGATACCTCCAGTTCTCTCACAGGAACTACCTTCCGACCACAAACCGGATCGTCTATAACCATCTTTCTATTGCATCCTGATACTTCGGAGAATTTAACGTTTTTCTTAACTTCATCCGGGCGTTTTTTAGGTTTTTCTGGAAGATCTGTAGTCCAATAACGTGCATTTTTCTCAGTTAATCTTAAAGGCTTGCAAACCGCTACGTTTTTCGCGTTCATTTCGATCTTAGGTTTTTCTATTTTCCATTTTAGGTCTAGGTTCGTGTCTAGGTTCTATTTTCGGCTCGTTGCTCATTTCGATGCTTTCTAAGCGTCGCTCAGGTCTTTTTCTATAAGGTTCATAAGTTTCTCGAGGTCGTCGTCTCTCCTGTTCGATTCTGTAGTCGTAATAATCTTTCTTTCTATGTTGTTGCCGATCTTCATAGTACCCGTAGCGTGGAAGCGAATTGTACTTATCGTAGGTCGTAGGTAGATTTAGATATTCGGGTCTGATGGGTCGGAATAGGGAGAGCCGGCCTTGCGCTTCGTCGAAATCTGAATATATATCTTCATATACGTATCCGTTTTTCCGGCGGGGCTGTGTTCTGTAGTGTTCATAGCGGTGCTCCTGTCGTCTTTCATATCGGTAATCCGCGTTGCGTTCGTAGAGCAATTTTTCTCGGGAACCAGCCATCTTGTATTATTGGGTCCCCGCCTGAAAGGGAAAACGTATTAATGAGGGTTTCGAAGGTTTGCTTAAGTTGGGTTGTAAAGTAGGGTAAGCTTTGGGTGCGTTAAATTTTTATGTGTTTTTCAACATAAGTTTAAGTAGAAATCGGAGCAATAGGCATGACTGTTATTATTTATTCAGCTGTCAGGACTTAAAGAGTCTTAAAACCAACTGAATAAATAACAAGTACTAGTCGAAGTTTTTCGATAGCAAAATATATATATTAATTTTGCCATGTATAACAGATGCGTTGGTGGTGTAATGGTCAGCATAGTTGCCTTCCAAGCAGTTGATCCGAGTTCGATTCTCGGCCAACGCATATCTTTTTTAATTTCGAAGGTACATTTATTTTAATTAACAGGTATTTAATGATAATATTCAACTAAATAATAGAATTGTGATATAACTTATACATATAAGTTCAAATTGAGTAGAATTGCTATGTATGAAGTTTCTACGTAGTGAAACAGATGCGTTGGTGGTGTAATGGTCAGCATAGTTGCCTTCCAAGCAGTTGATCCGAGTTCGATTCTCGGCCAACGCATGTTTTTTTTTTAAGTTTTTTCTAATTACCTACCAGTCATTTAACAGAATCCTACGCAAAATTTTATGATTAACATAGATTACTTCATATTTAAGAAGCAGTTATTTGGAAATAAACGTGTCTGTCACGTTCTAACAAGTATGTAAGTGTGAAAGTGACGCATGACGCGAGAGGCGATAAAAACGCGAACATGATACTGCCGCTGATTAGTATATCTTATGTTTACAATAAAATCCATAACTGGATGCATAGACAAGATGCCAATAGTTCACGCTCCGTAGCGTAGCATAGTTATCACTATCACTCTTCCATATTAATACGACAGAGACAGTTGCGTTTCGTTCGCTACGGAGCGTTAACGATTGGCATCTTGTCCACTCACTCTGCGGTGGCAGCATGGTTCCATTTTATCGCTTGTCACTATGCCCGTCAGTTTCTCGCTTACATACTTGTTAGAACGTGACAGGCATTGTGACAAATGATAAAGAGCCGACCATATACAAAATTTAACAGTGCACGTAAAATTGACAACATAAAAAATAAACTATATAAAACAGCTCTTCTCTCTAAAAGTATATTTGGAATGGAACCCCGAATTTATAATAATTTACCCGAAAGCATACGGAAACTACAGGACATCCATATATTCAAAAAATAAGTTTAAATTCCTAGTAAATAAAGCATATTACTCCATAAAAGAATATCTAGATGATTATGACATGAATAGTAATTAGAACCATGACTAATGATATATTTTAATTTTATTGAATTTTGAACTGTATTTTAATTGTATTTGAATTTTGAACTGTATTTTAATTGTATTTTAATTTAATTGTAATGTAATATTCATTTTAATTGTTTTATTTTATAAGTTACAACATTGTATTTGTATGCCGACCGGCGAAACATAGTGTTCAAATGTAATATACCTAAGACCTATTTATACCTATGTTTTACAAATAAAGCATTCTGATTCTGATTCTGACCATCTTAGCCCTAGTGGTCATCTAACAATATAAAACTATAGCACCCAAGATATCCCGACAAATCGGGCAACAAATCCAGCAAAACAGTCGACCAATCGGGCAGCCGCCGGAGCTGGCATTCAGCTCTATGTATATTCATGGAGAATTAGATTAAAATGCAAAGCAGTGCTAGATGGGTATGTAGACATAGCTTGTTACTGTATTAGTTAGCCGCATATCCTAAAATCTAATAGACTCCTTACCGTGAACTCCGTGAAGTCAGGACAAGGAAAGAGCACAGCCGATTCTCCTTATATTCTGGATGTTGACATTATGGAAAATATTTTTACATAATTTGATGTATATTAACCATGAAATGATTAATATACATCAACAAATATGCTCTCCATACCATCAGGCACACCACCATTTACCATTTAAGTTAGCCATTGCGACTGTGTATTTTTTTTTATATTTACTTAATAGCGTTGTAATTATTCCTATCATATTCTCTTAATGAGCCTGTTCATATGACTTCTAATTTAGCCCAAAAAAACCTATGTTTAAAATTTATTTATGTAAGTGTATGTATGTTTCTAGTTACACTGACCCCTTAACTCCCAATCAATTGAGTAATAAACGATTGATTCATTAATTATTCATACTAATTCTCATAGTTCTCATACTAGACGCGTTTTATACAAAAAGAGTCTTTGTATGCGTCTATGCGTGCATAGGTTAAATGTCCCAAACGCTTATTTAATGATTAAAATATTGAATTAATAATTAAATCAGTATATATATTCCAAAAAATAAACACGACTTTGCTGCTGAATGCTTTATTACTGGGATTACGAATTTCGGTGCGACGCAGACGAAGATTTTTTTTATCTTTAAAGGGATGTATATTTTTATTCATTTTAGGTAGGTACTCCAAACTTTCAGAAAATACGTGTTATTTCTTTCAATAATTATTATAAAAAAATATATCAAAAAAACATGGGTCTCCTTACAAGGAATCACTATGAAGGGTAACTTCTGGCCGCTATCTTGAATATCTCACTTCCGGTCAAGATCTTGATCGAGCAACCGGCAAGTTCGGATTAACCTAATTTGACCCCAATTAGGTTAAAAAAACCCAGTTGCTAAAAAGTTATATGATTTGCCAGTCGCATCAAGAAGGAGAGCGATTTAATTTTTTTTAGTCTAGACTATATTAATTATAAAAGCAAAATAATGTAAATGATCGTATATGATTTATAATTGTTACATATTTGCCGTGACTTTACTTTTCAAACGCGTTTTGCGATAAAAGGACGCCCCAAAATCACTTACCTTATTCTTTCTAAAGGTAAATAATTTTTTGGCAAAAATTTCATTTTTGGTACAAGCTTTTATCGCTGACTGTACTTTTCTTTCCACAAGTAACTAATACTCATCGAGACAATTCTAAAAACCCCAAACACAATTAGTTTACGTTGTTTTATCACAGAGCTCCTATGGCCACCTCCCGTAACCATCATCAGATCATCTCGATGGTACCATAATATTGCATTGTCACCCGACTTACATATGTATGCAAATTTTCAGCTTCATCGGAAACCGGGAAGTGGGTCAAAATTAACTTGCAAGATTTGATTACAAACAGACTACGGTCAGGTGAAAGTAAATAAAAGTTTGTAAAAAGGACTATAATATGGATCTCATTCCATGTAAGACACGACACAACGACACGAATAGAAATACAAAATGTACGACACGACACGACACGTGCCAAGTCGCAGCAGCTGCTCCCGCCGCTATTGATTAGCTGAGCACGGATACACAAGATACTTTGCAACAGACACGGCGGTTTCAAATTAGGAAGCTTCTTTACACCACGGACATGGAAAGGAGAGGCTAAGTATTTTATAGTAAAATTTAACTCCTATGGTATGCACGGTAATGAAATGAAATAAAATGAAACAAATGAAAATAAATAATAATTAGACATGTTTTCGTGAGTTTTTAGGGTTCCGTACCCAAAGGGTCAAACCGGACCCTATTACTGAGACTTCGCTGTCCGTCCGTCCAGCGGCGTAGCGTGTGCTCTTGCCGCCCGGGGCCCATCAGAAATTTGCCGCCCCGTTTATAATCAACATTAGTCAATAGATAAGAATAAGTTCCGTAAAAATTGTAAAATACAAAAAATAAGTTCAAAAACTAAAACTCGACTACAAAACTATATTTAAGGAAACTGTAGGTCTATAAGTCTATTGTAACAATTTATCAATATAAGAGACTGTTTGTTTCTAAATAAAGAAAAAAAAATCGGGCTCTAAAAATTATGAAAAAAAAATCTCATCTGAAATAATCACACAGAAAATGCTTTATATTTATCATCTTTTAGATCAGTGGTGGGCAATCTTTCTTCATAGGGGGATTATTTTACGAAATTTAAGAGGAGGGCCAGAATTGCATTAAAACTGAATTTTGATTTGCGATTATCCTGGGCCAATGCCATGTACTAAATATCATAGACTGTCGGAGGGCGGAATAAAATCCTTTCGCGGGCCGGAGCTTGCCCGCGGGCCGTACTTGGCCCACCACTGTTTTAGATAAAGAAATACAACAAAACATATTTTACCTACTAAATTTTGTATACAATGTGGGAACAAGTAACCAGACAGATTTAACCTCGCATTCCTGAGGTCATAAGGAGCAAAAAATGTTGGATGACTTTTGGTTAAATTTGGAAAAAAAAGGTGTGGGTATATGTTTTGTGCATACGACATGTCATTTATTTTTATTTGCGAGTTTCCTTTAAAACTTTAATGTCTGTCAGTATCTACCTATGTCTAAACCAAGTCACATAGTACCAGCGTCGCAGCCATAAAGGCGTTTTTTACTGAGTTATTTTATTACCTAATACAAAAACATATCCCATCAAAAACATTTTCATATAAAATGTTGCCAAGACGAAACCATAAGCCTCGCACTGTCAAAAAGTTATCAGATCTCTTGTAGAGCCAAGCTTGTAACTCTACAAGCCCGAACTTTATGTAAGTTACTTATGACAATCTTCCATGATTCATCCCCACAATTGCCATTATCTGTATAACAAGACTGAATTTAGAAAACTTGGTATGATACTTTAGTCCCTAAATGCGGTCAAGAATACACCTTTAAAATTTGTCAGGTTACTCATTCCCACGGTGTATATTCAATATTCACAAACATATTTAAAGGGCAGCCGTGGTATGCTACGGTCATAAGCTTTAAGGTAAAAGTAAATGATTCGTTCAGATAAGATTTTTTTCTTGTTTCATATGTTTTAGAGCGCGATTTTCAGTAGTCTGGTTTTAGTTTTTGAACTTATTTTTTGTTTAATTCATTTTGGGGTTATCATTTCGTGATTAATTATTTACATTTATTTTACATTATTTTTGTGCGAGGGCGCCTTAACACATTCACTGCTGGGAACCCACCTGGTGGGCGCTCGTGAACTTTGTTCAGATGCCGGACGCTGGGCGGGTTGTTTTGTATGCAGCTATAGACCACCGGTTTCTGGGGTAGTCCGCCGTTTTTTGTCTGGCAGTGAATGTGTTAAGCAGCAGCGCACGCAAAGCACCCAGTACCTACGTCAGGCTACGCCCGATGCTTTCGCTTTTTGCGATGCTTTTTGTTTTGTAAATAATTAATCATGATCGTGACAAATACTATTAAGTACTTATTAAGTTCATTGGCATGAGGGCGCTGAGAGCGCCCGGTATCCGAACTCGCGCGGCGCGCCACGTAAGTAAGTACGTACGTACGTCGGGCTATGTACGACTTTTTTAGAATGAAGGCGCCGATGGCACCCGGAATTAAATGGCGCGCAGAGGGCGCTGTGTTCAATTTGATGTGACGTCATATAACATATAGCTAGCGGACGGACGGAGCGGGTAACCTCGGCGGTGGCTCCGAACGCCGGACTCCGACAACGTTGGACTGCCCCTGGGCTACAATCGCGAAAATCGAAGTTCGTCAATTGCGGACATTTTTCTCTGTCACTCTAATTACGTCTTAGTAGAGTAAAAGAGAAAGAACCCCGCAATTTGCGAATTTGGTTTTTTGCGGTAGGCCCCCTCGCCTAGCGCCGTTCGTTCCCGCGGTGCATTGGCGCGTTTCGTGGCGCTATTTGAAAATGTTTAATTCTTAATTTTATATTTTTTTTAATGCCGTGTTTGCCGCCCCCTCTCATGTGCCGCCCGGGGCCATGGCCCCCCTAGCCCCCCCCTCGCTACGCCACTGCGTCCGTCCGTCCGTCCGTATCTCATGAACCGTGATAGCTAGGCAGTTGAAATTTTCACAGATGATGTATATGTTGCCGCTATAACAACAAATACTAAAAACAGAATAAAATAAATATTTAAGGGGGGCTCCAATACAACAAACATATTTTTTCCCGTTTTTTTTTCTATCGTATGCCCTTGCAAATATAATCTATTTTCCAAGTGAATTGTTTTCATGTAATTTTCTCGTAATTAGACCGTGTCATAATTCAATATAAAATCTAAAATGTTGCATCACCTTTTTTTTTGAAAGTTTTAAAACACAATGTATTTTGCATATTTTAAGAAACTATGTTAGTCTACAAACATCAATTTTATTTTTAATCGTTTTTTAAAAAGGAGGTAACCACGGTAAGTTTTAACGTATTTATTAGGTTTAAAGTGGCATTAATAAATATCTGTGTTTGTGCAAAATCTTTAATGAAATCAGTAATTACATTTCAAGCGCCATTTGTTCCAAATCCGCCAAATTAGTAGAATCGGAACGAACAAAGATTATAAAAGTAAAAAACTTGGTCAAAGCGACGCTAAGCCTGCCTGATGGTCAGGCCTATTCGAACTTACTCTGATATCAGACTGACGTCGGACTGATGTCTGTCAAATATCGTGCATTTTGCTTGTACTTGTCCGTACATGTATTGGCGCGAGCGAGACGCAGGATAACTAAATAATATGATTAAAATATCATTCTGATGTGCGTGTATGTTTGAATTGGCCTGTAAGTCCTTGCCCGACGGAGGAAACAAATCGCATTAGTCGCATATCTGTGCCGGCCCTTATTTTAAATGGAAATTCTAGGACAAGGATGGACTAGATTTACAGATTCAGAATTTTAGGTCATTAGTGTATTTTCGCTTTGCTGAGTGTTGAAGCTGCTAAGACTCGGGACCGATTTAAAATACCGGTAAAAACCAGTTTATTTCGGTTTTCCTCCGAACGTATATAAAAACACGAACGTTTTCAGAACTTTATTGTAACCTAAAAAACCGGTTTATTCGACGAGTCAAATCCATTTAATACCAAAATTTCAATTGATTGTCGTAACAAAAGAAAAAACGTACTTAGAAAGTACAATTCTCTAGAGCAGAAACGTATCATTTTCTGCACACTTTTTGGAACAACAACGACCCACTTCACAATAATTCATAGCCACTAAGCCAGATTAAAAATGATGATTTTATGCAAAGAATTTTCTAGCAAACGAGCCATCTTGAAACGAAGCCATCCCTAGATAAACATAACACTTCAAAAGGCACTGAAAAAAATCACCGCAACAATTCCATTGTACAAGAAAATAGAATAAAATATCCGAGAGCGTTCCAGTCAATTTGTACTCGGGGGAGCGCGTAACTCAATATTTGTCCCTCTCCCACATACGCTTTTAGGGTGGTATACTCGTAGCCGTCTCGCTCGGGTAATCTAATAGATGTTGAAATGACGCCTGTCTTTTATGCGGCCCTGGTACATCAAATTTGTTTTAAGGAGAGAGACGATCAATTTGGCTGTACTGTGGAGGGTGTCGTGCAGTTTTGAGTGAAATTTCAGAGACTTATCCGGTACGGATTTGGGATGATGACAGCCGTATGAATGTATTGTGAAGTGCTTTTATATAAAAAGTAACGGCTCGAGTTTTGAAACGTGGGTTTTGGAACTTTTGAATGAAGGCTACTTTGTCAATTTTGTCATAATAGAATACAATTTAACTTTGAAAGACGAAATTTATTTTAGATGGTTGATTCCCGCACGTCTCTTCTCATCGGTCTACCGTTTACCGAGAGACAAGTGGTACTTTTTTCTAACAATAACACAATGTGTACAACAATATGGTGTACGACACAGTGTGCAGAGAACGTAATGATGGTGTCGTGAAGCTCACCATACTTATTAATCTATGATATGAGCTGATGCCTTTACCGATATTGGAAAGCAATATGTAAATATAATAGATACCTTCAGGCAGTCTGCACCGTGCAGTCCACATGGCTTATCACAGCACAACATGGAGATAAATCACATGTGGTCGCGATCCTTAGCAATGAAGGAACGAGAAAGAAGAAGAAATACGTAAGCGACAAAAAATCCATAATAAAAATTCAATTTGTTCACAAAATTCCACGATTGGTTCTGTACGTCGCCATCAGATATATTGGAGCCTTTAATGTCAAGGCTGAAGAGTCCATGTTATGTTATGTTATGTTGTGTTATGTTATGTCATATATCTGATAGCAACTGTACGTACACCATCTGTTATTGTTATATAAAAGAAAGGTTATTTTGATAGGAAATATTAGTGATCATTTTTCTATTAAAGCGTTCTAAACATTTTCCTGTCTGGATTTTGACCCTAGATGAATATCTTTTTTATGAAATAAATTTTACCAGTCTGTGCGTTTTGCTTTTTTGTTTTTATAAGAACTAGTTTATTTTAAAGTGTTAAAACAGCCAAATAAATGCGCCGTAAACAGACGCCTAGCATACAAAATCGGCAACAATAAACGCATAAATCAAAACTGTTAGACAGATAATTTCTTTCTCATTCCGTTCCCCTAATTTCGTTACGAAACTTAACCATTGTTTTGGAGGAGGAAAATGTCGAGGACAAAATCTCGATTCTGAGATTTTTACGCAGGATTTTTTCGCCTTATGGTGTTGTCCTTATCCGCACTAATTTTAAGAGCCACCCCCGTCAGCGTGGCAGAGATATTTACCTAAAATTCTCAAATCTGAGACGAAATTGCGCTATAAATGTATAGGTATCCCTACAAACACCACGAAATTAAATCAAACAGAAAACCGAGTCCAATTTTATAAACAGCTGAGTAAATACGATCACCGCTGAAATAACAGATCACCCTAAATTGCGGAGCCTACGTTTTGTACAGCCGCCATCATCCAACTAGGCAACATTTAAAATTATTATTATTAGCCTATTTGTGTGTCCCACTGTTCTCGCTTTCCAATCCTCCCTGTGCTGAGGTGGTCTAGTAATCAGGACTTTAACGCCATTTGACTTTGATCCTTATTTTTTCACTGATATGTGTTATATTTGTTAAATATCAAAAGGTGGCGCCATCTACTAGAGCATAGGCCAAAGGTATGGCGGCATCGCTCGAAAAGACTACGCACTACCTTTGGCCTATGCTTTGGTCAGTTGGCAGAGCGGGAGCTCAGTGGGCAGAGCGATGGGCTGTGCTCCTGCTCCTGAATTTTTGCCCTTTTCAAATGAAAAGAAAATAAATAAAAGCTTAAGCTTTGTGATATCGTTTGCAGATGTTTCTGCTTAACCCGTTAGCGCCCACGCCCACTTTTCGGAACCCACCATTTTTCTAATGCTGTTAGGCAGAGTTACAGTAGAAAAACTAATCAAACAACGTAACCCAGGTAAACCCAAGTGGGTGCAATGGGCGGTAATGGTTAATACAAAATGAATTGAGACATTTGTGCCTGGTTATTGTTTGTAACTCGTAGATATGTAGGAATGTAGAAACTAACAATTTGGATATTAGTTTAAGATGAGGGTTTAATAGGTAGTATAGTAATGGTGCTAATGTTTTAGTAGGTATACTTAGAAATTTTTTGGTCGTTTTAAGTTAGTCTGTAAATGTAATGTTATACTAGTGACTCTGTGAGCTGTAGACCGCCCCAACCCACATGGCTTCGCCATATTATGAAGCCTGATTTGAAAGCACATTAATATCTGTTGACAACCTCAGCTACATTAGACGACATTAAATGTAAAACTCCAACTACGCAATGAAAGACGTAAGCCCTCCTATGTGTAACACAGCCGGTCAACTCTTCTGCTGTGAATGTGAAAGGGTGTTTAAGAGCAAGTTTGGCCTGGCCAGCCACATAAGAGCTCGTAAGAGGAAAAACCCTTGATTACTGAGGAAGTGAGGACGCCCTCATCGAAATCGATGTGGTCCTATCATTTGTACTTATTCTAATTTGTATTAAGCTCTTATGCTGAGTCTTCTTAATGTTTAAGTTAAAATAATAATGCATGCTGTGATTGCCTTTAAGATGGGGATCAGTTATAAAAGTGCTCTTTTAGTACCTAGTTAAATTATAGTATGTGAATTGTATCTTCTGTTGGTGATCCTAATAAACAAATCTTGATATATTGTTTTATTTTTATTTCAATTTGATGGCTCCTCTACACGATGGGCCATCATACTGGCCCTCTAAGATGGGCCAGCGTGTAGATATGGTAGTGGAGTCGGATGGGTAATGGCGCGGTGGCATGGCGATGAGATAGCCACGGTGTCAGTTTTTCGTCCACACATCAAAGGTAGTGGGCCAGCGATGGTGCGGACGCGTCTACAGGTGACCCATCCCATAGTTCGTGCTCTCAACCATCGCATGGCCATCTTGCTGGTCCAGCGCTGGCCCATTGTGAAGAGGAGCCATAATCATCCCATGGCCATTTCGCTGGTCCAGCGGTGGGCCATCGTGTAGAGGAGCCATTATATTTTGAAACATGTTAATGTATAGACTAATCTAGTATTTTAAATAATTACTAACAAACTATAAGGGCAGATAAAACCATTCGAATACAGTTAGATGGTTTTATGGTATGTAGGTATAATATTACATTCGCATGTGGGAGAAAACCTTCCATTTTTACTTCATCACAAATTCTATTGTCACGTCTCATCACGGCGTTTACGAGCCGCACATAGTTTTACGACCGACAAGTTTACTGCCACATGCCAATGTCACGCGACAGGGACTTATGAGACAGGGGAAATGCAAATAATCTTTCCTTTAACTTGTTTGAAAATATAGTCCTTAGTGCAGTAGGTTCAGAAACTGGATTTAAAAAAGCTACGACTTGTGCCGGTGACGTAGAGTTAGAGAGTGGAGGTTTTGAAAAATCGTACCGCTTTTTTGGATCACAATATGGCTGCAATAAATTTAATTAGTTAAGAAAATTCAATTAGTAATATTGAGGTCTTTTTCTAGGGACGTCCGCGATTCGAATCTTAAGTTTTTGACTTTCGCTCTATAGAAAAAATCACGAATAGGTCTAAACTGCACTTTAATAAATTATAATAATTTTTAAAACCATACGATTATCAACGCACCAGTTCGATATAACATTCAAGTCGTCCTGCAGCAGTAAACAGTCTGTGGTACTGTTTATTGTTTTGTATATTTTCAGGTCATCTGCATAAAATAGAGAGGGGCAAGACAATCGTTCTGCCAAATCATTTATAAAAACAATAAACAGCAACGGCCCCAAGTGTGATCCTTGTGGTACTCCTGAGGTTAAAGGTACAGAAGCAAACAAAGATCCGTTGACAGCTACAAGTTGGCTCCTGTTATTCAAGTAGGAACATATCCATTATAGTGTATATTCCGTATAGTGCGAGCTTGTAACAAAGGATATCATGGTCCACTTTATCGAAGGCTTTAGAAAAATCCGTATATATAGTATCGACCTGACCTCTATCCGCAGTTAATATCTTATAGTTGGAATCCTAAGGTACCTACAAAGTATTGTGCGTGTTCAGATATTATGAACACCTTGGCTACTCCGATATATCTGATGGCGACTGTACACGTACAAATTAAGTTTTGACTCTTAAGTGTATTAGCTACTTGCCACTTGTTTGGCAAATAAAGTCATAGTTGGCGTTTCACAATCTTCAAATAAGCTTAAATCCCGACCAGAAATATATGATCGTTGTCAAGAGGGCGCTGTTATTCTCATATATAGGGTGACAGTACAGTTTAGTATGAAAAAATTCGTTCAAATGAATTTCCACAATATGGCGCGTGATCATAATTATATAGTACTGGGCAGGCGGGCAGGCAGAGAAAGTGCTTAGTTTTGCAGGAAGTTTTATCTGGCAGTTAATTTATTTGTTAATTAGCTATCCAATACTTTACTTTGACATTGTTAAACAGGCCCTTATAGAAAAGGAAAGTTCCAAATTCAAAATTCAAATTCAAAAACTTGGCCTGGGTCGTATGAGGTAGAGCAGAAAAAATGTTTCCTAAAAAAATTACTAAAATTCTGTGAAGATTTTTAACGTGCATGGGCAAGAGATTAATGCTGTCCTTTTGAGCTAGTCTAGACATAACGATGTAACAAAAATAGGCTAACGCATAACCCAATTTTCGTAGTGGGGCTAATAAAACGGTAGGCGTCGCAATGCGGTACGCCGATAAATTTGCTGCTCCAGATGGAGCGATACTTTATGTTCTCATGTTAATGGCCAATAACTTGTTATAAATTATTTAAGAGGAAAGAATAACTTTGCTATCCTAGCGAAAGAACGGTACTTTTTCTAAGAAACTCAATTTCGGGAGGAAACGTTTTCCGCTAACTAAATCTTAATAAATCACTTTGATTTTGATGTCAATCGCTTCAGTATAATATATTACAGTCTAGGTTTATAGGATTCGCTTTAAAAAAAACTTTTTTGTTTTGTATTGCAAATTTTGAAAAAGAGGAAAGCCTATAAACCTAGTTTTTCATTGTGTCAATAACATATTAAGAATCATGGAGAATTAAAAATATTTACATGTTGTAATTCTATTTTTCATGTATAACACAATTGAATGATCAATACCCTTCTATTTGTGTACGGATATATAACTTAAAATAATACTGACCTACTTAGTCCCAGATTGTATTCTGTACCTGATGTGTATGCATTTATATACTTTCTGTCCTAAATTTCGCAGTGCATTAGTATATACTGTAATGCTGTGTAATTTTGTTGTTAAAATAAAAAATAAAAAAAATAAAAAATGTGGAAACAACGTTTTCTTTTTCTATGGACGATCAAGTTGTATACTTCTCTCGTAACAAATATCGTAATATAATATGACCCAATTATGGACCAAAATTATCTCAAAATTATTCGTTTGGGTGTGACCTTTATATGAAATTCGTAGTGTTTTTTTTTTGGTGACATCATACACAGATCAACCTGGGCCCAAACTGAGCAAAGCTTGTACTTTGGCTACTAGGCGACGATATATTTACATACATATGTAGATAACTTCATACTTATATACATAGAAAACATCTATGCTATTGCGATGGATGTGTGGCGTTACGCGATTAGATCGCATACGTAACGAACACATCCGTGGCAGCCTCGGAATTCGTGACGTAGCGGATAAGCTGCAGGAAAGTCGCCTCCGATGGTATGGCCATATAAGCCGCAGACCAGTACACTACGTCGGAAATAGATGCCTCAACCTCGCTGTCCAAGGCCCTAGATCACGCGGCCGCGGTAGGCCTAAGAAGCGTCGTGACAGCGGACACGGAAGAGAACAATCTCACATCTGAGGATGCCGAAGACCGGGCAAAGTGGAGAAGATTAAGTAGGAAAGCGGACCCTGGCGCTAGGCCGGAAAAACGCTAGGTTGAAGTAGAGATACATAGAAAACATCTATCAGGAACAAATATCTGTCATCTCACAAATAGATGCCCTTACCGGGATTCGAAGCCGAGACCATCGACTTCATAGGCAGGGTCACTACCCATTAGGCCAGAGGTCTAAATATGGTCTAGATATGGCAACATAATTAATTTTATAAATAGAAGAAAATACTCAGTCAAAAGACAAGAACATTGACACTATTGTACCTAAATATAGTGGGACCTAGATAATTCAAACCTCTATAAAATTTGTGTATTATACTCGTAGCACAAAGTAAATAGCGGCGGCGCGCGCCGGAGCAGAGTTCGCTCGGTACAGTGCCATTTTCGCCGCACGCACACAGACGTGACATTTACGCACACAGACGTTACATTTACAAGCGTTCTCGGGCACTCTCGGGCAGAGATTGGTCTGACTGTGCGCGCGTTGCTCACTTGACGTCCCCGCTACGTAGGTACCTACTGTCATGTACGTCAAAATGCAGTCTCTAATGAATGTAAACATGATAAGATGTATGTATGTCTGTAAACTTATATTACCTACTCCTTTTTAAAATTCGAAATTAATACAGAAGCAACCCTAGTGAGTCGGGTATGTTTAGGTATGTATTTTCAAGAACGGCAGGAACGGACCTTCTGTTTATTTTTTATTTTGTGATTATAGTCAGTTTTTAAACTTTTTATTATAATATTTCAATTAAATATATCTTCTAGTTACTGCATACTCCACTCGAAATCTGCATAACAGCAGTACTTATATATTATTGTTAACGGTTTTGGCAGGACTCGAACCTGATGCGGCCAGTTACGTCGGCAGCTGCAATGCGTCAGCATGTCTGCATTGTTGCCGACTGATGCTGAGGCTAACAATTTTTTTATTAAATATTAAATAATTATTATAGGGTCATTCTTACACAAATTGACTAAGTCCCACGGTAAGCCAAGAAGGCTTGTGTTGTGGGTACTCAGACAACGATATATATAATATACAAATACTTAAATACATAGAAAACATCCATGACTCAGGAACAAATATCTGTGCTCATCACACAAATCCCCTTACCGGGATTCGAACCCAGGACCAACGGCTTCATAGGGAAGCTCACTACCCACTAGGCCAGATCGGTCGTATTATTACATATCTAGGAGTCAAATGACCTGATGAATAGCCTGATGGTAAGTAATTACCATTGTCCATGGACACCTGCAACACCACAGAGGTTGTAAGTGCGTTGCCGTTAGGGTTCCGTACCTCAAAAGGAAAAAAACTGAACCTTTATAGGATCACTTTATTGTCTGTCTGTCAAGATCCTTTATCTCGGGATCGCGTGGAGATATCGAGTTGAAATTATAACCGTATATTTAGGTATACAGTGCCTTTAAGCTGTAAAAAAATCAAATATCTAAGTTAATGTAAAAATAAAGATACGGTCGTTTATGCCGCAAACGACGTATATTTCGACACTCTCAAGGGAATCAAAATTTATAGGGTACTTTCCGTTGACTTAGAACCAGGGATCGGAAACCGGTATTTTTTGTATGGGAACGAAAACGGTATTTTTTCGTTCTTTGTTAATTACTTCATTTCTAATTAGGCAATCTAATAATACGAAGTCGTTATCTGAAAACACAACTGAGTCCTACATTTAGAGTATAAAATAAACCGAAATATATGGTTATTTCGATGTTTTTGCAAAAAACCGGTTCCGAACCCTGCTTAGAACTATGGAATTTGGCAATTGATATCGACATATACTACAATTACAGGGAAAAATATAAAAACTACAAATTTGTAAAAAAAAACACGGCGAGTCCAACTCGCACCTGTCCGTTTTTCAATATAGTACGCTCTTTTATTGAATTTTATTTTTATCTTTGAAGGTCGTATCGGTCCGAAAATACCGCGGGCGATTTTTCATTACACAGTTCATTCCAAAATGGTATTTTTTTCACATTTTCCTTCATAAATAAATAAATTGTTTTGGAATGTTCAATTTGAGCTCTTTCACATGATACCCCACTTGACCTAGTCACTAGACTGAAATTTTGCCCCCTCTTCATATTGGGCATTTTCCATAGTTATTAAAAAAATACTTTCAATGTGTCTGGGTTTGCGTTGTTCATAACTATTCCAAATTTCAAATTGATAGCTGAAGTGGTTCTCGAGATATTTAGCGATGTGACAGACGGACGGACAGAGCCGCACCATAAGGGTTCCTTTTGTACCTTTTTGATGCGGAACCCTAAAAATGTACTAAAACTCGTCAGAAATAGCTATCATATAATGGTCCCGTCATCCTGACGCTCACTCCCCGTTCCCCGCGCAATAAGGTCATGCATACATACAAATTGGAACACATTGTCATATTTAAATTTTAGATTCAGTTAAAAATAGACTTTTGAGCAGTAGTCGTCGTTAAAACGACAATTTAATAGCAACGGGCGCGGATAGTCGTTAGTGTCGTTACCCGCTTCCGGCAGCCATTGCAGTTTGTCGGCCATCGCGCGGAAATACAAAACTCTTATCGTTTTTATAATTCATTTTGAAGTTGTAAAATGTGGCAGTTATTTTTTATGTAATTGGAAGGCAAGATCGAAGGTAGAAGAGGAAGACCAAGAACAAGCTACACGCAGCAACTAAAAGGAAAAGCAAATGTCGTATCTTACAGGGATCTAAAGAACTTGGCCGAGGACCGCGAAAACTGGCGTCTACTCCACCGACAAGAGCCATGCTCTTAAATGAAGGTGATGAATAGGAGGCCAACGAGTAGATTTATCGCCTGATGGTAAGCAATTACTGTCCCCATGGACACCTGAAACACCAGAGGGTATGCAAGTCAGTCGCCGGCTTCAAAATCGGAGTACGATCTTTTGTTATAATTTAAGTCACATATATTTGTCGTACCATATGGAGGCGATCAGTTGAGGAGGCTGGCTCAACTGGGAAGAGCTGGAAGTAGCCGCCCAGGATCGCGCCAAATGGAAAATTCTTCTGCGAGCCCTATGTCCCTAATGAGGGATAACAGGATTACATCATGATCATCATCATATTTGTCCACCAGATACTTTCATTTCCTAATTATATTATCTTCCAGTACTTATTGAGAGTGTGGAGATTAGAGAGAAATGAAATGATACTAAAATTAGATCATAATGAATAAATGTTATTTAATCTTATTATAATCACTTAGCAAAATTCAAAATTTCTCAAATTTATTCTGCAAGTAGGCCTCAAGGGCTCTTTTACAAGTCAGTACAACATTATAGTAACATCATATAGTGACAAAAAATACATAACAACATTTATAAATACAACAGCCAATACCTGGGTAAACATTACATTATAATAATCTCAAAATAAATAATTACTACAATACAATAGAGATGTATAGTCTCTATGGATAAAAATACATTAAATCTGGAGATGTAAAAGGTCCCCAATGTCAGAGTACTAATACTAATAAGATTTGGAGGTGTAAAGTCTCTCCAAGCAACCGGGTATCATCATCTTCCTCGCGTTGTCCTGGCTTTTTGCCACGGCTCATGGGAGCCTGGGGTCTGCTTGGTAACTAATCCCAAGAATTGTCGTAGGCATAAATTGTATGACAACTATACACATAAACGCAAGATGGCTATTTCCTTGATCTTCCATACATTTAGGACAGACTTATATAATGTGACGTCACATCACATTATCATTTTGTTAAAGGCGTTTCAATCGTCGAGTGCGAGCATCAGACTCTCATTTCTGAGCTTTGTGTTGCTTAAATGCCATGAGTCCTATATAGACATTTGATCCTCAGGACAATCAAGATCGTTTGACATTGTTTACTTACAAAAAACTGTCAAGTAGCCAATTGTACACAGACTTAAATTAAGCTATGCACAAAAACTTAATGCTATGTTAACTTTCCAATTAGATAATAAACATTGTATTGGAGATCGATTCTTCGCGCCTACATTTTGGCACCTATATCACTGAAATCTCGAACACCCCAGAAACAACGTCACCGAAGCCATGACCTAGTGAAGCTGGAAACTGGGCCTGTTTCGTAAATAGGGATAACAGTCGCCCCCGGCTTCCATTCCGGACAATAAAACAAACAGCTGAATTTTAATGGTGAAATGTTTTTCGTAGCTCCATTCAAACATATTTTGTTTGTAATAAAATTTAAATTCTAAGGCCATGTAAACAGGCTTCGTAGTTGTTTGGTTACGTGTGAAGATTGGGATATTATGTAATTATGATTCTCCAGGTTGTACGTTTTTTGGCAAATACACCGCCTTTTGGAATCAACACTTAGCGACCCTATTATTTGAGGAGACCTAAGGAATCAAAATTATATTTCGTTTTAGCATTCAAAAGCAAACAGACATGGGGATATTTATCAAGTACTTATAACCATTTATTCGCTTGCCACAATACACACATATAAACAAAAAATAATAAAAACAATAGCAACACCTAAATGAAAATAAAATTAAGAACAAAAAGCAAAAAAAAAAGGTAGGTTTGCTGCATTGCAACAAAACAAAAGGGTTCTGGCTCAGTAATACGCCCCATTCTTTGGGTGAGGCACTGATAATTCTGCTAGAACCCAGATCACGAACAGATTATCGATGTACCAAAAATACAAATTTAATATACTAAAATAATTATTAGCTTGCCTTTTAAATAATAATAAGTGTCGTACTATGTACGAGTATGTATGGTATTATGGAGCAGAAAACGGTGTATAATAAGATAAGATACAATGAATAAGATAATATCTACAAAAATTGTACAGCAACACGTCACTGACTCACAGCCCGAAGCCATAAAAGTCCATTCCGCTCGATATCCACTATACCGATCAATCAATTTAATCCTTAGCAATCAGATCACAGTTAATTCTTCACCGACTCAACCCGGATTTAGAGCCGGATATGCCGGATATATGCCGGATTCTGAGTGCTATAAAATGGAAGTGTTTAAGAGGTAATATGAGCTGAGCTTGCTGCAAATATTTTCATTTCAGCGTCACACGAACCTAGGAGACGATTTTTTAATTTCGAGCGCTCGATTTCGTCGCTCGAAAATCTGTTGAAAACAGCGAATTGATATTTTTGAAATACGAGCGATAGAAATTGGGAATCTCGTTGACCACTCGTTTTAATTATATTAGTAAGTAGATTTTAAATGCCTAGTAGCGGAGATATATTGAAGGGAGCAGATTCAAAAATCTACCCTCCAGCCGCCATACAATTGAAATTAGGTACATTCTCATTTTCAAAAGAAAATCTAAAAATAATAAGAAATTTGTTATTAATGAATATTCAAGTAATGTTATATTTACGTCTGGTAAGTACTAGTTAGTTAGTTTTGCTGGGCGTTCGTCAAATAGACAACCATGGTGCCTATTTTGCGTGAAACGAGGTAGCGCTACTCTAACCAACCCACGAAACCTAGCAAGTTTTTTAGGTTGCTAACTGCCTCCTTTAGTGCGCACGGAGTCCCTCGGTATTTGCTCCTGTATACTTCTACCTGTTTGCAGTCTAGAAGAATGTGTTTTGTTGTTTCTTCTTCTTCTATGCACGCTCTGCACATGGTGTTGTCAGTTTTATCCATATTATGTAGGTGTTTGTTTAGTGTGTTATGTTATTATATATACTAGTTTTCGTTGCTAGAAATTGTAATATAAAGAAATTAGAGCGAAAAGTTTTTCATATACAACTTCTACCTACCCGCTCCATTTTCTTTGAATAACATTGTTTTATTATTCGTCATAATTTCATAGAAATTTGACGATTAAAATAACACTTGCAGTCTGGCCTATCAAAATCGCTGCATTCTTATCTTGGTCTAACTTTACCAGACAATTATGTTACATAAATTCCGGTTATGGCTCATCTACACGATGGCCCAGCGCTGGACTAGGGACATGGCCATGCGATGGTTGAGAGCACGCACTATATAATGGGCCACGTGTTGATGCGTACGCACCATCGCTAGCTCATTATATGTGGACGAAAAACCTTTGATATGTGGACGAAAAACCCGCGCTCTGGCCATTCCATCACCATCTAGCCGTGCCATAAGCCACCCGACACCACTACCGTCTCTACACGCTGGCCCATCCTAGTGGGCCAGTATAATGGCCCATCGTGTAGCGGAGCCATAAATTGTTAGGAAAAATTATCGGAAATTAAATAAGACGCAATACAGATCCGTAAATTGTATGTTTTTTCAAGTCAATTACAACTGAATTTTATCACCCAAATTACTAGGAACCACATAAAGAGCCAGTCCAAATTTTGTAGGTAATGTTCTTGACATGAAATAGAAATGATCTCACGTTCTTGCAGAACTCGTCTGAATATTTCGCTAACAAAGTTGGCTACGACTCAATGCAGAGGATTTTAGTTCTGCAAATTTTGACCAAATGTAAAAGACGTTAGGGTTTGGCTGTGGTCCAGCGTATGGCGATAGCGTTTATTGACTCATTTGGTGTTATCGAACGCTATGGGTTGTTTTATAAATGGACACTGTGGGGATAGTTAAGATATTCATAACGATACGTTTTTAACAGCTTATTCATAAAATTTAGTAAACCCATCACATCATCACGTCAATTTCTTAGTTTTACAAGCTTTTATTAAACTTGCCTTGTTTTTATAATATTCTTTTTGGTTAAGTCTTGCTTTTTCCATTTAGATATACAAATATTTTTCCTTAGAACTACGACGTTCAAATAATAGTACTCGTAACACCTGACCAAATAAATTTGAGTTAATTTTGGAGTATACGAGTAGTTAGGAGCCTTTGGTCTTATATGGGACGCTTCTTCTTGAAGTTTTGAAGGTCGTATTGTCAAATATCAAATATCAAACATTTATTCAGCAAATAGGCCACAGGGGCACTTTTACATGTCCATTTTTACAAACAATAAATTAAAAAAAAAAAAAAAAACAATTACAAATATCGAATCTATGAAATAATAAATACTTTATTAGAGATGTATACTGTCTCTAAATGTCAAATTACACAAAAAAAAACTATGATAAAAAAATAAAACCATAAAATACTAAAATTCTTTAGAGATGTATAAGTCTCTAAGTGTCAGAGATAAAATATAAAAAATAAAAAATAAATATAAAAAATAAAAAATTGGTCCGGAAATGTCGCTGTTGACAGTTGAATCCACAAGGAAGTTTCTGGATTAATGCATATTTTGTTTCTTTCTAGCAAACAAAAATGACATATTGTCTGAAAGAGACTGGTCTAAGACAGTTATGAATAACACCATAAGTCGAAATACATGACAAACATTAAAAGAAAGTATGCGTTGGCCGAAAATTGATCTCGGATCAACTAACTACTTGGAAGGCAACTATGTTGACCATTACACATTACACCACAAACGCAACGCATCTATTTGATTTTTTTTTATACTACGTCGCTGGAAGACAAGCATACGGCCCGCCTGATGGTAAGCAGTCTCCGTAGCCTATATACGCCTGCAACTCCAGAGGAGTTACATGTGCGTTGCCGACCCTAAACCCTCGTTGAGCTCTGGCAACCTTACTCACCGGCAGGAACACAACACTATGAGTAGGGTCTAGTGTTATTTGTTATTCAAGATAGTACGACATTGTGTATAATCATTCATTTACACATATTAAGATACACATTTATTTCATTTAAATCTTAAGTGATTAAATTTAAATGCCTGGAAAATAAAATTAGGCAAATGATATGAAAAATATATGCGTTGGCCGAGAATCGAACTCGGATCAACTGCTTGGAAGGTAACTATGCTGACCATTACACCACCAACGCATCTGTTATGTCACCCCAATATTTTCTTTAAAATACAGCAAATACTTTTAATTAAAGTAAGCTGAATAAATATAACGTACCTATTAAAATATTCCTTTACATTCGAAACGTTTAGCAGATGCGTTGGTGGTGTAATGGTCAGCATAGTTGCCTTCCAAGCAGTTGATCCGAGTTCGATTCTCGGCCAACGCATTTTTTTTAATTTCGAAGGTAAATTTAAGTAACAGGTATTTAAATTAAAGTTAATAACTATAATTATAAATGGAATGCACATTTATGTAGATTGAAATAAAGAAGATTTAATTTGCTCTGTATTAGTAATTCATTAATTAATAGGATTAAATAGATGCGTTGTGTGGGGTATTAATAGGGATTTCACAACATTTCAGTAAATCAATGTAAATATCAGGCTCATTAAACTAAATGAACTGTCATAAGTCACAATATGAAACGGCCGGTGTACATGACAGCTGATAGATGCCCGCCGTTCTGACAACTCTGCAGAATTTGCCTTGGAAGTCGAAACTTTGCAAGATTACAAATTTCGAGTTTGAAGGTCAAAGTTCATTGATCATTAATTAAACATCATCGCTGCTTGAACAAGGTGATATAAATAGAATTAATTTTGTAATTCAATTTAAAGTCGGCGATTGTCAGACAAAATTTTACCGTTGTGGCTTTTATTAATTAAATACTTACTGGAGCTGTTAGGAGCTATTTCTAGCAGACTTTAAAACAACGAAGAGGTTATTAATTCGGCCGTTATTTTTAGATGTTTGTTACCGCAGAACTGATATATTTGAAGAAAATAGTTACGTACACCACAGCCCACACTACTGGTCAATAACGATAAAAGATAATGTTAGGGATTTATTATTATTCAAGTAGTCATATTACTATGCGTTTATGAACGTCAAATAAAGCTACACCGGCTCTAACCCTACACCTCTGACCCGAGATTTAAGTCCCTCCTACATTTTAGGACGGTATCCAAATATGGGACCGGCAAGAAACTCGGCGGGACATATTTTTGCAAAACATTACATCTTATGATTAACATGCATTAAATTAAAAAATACAATTTAAATTATTATAGAGTTCATGAAATAAAATAAAGTAGGTAATGATACCCCGCGAAGGAACTCATGGACAGCTTATTCTTTCTTTTTTATTGAAACTCATCAAGGTAGCCATTCGGTTTGACGGTGTTTAGACGTTTTTAAAATTTGGCTGGGAACTGACTACAAATATACAAGTTGCTCAGTTGCTCCCGCATAAAAAGTAGACAATATTTTATTTTATCCTTTTAGAAGCCGGTTTTTAGGGTTCCGTAGCCAAATGGCATAAAACGGAACCCTTATAGTTTCGCCATGTCCGTCTGTCTGTCTGTCTGTCTGTCCGAGGCTTTGCTCCGTGGTCGTTAGTGCTAGAAAGCTGAAATTTGGCATGGATATATGAATCAATAAAGCCGACAAAGTCGTACAATAAAATCTAAAAATTAAATTTTTTTTAGGGTACCTCCCCTACACTTAAAGTGGGCGTGAAATTTTTTTTTCGCTTCAACCCTAGAGTGTGGGGTATCGTTGGAAAGGTCTTTCAAAACTAATAGGGGTTTTCAAGAAACATTTTTTGATAAAGTGAATATATTCGGAGATAATCGCTCCGAAAAAAAAAATATGTGTCCCCCCCCCTCTAACTTTTGAACCATAGGTCCAAAAAATATGAAAAAAATCGTGGAAGTAGAGCTTAAGAAAGACAATAAATGAAAACTATAGCGGACATGATCAGTTTAGCTGTTTTTGAGTTATCGCAAAAAGTTTTCCCTTCATAGTAAAAAGACTTATTTTAATTAGGTACTGATTATGCAAATTTGCCTATTTGTTTAACTCAGGTGAAAGGTCCCGTTTCATCCCTTGGTTAACAATTTACTATACTTTAAGCTCCAGTTTAGCTTATTGTGACGGAAGAGTAACTACGGAACCCTACACTGAGCGTGGCCTGACATGCTCTTGGCCGGTTATTCTTTGTTAAATTTAATTCGAGTATAGTTTATTATGGTGCATATTTACACTAAAAATTAACAACATCGTCACATTCCAAACCACAACAAAGCTTAAATTGAAATAGATGTTATAAGTATACGAATGATCTAGTGATGGACCCCATAGTCCTAGGCCTTGATCACTTTTTGTCGTATAAGTATGACATACGTTTTAGTTAATAATCTAATATTTATTAATTGTGTAGTCACACAAAAACACAAATAAAATGAACGTTATTAGATATGTCTCATTTAAAATCACTTGAATGACAACTCTGCCAGGCAACAAAAGGAAACAGCTCAACATCTAATTACTTTGCCACTCTTGTGGACAAAATGCAATTATTTCATCGGTTTTTAAAGAATAAAGAGATCCTATACAAGCAAGTGTGGTAAAAATAACTTATTTCAGCCTAAGGACAAAGTAAGGATAGCTTAATTTTCTTCAACATCTACATTCTACATCGTTTACCAATTTACCTTGCATTACCGGTGGATTTGCGAAGTTCGAGAAAACGAGCTGGTGCTCGTTTTCTCGAACTTCGCAAATCCACCACCTGGTGCCACCTGGTGGTGGCGCTGGAAAATGTCTCCCACATCGTGAGCTCAGTTTATGTGCTCAGAGATTATGGTATAAAGTCTTCTGCGAATTTAAAATTTATATTACCTTATGCTGGATATTTTTGGGGAAGAAGACTGTACGGTGTATACGAAGGTAGCTTAATGAAATTGCGAGTTAGTGTTTGAAAATTCTGTTTCTTCAAGGTATACAGTTATTAAATACAGTAGAATCGGTAATACAATCACATTTAATACAATATCTTGCGTAATAATCGTACGCTATTTTACACTGGCCCCTGCAACTTGTTTTCTTACATTATTTTTTTATGCCCGGATTTCTGTATTTTGACATGACATACCTATTTCTTGAGATTATTATTCTCGTTATTAATAACAATTTCGTTTTTAATATTATTATCTTTTGTTATTGTACAGTATTGACTTTGTTATTTTTCTTGTATAGCGTTTTTGACTTTACCTCATATTCTTTCATCTTTTTATTACTATCTGATGTTTTATTGTTTATGTCTTTTTGAAGATCATAATATGTATGTATTCATGAACAAATGGACATAGCTTAGCAACTTATAACTGTAATGAAATAAATAAAACTAAACTAAACTAATGTTGCGCCGCATCGCTGTAGCAGCAATGCCGTTGCAGTCTGAACCCGAACGGTGCCTTAAATAAGAAGCACAAACTTGCTCTTGCAGACCGGATACAATTTCCCAATCGTTAGTCGATTCTAAAATGTCTTAAATTAAATTGTCCAAGCCTTGACACGGGTCTCCTCATTTTATATTTTCACAGCTGAACAAATAATCTTGGGAGGTAATGAATTATTTCAGCATTGAGATAATTTGAGGATTTAGACAGATGCGTTGGTGGTGTAATGGTCAGCATAGTTGCCTTCCAAGCAGTTGATCCGAGTTCGATTCTCGGCCAACGCATGTCTTTTTCATGTTTTACATTTTAATTAACATGTATTCAAAGTTAATTCTTCTTCTTCTTCAGGTACCATATCCTCTACGGATGTCGGCTACCACAGTCCGGAACTCTTCTCTATTTGCAGTCTTTCTGCCCAGCGTGGCAGCGTCCATTCCCGTCCAGCTCCTAAGGTTATCCATCCATGTAGTTTTTCTTTTCCCTCTGCCTCTTTTCCCTTAAAGTTAATTACATTTGGCATTTAAAGAATATCAACTTACATTATGACGTATTTAATTCCAAGCAGTTGATCCGAGTTCGATTCTCGGCCAACGCATATATTTTTACCTGACTTCGGGTGAAAACCTTATAATCTATCTAGATATTCTGCCTTAAAATACTACTACTACTTAATGGCGCAGCGACCCAAAATGAGTCTTGGCCTCCGACACGAGTACACGCCAGTTGTCTCGATCCTGTGCCATCTCCCGCCAGTTATCGGCCTGGAGATCGCACAAGTCCGCTTCAACAGCATCGCCCCAGCGATATCTGGGACGTCCGATAGGCCTCCGCCCTACCGGGCGTCCCAGGTATGCCCTTTTAGCGCCGCGATCCTCCTTAAAATCCGTAACATTTATTTACCGTGGCCACTTGGTTTTGCAGCTCCTGTGATTTGTCTCCATCGATCTCCATGTCCCGCCCTCACCGCTTGATGGAGTTTGCCTGAGGTGGCCTTCTTAACTTTATTTAATATTAAGGATTAATATTTAGGTCATCGGCTTAATATATCTTAATATTTATTTATTTAATCTTTATTGCACAATACATGAAGGGACAAATGGCGGACTTAATGCCTTAAGGCATTCTGTACCAGTCAACCAATGAGTATAACCAGAAAGATTAAGTAGGTGCAGTGTCTTTTAAAGTAAATTAATTTGTAATCAAGATTATATATGAATATAGACCATATATTGATAAACTTACTCATATACTTAATACAAATAAACATACGTATATTGATAATATAATAATAATTCAGCCTATATACGTCCCACTGCTGGGCACAGGCCTCCTCTCATGCTCGAGTGGGCTCGGGCTATATATTGATACATATATAATTATACCAATGTGAATCATTAAATTGATGAAAAAGAAAGTTTGTCAAGGAAATACTTGCTTGAATATGAATTTGATCTGCGCTTGTCTGATAGAGTGGGAGAACGTTCCAAAGTCGGATTGCCTGGACAGTGAAAGAATTGGACATGAAACCCGTTCGGTGTTGGGGGACAATGAGCTTAAGACTACGGGAAGACCGAAGAATTGTGCCTGGACGTGGGGTAACAAATTTAAATTTCGAACGGAGATAATCTGGGATGGACGGGTCAAACAAGATTGAGTAGAGATTACATAGAAAACTAAGGGACCTCTCGAATAGGGAGCCAATTAAGAAAGAGGATATATGGTCATACTTACAAAGTCCGAAGTAGTCCGAAAACGAACCTAATGCACAAGAAGAGTGAAAATTTAATGCATGCTTTAAATTAAAAATATTCGTTCATAATGTTTTTTTTTTCAAAGTATCAGGCATAAAAATCTCAAAATCGACGGTGCCTACTTCTGGCTCCGTGGGTTCAGGTTTTTCTCTCATTCTCACTGAGTGTAAGCATGAGCAGGACGGCTGTGTGTGCCCGGGATCGCAGATATCATGTTATTACATTTAATTTTTTTGTAAGATTTGGCAAAAAAGTAATTGATCAAAAATAAAATTGCTCATTTTTAGAAGTGATTTTCATATGTTTTGCATTTGTTCCTGTAAATATGGTTACAAATTTTTAAGTTGCGTTTTGGACTTATGTTCGTGATTATGCTACCAATGAAAGTCAAGAAATTAGGTTTAGAATCGATAAAATTGCAGAAAGGCCTAAAATTTGCTACATTTTTTGGCAACCGTATTGTAATCTTTAAAGCGCTACGATTTTTCAAAAACTGCTGTCTGAACCTACTTCATCTTAAATATACGCACATCGAAGCCTCCTTTCAAATGATGATCTCATTATTCTAAGCGTGATTTATCAAACGAAATAATTCATCAAGTCCGCAACAAACCGCTCAATCGTCAGCCGCTTATTAAAGCATCCAATTCTCGCGGGCAAATAACGATATTATGGAACAATGGAGGATGGAACAGTAATTGCGTTTGATGCTTCAATCCAGTGTCGCCAGCTCTGATTTTCAAAATTTGCTAGACGACCAAAGTTGCATTAACGACTCGCATTAAATACATATTAAAATACATACTTATAGTTCGTTTTTTTGCATTTGAAAGAAGGTAAGCGTTTTGGACGTGACTTTTTATTGAAAAACACTTTTGAAAAATAAGTTACGGCAAATATGTGAAAGAAGCATGGCGGTCTTTGGTGTCGGAGGCCAAGATCCACATCGGGTCGCTGCGCCACAGCAGTAAGTAAGTAAGTATAAGGCCGGCGCCCCACTGCTGCGCACGCTACATCCACGGCCCACGTTTTAATACAAACCGTGGGCAAGCCCACGAAATTTTGTATAGGAACGTGGGTCGTGTACATAGCGTGCGCTGCAGTGGGGCGCCGGCCTAAAACTGGAATGGAAAAAAGTATCTGAAAGTGAATTTTGGGTTTTGATGTCTGGACGGCTATTGTGAGACGTCAAAAGTCTAAAAGCTACAAATTCGCTGTAAATTAATTTTACCGATATCGACTTTGCTTCAAATGCCATGCTATTACCTGAACATGGCGTTTGGAACATGCTGTCTGTCCAATACATTTCGCAGGCAAATAACGATGTTAGGGAACAATGGAGCATTGGCGTGAGAATGGAACAGGCATTTGAATGCTTCCAGTGTTGCCAGATTTAATTTCCATTTACTGGCATTCCACAAAAAGGCCTAATTTGTCTGGGGCGTGACGCATATTGCCTATGGCCTTAACAACCTGCAGAAATATGAATTATATATTATATACCGTTATAACAGTACATAACTGATATCCTGGTGGCCTAGCGGGGAGAGCATGCGACTTGCATGAGGTCACGGGTTCAAATCCCGGCTCGTACCAATGAGTTTTTCGGAACATTTAAGCACACCAAAATTCTAAGCACAACACTTAAGCAGCACACCAAAATTCCTTTCAACACTGCATATACTAACAAAAGGCGCAAAGATATTATATGTATACAAACCGTACAAAGAAAACACGTATTTTCTTCTAGATTTTTTGTCTTTTTGGGCCCTTATTTGTACAACAGGTTAAATTCAAAATTAGACTTATACCCTCTTAGCTATGTTGGTTGTAAGAATATTCTACGACGCGCCCTTCAAAAAATGACATACGATGATACAGAGAACTTACTAATAGTCGTAAAATGATTTCTTACTGTACTTTGATATAGAATACTTAAATAAGTTATTTTGTTAAGGTTATCACCCTACCAGATTTTTATTGTGTACTATTTATAATTATAATTAAGTGAATAATTACAAATTAATTAATATGGTCCTATTCTGCCTGAAACACAGGAACTCCTAGTTCAGGCATTTGTAAACTTTTCCTTATCCTTAATCCTTAGTCTTTAAGTGCTAACACTGTACTTATACTGTTTTCAATAAAATTATTTGTATTATTTGTATTTGTATTATTTACGGTGAAGGAAAACATTGTGAGGCGCTTTAGTAAGAACTAGTGCCTTCACCAATTCTTGGGATTAGTTGCCAAGCAGACCCCAGGCTCCCATGAGCTGTGGCAAAATTCCGGGACAATACGAGGAAGATCATGATGTAACAGTACATAACTTATCAAACGGTATCATGCTAAATGTAGGCTTCTTAGCTTTATCAGAAGTGTTGAAAAATGCCATCTCGTACCCGACACGTTTCCGGAATGCCCCTGCTAGACAGATCTACAAAAGGTTGTTTCGTGTATGGAGAAAATTGTACTGGTTACTAAAATGAATGGAAAAAAGTTCATAAATTGTTGATGCAAGATAATAAGATAATTAACGACTGGTTTGCCCTAGTGGGTAGTGACCCTACCCACGAAGCTGATGGTCCCGGGTTCAAATCCTGGTAAGGGCATTTATTCGTGTGATGAGCATGGATATATGTTCCTGAGTCATGGGTGTTTTCTATGTATTTAAGTATTTATAAATATTTATATATTATATATATCGTTGTCTAAGTACCCTCAACACAAGCCTTATTGAACTTACTGTGGGACTTAGTCAATTTGTGTAATAAAATAATGTCCTATAATATTTATTTATTTATAATAAATTTATCAATTTTTATTTGAAATTTCGTCATGTTGGTAAACTCAACGAATCTGTTTAACTTAATATAGAAGAAGTGACAATGATCACGACTTAATGTAATACCTGTTACTTTAAAGTGAATAATGTGAAAAAGATAGGCGAATCGCGAATATAACAGAATCGACTCAACTGCTCAACTGCTGTGCTGCTGCTGGGTCTACTGCTTGAAAGGCAACTACGCTGACCATTTTCCATGTTAGTTTATTCATGGCCTTGATTATAACGTGTAAAAAAATAATTTAAAAACTATAATTTTGCGTTAGTAGTTTGCATTGCTTCATTGGCCATTAAAATACCTTAACCTGGTGCAGTAAGGGTTTACCAGGATGAGGTATTTTATCCTAAAGTATTCCTAGTAGTCCTAGGTATTATGCTAAAGGATAATTAGTTAAAAATAATTGTGTATTGACACAGTTCACTCTTCTTCTTCTTTTCTTTCTGAGTGATCAATTGATCATGTATAGTATAGTAAGTAAACCTTTTTACGAATAGTGGATCAGCGTGAGTTTAAGAAGAGAAAGTTTCTATAAATTACAAATAGTTAAAAATATTTTTAAATGAAAAAAAGGTCGAAACCTTGACACGGGTCTGAAACTCTTTATTATAATTTCTCAGCTGAACAAATAATCTGCGGAATGAAATTAATTATTTTGGCAATGATAAAATTGGAAGGCTAAATTAGATGCGTTGGTGGTGTAATGGTCAGCATAGTTGCCTTCCAAGCAGTTGATCCGAGTTCGATTCTCGGCCAACGCATGTCTTTTTAACTAAGGTACCTGGGTCGAATATGGCCAGCCGAAAAATATGGCCACACCCCTACACGTCCAGAACTATGGCGTCATCTATAACTTTGTTTATACGCGTTAAAACGTCCATGTGTGAGTAATGCTTAGGTGTCGCCGCCATCTTCCCCGCAGCCCCGCAAGTCCCGCAATGATAGTCGAAGTGAAACCACGTGTCACGGATACAAATATTCACTCGTAAGTTTCTATGATATTTTTGCTTTTATTGACTTTTACTTAAAAAATATTATATTTAAGTCATTAGTAATCGTATATTATATGTGTATGTTTATTTTTATGCTTACCTTTGTATATTTTTCGTTTTGATTTTTTAAGTAAAATACAAGTATGACCGAAAATATGGCCACTTATTGGCCATATTTTCGGCACCTACTGGCCGTATTAACCTTATGCGTTTTTGACTTTCGGCATTTGCTGGCCATATTAACCGTAGATCTTTTTCCTTTCAGAATATGGCTCCACGATAGGTTTCAAAACAGATCCGAGGAAATTGGGCAGAGTCTGATATGATATCAGCAGTAGCAGCTGTTAAAAGTGGTTTTATCTGCGGCGAGCACTTGGACGATATCTTATAGAGAAAAAGTAAAATAAATCCAAGGAAGGTAGAAGGGAAGAAAATCACTTGTTAATAATCATGAAGGAAAGGAGCTGTAATTTCGTATCGTACGGCTGAGCGATGTTGGTTATGCATTGACATCACATGTGCTTCGTATGTGCGTCCAGAAGTATTTCTAGGGGAAAAATATGGTACAGGCTAGATAAGACGTCTTATTTGGCAGAGATTGGCTGAGGGCTTTTTTGAATCAGCACACACATACAAGTACATACTACACAAGAGAATCCGTAAAAGAAAAACCCAAAACTTGAATCCAGCTAGAGCTCAAAAACTTAACAAAACTGTGGTTTCAGACTATTTTACGAAATTGAAAAACCTGCTGGAAGATGACGAGCTAGTGCATAAACCAGAAAGAATTTATAACATAGATGAAAAGGGTTGTTACAAGTTTTTTTTTTGTCCGGAGTTATTTTTTTTGTTTCTTTATTTGATATAAAAGAACTTGTTTGAATAAATTCATTTTATTTATAGCACTAAATTCCCTTACAAATAGAAATTCCCTCCGTATCCAGTTCATACCGTTAATACGGCCATCACCTGGCCATATTCACATACACTGTCGGAAATATGGCCATTTTCCCAACTTTAAAAAAAAATACTTAAATTCTAACCTATCCGTACCTAGGCTTTTTCGTGCCTGCGATAAAGTACATAAATAAATACACTATCAAATAAATTAGGACTTGTAACTTCTACTGTTACACAGTGCGATATATATAGTGTCAAACCTTAACGTGGCCATATTCGACCCAGGTACCTTAACTAATATCGAAAATGAATTACATTTGGCATTTAAAGAAAATAAAATAAATTATGACGTATTTAAATATGTAAATTGTTCCTAATAATTCTGTACTGACAAAAAGTTTGTCAGAATCATTCCCCCTTATTTATAAAAAAATAGCAACCTCTTACAAACCTGTGTTAATTGTTTGTCTTTTTCTAACAAACAGAAATGTAGAAATGATTGATAGGGACAAACGATTACCAACGATTTATTTTTGATCAACGTTTATGATTTACGCGAATTGTATTTAAACTCGTATCAAGACTAAAAAATTGCGTAATCTGTGCATATAAGCTGCTCACAATATAGCAGACATTTTCCAGCGCCCGCCACCTGGGACACGTCGCAAACTCGCAACACTACAAATGTACAGGAAATTGCCGAACGATGTAGAAGCATGCTTCGTGTTGCGTTACAGAATTTGAATTAAGGATATTCACTGAGTGCTGTTCACGTTAAAGTGCCGTTCAGTTTCAGACTACACCAGCATTACTCCGGCAGTATTGCAGCGCGAGATTACTGCCTACTGCATTGTAATACTGCTGCAAGATGCAGTAATACTGCCGACTGCAACAGATATTAGCAATTTTTTAAATTATACCGCTTTCCAAGTTACCCCAAAGCACATTATTGAATTTAAATTCGCCTCAAGACTATTCCGTAATCTGTTCACAATATGGCAGACATTTTGCCACGCCCGCCACCTGGGACACGTCGCAAACTCGCAACACCATAACTGGGGGTGGGACTTAGTCAATGTATGTAAGAATGTCCTTATAATATTTATTTAAATAAATTTCGCCTAACTCTCTTGCAAAAACTTCCAAATTCAAACTGGTTTTCAATGGCTGTTATGGGCGGTGGGGCAGTGGAAAACTGTACGATCAAAGCTAAGGCTTAACTGTGTTCTGTGGGTCGGAAGGACTTAAGACTTTATAATCCCGTATAAATGGGTCAAACAGATTTAGATTCTATTTGTCTTTTGTGCTGTCGGATGCTATGGACATCGCACAGTAGTTTAAGCTGATTCTATTCAAACTTAGAAATTAAGCTCCAGTATCATTTGCGGTTTATAACGACAATTGTATCTAGAAATTGCATAGGTAACTAGCCTAAAATGATGTTTGTTACAAAATTCGAAAGCGTTTGCTATGCTCTTATTAGGTATTTAAATAAAAGTAAACAAAATCTACCCACAAATGGCTCCTTAAGCCAGTTGAAGGTAGATGAAAACATTACATGATCCATAATGTAGGTTAAAGTCAGGTCGTTCAGTGACAGATCCAGGCAGTTTTGTGATTGATTGGTTAACCTATAAATGTTATAACCACCCAAAAATCTACAAGTTGTTTGTTTACTTTTATTTAAATACCTAAAAATACAGAGTATAGGGACCGTGCGCGTTGGGGGGTCTGCCATCTTCTGGCCTGAATCAGAACCATAAACATGTACATTTACACGTCACGTGTTTTCTTGTGCATAGTAGGTTCTGCCATCTTGTGGGCTACATCGGAACAATAAACATCACATTTACGCCTCGCGCCAAAAATCTGACGGCTCCTGTGCTGCCTCCTACAGTTCATTCACGCTCCCTATAGACCTACTTGAATTAATAATGTTTTAACTTATTGACTAAGTCCTACTTTCTTGCAACTGAAGCATTTTGATTCTAATAAAAGTTTATTACATAAACATAATTTCGGTCATGCGGGCAAACGATCGGGAAAGCCGACTTATTTTCTATGGACATTACAAATGTTAAGAGCCCATCAACGTGCTCACTAGCGCCACTGCTAATTAATTGTGATTATTTAAATTTAACGATAGATATTTAAAAAAGGGGGCCGCTATGTACTGTATTTTGTATTTAAGTACCTTTTGAATACATCATAATAGTTTTTACGTTGCTGGATTCGTCAATCTAGGCGTCCAAAGTTAAAACGGGCGGTTTTGTTTTAAGTTCATAGATCGATGAATCCAGCAACATAGAAACTAGTTTGATGTATTCAAAAAGTACTTAAATACAAAATACAGTACGTAGCGGCCCCTTTTTTAAATATCTATCGTCAAATTTAAATAATCACAATTATTTTCCAGTGGCGCTAGTGAGCACGTTGATGGGCTCTTAACCATTTGGATATATTTTTCTACGACTTTATTGTATGATGTCCATAGGAAAGTCGCATAACCTAAACTAATAATACATTTTTTTTACACCCAATTATGCCTAACCAAACGGCCCGATTCGAAGAATGATTAAGAAACGTTTAAGATCTTGGAAAGATCTTTAAAAGATCGATAACTAAACGACATGTCAAAATTGACGTTTATAATAAGACCTATCTACGATATTTCTAACGTCAATGTGACATTGGATGCCCGAATCGAGCTGCTACTGTCAATTATACGACATACAAACGATATCTAAATGAGAACTTATGTAAACCAGAACTTATCGTTAACATATCTCATTCTTCGAATCGGGCCGAAAGTCGTCTAAAAGGTAGTTAACCTTTTAGACGACTTTCGACGTTCAGTTAAATCGTGATAGCTATAAACTGTAACTCTGATCAGATGGGCCTGACAATTAAGAACAGTGCTAAACGTGTTTTTTTTTTTATACTACGTCGGTGGCAAACAAGCATACGGCCTGCCTGATGGTAAGCAGTCTACGTAGCCTATGTACACCTGCAACTCCAGAGGAGTTACATGCGCGTTGCCGACCCTAACCCCACCCCCCTCGTTGAGCTCAGGCAACCTTACTCACCGGCAGGAACACAACACTATGAGTAGGGTCAAGTGTTATTTGGCTGCGGTTTTCTGTAAGGTGGAGGTACTTCCCCAGTTGGGCTCTGCTCTAGATCTGGAATGACATCTGCTGTGCTGTGCCCTACCACACAAGGCGAGATGACATTCACATTGCCCATACCTCTCTTTTGGACGTAGTTTAAGGACATACCCGGGTCCGGTGTTTCGCCTTAATAAGTGGGAACGGAGACGCTCAAGATCGCTCAATGTCAGAATTGGTGTTTCATCGTGTTACTGGGCCATCATAAAAAGAGTAGGTTGGAAACCTTTACAGTCTCGTGGTAGATAACCGGCAACGATGATTTGAATTCAGAACTATCGCCCTGCTGAAGGAATAAAGATCTGCAGGGGTTCATTCTGAAAGCGGCAAGCATTAATATATTATGCAACGTTGTATAAGTAGGTCAAAAAATTCTCGTGGCGTATTCCTTTACAATGTTCGCCTACGCCTTCGGCTCCGGCTCACATTGTAACTCACGCCACTCGCCTTTTTTGACCCTTCTTATACAACTGTTGCATAAAATACTATTATGTTATTTAGATGAGGGAAATATGTGGCATTATCTAGGAAAAGGGACCTTATTGTCGATGGCGCTTACGCCGCACTGCGTCGCGCAGCGTTGTATTTGTATCGGAGCATCGTTTATGACGGCGGAAGCGCCATCGACAATAAGGTCCCTTTTCATAGATAACGTCACATATAAGTTATTTCTACTCAGTATCATTCCGAACTCTTTGAAACCTTGAAAACCGCAAGAATTGACCGTAAAGATAGCAGGCAGCCAAAACGAAATTCGATCTCCTTAACACAAATATATACTGGAGTAGGTACTGCAGTAAAATAGATATAATCATGGTACTCAATTCTTTTGTGAATATTATGCGGAAGAGAGTCAACTAGACTTCAATGTGGTTTATTTTGTAACATTCTAACGCATTTAGTCAAATTTTGCTAACAAAATTTGTATGTCTAAACACAGCGTTCAAGGGTCTGACGGGCTTATAGTAGAATAACTCCAAATAAAATATATAAGACGTGTAATCTGTCTTGTGGTACAGGAATAAGTAAAGTGACATGCAAATTTTGACAATATCTTTAATTAATACGAGAGGAGATTGACCTCTGTGGCGCTTTGCTATAATATTTGTGCAGGCGCTTCATGGATCTGATTTTGACCCGAACACACAGTGTTCAAGTTCGGAGTAAATCATCAAAATGTAACACGAAATAATAACTAATTAGGTACCTAAGTATCATAGGATATTCCATCTAATATCTCGCATGCGACACGCGCCTCTATTGCCAATGAATTAAGAGTGATTATACCTTAGGCTGGATTATACCTTTTTATTAACTAGTACTAGTAAGCGTAGCGGGTAAACTATGTAAAAATACATAAGGTAAGAAACAAAGACAACCGAAGAAATTTTTAACAACTTCATAAAGCAATAAAAACTATTGACAGTAAAAATATCTACGAAAATAAACTACAACTTTAACAGAATCTGTGTATCGGGTGGTATCGGATATTGAATTCGCCGTTGTCCAGATATGATCTTTATAACGAAAATGAAGCGGAATGTCTGGGCATGTAGCGGCTAGATATCGATTGCTAAACTTACAGACTATCTCCACATCGAAGGCATAACAAATTTACTTTCACATTTCACCACACGACCTAACGTTGAACAAAAGAATAACGAGGAAAAAAACTGCGTTTGAAATTTTTTTGCCAAAAAAAAAGTAACATTAGTTGCGGCGCATTCTTCAAGCACTGAAAAAAACTTTTTTAGGTATGTGATGAGAAAGAAAAAAAATTTTTTTTGTTTTTGTCGTGAGCAACGGCCTGCGTCCGTTCGCGGCCGCGCGCCGCGTCGACTGAACCTACCCCTATGCGGGTTTACCTATACTTATGTGTTTACATCTTCAATGGGGTGCGCATAGAGTAGAGGAGAAGAGATTAACCCCTAAAGGGTAGACAAACATTTTGTTTCGCTAAGCGTTTAATTAAATGTGCGTCGTAAACTTGAATAATGCCCCTACTAACTAATATTTTCGAAACAATATATTTATATACCGTAAGCGTGTAGAGAGGATGGTGGTGTCGGATGGCTTATAGCGCGGCGGGATGGTGATAGGATGGCCACGGTGTCGGTTTTTCGTCCGCACATCAAAGTAGTGGGCTAGCAATGGTGCGTTATGCATCTACACGTGGCCCATTATGTAGTACGTGCTCTCTGGTCCAGCGCTGGGCCATCGTGTAGAGGAGCCATAACTATCGCATGGCCATCTCGCTGTTCCAGCGCTGGGCCATCGTGTAGAGGAGACATAACCATCGCATGGCCATCTCGCTGGTCCAGCGCTGGGCCATCGCGTAGAGGAGCTATAACCATTGCATGGAAATTTCGCTGGTCCAGCGCTGGGCCACCGTGTAGAGGAGCCATAAAGAGCCCAGTGATCACTTAATATGGAATGGGGAGTTAATTATCAGAATGGGAATTGTACAACAAATCCATTTAAAAACAAAAATTAAATTGCATATCGTAAAAAAGAAAAAAAAACTTAGAAAGTACAGTGCTCTAGAGCAGAAACATATCATTTTCTGCACACTTCTTAGGACAGCAGCATGAGATATGAAAAATTGTTATTCTTATCTTAAAAAAATTATGTCCCATTCGATCAAACATTAATACTTCAAGCAACGCATTTGCGTAATTAATATTGGCAGCTACCTCTATTCCGCAAGGCGCCATCTGGCGGACCTATAAAACAGAACTGTTGTAAGACAAAATGGCGTATGTTGCTGGTATTTCAATGGAGATACCACTTTCTGTTTCTTAAAGTATGTGCCTTCACTATTCTGTAACCAGGCTTTCATTTTAAAAGCTTAAACTTAGAATTTCTATATATTTAATAATATATATTACAAACTTTTATTTAACTTGCCCTGTTAGTTAAGTGCAAAAATGTGTATCGAAAGAATTGTCTCATAAATATGGTACTACGCTCTTATTACACTGGAATAAGATGCTATGGGACATATTTTTGAGTAACATGTGTGCACCCATATTTTTACACTTGACTGTATGTATTCCACTTCCCGGTTTCCGATGAAGCTGAAAATTTGCATACATATGTAAGTCGGGTGACAATGCAATATTATGGTACCATCAGGCTGTTCTAATGATGGAGACAGGAGGTAGCCATAGGAACTCTGTGATAAAACAACGCAACCTTGTTGTGTTTGGGGTTTTTAGAATTGTCTCTATGATTATTAGTTGCCTGTGGCAAAAAAAAGCTGAGGGTGGATCGTTAGTACCAAAAATGAAATTTTTGCCAAAAACTTATTGACATTCGTATTCCGTACCATTCAAATAAAATAAAGTATAGCGGGTTATATTGTGCACGCTATACTTATAAGGTACATTAGGTTAACTTCAAAGACGGGATAATTTTGTAAATTTGCAAATATCTATTAATCTAGAAGCACTGGGCCCGATCCGCTGTGCTGTGCCCTACCACACAAAAGCGAGATGACATTCACTATACCCATACCTCTCTTTTGGACATACGCGGGTATGTCCTTAAACTACGTCCAAAGGAGAGGTATGGGCATAGTGAATATCATCTCGCTTCAGTACAGTAGAGCGGATACCATTACAGATTTAGAGCAGAGCCCAACTGGGGAAGTACCTCCACCTTGCAGAAAACCGCAGCCAAATAACACTAGACCCTACTCATAGTGTTGTGTTCCTGTCGGTGAGTAATGTTGCCAGAGCTCAACGAAATATAGTATACGGGGGTTGCTGAGGGATGAAGAAACGGAACACAGCGTTGTTCATAGGGCGTTTATTCCAGAACTGATTTTTACATAATTACCCACATGTTATTTTCATACAGTAGTTGAGTCTACCCTAAATACATATATGACACCCTTACACTTAAATTATGCTATATGTATAGGTACTAAACTTATTTACCCTTATTATTTAATACAATGGGTAAGTGGCTAATATAAAAGGGGATCACCGTAGTGATCGACCGGTGGTATATTTCGACGAGGTCTATGCACTGACGACGGTCCGGGTGGTATCGGTGGTGGTTGGGAGATTCCCGGATGGTCCATCGGACTCGGCCACGCCAACGCTAAAACTGGTGGTCGCGCTCTAATTTGATCTACATGCCTCTTAAACTTAGTTGATAAATCGTTTTCCTTTACCACTAACACGGTCCTAGAACCTATCACGGTATCCACCTTCCCTTTAAGCCATTTCTCCCCCGAGCTGTAATCCCTAAACCACACAAGGTCTCCTATCCGAAACACCCTATCGGTACCCCCCGCTTGTTGCACCTGCCGTTCTTGTGCCGCTTCCACACGCTGCTCGAGCCTGCGCCCGGGCCGTAACATGTCCAGACGGCAACGCAATGCCCGCCTTTGAAGAAGCATGGCCGGTGTTTGTCCAGTGGTGCTGTGAGGAGTATTCCTATACGCCATCAAATATTCCTGAAGAGCTTCTTCCACGTCTACTTGATCCCTAACTGCCTTTTTGAGCGCCCTTTTGCATAACTTAACAGCCGTCTCGGCGGCCCCATTTGATGCCGGGTGATACGCTGGTGTAAAAGTATGAGTAATCCCATAATATCGCATGAAGGTGTCTACCTCTCGGCTAGTAAATGGAGGCCCGTTGTCGGAAACTACCTGTTTAGGAAAGCCAAATCGTGCAAATATCTCCCTTAGCACTTTTAAAACCGCCGCTCCTGTAGTGCTGGTCATTAAGAAAGCCTCTATCCACTTCGAAGACGCATCTATTAAAATCAAAAAAGTTTTACCGTGCCATGGACCCAAAAAATCAACATGCACCCGCGTCCATACCTCCCCGGGGTACTCCCACGGCTTAACAGGCGCGCGCGGGGGCGCCGGCGCCTCCGCTGCGCACGTGTGACACCCCGCGCAGCACGCCTCGATGTCGGCATCGATACCGGGCCACCATACGTAACTTCGGGCTACAGCCTTCATTTTTACTATCCCTAAGTGTCCTACATGTAGTTCCTGAAGGATTTGTTCCCTAAACACTGGGGGAATAATAATCCTATAACCCCACATAACGCAACCCGAGTCTAAGTATAACTCATTCTTTCTTATAAAATAGGGTTGCAAATCGGTGTGTGAGTTGTGAGAGGGCCACCCTGACTGTAAGTATAAAACGATTTTGCTCAATAATATATCTTTTTTTATCTCCTCACAGACCTGTTTGTGAGTGATAGGTAAAAAATCATTAACAAAATTAATATAAGTGCACTCCGGTTGTTTCTCCCCAACCTCTGCCTTGCGCGGCAACCTCGACAATGCATCGGCGCCATTTTGACTGGTACTCACGTACTGTATATCATAGTCATATCCCGATAGGATCACCGCCCACCTTTGCATTCTCGAAGCTGCCATCACTGGTATACCCGACTTGGGGCCGAAAATAGCAACGAGGGCTTATGATCTGTTTTAAGAAGGAACTTGCGTCCATACAAATATTGATGGAATTTCTTCACACTAAATATAATAGCTAAAGCCTCTCGATCTATTTGGGAATACCCGCGTTCGGCCGCGTTTAGTACCCGCGAAGCGTACGCAATCGGTCTTTCACTTCCGTCTGGCATCAAATGGGAAATGACCCCGGCTACCCCTACGCTACTCGCATCTGTGGTCAGCACCACCGGCAACCCCGAGGAATAGTGCACTAATACGGTGCTACTAGCTAATAATTTTTTTACGTCGCAAAATGCTTCACTACATTGCTCGGACCATTCAAACTTTACTCCCTTTCTTAGCAACGCATAAAGAGGTGCCAACTTGGAACTTATATTTTTTACGAATTTTGCATAATACATGACCATACCTAAAAACGCACGCAACTCTGTTACGCAAGTAGGAGTAGGTACCTGCTCGATAGCTTTAATTTTGTCCGGATTTGTATGGATGCCCTCTTTATCCACCACATACCCTAAATAAGTGACTGACGTGGCGAAAAATTTGCATTTTTCTTTTTTAATTTTTAAGCCAAACTTCTGCAACCTATCTAGCACTTTATGCAATGTTTCTATGTGCTCTTGGTCGTTCTTCCCGGTTAAAATAACATCGTCTAAGAAAACTCCTACTCTGGGCAGATCGGCAAACATCTGCTCCAGTTTTCGCTGGAAAATGCCAGGACTCGATGACAACCCGTAAATTAACCTATTATATCTATACAACCCTCTGTGCGTGTTGATAACGGTATAGGCTCTAGAGCGCTCATCCAGGACAAACTGGGCATATGCCTGGGACAAGTCTATTTTGGTAAACTTTTCCCCCCCATTTAGCTTGGTTAACAAATCCTCTACTCTAGGTAATGGAAAACGATCTACCTCAAGGCATTTATTTAGTGTCGACTTAAAATCTCCACATACCCTAATGGTTCCGTCCGTCTTGACGACGGGTACGATCGGCGTGGCCCAGTCCGACGAGTCCACCGGCGTGATGACGCCGTCGCGCTCCAGCTGGTCCAGCGCGCGCTCCACCGGCTCACGCAGCGCGTACGCCAGCGGTCGCGCGCGCAAGAACACGGGCCTCGCACCCTCGCGCACTCGCAAGCTCACCTCGCCACCCGTATACCGACCGAGCCCCTCCGCAAATACTTCACTGTATCTGGAATTAAGTTCATTCAAGTTAACTCGTGCAGTGACCTCGACGTCATGACATGACAACTCGTCCAATTTGAACCCTAACTCACGTAGCCACATCCTCCCTAATAATGGTTCTTTGCCTTGATGTACTACATACAATTCCAATGGCTTGCATACATTTTTAAACCTGACATTTACTATGATTTTTCCCATGGGTTGCTTTTTTTCATTGGTATAATAACACATAACAATATCACTATTATGTAATGGCAAATGGGAAAACAATTTAAAGTACAAATCCCCATTTATACAAGAAATAGCACTCCCCGTCAACTTCCATTTCGACAAATTTTCCCTCTAATTTTAACGGCAACATGAACGGTTTACACTGGTAAATATCGTTTACATTAAAAACATTGAAATGTACCTCATCGCTGAAATCGCTGCTTGCTTCGTCTTGTGCTTCATTTTTGTATGTACAAACGCTCATCTGTAACCTGGGACACATCTTCTTCAAGTGCCCCGGCTGGTTGCACACGCGACAAACATAATTTGCGAATTTACAACTCGATGAGTCATGCGGCCGACCACAAACACTACATTCCTGCCCCGATGAAGTACGTGGTGCTGCTTGCTCGGTACGGCGCCAATCTCGTTGTGCCTGGCCCTGGCGCCTGGGTCCCAAAGGTTGTGACGCGCTGTTGCCCGGCGGTCGCGTCTCATTGTTGTTTGCCGACCGGTATGACGTCACAACTCGCCTGCCGCGCCATGATTGCGCCGATACCGCATGACAACCACTCGACGTACTCGGGCTGCCTTCCATGCTTTTTGCCCTACCATCCACCACTGCTGCGTTTGCCTGCGCTGCCTCCATAGCTACCGCTAGTTGTAAAGCCCGGTCAAACGAAATATTATCTTCGGTAAACAACCGCTGCCGTATTGTTTCATCACAAAGTCCACACACTAGCTGATCTCTCAAATTTTCTTTCAGCCCGGTCTCAAAGACGCAATGTTTTGCTAACTTTTTGAGTTCTGCAACAAACTCCGCCACCGATTCACCAGTCCTTTGTTTCCTGTTACGAAACCGGTATCGTTCCGCTAACAAACTCGGATTTGGTTGCAAATGGCCGCCCATCACTTTCACTAACTCAGCGAACTTTTTACTTGCCGGCTTATCGGGTGTACATAGGGTCACTAGGAGTTCATAGGCTTGATTACCCATAACCGTAATCAAAGTAGGCACTTTATGTTCTTCCTTTGTTTCGTTGACAACGAAATACTGCTCCAAGCGCTCCACGTAAGTCGACCAGTTGTCCGACTCCACATTAAACACTTCCAATTTACCGATGGTCATATTTACGTTGCAAATAACCCTATAGAACTTCGCGCGGACTCGAAATCGTCGCCAATATAGTATACGGGGGTTGCTGAGGGATGAAGAAACGGAACACAGCGTTGTTCATAGGGCGTTTATTCCAGAACTGATTTTTACATAATTACCCACATGTTATTTTCATACAGTAGTTGAGTCTACCCTAAATACATATATGACACGAAGGTGCGGAGCTGCGGAGTGTTAGGCTCGGCAACGCGCATGTAACTCCAGTGGAGTTGCAGTCGTACCTAAATAGGCTACGGAGACTGCTTACCATCAGGCAGGCCGTATGCTTGTTTGCCACCGACGTAGTATAAAAAAATCAACATTTTGCATTGTTATCGAGAAAATTTTAATGCTCTTGCACATTAAATCATTCTAACTTTCATATCTTCAGGCTGGTGGGCGGGTTTTTTCCGTAAAAAAGATCCCTCTACGATAAGTGGTTAAATTTGGACGCTTTATTTCTTCGAGGGCAGATAGCGGGAATATTTCTCGCAGGAGACAACTGATTATCTAAATGGTTATCTATGAAGACTTTTATACGGTGTAATGTCCCTTCATGCCATCATCATACTTCCATGTACAAGTTATTAGCTTTTATTTAACTTTATATGTACATAACTATGCATGTTTGTACGGGTGAAATCTTGCAAGAACAATTAGACCCACTTCCCGGTTTCCGATGCAGCTGAAAATTTGCATACGGATCTCTATAGTTTCCCATAAAGTTTTAAGTCATAATGTATTGTATGTCCGCATTTTCGTTGGTCATAATTTGTTTTATCTTAGAAACGCGTAACTTTTCAGGATTGACATAAAACAAACCTAACCTAACAAATCAATAGGATAACCTTACAAAAATCCTGACAAGTTAACGGTTCACAAATTTAATTTAACCAGAATGGTCTGGTTGTGTTTACAAAGTGTCCTGTCGTCACATATACAACAAGACAATATAGTACAGCTAACCAGATTCTGGTTACCAGTACCAGGTTTTTTTTTTCAGTGCACCCTTTACGCGTTGCTGCACCCGAAGAGCGCTGTATGCCCGCTGTGTATAGCTGATCCTGATAGGCTGCACGTGTAGCGACATTGTTTTTTGACTAATTTGATACTCTCGGCTCGGAATAGAAAGGTAAAATGTTGCGCTATCACTATGACTATGATGCGATAAGACCGCCTGTTGTCTGCCTCTATATTTAATCAATGGTTTATTTTTCTTGTATATTTTTACTGAGGTGTGCCAATAAAGAGTATTCTATCTATCTATGACAGGCTTGCTTAGCAAACCAATCTACTTTTCCGGTAATGCCTAATATATGTGAAAGAATCCACTGCAGAGTCAATAAGAATGAGAAATGTTTTTAAGAGCCCATCAACGTGCTCACTAGCGCTACTGGAAAATAATTGTGATTACAAATTTAACGATAGATACTTAAAAAAAACCGGACAAGTGCGAGTCGCCCACCGAGGGTTCCGTACTTTTTAGTATTTGTTGTTATAGCGGCAACAGAAATACATCATCTGTGTAAATTTCAACTGTCTAGCTATCACGGTACATGAGATACAGCCTGGTGACAGATGGACGGACGGACAGCGGAGTCTTAGTAATAGGGTCCCGTTTTACCCTTTTGGTACGGAGCCCTAAAAAGGGGGCCGCTACTATGGAGTGTGGAACTGTTGCAAAATTGTCCAGCTGTCAGCTATAAATAATAGTTCCAAATCTCTCCAGAGTAGCGCTAAAGTAGCTAAGAACCTTCAGAAAAGAAGTAGGTAGCTAGGAAGCGAACCTAAGATTTGATTTTTTTGGTCAAGTATTCTAGGTATTGTAGCGCCACCTATTTAAGGTTTTATGATGACACTTTTTGGTACACGGAGATTCCATTCCTTACCTCCACCTTCCATAGCCGCTACGTACTGTATTTTGTATTTAAGTACCTTTTGAATACATCAAACTAGTTTCTATGTTGCTGGATTCCTTGCAAAAATGGCCTTTATAACTTTGGACGCTTAGATTGACGAATCCAGCAACTTAAAAACTATTAAACTATTATGATGTATTCAAAAGGTACTTAAATACAAATACAGTACGTAGCGGCCCCCTTTTTAGGGTTCCGTAGTCAACTAGGAACCCTTATAGTTTCGCCATGTCCGTCTGTCTGTCTGTCCGAGGCTTTGCTCCGTGGTCGTTAGTGCTAGAAAGCTGAAATTTGGCATGGATATATAAATCAATAAAGCCGACAAAGTCGTACAATAAAATCTAATAATTTAATTTTTTTTAGGGTACCTCCCCTACACGTAAAGTGGGGGTGAAATTTTTTTTTCGCTTCAACCCTAGAGTGTGGGTATCGTTGGAAAGGTCTTTCAAAACTAATAGGGGTTTTCAAGAAACATTTTTTGATTAAGTGAATATATTCGGAGATAATCGCTCTGAAAGAAAAAGAAAATGTGTCCCCCCCCTCTAACTTTTGAACCATAGGTCCAAAAAATATGAAAAAAATCGTGGAAGTAGAGCTTAAGAAAGACATTAAATGAAAACTATAGCGGACATGATCAGTTTAGCTGTTTTTGAGTTATCGCAAAAAGTTTTCCCTTCATAGTAAAAAGACACTTTAATTAGGTACTGATTATGCAAATTTGCCTATTTGTTTAACTCGGGTGAAAGGTACCATTTACTACACTTTAAGCTCCAGTTTAGCTTATTGTGACGGAAGAGTAACTACGGAACCCTACACTGAGCGTGGCCCGACATGCTCTTGGCCGGTTATTTAAATATCTATCGTTACATTAAAATAATCACAATTATTTAGCAGTGGCTCTAGTGAGCACGTTGATAGGCTCTTAACATGTTCTCAGAAATATGCGGTCACAATCTTCCTGGGACCTCGGGTCATATGATTAGGTAAATATATAAATAAAATGTATTGCCCGCTCCCTGATGGATTGTCGAGGGCCGGGCGAAATCGGTGAAGCATGTGATTATAATTATGGACCTATAAATCACATAGTTGCGTATTTTATATGATGTCAATCGTTTTTCTGTTTCTTATTTTGGGAGCTGAAAATTGTGGAGGTAGAATGCAAGACAATAACATAATCCTTAAAGTTTTGTAAAATATGGAACAATATAAAAATACATATAGATAGATAGATAGAATACTCTTTATTGGCACACCTCAGTAGAAATATACAAGAAAAATAAACAATTTATTAAATTTAGAGGCAGACAACAGGCAGGTAGGGATATATATATTGAAGTTAATTCTAAGACGCAATGTTTTGCGAATTTTATTAGGTTTAAAGCGTGACAAGCAACGTCAAACACACTGATGTCAGCGTACATTGAAAATAATATAGGGAGCGTGCATGAACTGTAGGAGGCAGCACAGGAGCCGTCAGATTTTTGGCGCGAGGCGTTAATGTAATGTTTTTTGTTCTGATGTAGCCCACAAGATGGCAGAACCTACTATGCACAAGAAAACACGTGACGTGTAAATGTAAGTACATGTTTATGGTCCCGATTCAGGCCACAAGATGGCAGACCCTCCAACGCGCACGGTCCCTATTAAATTTGTATGAAAGAGTTAACATCTAAAAATTTCATATTTTTTAAAAGTCGTTAATCAAAATTTATATCGTTTTAGGAGTACAATATATGGTTTAATTATTTGCTCGTGTTACAGGAAACATCCGGTATATGGGCTAATTTATTAATTAACTAAAATATCGCAAAATAATTAAAACAATAATGTATGTACTAACGCCACGGAAAGCTTAATATTTATTTATTTAAACTTTATTTTACAATAAAAATAAGTACAAATGGCGGACTTAATGCATTCTCTACCAGTCAACCATAGGGAAAAACAGAAATTCTCGAATTTGGGTGCAGTGAGAAAAATAATTCAAAATAAAACATGATAACTATAAGCAATTTTGAATAACTATTAACTATTTAATTTAATATCATGCCATTATTTAATTTAGTTTTTAAACGTTAAAAACTCATGTAAGGCTATAATATAAATAATAATAAATAAATAAATATTATAGGACATTATTACACAAATTGACTAAGTCCCACAGTAAGCTCAATAAGGCTTGTGTTGAGGGTAATTAGACAACGATATATATAATATATAAATATTTATAAATACTCAAATACATAGAAAACACCCATGACTCAGGAACAAATAACATTGTTTCGTGCTTATATTATACTGCGCCCTACAGGGTGTCATGTTGTATACAATTCTATGTAATAGGTTTGGATACAATGTGATATGCAATAATGATTATGAGTATAAATAAATAAATAATAAATAAATAAATATTATAGGACATTATTACACAAATTGACTAAGTCCCACAGTAAGCTCAATAAGGCTTGTGTTGAGGGTACTTAGACAACGATATATATAATATGTAAATATTTATAAATACATAGAAAACACCCATGACTCAGGAACAAATATTCATGCTCATCACACGAATAAATGCCCTTACCAGGATTTGAACCCGGGACCATCGGCTTCATAGGCAGGGTCACTACCCACTAGGCCAGAGCGGTCGGCGAGTATGAGTATGAACATTGAATTTGATCCCCGCCGACGCTTAGTTATTACGTGATTTTACTTATTACGCCAGTTAGGACATATGCGTTGGTGGTGTAATGGTCAGCATAGTTGCCTTCCAAGCAGTTGATCCGAGTTCGATTCTCGGCCAACGCACATCTTTTTCACTTCTGTTATATTTAATTAACAGGTATTTAATGTTGATTAATTTATACAAGTGGTCATGTTAACGTTACGTACTTATTTATCTTAATTCTTGAAGATTGTAATAAATATGTCTGTAGAATGACAGATGGGTTGGTGTTGGTGGTGTACCTAATGCTTTGCCTTCCATCCTTCCAAGCAGTTGATCCGAGTTCGATTATCAGCCCACGCATATATTTTCGTTTCGTTAATATTTTATAATCTGGTATTTAAAGTAAATTAATTTATGCTGAGTTTAATTGCCGTACATATACTAGAAATGGACCCCAGTTCAAAAAAAGTCCTTACTGGCCAATTACAGTTGCAATTTTTTTTGAATTATGTAAAACCATTCCCGAAAATGGCAATTTTAACATTCGCCGCAGACTTTCAATCAGAGATTTAAAAAATAAACATAAACTAATCAAATATCCAAGTAATTTGGGAGACTTACATTTATGTCACTACTCAATCTAAATTCCTATATTTACAATGCTTAAATAACTTGACTGCATGTTGTGCATGACATTCAATATTGTACACCATAAATGTGGTAAACTACAGACAAGGACATATTACCAATAACATCTTTTACTTATATTTTTACCTGTGGTCTGACAATAAATAATTTCTATTTTTATTTATTTCTATATTTACAAACTAAGAAAACCAAGATATTGCAACCATTAAACCAAAAAAGCTAAAACGGTCACAATTAAATACAAGACAATTAAAATACAAAACCACAGTCGTAGACAAACATTTCTTGAAGGATTCGTCTGGTCGACCTCGCTGTACGTGTGTACTGAACCAGATACTCTACTGTAGCCGTACATTTTCTTTAGTAGGTTAATATGAAGAAATTATTAGTGAAAACACAATTATCACACTTCCCAACACACTTGCGAAAAGTAAATGGCACTACACAATTAACATTATGACATTGTTATTGTTGCATAATATTGTATTCCAATTCACAAAATTGTATTATTTTATTTCAACTGTTGTCTTATCGTGCGTATCGTCAGTTAATGTAAAACAGATCCAAAATTCTCGTGTCAAATAAATCTCTTTACATTTCCGTCTCGTATTGTAGTTATATAACTTTGTCACACTCCAAGCACATACTTCACCTTTTCAATTTCATATTGTTTTCTTTTTCTTTTGTGTCACGGTTTCTTACTTCGCCTTTTTGTTGTCAAATTATCATTGTGAAGTTTTTCTTCGTCATTGAGCCACAAACAATTGTGGATACAAATTTATTTTCCTTGTATTTGTTGGGTTTGACTTATGCTTCTAACGTCGGTTCTGCGCAATTACCGGCTCTGGACTAAACAGGGAAAATTATTATAGAGAGCAGTGATGATAATGACATCACATTGCTTGAACAGGATATATTATAGATTTAATGTTGTAATGTTAGAAATATTGAAAACCGGTACATATTTTTTTCTAAAAAAATTGTTTGACATTACGTGCCATGTTATAACGGGATTATTTTGGGTCTTTTGCTTGGAGTATCTTGGATTAAGATATCGAAATGTTTTCTAGGCTCAGAAAGGTGAGAAGCTAGAGTAGACAGAGCAGAAATCCCACTTTCAGATATCATGTTGAAATATTATTCAAAGTTGAGTACTATCGAAACGTGCATTGCGTTACTGAGGTACTAAATTGAGCACTAAATTTAAACTGCCATATACTTATAATTTATATTACAGTACATATGGGGCTACTTTATAGCACTAGTGCGAGAAGTAGCATATTATGTTACTGTGTCGAACATTTAAAGGGCCATATGTACTGTAAAACGTTGTACGATACATGTGCGAATAGGTAATTCGCAACTCGTGTCGATTTAAAACACTCCCTTCGGTCGTGTTTTAATTTATCGCCACTCGTTTCGAATTTCCTATTTTTCGCACTTGTATCGTAATGTACTATTTTAATGCTTCATATTTGCGTCTTTCATTGTCCTAGTTTTCTTTAAATCTGTAAATTCCTTCCATGCTTCCCTATTATACTTCATCATCCAAAAGTATATACAAATGAGTGTCACGGTCACCAAATTTACGACAAGATAGCCTAACACACCCAAATCGTTATGCTGATGATCGTCAATGAAAATCATCACGAGAACTGGCAAGTAAATGACCAAACCAGTACTCAAGAATGCCAAAGTAGCAATAAGTGCTAATCTTAACTTGGTGTTTGTAGTAGAAACAATAGCAGACTCCGATTTATACAATGCAAATAATACTCTCAAATACAATAAAAAGTTGAAACATTAAGTAGCTATCCCAAAATACAAGCCATGAAGTTTTAACAGAATAATCATTAACGTTACAAGAATGGGCAGTACCCAAGCAAATAAATTTGCTTTTAAATATCTGTATTCCATAGAATTATTGAAAATATTAACAAAATCAATGTAAAACATAGCAGTCGCAGTTACTAGCCAATGGTTAAATACAGTTTGGAAGAAGATACATAAATAACAGTTTCCTAAACCGGCTAGAGCGAAAGGCGTGAGGAGATGCAGGCAGCCACTGAAGATCATGTTCTGGAAGACGTAGTTGTGGAATCTCCTCCAGTTCGGGATGAGGGTCCAGGAGATCAGACCGTAGACGGAGGTCACAATGGCAAGGATCGTGGTGCAGATCCAGAAGACAAGTAGGAAGTAGAACGCGTAGTCGTGCATACGAGCGACAATGTTTTGGAATTTGTCTTCAACTGCTGGTGATACTGATAGCTGCATTTTGAGATTTTAATTCACTTGTGTAGTTGTTTGATGCACTTCTACTTCTATTCTTGGATATGTTGTTGCTGTTGGTTTTCCTTATTTATTTCACATGTTTCTGTTTTATTTAACAGTACTGATTTATTTGCAGTTCACAGCAATTATCTACATCATTACACGTTTACACAGCTACACTTTCATTTATTTTTTCTTTAGTAATTTATGATTCGCCCTACATGAAAAAAATTCGTAGAAAACTTTGAAGTAAACACAGAACAAGATTTAACGTTTTTAAAACTTGTGCTCATTCTTAGATGGATACACTGAGAATGAGGTAATTGTATTTAGCTCGTCTCATTGACCCTTCAGTAACTTCCAGTGAGTAATAATTCAGTCGTAGTTACCTCTTTGGCAGATTATTATTTTGTTATTCTATTCAACATAGTTATTCACAATTGACGTAAGACTAAAATGAGCATGATAAACGACACATGGCCTCGGGAACTGATGAAGCTTTTACATATGTATTTCTTTCTGTTCAAATGTTAAGTTACGTTTACGTTAATACGATCTTTTAGTGAAAGCCTTTATTTTATCTCTTTGTATAAAATACTGTGTCTTTTTCCTTAAGAAATATATCCAATCTAATCTAATATTCAATCAAATGGGAAAAGGATCCAATTCACAAAATCTCCCAGGATAAAAAAAATTGAACTATCTGTCAAAAAGAAAAGTCGTTCATTTAAATGAAAAATTTTAGAGGTTTAATCCTTTTCGCTTAATTAATAAAATATCTTTGTTTCGATAAACAGACTTGATATGTAGTTGTTAGTAACAAAGTAAAAAAAAATCTTACAACTAGGTTAGTGTTATAGGGATAAATGATTGTAACATTATTTAACCATTTAATTTTCAATAAAATAAATAATAAATAAAATTCAAGAAGCTGATTAAAGCACATTTACTTAAAATACAGAAAGGAGATCCCCCTAACTATAGGTAGCTAATAAATATAAATATATACACATATATATACATTCATTGTATTTGCTTCTTGAACACACACGCACACACACACACATATTCACTGAAGTAACCGCGCCGATCGCATGTATTATGACCAGTTGTGACCAGTGTAGGTACTGGGTTTTATGCATCCTTCGATATGCAACGACCGACCTGTCAAAAAAGGGACCCGTCTGAAAAGCTGGGTATATATCTAGAACAAAAGCTGAGACTGGTACCCATTGCCTATATATATTTTATGGTGCCATAAGATATATATGGTACCATAAAATCACATACCTAAGAAATGTAGTAAATTTTTTGTGATTATTTTTATGTATAATTTTTTTTTGCAAATAAGTGTATTATTTTGTTTTATCTCACGTTCTGTTATTTTATTTTATGTCTTTGGTAGTTGTGGCAATAAACATTTTTTATCGTTATCTTTATTTTTAAATAAGGGCTAGTTGCTACTTCTTTAATTTGCCCATACCAATGTATGAGAATTTGACTCTCATATTTATCAGCTAAACTAGGTTCCATTGATTATTTTATCGTCTTCATAAGTAACTCTCTTCTTGAGAGTCTCGAGACCGAGTTTACTATAAATAAAATATATATAAATTTATATTAATAAATTAAAATCTTGTAAAACATGAGTGCTAGATGTGTCTTTAATATTGAAGAGTTACCTCGATATCTTCAGGTTAATGAGATCCTGAACTCATGGCTATTGGTGGTCCCATTGTCCAAGTTGATCAAAAAGATTATTTCTGAATTTTGGAGAAGTTGAAAATTCTTTAGACAAAAGTCCCTAACGATTTCACTAACTCACTGTTTTTGAAGGCTGTTAAAATGGACACTTGAACAAATATGATGATTTAGAATTCTGTTAATGATGCCTTTGATAATTTCAGGAGCGGTAATAGATGCGTTGGTGGTGTAATGGTCAGCATAGTTGCCTTCCAAGCAGTTGATCCGAGTTCGATTCTCGGCCAACGCATATCTTTTTAAACTTTTGAACTATCTATATTTTATTCTGTTATATCAACAAAATGCGAGGTAAACTCAAACTTCATTAATACTTACAACTTCTTTGTTAAGAAATAAAACCATATGTATAAATACTTATTATAAAACTAGTGCGAGTGGGACTCGCACACGAAGGGTTCTGTACCATTATCTATAAAAACGGAAAAAAATCATGTCTGTTGTATTATGGGAGCTCCTTTAAATATTTATTTATTCTATTTTTTAGTATTTTTGTTATAGTGGCAACCGAAATAGGAGTGAAAAATTTCTACTGTCTATCACGATTCATGAGATACAGCCCGGTGACAGACGAACAGACAGACAGACAGACAGACAGACAGACAGACAGACAGACAGACAGACAGACGGACGGACGGACGGACGGATGGACAGCGGAGTCTTAGGTCTTAGTAATAGGGTCCGTTAACGTCTTAGTAAAGGGTAAATCCCCTCTGTTGTTGCAGGTGTCCATTGCAAACGGTAATTGCTTACCATCAGGCGTTAGGTCTGCTCGTTTGCTTCCTCACAAAAAAGTTAGTGTATACGAAAGTCTAAAGATCTAGGTTATAGTACTTACAGTTGGGTACAGTTGAACGCATTGAAAACTATCTGAAGTTACAAAAGTTACGTAATACGTAACGAACTTATTAATTAACAAAACTAACGTAACGTCACTCAAAACTGTAGCAGTTTCTTGCGTCTCACTCTCTCGTGCGGGCTCCGTATAGTGCCTTCTCATGCACTTCAGTCGCAGTGCTGTAATGTATCGATTGGACGCTGGTGGTACGCGAGAGATGTGGCGGAGGATTTATCTCAAGACGCATTGTAAACAGGGACTAATTTCGGTTACGGTATAACGGTATGGTAGCGGTATAAAATTACGATACCGATACATTATACCGGTTAGGTCGCGTGGCTCCGATATAAAGGTATCATAACCGTTTTAAAATAACGGTATTTTTTCCGGTATATACCTCAACCGTTATTATAGCGGGCTTACTGGCTTCATCCAATAGGTACCAAGTTGGCGCAAGGCGCGGGCGACTTGGCAACGACGCCTAAGCTGATATGGTACCTTCATGAAAGCGGTTAAGGTACCCGAAAAAATAACGGTACCGTTATTTTTCGGTACCGAAATACATTTATTCGTCTACTATTTAGGTTATGCAGTATCTGATTGTAAATATTGGCGTCAGGTATCTTAATTTGACAACCGTTCTGGCCTAGTAGGTAGTGACCCTGCCTATTAAGCCGATGGTCCTGGGTTCGAATCCCGGCAAGGGCATTAATTTGTGTTATGAGCACAGATATTTGTTCCTGAGTCATGGATGTTTTCTATGTATTTAAGTGTCTGTATATTATATATATCGTTGTCTGAGTACCCACAACACAAGTTTTCTTGGCTTACCGTGGGACTTAGTCAATTTGTGTAAGAATGTCCCTATAATATTTATTTATTATCTCAGCAATTACAAAAGTCATGAAAATATTGTTTAGTGAACTGGTTATTCATGGCATCGACTTTTGTAGTTGGCGTTCACGATTGGTTCATTTTTATAGCAGAGAAAATCAACAAACCTTTTCATTGTAATGGGACCGATTCAAGCCTCTAGATGTTACATGTAGATTAGTCTAAACACTACACTTCAATTCTGTAAGTGGGTACGTGACACATGTTGAATATTGTAACAAAATTTAGTTAAATGGATAGAAAATGAGCCATCCATTATAAAAAAGGAATTTAAAAAAATTATACTGAGATTATAAAAAAATACAAGGCTCTAGTCTCAAAATTTTTTTTTCTGTCCTTCAAAAATAGAAAAAAAAGATGGTACCATTCGATTCCATATATTTTATTGAGAAAAAAATTGTACAACAACTATACACATAAACGCAATATTTCAGGGTTAAAATGGCAATTTCCTTGATCTTCCATACGTTTAGGACAGACTTATATAATGTGACGTCACATCATGTTATCATTTTGTTAGAGGCGTTTCAATCTTCGAGTGCGAGCGTCAGACTTTAATTCTTATTTCTGATCTTTGTGTTGCTTAAATGCCATGAGTCCTATATAGACATTTGATCCTCAGGAAAATGAAGATCGATTGACATTATTTACAAATAACTGTCAAGTAGCCAATTGTAATTTTTGGATTTTTCAATTTTGATTTTTCTATGTGATAAGTATATTTATTTTGATGTCGCAGAAAGGCTTGGATCATCAGATTATTGTCTATTTGTAGGCATCATTAAACGGGTTTTTGAAGAACATAAATGTTTTTAAACATACAGATCCAGAGTTAACTCTTATATTCGTAGCACGTAATTTAAATAATTTGCCGCCAATAACGTTTGACCATGTAGACGTAACTCGGTTATTAAAGGATCTACTTGTTCTGCAGGAGGAAATTCTTAATGGATTATTAGTCCTAGGGTCCCTCGAGGTAATAAAACTGTCTAGATTCTACTGAGACATAATGTAATCTCTCATCAAAATCACTAGTTAATTAGATAATCAAAATGAATATTCGAAAATAAGTGCATCTACACGTGTCAAAGGTCTATAGGAACGTTAGAAAATAACACGAGAATCGAACTCGGATCATCTACCAACCCATCGCATTAATGACGAATCTTAAATTTATCCAAATCTATTGCTATTAATCTCAGAGATTAACACCTAAATATCTCAAGAATAATCTTTGGATGCATCCTCACGGCTGCGGGCTGGCTAATAGTGCATAGGTACCGATGCTCGCTTGTTACTGATTCTCTACATTGGGTTCAGGCATAGAGAATACTTCTCTATGGTTCAGGTACAAATTCTGCTAGTAAGTAAAACATACTTATAATATTATACTTCGTCAGGTCATAAGTTCTGACACGAAGGTTTTGACTGAAAAAATGTTATACAATTTTAATAAAAAAAGTTAGCCATAATTTGAAAGATGGATTGTGGAAAATTATACTTTACAAAAGGGAGTAAAAATCAGTGTCACATTAATAAAATAGGTAACATGATGTAAGTGTATGAACCTACTTTATGAGAACTTTATTTTATCAGCTTTTAGTTTTCCGACAAGTCTGTACTTCAACTAATACCCTTCAAACTTAGGGTAAGTACTTTTCACACGCATATTTTTGACTGCCATCCAACGAGTAGGTTTGGTAGTTTTACAGTTTACGTGCAGTTGCAATTTTGGCAGTCCAATACACATGAATTATATATTTTAAGAAAGATAAAAGATCCATCTTTTGTTTTATATAAGAATCAACCATGTAAAAAATAAAAATAAATAAATAGCGATCAAATTCGCCTTAAACAGGTCGCGTATTTTTTGCATGTTTTTTTAAATATTTTTCCGATTATTACATAGAATTGTGCAAAACTGAGACAGGAAATTACGTTTCAACTATGTTGTAAGTAATTCAGCATTAAATAAACTTTCAACCCATATATGTGAATAATAAAGGATCTCTACCTATAGTTTTTTTATTAGTAAAAATCTTTGTGACAGAACTTTTGACCTGACCTTACCTACAGTCAGTCCCAATGGTAGCGGATGAAACACTTCTCCAAAAGTATCTGCGATCCGGAAATTCTGTTCCAATTAGAGATAATTAATCTACAGAGATTTGAAGAGATACAGTTTGCGTTCCAAAATATATATATCAAAATTGTTCTACATAAGTAGGTACAGAGACTTATACATTTTTTACAAGTTTTTATTTAAATTTACTGTTAGTATGTATGTATGTTAATATTGTTAAAGTCAGGCCAAGACAAGTCTGCAACGATTTTAATAGCACACGCAGTACAAGTGTTATTTTAAACGTCAAACTTCTATGAAATTATGACATGTAACACGTGCAATGTGTGTGCTATCAAAATCGTTGCAGACTTATCTTGGTCAAGCTCTATTGTTTGCGTCAATATACACCGTGTTTTTATTGAATTCCATTAACTCCGGGATATGGGTAAGTACGTTTTAGAAAACTAAGTGGCATAGTTAAGTCACAAAAAAAAAAAATATATATACAGTGTTTTTATTGAATTCCGTTAACTTCGGGGCATGAGTAAGTTCGTTTAAGGAAACTAAATGGCAGGGGTAATTTTGTAAAAAAAAAAAGTTTTTTTTTATTTTTGTTTTTTTTTTTTATAAAAAGTAATTAAATGTTGCATATAGAGTTGTTGTAACACGGGCATTACATTTAACTCAACCAAACAATTGAAAACTGTGACAATCAATGACATTTTAAACATCGATCGTCCGAGATAGTACTTACGTTTAGTAGCAATTGTATACACTCGTACTAAACACTAATCAATATGCAAACAGGCCCTAAGGTAAGTGTATACGCTCGTTAGGGCCTTATAAGATAAAAATAAATTAATGATTATCTCCGAAATGGAGTTAATTAGAATACCGGTGTCTTTGAGAAAGTTAATTTAAACTCAGGAATGCACCCTTGAAATTAACGGAAATAAAAAACACGGTGTATAATAATGAGCGAATACCGCGTTTGATATCAAAATGTCATCAAATGAATATCAAATATTTGAAAAGAAGTCTAATATTTGAACCTTATAACCATCTGTTCCTAATCGGAGGTCCAGATGGTGAAAGTATCGAGCTGACAGTGACATGGGTAACATAACATATTGACCTCTAAATTCAAACGGTATATTTAAAGCATATTTAATGGCCAAGGGAATAGGGAACCCCAAATTGTAATGGTTTTTAATTGTTGACACGTTTTCTAGTATAAGGGTAATCCTAAGTAGCTAAAGGAAGTAATTGGTACTTACGCCGCAGAAAAGCAGCTCCCATACAATTGAAGCTGTCAATGTAAAACGATAAGCTGAAATAGCATGACACTTGGCATAACTATTTACTGAATATCTAAAGTGTTACACCATCAGCCACTGAAAATTGGGTGGGTTCACGTTGTATAGGTCATACTGAGCAATTTTTACTATGAGAAAAAAAAAATTCTCCAATACAAGATGTCAACATCAGCCAGCCATAATGTCTATACATTTTGATTTTTAATTGATTCTATGAGAATTAATTTTTTTTCGCGTTTCGGGGTTGTTTAGTATGACATATACAACGTGTACCCATCCCACTTTCAGTGGCTGGTGTAACACGTTGTATACTCGTATATCAATGTCTAGCACTAGTTTCTTTTGGTATAAATGGTTATAATAAATAAGGGGAAGCGCTGGGTGGCCTAGCGGTAAGAGCGTGCGACTTGCAATCCGGAGATCGCGGGTTCGAAGATTCGAACCCCGGCTCGTACCAATGAGTTTTTCGGAACTTATGTACGAAATATCATACTGCCTCCGCCTGTTGTTACCTAACTTTTACGCGTTTTTCATTTCCTGTCTATTTTTAAATGTATGGTGCACAATAAAGAATATTTACTTACTTACTTACTTATCATTTGATATTTACCAGTCGCTTTTCGGTGAAGGAAAATATCGTGAGGAAACCGGACTAATCCCAACAAGGCCTAGTTTACCCTTTGGGTTGAAAGGTCAGATGGCAGTCGCTTTCGTAAAAACTAGTGCCTACGCCAAATCTTGGGATTAGTTGTCAAGCGGACCCCAGACTCCCATGAGCCGAGGCAAAATGCCGGGACAACGCGAGGAAGAAGAGGTTATACTAAATGCCCCTTATTTGGACATCCAAAACAGATGGCGCGGTAGCGCGCTATATGTTTTGCGGTCACTGAATGGTCAAACGTCAAATTTTGACAATCAGAGTTAACGCCAAATGCATGGAGCTGAGGGCCTACCGTGTTGCCTCTCTGTCGCACTTATAAATTCGCACGTAAGTGTAACAGGGAGGCAACACGACACGTCGAACGTGGTTCGCAGGAGGCCCCCGCAGTACAGCGCCATCTTGTTTACGTGTCAAATTCGCAGCACGAAATTGTCTTAGATTTTACACATCAATCAATCAATTTTTCTTTGGTAGAAGTGTTTTATGTACCTACTTGAATGCTCATGTCAAATTTAATGTTTTTTCAAAATGTAGTTTTAAAATGAGAGAGTCATACTTCGACTATAATGTTTTTCACATAACTTAGGTTCTGTGAGAGCTGTCATCTGAATACAATTTGGCATTTTAAGGTTAGAAATTGTATTGATATGACAGCTGTCAGAGAACCCAAGCTTTGTGAAAAACATTATAGTATAGTAGCAAAGAGAATTTGAAATAGATATGGATTATCAAAGAAAACTTTGTAGCCACAGTAAATTTACTGCCATCTTTGGACACATGATTAAAACTTTTCACTTTTTAACTTTTTTTTTCTGAACGCCATTTGTCTTTAATCCTTATTCTTTCACTTATATTTGGTAAATATCAAAAGGTGGCGCCATCTTACCGGGAAAAATATAAAGGTTATGGCGCCATCGCTCGAAACGATGTCGCTATACCTTTGGCCTATGATCTATTAGATGGCGCCACTTTTTGTTATTTACCAAATATAACTCATATCAGTGAAAGAATAAAGATCAAAGTCAAATGGCGTTCTAAAAGTTTAAATCATGTGTCGAAAGGTAATAAATAAATAATGAATTTACTGTGGTTACAAACTTTTCTTTGACAATTCACCTCTATTTCAAATTCTCTTTGATAGTAGTGGCGGTCGTGTGACCCGTAAGGCTATTAGTTATATGCAGCCGTTTCAGTCTAACTAAACTTTATAATCATCATGTCGCAATTCAAATAAAACCAGCACTAACTCATATGATATGAACTTGCAAACTCCAATGCCCCAGTTTCAATTATTTTATATTACCTTACGAAATATCTAACAGCTTTCTGACGTCACCACCATTTTTCATTATATTTCAAACAATTCATATTTAATCTGTCTGTTATAAATAAACTTATTTCTGTAAACCCTCGTTCAAGAGGCCCTTGAGTTCGAGTATGGAGATATAATGCAATGCTTTCTTTGAACTGGAGTCTCAAGTGGTTTGGTTATGTTGGTTTCTTTGACTGTGAAGCATCTAATCAACTTGCTTTTTATTATAAATTATAATGGCATTTAGTATAGGGTAAGCTGTATTTTGGTTCTAGAATAGTAACAATTTCTTTTAGTTTTAAACGTACCGCCCACAATATTTTCTGCTTTGCCCTAAGGTTGCCTGGTAGAGAATGCCTCATGGCATTAAGTTCGCCTTTTGTACATTAAGTTTTTCTTTTGTGCAATAAAGTTTAAAGAAATACATAAATAAATAGTAATAATGTCGAAATTACTAAGTACTAACGGATTATTTGACGCCTGAGATAACTGGGATTTTTTGAAAAGTTTTGAAACGTAGACATTGCTATTACTTTTGATTAGGCGTTTTGTGTCTTACCAAATTCATTTGCGCCTTGCAATAACGTTGACTCTCCACCAAATAATATCGAATTCTTAATAATATTCGTCTTTCTCCTATCTTTCAAGCTAACTCCGCAATTAGCAATAAAAGAATATTAATTTATTTATTTCTATGTACATATAACGCTTATTGACTACCTGTTGACGACCTGTCTGGTCTAGTGGGTAGTGACCCTGCCTATGAAGCTAATGGTCCCGGGTCAAATCCTGGCAAGGCCATTTATTTGAGTGATGAGCTCAAATGTTTTTTTTACTGAGTCATGGGTGTCTTGTATGTATTTATAAATATTTATATATGAGGTATATATATCGTTATCTAAGTACCCAAAGCACAAACTTTATTGAGCTTACTGTGGGATTTAGTCAATTTGTGTAATAATGCCCAATAATATTTATTTATAATTTTGCCAACGGACTATTGAGCGCAGCGTTTTAGGTGTGAAGAGGACTGATCGTATCTGGAACACCACGCTGCGCGCAAGAACCCGCATTGCTGATGGTGGCGAGAAGACTGCTAGGCTCAAATGGGACTGGGCCGGTCACGTCTGCCGCATGCATCCAGACAGATGGGCTAGTGTAGATGCCCTATAATATTTATTCAAGTATTTATAATTTTGCTAACGGGCTATTGAGCGCAGCGTTTTAGGTGTGAAGAGGACTGATCGTATCTGGAACACCACGCTGCGCGCAAGAACCCGCATTGCTGATGGTGGCGAGAAGACTGCTAGGCTCAAATGGGACTGGGCCGGTCACGTCTGCCGCATGCATCCAGACAGATGGGCCAGTGTAGATGCCCTATAATATTTATTTATTTATTTATAATTTTGCCAACGGGCTAGTGAGCGCAGCGTTTTAGGTGTGAAGAGGACTGATCGCATCAGGAACACCACGCTGCGCGCAAGAACCCGCATTGCTCATGGTGGCGAGAAGACTGCTAAGCTCAAACGGGACTGGGCCGGTCACGTCAGGCTTAGCTTAAAAGGCTTACCTTTCTTCAATCACTTAACTACATGGAGACAGAAGATATACTAAGTAATATTTTATAATGTACGCAAAGATTTAAGTATAATTTTTAGTAATTTTTGTAACTTGCTTAAGTAACTAAATTCGGATACTGTACAAGTCTAACTGGTTCCCCGCGAGGTCTCACCTAGTGCGGGGGCCCCTGGTAAATAATGTGAACTTAATTTAGTTGGTAAATAAATCATTTATTTATTATTTATTTATTATTTACGTCTGCCGCATGCATCCAGACAGATGGGCTAGTGTAGCTACCAAGTGGATGCCACAAGAAGGGCGCGGACGCGGCAGGCCCAGACGGAGATGGCAGGATGACTTATATGGACATCTTTCTCAACGACTGGCCGGAAGAGGCACTAAATCGGGGGTTGTGGAGGACTAGGGGAGAGGCCTTTGCCCAGCAGTGGAACACTGTTTTTTTTATTTTATACCACGACGGTGGCAAACAAGCATACGACCCGCCTGATGGTAAGCAGTCACCGTAGCCTATGGACGCCTGCAACACCAGAGGCATTACATGCGCGTTGCCGACCCTTGTATTGTATTGTATTGTAGTTCGGGCGATTTTCCGCAACTCGACGACTGGCGCCTATTTTGCGTGACAAGGGGGGGTGGAGGGTTGGCTACTCTTGCCAGCCCAACTCCTCGAGGAATCCTATCAAACCTTTGATGTTGAGTAGGACCTCAGGGAGGTCTCTCGGGGATCCGAGATGTTTTGCCCTGTATGGGGCCACTCCGCTGCATTCCAGCACCACGTGAGAGGCTGTTTCTTCTGTCTCCATGCATCCTCGGCATAAGGGACTGTCTGTGACACCTGTTATGAAAAGATGTTTGTTAAATAGTCCATGACCTGTTATGACACTGGTTACCATACTCAGTCGGACCTTCCCTAGTTGAAGGAGCGCCCTTGTGAGCTTTCCGTTGATGCCAGGCATGGCTTCTTTTGCCTGTCTGCATCCAGTCAGACTGGATGCCGACCCTTTAAAAACCTGTACACTCCTTTTTTTAAGAACCCCATACTGTAGCCCCTCGGGAAAACTGTAATAGGCTTGTAAAAAAAAATATCACTCCCACACTTTGTTTACTTAGAAGTGCTAAGTTAGCTTAGATGGACAAACAGGGCTTTACAGATCAGATAATCACTTTAATTCATTTGCATTTTTCAAAGAATACAAAGGCATTTTATGTTTTTAAAACACATTTCTTATGAATGTCATTATGATTGCGACCTCAAGCATGACTCCCCACAGAATACACTGATGACACTGATCATCATTGTATACCACCAAGCCATTACGATAGAACCTTTGTCACATTACCGCCCATTATTGAAATTTAGAGACCTCATGATGAAATGTATGTCGGTTATTACGACAAAGTCCTATATTTTATAAAATAGCGTGGCTGTTCCGGGTCGTTGAGATAATGATGTCATTTTCGTTTGTATTTTAGAAAATTTGGAACTATTTAGGATCTAATTTATTTTTCCGGATGTACGGCGCATGGTTTGTTTTGGGAAATAACTTGTTCTACCCCTAGTGTAAATAAATTCGATTTTGAAACGTGACGTACGCGTTTGCGTTTAGTCTCATTTTGTATTGGATTTAGAAAGAGCGCGCCAAGCGGGACGTTTTGGAAACTCAAAATCCTATACAAAATGAGACTTAACGCAAACGCGTTCGTCACGTTATGATGTCGATCAAATTTACACTAGGGGTACTGATTGCATGGGTCGTGACTAATTGCATGCAATGTGATTGCAAAGAATTCAGAAACAAGTCAAGTAACCGAACCTCTCTCTTCTTCCTAGCGTTGTCCCGGCACATTGCCACGGCTCATGGGAGCCTGGGGTCCGCTTGACAACTAATCCCAAGATTTGGCGTAGGCACTAATTTTTACGAAAGCGACTGCCATCTGACCTTCCAACCCAGAGGGTAAAACTAGGCCTTGTTGGGATTAGTCCGGTTTCCTCACGATGTTTTCCTTCACCGAAAAGCGACTGGTAAATATCAAATGATATTTCGTACATAAGTTCCGAAAAACTCATTGGTACGAGCCGGGGTTTGAACCCGCGACCTTCGGATTGAAAGTCGCACGCTCTTACCGCTAGGCCACCAGCGCTCTCCCAATTAACCGAACCCTTAGAATATTTTTAAGTTGTTCAAAACTTGCAAAGCTACATATCTCAAGAACTGAAATTTTGTTCGTGTCGTCCACGATGACGCGCACATTTGTCAAATCTAACTTTTAATAAATAAATAAAAATAAATAAATTAATAATATGACTATACGAGTCATCGTGAATGACACGATCTATAAATTCTTTGAAAATGCAATGTCTATTTATAGGTTAGCTAGAACTAGAAGAGATCCCTAATAGGGATAAGTTTGTCTTTGTACGTCAATTTCTGTAAATTTTATGCGGATCTGTGTTGTGTAAGTACAATACGAGTAAATATAGCAAATGTTTTTTTATGTGTTTTTGCTTTTGTATCTAGTGTGTACTTCTTCTTCTTTAGCCCTTCTCTACCCTTCGGGTGTAGGCCTCCTTCATTTTATGCCACTCGTCACGGTTCTGTGCGACCTGGAGCCACTTCTTCCCCGCAGTCCTTTTGATGTCGTCGTCCCAACGCATCTGGGGTCTACTTTGAGGACGTTCCTCCCCCCATGGTCGCCACTCCACTAGTGTGTACTATGTAATTATATATACAGTTTCTATTTGCGAGTTCCTGTAATAGGCTCTGTACTACTATCTAAAAAGTTCAATGTATTTTTTATAGCTGTTGGAATCCCTTGTATAAATAAATAAATAAAAATAAATAAATGTTTTGACGACCGGTCTGACCTAGTGGGTAGTGACCATGCCTATGAAGCCGATGGTCCTGGGTTCTAATCCCGGTAAGCACATTTATTTGTGTGATGAACAGAGTTTCGTTGTCTGAGTACCCACAACACAAGCCTTCTTGCCTACCGTGGGACTTAGTCGATTTGTGTAAGAATGTCCCTATAATATTTATTTAATACAACGTCGGTGCCAAACAAGCATACAGCCTCCAGGGCTGTCACATGCGCGTTGCCTATACCTACCTATTGGACAGTGAGTGAATTAGTGTAAGAAAAAATCTGAAAAAGGGTTCACAAAATTTATTAACTTTGTAGCACAATACTAAATTCGAAAACTTTTAAGTACAAATACTTATAAAATAAACTTTAACATAACGTATGGCATGGCAACACGATTTTAAACATATCATAAATATTGTATTTACACTCCTATATTATATTATGTACAAGAGTCACTATATATATGTAAATACTTATACAGAATGATTCAGGAGACGTGAGCAGGATCAAGCCTGCATATTCAGTAAATTATCAGCAACTGTTTCGTACCAGTATTTGTGAGACTAACGTTAATTTAATTTTTACTGTTCAAAAAAAAGAGTTGTATTTTATTTACGATATTTATGGTCACCCTCTTTGTTTTATCCATAATAAGTGACAAATTGGATGTCATCGGAGTGTGGTTACTTTTATAAAATCGTATCTTACTCAACTATGACATTTTATTTTCTTCATAATCAAAGTGCTGTCATAACGGTTAAAGATGTTTTATCTTTGTTAATTAAGTGTTGTAGGGTGTCCATGATTGTAGATAATCAAATTTGTCCTTAAAAAAATTAAATAACAGATAAAAAGAGTGATTGTTTTACTTAAATGTGACGGTGAACGATTCATTAACATTTACTGATTGTGTAGGCTTAGTCCTGCTCACGTCTCATGAATCACCCTGTATAATACATTCTAAATATAGTAACAACGAGGCACCCGCTTAGCACCAATTCTATATGTCATAGAACTAATTATTATATAATTTACAGTACATATGGTGCAACTTTACCGCACTAGTGCGAAAATTAGCATATTACGTTACTGTGTCGAACATTTAAAAGGCCATATGTACTGTAAAACGTTGTACGATACATGTGCAAATAGGTAATTCGCAACTCGTGTCGATTTAAAACACTCCCTTCGGTCGTGTTTTAATTTATCGCCACTCGTTTCGAATTTCCTATTTTTCGCACTTGTATCGTAATGTACTATAACAGTCTATTTTTACCATTGCTGGGTATATATTTACCCACTTAAAATTGTCGCACTTCTGTGCTTAAGAGGAATTCTTGCGATTTTTCCATACAAATGTTCTCGACTGTTTCCTTCCTGGATGTTTAACCTAGAGCAATGATTTTTTCAAATAAGATCAATATCATCAATATCTGTGCCGCTATGCTTTGCTTTTTTGGATTATTGTATTCTGAATAAACATACAGCGCCCCGAAAATCGCAAAAACGGCTCAATTGAATTGGCTGCAAATAAAGGTGCAGTATACAAATATGTTACAGTTTCCAAAATTTCATAATGATTGCGTTTTGGAGGAGGAAACAGTCGAGAGCGAAACCTCGATTTTTGAGTTTTTTTGCGTGGGAATTTTAGTCCGAGCTGCAGTTGTCCTTATCGCAGGCACGCGCTCTCGCCCACCGCAGCGCGACAGAAACATAGCTTCAAAAATTCGAGATTTGAAAAGTTGCTCAGCTAGGAATTGCTCGTAAATTTTGAAAAGTATTTTGACATAATTTCGCTTTTTAAAACAATGTTAGCTGCCGTATGTAATGTTGTCTATTCAAAATGATAGAGAATATATATATTTTGTAGGATAGGTGCATAATATGATGACAAAGCGTGTTGTGGATGTTTTTTTGTTGATTTACGTATATATATTGACGAAGCCTGCGTCTTGGATCTTATCTTTGTCTTGATATGATGTTAAATAATATTTTTAAAAAATCAAAAAAAAAAAAACTAGAGAATTTAAGTGTATCATAAATATCATAATTATTAAATACAGGCACTGAACTGAAAATCGTTTATGTAATAGAGACCAAGATAACTCTGCAGCCATTTTCATGGCACAGACGTGCAAGTGTTATTTTAAACGTCAAACATCTATGAAATTATAACGTTTAAATAACACTTGCACGTGCTATAAATATCGCTGCAGAGTTATCTTGGTTTGACTATACTTTATAATTATAAATGAATCATTTCAGTATTGTTCGGACGTATATAATCTCCACATTTGAGTTTATTTGAGATTATCAATCGAAACAAAATGATCAATATAAATGCATCTAATAAAATTTGTTACCTAACATATTTACGTATAAATGCTGTACATTAAAAATGTTTCTTTACTTAGCACCTTTTTAATTGGAAGCTATCATTGATAATTATATCATCAATGATTAATATATTTGCCTTAAAATATACTTTATTTACCTACCAATTAAATTACAAAGTGCTCGAAACTTGACATCACATTTTCTTTGTAAAATATATTATTTTATAAGTGTGTCGCAAATATTTAGGGAACCATAACAACTATTTTTGTACTGAAATACTTTAAACGCATTTTATACAATTTATATGCCTTATTTATGTCACTTATATTTCAACAACAATTTCTGTGGGTTGTGTGTGTAATTCAATTTACCTACTTATTGACCTCGATTCTGTATTATACAACATGTTACCCGTTATACCAAAAAGCTCTTCAAACAACTAAAATTAAACTATATGTACATTAAACTATATTAACAGTTGTGAAAAGAAATCAACAGATCTGAAAAACCAGGGTAATAGCAACTAGTATAGTTATTTAAAGACCTACCCGAATGGTTCTCAAATCGTACGTATAATAACACGTTATTTTATTAGTAATTTATGTGACAGCTACATAATGAAATGTTTATGAAACGAGCTGAAAGCGAGTTTCATAAAAAGTTTTCATAAATACATAATTGGTATCTGCAGTATGTTTTCTGTATCTTTCAAATATATAATAACAGAAATATTGTCTGTGACGCACGTTTCTTATTGTTTATGAATATATTTTACTTTTGTAATTATATAGCAAGGATGTCATAACCATCACTGTAAATGTCATTATACTAGTTGCTATAACCATAACACATAACCACACATTCAAACTAGATATCCACTCAAGTCTTGTGATGAGGAACTGAAGGCACAACTCGACAAATACTTTCGTAAGAATAATACTGCACTATTAGCTATACAGACAGGACTACTGGCAAGTTATAATATAATTATATCATTATTATAGGCCAGTACAGGCACTCGTAAAAATGAAGTGCACAATGGAGCGGGCAATAGTAGATTATTAACCAACGGATGAAAGGCACATATTTCTAACGAGTTATTATTTAATTAATAGAATCAGGCGTTACTTTGCGGAAATCCATGCTAATTAAAGCTATAAACATTACTTTGCTAATCCGCGAGAAAATAACGTGTTAGTCAATCAGTGCTAACCCGTTATACTTACTTGCGTATTTTTACATGCAATTAATGTTGCCACCCTCCCACCGTAAAAATTTATACGCAAATAAATATAACAACCCACCACCAAAAGTACAAAACTCGGCACGTGTTTCGCCTCTCTACGAGGCATCCTCAGGAGATGCTGGAGATGTTGACGGTCTGACACCCGATAACTGACTTCACTTCAGTTGACTTCAGCAGTAGTACTTTAGTAGAAGAGAGGCGAAACACTTATACTTTTGGTGGTGGGTGGTTATATTTATTTGCGTATCTATTTTTGCGGTGGGAGGGTGGGAACATTAATTGCATGTAAAAATACGCAAGTAAGTATAACGGGTTAGCACTGATTGACTAAGACGTCATTTTCTCGCGGATTAGCAAAGTAATATTTTTTGCTTTAATGAGTTATTATTTGCTTGCTTCGCTGTGCAAGATGTGTTTGCTGATGATTGTATATTTAAACAATACCATCACATTTTATGATCGTGTATGGAGTAGCTATACGTGATGTATTTTAAAGACAAGTAACTTCAAATTATGTGAGCGAAAGATGCATCATTTGAATAGATTACATTAAAAAGTTCATATTGACGTGACAATGACAGATATGTACAATATAATAAAGTACTACCTATCTATAAATAATGCCATTACGTGTGTATGATCTGTCTGTATGAGCTTGGAAGACTGGGGCTATCTTAAAGATAATCTCATTTAATATACACTATCTGACAGATAGCTTACTCTATAGTAGCCCAAATTTATTAACAATTCTACCTAATTATTTAATTAAGCTTAAAAACTACGTTTGTCGAGCAGAATACGGTCTAAATATGAAAATTGACATCATCAATATGATTACATCGTTAAGTATTATCACAAGGTTCTTTTCTATATTCAATCGTATACCAATGTAAATACGGCTGAATTTTAAACTTTGTGACGTTCAGAGCATATTCTGCGCAACAAACATCTAAAGCCTACGTCATTCGTACTATCGATTTATACAAAGCGATTCGACATATTTCGGGTCCATTTCATCAATTTCACGCCCCTTCGTTTCCGGCACGAAAAGAATAACAAATAGGAGACACAAGACAGAAAGACCAGCATACAACCAGAACAAGCCATACAAGCCTATATGTTCCTGGAAATCTGCTGCCGTCTTCACGTTCATGAAGCCACAAAAATGACTGAAGCTGGTAGCTAAAGCGCTCCCCGTACTCCTATACTCCAGAGGAAATAGTTCTCCTACTAATAGTGAAGATATGGGGCTGATGCCGAGAGAAAAAGCAATGGTAAGCGTCAGAACGCAGAGTAAAGGAATCCAGTCATATGATCCGGAGTCAACATTACTACTCGTCAAGATTACATCTTGGTAGTAAGCGTACGATCCAAATCCAGCTAACGCTAGCGACATCATTGCCCCGCTTATAAGTAAAAGTGGTAGTCTTCCTACATGGTCTATCAGCATCCCTGATAGGCACGATGCTAGAAGCTGGACTACGCTAGTAGCTATAGCACCTCCGTGAGGACTTAGGACTCTCAAAGTCTTCCTGAACCAATTAACAGCGTAGAAGTTAAAAGCGTGAGCGGCCGTGAATCTTTGGAAGAACATAAGACCACAGGTTATTAAGACTGGTCTGGTTAATCTCTTTGATAGAAGAGCCTTCAGCTTCCCACCATCATGGCATCGCTTACTGGCGAGTATGTTTGTTCTAATAGTGACTAACTCCTGCCTGACATCTGCGTCCGGTCCTCTTAACCATTGTAAGGCACTTGAAGCTTCTTCCTCCTTTCCTCTTAAGAGTAAAGAGGATGGAGTCTCTGGTATGAAGAGTAAAGCAAAGAAGAGTAGCACTGGTGCTGAGGCGACGACTAAAGCGAGCTGATGCCATTCCAAATAGGCCCCTAAAGAGTAGGAGATGAGGATGCCTATTTGACTGAGGATCTTGAGCACGGAGCTCAGGCAGCCTCTGATGTCTGGGACGGCGATTTCAGTGACGTATACCTGTGAACAAAGAAAGTTATATTTAGTGATTTATTCATATTTACTTTTGATAAAATAGCCATAAATATTGGAGTAAATAAGATATTCTAATTAATTTAGGTATCTGAATTCGACACTTTCATGGGCTTATTTTGGTCACTTTTTTATTAGAGGTATATATTTTGATAGCGATTATTTAATTAACATTTAGCATCAGCTTCTCTGCAGAGATACTTTGCAGAATGTTCGAACTTCGAAGTTTTTTTCGTTAGGTTTTTTTTGACTACCGCGTGAAACTATTTATTTGTAATTTACTATAATATTCTATTAAAACTGCATCGCTGCTGCATCTTCGTGGCAACGCGGCGAGCGTGTTGGGCTCCTTTGCATCTGGAGGGACTCGGGGCGAATTTCGTTAATAAGTTTTGTGTAATTAAGAATACTGAGATTGTTTTGTTGTAATTTGAAGATATTGAAATGCGATATTATTAATTAATTAATTTTATGTTTAGGTATTGATTCCGATGTGTTCTTTATATTTTTTCTGGTTTTGACATGTTGTTTAATTTTATTGTAATTTAATTTTCTTTTTAATTTTAAGATGTGGACATGTATTTTAATTTTAATTTGAACTGTAAAATATATTTTATCAAAATAAATTGTTTTAGGATTAAAACTGACAAAATATATATTGCCCAAAACGGAAAAATAAAAGAAACATTTAAATATTCAATGCTAAAATTCGTTCAGCTCATGAACAAAACCCAGGTGAGCCAAAGCGGGCGCTTCACAAAAACGTTTTACATAAAAATAACTTGTCGAAACAATACCTATTAGCGACAAAATAAAATTTCGCATTAAATGTGACAAATTTTGACAGAAAGATTTACAAGCTCGTAATAAAAAACTATGTATCTACACCGAATTAAGTCTGACGTTTAATACTAAAAAAACTAGAATAGTATAATTGGGTGGATCAACTTTTTTTGTTTTGTTATCCTGTCCCGTTGTCCAAGGGACAACAGAGGCACAGTTTGTTTGAAGAGACGTTGTATGTCGTTCTATTAACATGCTTAGTAGGGGGCCCATTATGGACATTGGTTATAACGAGCACAAAAACGCAAGTTTGATACATTTAAGTACCATAAAATCAGTATTTCAATGAACTTTTGTCCCCTGGACAACTAATCGTAACCATGGCAACGAGTGACGCTAAAAAGTTGATTCTCCCATTTATGCTCTAGGGCGTTCTTGAATCCTCCTTATGCTATTAACTTTCTTAACTTGACTACCATTTCGTATGTATCTCTCTCAGTTGCTTAAAGGTTAGCTAGAAGAGATCCCTAAAAGGGATAAGTTCGCCTTTGTAAACATTTACTGTATTCTTCCTGTGTTATGTACTTGTTTTGTGCAATAAGTGTTTACTACTACTACTCCTAACTTTTACATACAGGCAATAAGTCACATCCAGCTAACTTAAATTTAGGTGTTAGTTAAGTTAGACTCAATATATGAATTTCATATATGATATATGATAATACATATTATAATAGTCTAGTAGGAAAATATAAAGAGAATGGTATCAGAATGGCTGTCCTGTTAATCGGAAAAAATGCTTCTTAATCTTAATGACCTTATCACATACTTTCTAATATTAATTTAATAGTAATTGTCAAGTAAATAATTCAATGGAGATATAGGTAATGAATGTAGTGATAAATAAGGAAAGAACTGATAAAACAACAGTATTTTCTAAGTACCGTATCAAGTACAGATCGTGGAAAACGTGCCATTAACGCTATTATGCGTATTTGTCATTCATTTGTGATCGAACTTTTTACTCGTTGCTCCGGAAACCGCTGAGTTTCACAGCCGTATGCGAGCGTTAACGTTTTTAACCCTAACTGATTCTAATTGCGATTATTTAAGACAATGGCGGGAACTTGCAACCGACGACATCGGTAATATAATGAAAATTGTATTCGGAACGTGTGATAAATCAATCGAGTGTCAAACTTAACCGTTGATAATCGTTTGTCTTCCTGATTCGTTCGTTCGTTAAAATAAGACAAAATTAAACAAACGGCCCGATGCGACAAAATCGAAGACAATTTCGTGCTTCGTATTTGACACGTAAACGAGATGGCGCTGTACGGCTCCATGCATTTTGCGTTAACTCTGATTGTCAGAAGTTGACGTTTGACCATTCAGTGACAGCAAAACATATGGCGCAGTACCGCGCCATCTGTTTTGGATGTCTAAATAAGGGGTACGTTTTTTTCTTAGTAAAGTCTAGTTTCTCTATTGCAATGAATTCTCTTTGCTTCTACTCACTCTCTTTACTCTGTTTGTTACTGATTACCAAAGGAAACTAGTGCCAGACATATATATTATACAACGTGTTACACCAGCCGCTGAAAGTGGGTTGGGTACACGTGCTATGTTCAAGACCAGAGGCAGTAATTTTTCCAATTTAAAATTTCTAAACTTAATAGCATCGTTCGCAGACGTTAACGTATCGTAACTGGTGAATTTCCAATATGACTTGGAACTCCGGTAGCTGCTTAAGAAGTGTAACGTTCTTACGGTAGATGTCGCTAAGGTCCCCTAGACCCATATGGTAGAAAATTTGCTGGCTATGGAAGAGGTCTTGTTGGCTCAGTTGGCAGAGCGCTGGAGTATCGATCCAGAGAGGCCGTGAGTTCAAGTCTCATGAGGGCAGTAATTTTTCCACTTATAATTTATTCTTAACAAAGGTTTGTAAAACGTCTTATGGATAAGGGAGTCAGCCACTCCGTTGCGTATTACCACCACCACCACCACCGGTCCGTCTGCGTTTGCATTATCTTTTCACACCAGTGAAAGACAGAAAAATACACAAAAGTATCTTATTCGAATTAAAAAAACGGAATAGATACATCGATAAAAAAACGAGCGCAAGAGACGAGCAGCTGGCGCGGAATCTACTTATAATTCGGAACCATATCGAGTTTTTTCGGAAATGCATATATGCACCCCGGTTCTCCGCACCTCTCTCAGCTCCTACACATTCACTGACGATGTTAAGAAGATAGTATTTGCATCGCGAACAACCCCTTTATTTAAAAAAAAGTTTAGTGTAAGAGGTAAACATACAACATACCTGTGTAATCATAGATATACAGGACACCAACATCCCTCCACAGAATGATGTTATGGAGATCATGTCGACCCCAGTAGACAGCGCAGTGGCCAGCCAAGTCAACGTATAGGGGAGGGCGGCAGCTAACAGCACAGATCGTCGACCCAACCGCATGGCCAGACCGCCGATCACTCCACCGAAAAGTGCACCTGAGGACAAAGAAGAACTTATTAGATAGATGAATAAGCTTTGGATTTTATATAGAAAGAGAAAAACTTAATTGGAATAAATGTTGTTCAATGTCTTTCCCAGTTTTGTTTTGATTTCGGTGGATAGCGGAACTGGTATAAATATTTAACTGGAAAATATTATTAGTAGCTAAGGGTCAGCATTGTATTTTTTGTTTTGATGCTCGTCACGAAATTTTACGTAGCATTGGCATCTACGCATTGGTTTCAGGTTATCGGTTAACGCATATGTATATATGTACCAAATTTTGGTACCTGGTTCGCAAACATTCTATTTCAACTTTCGAAGACAATTTATGTAGCAGACTTGCACTAAACTTAAGGTGCATTGGGATAACTTCGTCAACGGGGTAATTTTGAAAATCGCAAATATCTACTAAATTAGAAGCACTTCATACTTTGGCAAAACTCATGCCACTGCAACGCTTATCAAGACTTTTTGCTTGCTGTTGCAATAGTATTGGTGATTTTTAAAGTTACCGCAAAGCACCTAACCTCTACATTATTAAAGAGGCTAGGAAGCAGGATAAGTCCAAATAATTTAACCAAGCGCTAAAAGCTTTTTGAGAATTTATTTACATACCTTAGTTATGTCCAAGCTTCATTCCCCTTAAAAGCATTTATTTCTGTAACTCTGAATCTTAACATACGACTAACTGCCATCAGATTGATACCCTAATAAAGACAACTTTCATCGCATCACGTGGCAATCTCGGCGATCTGCATCCGTAAACCGTATGCCCGTGGTTGGCAAATAAGCCTATCAATGGTCGGGCGCGTTCTGCTCAAGAATTTTTGTACCACATAGGTGGCAAATAGGCATACGGCTCGCTTGATGATAAGCGGTCGGAATAGCCTTTAGACGCCTGCAACTCCAGGAGTGTAAAACGGGACCCTATTACTAAGACTCCGATGTCCGTCCGTTTGTCTGTCTGTTTGTCCGTCTGTCACCAGGCTTTATGTTATGAACCGACCTAGTTATGACGGTACAGTTGAAATTTTTACAGATAGTGTATTTCTGTTGCCGGTATAACAACAAATACTGAAAAACAGAATAATATAAATATTTAAGGATGGAGGAAGTGGCTCCCATACAACACACATGATTTTTTGCTGTTTTTATAGATAATGGTACGGAACCCTTCGTGCGCGAGTCCGACTCGCACTTGGCCGGTTTTTTGAAGAACGCCATTCTATAGTCCTTCGAGAAAATCCCTTCGAGTATCGACACCATGGGAGGAACAACTTTATTCGTGACCAGTTGCTGTCAATCATTTTGTTAGACATTGAGAATTATATTATATGTAGTACTGTATCTTTATTATCTTAGACATTTGCAGTCTATTCGCGATAATCGGAACATCGCAGACACAAATAAACGCCGTCGCCGCCGCTCTAAATATACACTGAGCGCATTTTTCGGCCGTTTCGCCTCATCGGTTAGTCGATTGATTTGTGGCGTTCCGGATTGAATAATTGGTATAGTTGAGGAGCTGAATGCCACCCACTTGTATGGTATCTGGTCTAGGCATTCAGACATAGTTAAACTACATTGCGAGATGTGTAGATAACTTCGAGAAAGTAGTGATAGATGACGGGAAGTCTCCGGGGAGATAAACTGTACAAGATAAGTTAATGACAGTTAGCAATTATCTACAATTCAGTAGGTATCACTAACCTAAACCAATAAATGCATTGCTAACTACATTTTCAATTTAAGTTCCGTCCAAACAACGGGTCAGGTTATGACGGTGGTTCAACTGATTGGTGATCAACTGACATAAACTTCTTTTAATCTTTAAAATAAATAGTTATTAGTGGAATTGCAGTGTTTTTGGTAGTGTGGAGAGTAATTGGTGTATTAAAAACTGCTTAAAGCGTATGTTATTGATCGTTTTGAAGTGGTGAACGTTTTAGCGATGTCGTGTATACTTGAGATTCTACCTAAAGTTTCACCTAGATACACACGAATTAACTGCAACTTATACGTCCTCATGTCTCGCCGCGACAAATATCAAATATCAAATATCAGCAAATAGGCCACAGGGGCACTTTTACATGTCCATTTTTACAAACAATAAAAATTACAAAGAAAACAATTACAGATATGGAATCGATGAAATAATAAATACTTTATTAGAGATGTATACTGTCTCTAAATGTCAAATTAACGACGATACCTAAAGCAATCTCCCAAATTGAAATCAACGGTAATGCAACCCTTCGGCAATATATCACGTCAGGCATCAATTACACGTCGCAATTGTTTTTACATTCTACTGTCTTTTGTTGGACACCAAGTATTTAGGTTGCCACCGAAATAAACTGTGCGTTTTGTCTGATTTCGGTGGTAATGGTTTAACTGGATTGAATTGTTTTCTGACTTTAATTTATTTGTTTAAAACTGTGTTTTCTTCTATTTTCAGAGATTTATCAGGTTAGGAATCAATTACACATATGAATTGTTCTTACATTCTACTGTCACATTCTAGGGCACTCAAATGTTAAATTTAGATTGCCACGGATAAACACTGCAGTTTTGTTTTCAAGTTGTCGTCTGGTTTTGGTGACAGTGTACTAACAGATTCGGGATGTATTCTGACTTGAATTTCTTGGTTGCGTTTCGGTCTTCTATTTTCAGATATTTCTCATGTTAGGAATTCAATACACGTCTAAATTGTTTTTATACTCGCCTGTCTTTTGTTAGACAGTTAATTATTTAGGTTGCTACCTATAACTGTGCTTTTTGTGTTTTGTTTGATTTCGGTGCTCGTGTTTGAACGGATTCGGATTGTTTTCTGGCTTCAATATCTTTATTAAAAATATGTTCTATTTTCAGATATATATCATAGAAGGCATTAATTACACGTTGCAATATTTCTTACATTTTATCTCCTGTCATTGGTTGGACAGTCAAGTACTACAGACGGCACTTCTCCTCGCGCGTCGCCTATCAGCCATGCACGAAGTGCGTAGTGAACTGACTAACATTTGAACTTTATTTGACTGACACGTTCATGTTATTTGAAATCTGTCAACTGTCAAATAACTATCGTGTTCTTACCGTCAGTCAAGCGCCACATTCAATTCCGGGTTTCGCTCCGTCTGGTGACAGCCGTCATTCGCAACTCGCGCTAATACGAGCTTATTCTACGTCTTACGAGGTACAATACAGATTTATTCTTCATTTAGGCATTTTATAGGCTTATGTATTTCGAAAAGGGAAACTACTACCGGGTCTAACTATGCACTTGTGACCTGTACCCCTAGTGTAATTTTAGTCGATAGCGAAACGTGACGTACGCGTTTGCGTTAAGTCTCATTTTGTATGGGTTTTTGAACAGCGCGCCAAGCGGGACGTTTTGGAAAGTCAAAAATCTCATACAAAATGACACTTAACGCAAACGCGTACGTCACGTTTCGCTGTCGAAAATATTTACACTAGGGGTACTGGAGCCTAGCCAAGATGACAATGACAATCGTTGACGGAAAACGTCGATCAAAACTTAAACAATGTAGGTATGGAAATAAAGTGAAGTCCAATAGAATTTTTTTTTTTTTATGGTAGAGGAGGCAAACGAGCAGACGGATCACCTGATGGTAAGCGATTACCGCCGCCCATGGACACCTGCAACACCAGAGGGGTTGTAAGTGCGTTGCCGGCCTTTAAGATGGGAGTATGCTCTTTTCTTGAAGGTTTGAAGGTCGTATCGGTCCGGAAATACCGCAGGCGACAGTTCATTCCACAGTTTAGCTGTGCGAGGCAGAGGGGTGAAATTTACCTTCAATACTTCGTAATCACGCACTGTTTGACGACAATCATGATCTTATCGACAATTTATATAATTAAATATTTTATTTGTATAATTATTTTGTTAAAATATATGTTAGTTAATAATATTTCAGTGAAATCAACCTTCATAAAAATTTGCCATGTGTTAAATGCCAAGAAAACCTGTCATATTTTTTTTTACAAGCTTTTATTTAACTTGCAATGTATTTATTATTGTACGGGTCAAATCTTGCAAGTTAAATTTGATCCACTTCCAGATTTCCAATGAAGCTGAAAATTTGCATACATATGTACCTATAAGTCTGCAGCGGTATCATGGTCGCATTTTTATCACCTGTCACGTCATGCGTCACTTTCGCACTTACATACTTGTTAGAACGTGACAGGCATGATGACAAATGATAAAGAGCCGACCATCTTAGCCTTACTGGTGACAATGCAATAATATTTCAGTTTATAATTTATATAGTAGTGTTTCTACTTGAAATAAAAACAAATTAAAATATTTTCAGAAAATAATATATTTTGTTCTCATACTTCTAATAGGACGCGAATGGTTTGATATTTTCTTATATATTTTATTTGCAAGCAAAATGCTTGGCTGTCGGGGCATGATGTTTACTTTTAAAATAGACTGATCAAGAGCAAATATTCAAACATTCCGGCGAGGCAGCTGTAAATTTAAATAAAGTGGAATTCACATTTAGATAAAGTTAACTGACGTTTACGGGCGTGTAATTTTTGTTTTGTTTTGTTTTAAACATTTTGAAATTCTTTGGATCTGAAAAAAAACACATTCCCGTGTACCACGTAAAAACTATTTATAAATAAATAAATCTAAGAAAACACAGTTCTATAGGATTTTTATAAAGTAAATTTTAAATCATTTATATAATTTAGTTTATTTTTTATAAAATTTTACTACTTATTAATGTCGCAAGAAGAAATATCACACAACATAGTCAACCCTAAAATATTTTTCGCCACATCAGCTCGTAAAGGCTCTCTTCAATGTTCAAAAATGAATGAGAAAGAAAGTTGCATTTTATCCACAAGAGTAACAAAGTAGTCTGATTCTAATTTTTAGTTGTTTACTCATGCTGGCTGGTAGAATTGATTTTAAGTGATGATTTCAAACAACATATATTTAATAACGTTCATTTAGATTTGATTTGTAATGCTTCTAAAGGGGTACGAGTAAAACATCAACTTTGCCCCCATGTAAGACAATAGATATTTGTATGTGGCAAGTGATTCTAAAAATGCAATTTTGAGCGTCGGGAGGGTTTCAAGGTTAACAAACTTTGCTTCAGAGTGTTTTCTGCCACGCCAATGTGAGAAAAATCTAACGTTTTAAATTACAGATCAAATTCAAATGAACGTCTTATTAAATATCTGTCATTCAAAATTGTCACTTAGAAGTCAATTTTATCAGCCAACATGAGCAAAAAACTCAAAATTTGCATCAAATTAGTTTGCCACACATGTGGTTAATTTGCAACTTTCTGATCAGTTTAAGGAGTTCAAATAGAGCCTTTACTAGATGGTGTGATGAAAATAACTATGTGTTTTATATTTAAGGGGCCCTAGGTTATGAAGGCGGAGTTTTTAAAAATCGTAATACTTTTTTAGGTAACAATACGGTTGTCAAAAATGTTTAAAGCAATCCTGAGCATTATCTCTAAGGATTTCAGCGATTTGAATCCTGATTTTTTAATTTCGCTTGATAGAAAAAAAAACACGAACATAGGTCTAAAAGGCTCTTTAAAATTTTTACAATTTAAGCACAAAAGCTGTAAATATGAAAAAATGCTTCTGAAAATGCGCAATTTTATTTTTGAGGAAACAGCGAATACCTAAACAATAAATCAAAACTCAAAAAATATGATATCCGCAATCTCGACAACGCACATATATCTCGCACGCTTAGCGAAAGTGGGAAAAGAACACGCACCTACGGGGCCTTAAAGAAATTGCACCAAATGTCAAATGCAAAATTATTTCGCAAGTGTTTTATTTCTAGCGCCGTACTGGTCTACTGGGGCCTATTTCTCGCACGGTATAGCCTAATATTATTAGTCCACGAACTGTCAAGTCGTATGGGTTACCATGGCAACACACTCATAATATTAGAATAATACCGTTCGAGAAATTGGCCGCTGGTCTACTGGGGCCTATTTCTCGAACGGTATTAGATTTTGGAGTGCAAATAGAGCCTTTACTAGATTTGACGACCAGTTTGGCCTAGTGGGTAGTGACCCTGCCTACGAAGCCGATGGTCCCGGGTTCATATCCTGGTAAAGGCATTTATTCGTGTGATGAGCATGGATATTTGTTCCTGAGTCATCGGTGTTTTCTATGTATTTAAGTATTTATAAATATTTATATATTATATATATCGTTGTCTAAGTACCCTCAACACAAGCCTTATTGAGCTTACTGTGGGACTTAGTCAATTTGTGTACTAATGTCCTATAATATTTATTTATTTATTTATTAGACTAATATTATTAGTCCACTAACTGTGAAGTCGTATGGGTTGCCATGGTAACATACTAATAATATTAGACTAATACCATTCGAGAAATGGGCCCCATGTATGATTTATAGTAAATCCGCTAAGAGCTACCCTGGCATGTAAACAAAACGAGTGTATTTCGAGCGGGTTGGTCGTTTATTTGTGTCTGGATGATGATAGTCAGAGTTTCCTTCGAGACGAGATTTATGATGGAGAGATGTTTTGCCGAGTGCAGTGGTGGATTATAGAAATGTTTATTGAGTGCTTATATTTGATTTCGATACCTATTTGTTTATAGCTAAAGAAAGAGGTAATAGTTACAGAAAGCGACAAACTAAAGTTACATCATTATCGATTGTCCTCTTGGCTACAGTCCCTGAGGGCTGAGTTCCGTACCATTACGCCAAAACGGCAAAAAATCACGTTTTTTGCATTGCTCCAGTCCAGCCATTTAAATATTTATTTTATTCTGTTTTTAGTATTTATAGCGGCGACAGAAGTGGAAATTTCAACTGTTTAGCTATCACGGTTCATGAGATACAGCCTGGTGACAGCCAGACAGACGGACGGACACGGACTGTGGAATCTTAGTAGTAGGGTCTCGTTTTTACCCTTTGGGTACGGAACCCCAAAAAATGAATCGAGATGACAGATTCAACAGAAAAAATTGGCTGTGACATAATCGGACAGCCAGACGGACATGACGAATCTATAAGGGTTCCGTTTTTTGCCATTTGGCTACGGCACCCTAAAAAGCTACTATTTCCATATATTAACTTTATATTTAACTTTCGATTGACATTTTCTATGCACGATCTTGGCTAGGCCCCTTTGAAAAAAAAAATGTACCTACTCTCATTCATTTTGTTTTGCGTGTCGTGAACCGATTATTAACATTTTTTAACACCCAACGCAAAAAGAGGGGTGCTATATGCCAATGTCTGTCTATCTGTATGTGGCATTGTAGCTCTCCAACGGATGGGCCGATTTTGATGCGGTTTTTTTTTACTTGAAAGCGAGATTTATTGCAGTGGTTCTTAACTATGTTTCATAGAAATCGATCCAGCAGTTTGAAGAGTATCAGCTCGTTTCCAAAGAGAAAAAAAATACATAAATTAAATATATTTATGTTTTCTGTCTGTGTAGCATCTGATATTATGATATTTTTTATGGACTGGATTTGTGTAATATCTCCGATATGTATTAATTTGGCTATTAAATTCATACGCCGGGAGCGAGTAATATATCAAATGGTCCACTTATGCTTTTACGCAATTTATGTCGATATTATACAATACTGAATACGTTGTCCAATATATCATAATAAAAGTTGAAGATCTTTTAATGGCATAAAATAATATTGAAAACACATAGACTTGAAAAAAACAAACGAACACTAAACATAAAAAAACAATACAGTGCCCCTAGTGTAAATTTAGTCGATAGCGAAACGTGACGTACGCGTTTGCGTTAAGTCTCATTTTGTATGGGTTTTTGAACAGCGCGCCAAGCGGGACGTTTTGGAAAGTCAAAAATCTCATACAAAATGACACTTAACGCAAACACGTACGTAACGTTTCGCTGTCGAAAATATTTACACTAGGGGTACAGGTCCAACAATAGGTAAGTGAACGTTTAAAAAAAAATGAAAACCTGATCCTCATAGATCCTGATCTTCTTGGGTTTTTCCAACTCAGAATCAGTAGTTTATTTGAATAACCTGATGCCAAAAAGTCCCAAAAATTTATATGAAAATTTTATTTTTATTTTCATTTCGTCACCCAAAGTGAAAAAAATTCACACTAAAACATGACGCAATGGAACGGACATTTGGGGACATCTTTTTTTATTGGCAGGATGGAGAAGACGATTCTGATTAGAATGAGCCAAAATCCAGATTTATAAGGTTTTCAGTATTTTTTAGAAAATGCCCAAATACCTGATTCAAAATAAATTGAACCGAAACACCTTGCCTTAACTGTTTCAACTTTAACTCACTTCCTTTATAAAAGAGGACATTTTATTTACAATAATAATATACATAATGGATACAAATGATTACTATAACTAGCTTTAATCTAAAATAGGCCCTTGAGGCATTGCACCAGGGTTGCTAGCGCCGTTTCCTCGTTGTATCGCAATACTGATACGTTGTGCGAGGAAGCCGCCAGCACTTCGGTCACCAGTTACGTCAAACAGACGCTTCGCGATTTCTGCAAAAAACTTGTGCGCGCTGGGACCCCAGGGACCTAGAGTTTCAACGCCAAACGGTACAAAATGGTACACTCTACCGATGCTCTTATGTATCCTTTATTAAATATTCACTTCTGTTTTAAAATAATTATTTCCTCTCTAAATAACGATTCTGACAATAACATTAACCGATCACCAAACACGGAAAACATACGAACGCGTTTACATAAACGCTCAATTCATACAACCACCATTTCAATAATATATTTGTGTAATGGCCTCTCCCATCGTCACCGATAATCTCACGTGATTTACAATACATTGCGGCATTTGGTTGATCGATTGGTTTCGTTGCTCCTACTTAGCCAGCAATTATCTTAAATTGCAATTCGTTGCAATGTCTGAAGAAGTCTTAGATATTAGAGAAACTAAGCTTTCTATGATCGCTGTAATCGGTTATATATGTTTAACATTAACTTTAACACGTACCGTTTAGTGGTTTGACTCTCTCTCTAATAATATATATAATAACCATTTATTTATTTAAATTTTATTGCACATCATAAAAGGTACAAATGGCGGACTTATGGCCTCATGTCATCCTCTATCAGTAGAACCTATAGGGTCAAACAGTAAATGTGCATAATTATGCAATGGGTCCAGTGAGAAGCGTTTAGAAGCAATCAAGTAATACAGCGAGCTATGGAGAGGGCTATGCTCGGAGTTCCTCTACGCGATCGAATCAGAAATGAGGAGATCCGTAGACAAACTAAAGTCACCAACATAGCCCACCGGATTAGCAAAAAGCTGAAGTGGCAATGGGCAGGCCACATTGCACGCAGAGAAGATGGCCGATGGGGTCGAAAAGTGCTCGAGTGGAGACCACGGACTAGCCAGCGCAGCGTACGACGACCACCCACAAGATGGACAGACGACCTTTTAAGGTCGCCGGAAGACGCTGGATGTGGGTCGCTACATGTGGAGGTCCAAGGGGGAGGCCTATGTTCAGCAGTGGACGTCTTATGGCTGAGATGATGATGATGATGATGAAGTAATACAGAATATTATATCTTTCATAATATATTTATATAGTGACATTTATTTATTTATTTAATGCACAATGAAGGTACAAATGGCGGACTTAATGCCTTAAGGCATTCTCTACCAGTCAACCAACAGGTTAAACTAGAAAGATTAAGTAGGTGCAGTGTCTTTTAAAGTAAATTATATAAGTAGAATATAATTATTTACAAAACTTATGAACAAATAATAAAAACAGAGCCATGTCACTGATTCATTTTAATCAACAACTTTATTGTAGGAACTATGAAAACTTTTGTAGCAAAATAATTTGCCATGTACACTTCCAATACTTTTTGCAACAAAATTGTAGCTTTTTTCAGACAATTATGATTTATCTACTTTGACGACCGGTTTGGCCTAGTGGGTCCCTGCCTACGAAGCTGATGGTCCCGGGTTCAAATCCTGGTAAGGGCATTTATTCGTGTGTTGAGCATGGATATTTGTTCCTGAGTCATGGATGTTTTCTATGTATTTAAGTATTTATAAATATTTATATATTATATATATCATTGTCTAAGTACCTTCAACACAAGCCTTATTGAGCTTACCGTGGGACTTAGTCAATTTGAGTAATAATGTCCTATAATATTTAGTTATTTATACTTAATATTCTTAGTAAACCTAAATTTGATTAAAAACGCTGTATAACTTTATCATTTATTATACAAGGTGCCCGTGAGCAGTGCGAGACATTTTAACTAAGCATTCCTGGTAATATTTAGAAACTAAAATGTCATATAAAATTTTCTGGATTAGGCCTAGTTTTAGAGATAATTAAATGTTTTTTTGAAATCATTCTTTCGCCATAAGTCGGTACAAAACACATTTTTGACTGCGGTATTGCCACTTTGAGGTCTAGTATCAACATACCTATTGATTGACCTCGAAAAATTAAAAAAATGTATTCGTGAGGCTACCCCCAAATAAAAAAACATCTAAGTTAATTTTAGGTTATGCGTTTATCAATAAAAATTACGTTTTCAAAAAAAGGGGAAAAAAAAAAATTTTTTTTTTTGTCGTATTTCACAAAAAGTCATATAACATTTTTTGCTTCTGTTGCCATCAGGAATGCACCGTTAAAATCTCTCGCAACGCTCACGGGCACCTTGTATTTGTAGACCTTAAATCTAACTTATAAATTCCTTTTAAGTATTAAAGTTTTAACCCCAATAAAACCCCAATGTGGCACTTTCAAGGCACTTTTACAATAATATTCCTCATTTACCACAGTCTGAGTGTGCCACTAAACAAAACAAGGTGCTTACTTCACAATCTAATGCCGATTGTGAAGTAAGCACCTTGTTTTGTTTTGTATGCACCAGTAACTCGGTATGCGCGGTACCTTGTATGTGTTGTACGACTTTGTCTCATTGAGCTATCTTTGTCTCAACCACACATAGGTAGGTATGTGTATTTCAGTCTCAAAACGTATAGGATTCAAAGGTATTGAACTGATGCGTACCTTTGAGCTATACTAACAGTTGATATGATGATGTATCGATTTATAGTGACTAGGTTAAATCGCTGGTGGCCTAGCGGTAAGAGCGTGCGACTTGCAATCCGGAGGTCGCGGGTTCAAACCCCGGCTCGTACCAATGAGTTTTTCGGAACTTATGTACGAAATATCATTTGATATTTACCAGTCGCTTTTCGGTGAAGGAAAACATCGTGAGGAAACCGGACTGATCCCAACAAGGCCTAGTTTACCCTCTGGGTTGGAAGGTCAGATGGCAGTCGCTTTCGTAAAAACTAGTGCCTACGCCAAATCTTGGGATTAGTTGTCAAGCGGACCCCAGGCTCCCATGAGCCGTGGCAAAATGCCGGGACAACGCGAGGAAGAAGAAGAAGGTTAAATCGCTTATGGTGTTTCTTTTTGGGGAAATTTATGTAGTCATAAATGTTTGTATTTTTTTATTTACATGTTTTACTGTGTGTTCAAATTGTCAATTACTGGCCACTCTTTAATAACTGGTCACCCTTCAATAATTAGCCATCTTATACTAAAATGAATTATGTGTATAGGTGAATATATGTAATTCATTTTTAGTATAAGGTGGCCAGTTATTAGAGTGGCCAGTGATTGACGATTTACCCTAGTTATCTGGTTTACAAGGGAGCAAAGTTGTTGTTTAACCGCTCGTGCTAATATTGATACTCGAGCGAGCGAAAGATCCCAAAATTGAAGTTTTAAAAGTGGGATGTAGAGAGTTTCAAGACACAAGGCTTAAACAAATTTTACCATTGAAACATCAAATTTTTCACCACACCAACGCGAGAGAATTACTAACTGTAAATCATCAAACAAAATGAAATCAGAACAAATCCTAATGAACGTTATATGGAGCGTGTATGAACTGTAGGGGGCAGCACAGGAGCCGTCAGATTTTTGGCGCGAGGCGTAAATGTGATGTTTATTGTTCCGATGTAGCCCACAAGATGGCAGAACCTACTATGCACAAGAAAACACGTGACGTGTAAATGTACATGTTTATGGTTCCGATTCAGGCCACAAGATGGCAGACCCTCCAACGCGCACGGTCCCTATTAAATATTTATCATTCAAACAGCCCAACTCGAACTTTATGATACATCAAACAATGTTAAAGATACGATATGGTTTAGATATGTCAGTGTCAAAAGTGACGTTATTTCAAACTAAAACGTCACACACTAACACTGATATATCTAGCCCATATCTTATCTTTAGAAAATGTTTGATGTATCTTAAATTTCGAGTCGGGTCGAAAATCATCATTCATCTCATCATCATCACCTTTACGTGCTGGTGTGGTGGTGTGGTGAAAAATAAAATATTGACTATTCACAGATCGTGCTTTGTGAGTTTACACCACTATGACAAATGCGTACATTTTTACGTTAAAAGGATTTTCCAGTTTTTACACGTAGTAAATTAAGGTAAGCGATAGAAAATTTGTTTACCAAAATCGTACAAAATTCATGCAAGAGAGAATAGATTTTTTTAAAGACATGTAAAAATTCTTCTTTTGTATTATTTTAAAGTTTTGTGGCTATAAATGCCTAAATATTTACAATACAATACAACAATGTAGTTAAGTAATTGATCATACTAATAACCATCAAATTGACGTGACGAAGCAAACACGTTGTCCAAATAAATCTGTTTGGAGTACGTTAGTTCAAATAGTACGTTCAGTCACGTACGCACTCAACTGACCAATGTCGACTCTATCTGCTCGCAATAAATGTTACAAAAAGTCAATTCAATCTGTACTTTGGGACTTAGTCAATTTGTGTAATAATGTTTGAGGCTTGTCGGGGGCAAAAAATTGTTGTTTGTGTACTAATACTATACTACATACCAAATTTCACCTTCCTAGGACTTCAGGAAGTACCCTAAAGGTTTTGATGATCATCAGTGAGTGAGTGAGTCAGTGACGAAATCGGGATTTTTTAGATATTAATAAAATCTAAAATATGAGAGCTATGCAATTTAAATTTTTCATGCTTAATAAGTAAACAAAATACCCGATGTGATCAAATTGGAACCAAATGAAAAACAGTTTCACAAAAAATTAAAAACTTTTCTCATACATAAATGCTACTACTCAGTGGAGGAGTTCCTAAATGATGAAACCTAGTCGAATTATAAGAGAAGGTCACTATCAAAATTTGTTATTAACCAAACATTGCCATTCAATTTAACTTTTGCTTTGACTCATTTTTAATTTTACCTACATTAATTCAAATACTACATAATAATAGCATGCATAGCCTGTAATTTAGTATTAAGCTAGATATAAGACAATTTGTGTGCCCTGACAGGGTGTCATGGAAGCTTACTGTATAACTGTAATAACATCTTATGTACATGACTTTACAAATAAAATATCTAATCTAATCTAATCTAAAAGTCCACCACTGATATTATATCCAGAGAATTTTGTTTACCTGGTATAATCCAAGCCCAAGTTATGAGGGTTCAAAAAAGACGACGAAGCGCTTCGAGAAATAAGGTAGGTAGGTTGCGCTTCGCTTTGCTCGTCTTGGCTGGGGCACTACCGTGCCCCCAGATAAATATTATAGGACACTATTATACAAATTGACAGTAGTCCCACAGTAAACTCAATAAGGCTTGCGTTGTGGGTACTCAGACAACGATATATATAATATATAAAAACTTAAATACATAGAAAATACCCATGACTCAGGAACAAATATTAGTGTTCATCACACAATTAAATGCCCTTACCAAAATTTGAACCCGGGGCCATCGGCTTCACAGGCAGGGTCACTACTGACTAGGCCAGACCAGTCGTCAAAGATATGATATAGTTTTATAATTATTGTTTACCCAAGATCTGGATCTATTTTTGATATCTGTTACCACTGACCTATCACACATAGACAGTTAGTCCTCATAAGGCTAATCTGCCAAAAGTGAAGCCGAAACTCGATCGATGTGTGCGTGCGACGCTCGTGTCTTACGCTCAGCGACACACACATATATACAAAAACGGGTTGCCAGAGTTCATTTATTCCCCTTAAAGTAGATGGATTTTAACCACATCCTTATACTTGGCTATCAATCATTTGGGAGTGTGTATGTAGATATTAAATTTGTAGCAAAAGCTTTCAAGGTTTCTTTTAAGGACTTTGCATTTCTGTACTTTGTGAAATAATGTTTAAATAAAAAAACGTTTATTTTTTTTATTTTACAAATGTGCACAGATAATAGCTGGTAGAATTGACTTTGGAATAATGATTTTAAATGATAAATATTTAATGACGATCATTTGGATTTGATTTGGTTTGATTTTATTTGACTAATATTTTCTTCGGGTTAGTGTGGTGAAAAGTTTTGTGTTTCACTTGGGGCAAAATTTGTTTAACTCTCGTAACTTGAAACCCTCGCAACGCTCAAGATTCCATTTTTCGACATTGTGGATCTTTATTTAGCTCGAGTAGCAATATTAGCACGAGCGGTTAAACAACAACTTTTCCACTTGTAAAACAAATAACTATTTATCGTCAGTACTAGTAATTGTACCTGCAGGCCTAGCCAAGGTGGCAATCGCTATTGCTTCGAACAACGAAACGCTTTGTGTCTCTCTATCAGTCTTCCATATAAGTGCGACAGTGACAGTTGCGTTTCGTTTTTACAGACCTTAACTGTAACACCTGTGTTCCACAAATAAAATTTACTTTACTTGCTCATCAAAATGGCGAGAGCATATTCGACTATGTTTAGTCGGTTTCCATATTGCATCGTTCCTATTTAATCTAATTTTTTCCGTCCATCTCGCAGACAGAAGCGGATCAGTCGGAAATCTAAAACGAATATCACACAAAATAAAAATATGAATTTAAACTGTAATTTTATAAAAGACAAAACATAATTTGAAATAAAAGAATGAAAAACTAAAAAAGAATATTTTCTATAGTCATACAAGGAACTTAAAGTAAGCATATTAATTTTATCAATGTAATCGTCATGCCTCATTTGGAGGAAAAAAGATTCATATCACCTGGCAACATTTATAAGTAATGGCGGCTGACGAAAATTTGGATTTTTGTATTTACAATTACGTAAAAATATCACATTAAACTGGATACTTACGCATGAAATGTTATATCAGGCGGTTTGTTTTTATTCACTGATGTGTTGTGACACCAATTCACCGCACAAACAACCATCTTTCTTGTATTTTTTAATTTATAACCGGGAGGTGTATACAAACCAACTCGACCTTGAGTACTGCGAGGGCCGTTCGGATACGATGACACGAGGGCGACATAATGTCGTACTCGAAATGGCTTCACTAGGGATGTACAGACTAGGCATCTAGGTTAGTTATAAATCTATGTCTGTTACGTTAAAAAATTCTAGCTGTCGCAAATCCAAAGACAAACACAAGACTTCTTCTTCCTCCTTGCATTGCCCCGACATTTTTGCCACGGTCCATGGGAGCTTGGGGTCCAACGAAAGTGTAAAAAACATTATATAGACTGACATTTTACTGAAACTTCAGTCGTCTGTGACCGTGAACAACGAAGTCTGCGTCGAAACGTTGGAATTAAACGTAAACAAATTAATTCGCAACCGACACTGAACGAGAACAAGCATTGTTTATAATTTCATATTTTTTGGATATCCTAAACATTCTAAAGCTCGACCAGAAATATATGATCCAAAGAGCATATAATCACTATGTTTATATGATCATTGTCAAGAGGGCGCTGTTATTCTCAAGTATGGGGTGACAGTTCAGTTTAGTATGAAAAATATAGTTACAATGAAATTCCGCAATATGGCGCGTGATCATATATTACTGGTCGGGCTTTACGTGGTTACGCACACGTAAAAACATTGCAACTATTTGCCTACGTGTCTCATCTACGAACTCACTAATGGACAAACCATTTACCATATCAGCTGACGCCAGCATGTCAAGATGACAGGAGTTTGTGAAATGACAGATAAACTTAGCTGACGACAGTTTTATGGGATAATGCATTATGCTTAATGATGCTTTAGGGAATTGTGATGATGATTAGAAAGAGTTGTAAAATGTTAATGGCTTAAATAGACGCATGAGTAAGAAAGAAGTTTGGAAATGTTGACTAATACTTTGTAATAGTATATAAATAAAATATTTTTTAGAAAGGCACTTCAGTGTCATGACTAAATTCAATGAAATGTAACTATCTAAGACAGAAGTATGTTAACGGCACCAATCATGGAACATTTTAGTGGAAATTGGGAGTGTTTATGATATTCCACCGACACCTGTAAAATTTCTACCGCTTTACGCTTTAAAAGTTGAATGTCCAATTCGTCCTTTATGTTTTCTATGTATTTAATGAAAGCTTCTGCAATTGGTTTCAATATTATTAAAACTGTGGTTTATTGCTCCAGTTGTAGAATGTACGGCGCCATTCATTTTCAAAATAACAAGAATCAATGAAAAATTAAACTTAAGCAGCTCTTTGGCTCTTGTTTATGGTAAAATGTTGCCAGCGATTAAATACTGATGGTAAATGGGTTTTACAGTATTTGTCTATACCATTCCATTACTGGTGCCTGTTCCATTATAGGGGTGTTTACTACAAAGGCGAACTATTTTGACTTATTTCGGACGATGATGTAACGTGAAACGAAACAAACTATTATTGCACAGTTATGCGAATAGGTTATTCAAATAATTATTTGAATTTCCTCGCAGAAGTTTATTTGAATTTTTCTCGCGAGGTACAGTCGAGGAAATTGATTCTTTAGCAGTTAACGTGTCACGTTACAATGGACAGCTCTTACCATATGTACAGCCAAATTTACTTGAACCGCAAGTTGCTAAAGAATCAATTTCCGCGACCGTACATATTTTCACTTCCGAAAAAAATGGCTAAATTATCAAATACTTTTAAATAAGTTTCGAAAACCTCACATCACTTAGCCCGGATTCAAACGCACAACCACTAAAACGCAATAAAAACGCAGATTAAACGCCGTTTCAGCATTACGCCGCAAAACAGCATATCAGCAATATCCCGCACCCTGCACCGACCATTGCTAATGGCGATGCAACATGTGAACCGTATATGTTTTTAATTAATTATTATACTTAAAACGCCACTTTGCTGGACGTAAATTATGATTCTCAATGGTTTTACGCACGTTGTGCTTGGTAAAAGAACACTATAAAATATACTGCAGTTAAGAGTAACAAACTTTACAGATAGCTACTACTGTTCAGGCAATACGCCTGTGGAACGACCTTCCACTCAATATCCGGAAAGCCTCTTAGCATAACGATTTTAATGATTCACCTTGTAAACTCAAGCTATCAAAAGAGACCTGATGTCGCAAAACATCCCACCATTGACAACACGGGACAGATTGTCCTGGCGCAGACGCACAAGAAGGCCCGACCCGAAATGAAGTTGGGAAAAGGGCTGGATGATGGTGACCTAGTAAACTCAAGCTAGCAATTCAACTGACCTACGGCGGAAGACTTGTAGCCTTTGCTGAGCCCGAATTCTTGGACGAATAGGCAGATAGACCTAGAGACTTACCTAATAAACTCAGGCTAGCGATCCAACTAGCCTGCTGATCGCTTACGGCGAAGCCGCCAGGTTTTGTGTCCTGTAGCGACGCGATGGCAGGAGACATGTAGCCCTTGCTGAGCCCGGCTGCGAAGGGCCCGAGGGACACTGCCAGAGCTGCCAGGATCTGGGGGAAAACAAATGGAATTTAAGTTAACAGCCACCTAGACTAATCGGTGTACTCCCATCAGTCCCCGCTGGGCACAGATGGGAATAGGCGCTACATACAAATAATTCCCATCTGTGCCCGCGTCTTGTATGGCGATGGTCACGTGGGGCGGGCACAGATGGGAATACATCGCCTAGTTGGTATCGGTAGATTCGGGTTTGACCCGTGTCTACGAAGCAGAAGGTCCCAAGATCGAATCCCTCTAGGGGCATTTGTGTGTATATCACGAATATTTGTTTCTGAGTTATGGATGATCTTATGTATCTAATTATATTTTATCTATCGCCGCTAGATGTATGTAGCGGCTGTGCAGGTCTGGATCTCGACGACTCAAATAAAACTTCGATTCTTAGTGAAGTGTTATAAATTTCCAATTAGTAGGGTTTAGGGTTTAATGTAGAAAGTGGTTGGTTGTTAATAGTATGGAAGATGATGAGAGTGATTGTGCCATATTTGATCAGTACAAAAGGTGGTTTAAATTTAAGTGCTTCTAATTGGCCGCGATACAGAATATGTGGAGTGCTCCTATTGGTGCTTTTGAAAAGCCTCCGAATACTAGCCGAGCCCGACGGCTGCGTTTAGCTACTGTATTGGGAATATGTTTATATAATAATAAGTTATGTACATCGTCGCTTAGTACCCATAGTATAAGCTTTGCTTAGTTAGAAGCTAGATCGATCAGTGTAGGTTTTAATATTTAAATAAATATTTAGGGAAAATTTTCAGATTTAACCGTTCTTTTATCATTATCCTCGTGAGTGAAGACCTGCCTGGCCTAGTGGGTAATGAGTGACCCTGCCTATGAAGCCGATGATCCCGGGTTCAAATCCAGGTAAGGGCAATTATTTGTGTGATGAGCTTAGATGTTTGTTCCCGAGTCATGGGTGTTTTCTATGTATTTAAGTATTTATATATATCGTTGTGTAAGTACCCACAACCGGATCCCTTTCTTTCGCATAATTATCGCAAGTAATAATGTAATGATAGTCATATCAAGGAACGCGTAGTCAGAACGTGGGGCCGGGCCTCCCTGCTAGTGTCGAAGATAGGTGTGACCACAAGGAAATAGCTGAGCTTTTTAGGGATCACTTCTCTGTTAAGTCTTTGCTTGAAGCACAATCTGTTGAGGGTAAGGTGGACGATGCTGAGGGGGTCGAGACTAGGCGAAACATTCGATTCAATGCTAAAACAGTTGCAACAGTAATTGCTAAAATGCAGAGAGGAAAGTCGCCTGGTCACGACGGCCTCAAAACGAAAATGCGGACCAACAATACATTATGACTTAAAACTTTGTGGGCCCCACCCAAAACACAACCTTATTGAGCTTACTTACTGTGGGACCTTTTTTTTTTTTTTTTTTTTCTTCTGGGTTCTAGCAGGATTATCAGTGCTTCACCCGAAAGAGTGGGGCGTATTACTGAGCACACAGCACACATTACCTTTTATTGATGCTTTTTGTTCTTTATTTAATTTTTATTTTGGTCTTGCTATTGTTTGTATTAATTTTTTGTTTAGTTGTGTGTATTGTGGCCAGCGAATAAATGCTTTATCTATCTATCTTATAATCTTCTTCAACCTAGCGTTTTCCCGGCCTAGCGCCAGGGTCCGCTTTCCTACTTAATCTTCTCCACTTTGCCCGGTCTTCGGCATCCTCAGATGTGACATTGTTCTCTTCCATGTCCGCTGTCACGACCTCCAGCCAGCGCTTCTTAGGCCTACCGCGGCCGCGTGATCTAGGGCCTTGGACAGTGAGGTTGAGACATCTATTTCGACGTAGTCTACTGAATGTTTTATAATATTTATTAAAATTGTAACACTCTTGGGGTCCATATCTTAAATATAATATTGTCTATTCTATGAAATATCTAATCGTATCTATTGTTCAGTTAAGTGTAAAAATATGGGTGCACACATCTTACTCAAAAATATGTCCCATAGCATCTTATTCCAGTGTAATAAGAGCGTAGTACCATATTTATGAGACGATATTCTCGATACATATTTTTGCAGCTGACTGTTCATTGACCGAAGGTCTTTTTAACTTTTCATAATATTAGTCTAACACCGTTTAAGAAATGGGCCCCTGGCGAGTCAACATACGAGTACAGTCACGTTTTAAAATATCGGTACTGACAAAGTTCCAAAAATATGTATACACGACCTTATTGCCTATATAATTAAGGTAGTATATACATATTTTAGGCACTTTGTCGGCATAGATATTTTTAGATGTGACTTGTACATTTTAAATGACGCATATATGTATTATGTAAACGTCTAATGTACGTAACAAAGTATGATTACTAGATAAAGAGACAATTATAGGGCTCGTAAATGCTATAAATGTCGGTAATAAATTTTAAGTTTTACTTTACAAAATAAATAATTAACATATATATCATTTGCAAGTATTGCAACATTCTCCTAGCGATATTCTATTAAAGTTATTTAGGTTGAATTATTTTTAAAACAAGTTTTTGAGTTCAATAGGGAAATTGCTTGTATTTAAAATAAATTATTTCACACGGTGCACGAAATAAAGCCGGTGAGTAAGGTTGCCAGAACTCAACGAGGGGCGGGAGGGGGTCAGGGTCGGCAACGCGCATGTAACTCCTCTGGAGTTGCAGGCGTACATAGGCTACGGATACTGCTTACCATCAGGCGGGCCGTATGCTTGTTTGCCACCGACGTGTTTTTCATATAGATTCCATAGTAGCCACTATCGTTTTGTCAGTTCGAAAAACGAAACTGATACTAGTCAGTTAGAAATATAAATTTGTGTTTCGTTAAAGATAAAGATCCTAGTTTATTTTTCAAGTAGGCATATTACAGTCAAGTTCATAAATATATGAGCAAATCCAATGCTTTAAAAATAAATGAGCATAGAAAGGTACATATTCATCTGAACAGATTAACCAATCAAAAATATGTACACATATCACATATGACAGGTGATATGTATACATATTTTTGATTGGTTAATCTGTTCAGACACATAAGTACTTTTCTACGCTCATTAATTTTTAAAGCCGAGGCTTTGCTCATATATTTATGAACTCGACTGTACAATTCTAAAATGTAGAAGGGTATCCCAATATGGTATAAATTACCGATAACAGGTACCCTTACTTTGCATATATCATACCTATAAAAATATGTATAAACAAATACAAATATACAGAGTTGAGAGAAAAATCGTCAAAAATAATATCTCTATCCATTTTAATCATGAGAATCCATTGATCTACGTAAGTACCTAATTAAATAACATTTTCGTAACCACAACGACAACTAAGTAGTTTAGTTTTGTTAACAAAACATGTTATTCAAAAACTTATACCATTAAAGTACCCGAAAACATAAATTCCGCCTCGGACAGCAACAAAGATATATCGTTTTAAAGAACACGCTGTATATACTGTGTGTACAGGACGGAATCGATCAGTACAACACCCTGTAGTGGAGTGTGAATGGTTAGGGAGGGGACAAATGTTGATTGTTGAGAAGTAAAGCATATAGAATTATTTTTATTTCTTTTTTTATATATTTTTACTTGTTTTTTTTTGAGGTTTTGATTTTTAAATTAAGAATAATTTAATGCAGAATATATGTATGGTTTTCCAGAAAAGCTTATACAAAAATTTAAATTCGTTATACCTAACTTGGAATAAAAAAGTGTTTAAAGTGACTGTGGGTACGTATTTACGATTTGATGTGCTTTTGAAACAGAGCTTTAGTGGTCTACGATTTTTAAAGGCAGAAATTTACACCTTCATATTAGAAATGGAAACACATAGGTACGTAAACAATTTTGGGACAGTTAATAAATACAATAAAATCTAATCAGAACTTCTAGGCATCGTTAACGATTCTTACAGACATTTCGTACTTAAAATCAAAATGTAAGATACATATCCTAATAATTTATTATGTCATAAACTTTATTTACAAACAACTGTCCTATACTATCTCTCCCTGCCGATCCTTTCAGTTCATTGCCAATATAACTGTCAATCTACCTTTGTACTGCGACCCGTAGCTTTGACCTTGACAATTATGCCAGTAATTTATGAGGAACACATGCCATAAATATAGCAGTTTATACTGTTTTGACTTATCTTCGACAACATTGTAGAGGGCATTCGCTTTTGGCATAGAAATAGTATTAACAATGTTATAATTACCAAATTAAGGTAACTACCTACTATGTATACCAAAATCCTTTAGCAATCATTGTTTGATAATAAATGACTAAATTAGAATATGTAGCACCTAAAATTTGATCACAATATTTAATACTTACTCACTTATATATGTCATACATCTGTAATGCAAGTAAAATTAAAATTAGCCAACGAAACATCATGTTTCAAAAATAAATCGAGGTATGTAAGTTATATGTTCACATATCGTCTTTGTCGACGAAAAATACGACATTCGTTCTAACTCTAAAACGACTTTTTTAAGATTTTTTTATATAGGTAAGTTTACTTTTAGTGTTACTTTTAATTTATTTGTAGGTTTTAATGTATTTAATTAAATTAGTTTATAAATATGTTATTTTAGTAAATTTACGTTCATTATGTATCGTATAAAACTTAATATAAAAAAAGAATAAAATCTATGACTGTCCCATCACTATTAGACACTTTATCTGAAAGCGTTCGAATTGTAACATTTCGGCCAGGTCAACGGCCGACACACTGCCATACATTCGTACCTAGCCCTCACAAGCCAAATCCGACCTTATCACTAAGTTATATAGTCCATTATCTAAATTAAAACTTAATACCAATGTCAGATGGCGTTGACAGAAACTCGACCATATGTAGTGGTGTTAAGAGTTCGATAAATGAATATCTAAAGTGGTAAAAGCACTTGGATGTCATTCTGATACCAGAGAACGATCGAGTCGATCAAACTATTCTTGTCACTCGATTTTTTAGAGTTCTCATATTTAAGACTCGAGTCGTAATATTCGCCACATTGATTTTTTAGACTTATTAGGGACTTGAGACTCGAATTGCGCATCGTGTGAGAACGACTTAAATATTTTTTTTTTGAAACGTAATAATATACAGCATTACAGTCGAGACCAAAGCACTGTACAATTCAGATTATATAATAGGATTACATACTAGGAAAAACAGATCACAATCAACTTTCGTCCATCACCTCGCAATACCGCAGACACATCTGATACACAGCCGTCCATCGACTTGCAAACATATCACAATCTGGTGCCCATGACAGAAGGGAGTTCAGCAGCCTTAGAGCCCGCACAGCAGGCGAGTTTTTATGTGCTACAGTGCGTGTAATTGGGACGGCCAAAAGCTTGTGACTTCGCGGTCGCAGGAGATTAGCGAGTCTAACAGTTCGTCCTACCAGCTCAGGACAGGACTCGCCACGTAAAACTCCACATGCTGTCACCAGGAGATTGTAATTGCGTCTGACTGCAAGGGAATTAAAACCTAATGATCCTAACAAGTACTTGGTCGGATATAAGAATGGATAGTAAGTATAATAAAATATGTCGGTTATATGTCAGAGATGAGGAATAGTAATTGTTGCTGTGTGTGTGGGTGTGTATTGTGTTATTGTTGTGTGTTATGGAGTTAGTGGGATGAATGGAGTGCGACAATTTGGAGGTACTTGTGATTATCTAAGTCGGTCTCTTTTGTCGTTAATTTATATAACACAACAATGTGAAAAACCAGACAGTCCAAACATAATATTTCGAGAAATGCGTCACAATTCGTAGGAAAGTAGGAAAAGAAAACAGCCTAAGGATCTGTACCCCTAGTGTAAATTGAATCGACATCATAACGTGACGAACGCGTTTGCGTTAAGTCTCATTTTGTATAGGATTTTGAGTTTCCAAAACGTCCCGCTTGGCGCGCTCTTTCTAAATCCAATACAAAATGAGACTAAACGCAAACGCGTACGTCACGTTTCGAAATCGAATTGATTTACACTAGGGGTACTGTTTCTCAATGTCCAAGTAAAGTACTGGATAGCTAATTAACAAATAAATTAGCTGTCAGATACAACTTCTTGCAAAACTTAGCACTTTCTTTGAAGATTGTGAAACGCCAACGATGGTAATATGCGTCAGATAACTGGCAAGTAGCATATTCAGGACTTTACTTGGACAAACTCTTAATCTCAATTTTTCACTCATAAACTATACAAATCACTTTTAAACAAAATTCCCTTGCAAAATGACCCGTTTTTTATAGATTTAGAGCGTCAGAGTCAGAAAAAAATCGTTAAATTTGAAAACTAACTCAGCGGTGACAGGATGGTTCCATTTTTATCACTTGTCACTATGCCCGTCACTTTCGCACTTACATACTTGTTAGAACGTGACAGGCATGGTGACAAACGATAAAGAGCCGACCATCTTAGCCTTACAGATTAAGTTACCCAGTAAGGTCTTGCTTCATTGGCTCGGCCTAGATCTCGACTCGCAGCGCGTGGGAACGTGTTGTGTCGGTTATGTCAGAGATGAGCGATAGTAATTGTCGTTATCAGGTTAGTCAGTTAGCGGGATGAGCGAAGTGCGACCAATTTGGACTATTTGGGGGGCTTGGTTCTAGTTTTAGTTCCCAATTCTCCGTTACCAAAGGTTGTCTGGAAGAGATCAATCTTAAGCGATATGTTAACGACACCAATCATGAGACATTTAAGAGAAAATGTGGATTATTTTGGATATTTCACCGACATCTGTAAAATTTCTATTGCTTTATGCTTTAAAAGTTGAATGTCCAATTCGTCCTTTATGGTTTTCTATGTATTTAATGAAAGCTACTGCAATTGGTTTCAATATTATTACCCAATTAAAACTGTGGTTTTTTGCTCCAGTATGGCGCCATTAATCTTCAAACTAACAAATATCAATGAAAAATTAAACTTAAGCAGCTCTTTGGCTCTTGTTTATGGTAAAATGTTGCCAGCGATTAAATACTGATGGTAAATATTTGTTTTACAGGATTTGTCTATACCATCCCATTACTGGTGCCTGTTCCATTATAGGGGTGTTTACTATAACACCGCCTGTTGTCTGCCTCGACATTTAATCAACTCTTTCTTTTCTTTTCTATGTTTTTACTACGAATAAGATAAGTATTTTATGTATCTAGTAATCAACAGCCCGCCATATAATAGGTAGTTTTGGAACAGTGGAATGAAGGCGACAGCCTGCGGTATTTCCGGACCGATACGACCTTCAAACCTTCAAAAAAAGAGCTTACTCCTATCTTAAAGGCCGGCAACGCACTAACAACCCCTCTGGTGTTGCAGGTGTCCATAGGCGGCGGTAATCGCTTACCATCAGGTGATCCGTCTGCTCGTTTGCCTCTTCTATCATTAAAAAAAAAGTAATATAACATTTTGAGTTTTTACTTCTGATGTTTTTTTTTTTTTTTTATTAGCCTATTTGTGTGTCTCACTGCTGGGCGAAGGCCTCCCCTCTAGCTTTCCAATCCTCCCTGTGTTGAGCAAGGTCCCGCCAGTCCCGCTGAAACGCATCCAAGTCGTCCCGCCATCTCTTTCTCGGTCTGCCTCTGCCACGACTACACCGGGGATGCCAGCTAGTGGCTATTTTAGCCCATCTGTCATCATTCATCCGGCAGACATGTCCAGCCCAGTCCCACTTAGTAACTTCTGATGTTACTGAGTTTTTTTTAAGCAAGAATATACTATAGAAACACTATAATTGTGGCCCTAGTGAACCCTCATTCACTACAAGTCTCGGGCAGCGCAGGTGTAAAAGCTTTTAGTTCATGATGTCATCTAATGTTTATATCATACAGAAAGTTTTTTATTAACAGCGGCAGAGTTACAGTGGTGTGACTGGGTGTGACCGATGGACTTGCGCCCGCGCAGCGTGTGACTAATTATGTCGGTTATGTCAGACGAGTAGGTAATTGTGCGTTATCGGGTTACCGGGATAAACGGAGTGCCACAATTTCGAGGCTTTTCGATTCTAGTTCATGATGTCATGTTTATGTCATATGTCGAAAACGTGCAGTTTAAAAAATATAAATAAATCATACTAGACCCTACTCATAGAGTTGAGTTCCTGCCGGTGAGTAAGGTTGCTAGAGCTCAACGAGTGTTAGTGTCAGCAACGCACGTGTTACTCCTTTGTACTTACAAGCGTTCATAGGCTTCAGAGACTGGTTACCATCAGGCGGGCCGTATGCTTGATTGCTATCGACGTAGTATTAAAAAAAATGTATTTCATTCCTCATACTTTGAAAGTGGGTCATTGTTTGTCTATGAAATGTGCAGAAACTGATACGTTTCCGCTCTATGGCATTTTACTTCTAAGTAAGTCTTTAACATTGTTTTTTTTTTAACGATACCTTAGCGATTAAAATTTGGTTCTAAACGGATTTGCTGTACAATTTCCATTCTGATTATATTTTAACTCCGCATTGCATAAATAACGATACTTTTACATTGTTAAGTAATTGAAAATACTATAAAAGTTTATACTTAATCATATTTTTTAATACATGTGGATTCTACTTTACTCCTATTCGAAATAAAAAGTAGAGTGTTTAACTGGGTGAATTTCAGTCTTGCACTATTAACGCTCTCACTGTGTTCGAGTGCCAAAATACCTCGACGGGAATGAGAGGCCTCTCAGGATGAACCCGTTAACAATCTACTATTTACGAGAATCTGCGATCCAGACTCAATTGTAAAACTTATGTTTCGTTAGAAATGATGAAAAGAGTCTAAAAAATTTAAACGACTCCTACAAATGGGGACTGCAATTCGAGTCTACCAACCCAATGATGGTGCGTATGGTTGCTGGTATGGTTGCGTGTACTTGCATATGTGATAATGTTCACATTATCATACATACACTCACGCAATTAACATGTGAGACGAGTGGTAATAATAGCCATAACTCTCATAACAAAAATTGCGTGCTCGAACAATGGAATAGTTCTATATGAGAATGACTGCCGTGAGAATTGTTATTATAGTGATGTTACCATTCTATCATTATTTTTATGACCGCATTTTATATAAATAAATAATTTGTTTTCATAACCACGGAAGTACCTTATTATTTATTTTTTTGGTCCCAGTTATTCAATATGTGATTTGTTAAGATTTAGTTAGTAGAAAACGTTTTTTCCCGTAATGGAATTTCATAGAAAAAGTACCGTTATTTCGTTAGGATCGCAAAGCTATTCTCCGTCTTAACTTGAGCGTTGTTATACAAAAAAAATGTACAAAAAGTTTTATATGTAAACCTTCTACTCGCTCTAATTTCTTTACATTACAATATATAGCAACGAAAACAAAAAAATGTTCTCATAGTGTTGTGTTCCTGCTGGTGAGTAAGGTTGCCAGAGCTCAACGAGGGTGCGGAGTGTTAGGGTCAGCAAGCTCTGGAGCTGCAGGTGTATTGCTGGAGACTGCTTACAATCAGGCAGGCCGTATGCTTGTTTGCTACCGACGTAGTATTAAAAAAAACTAGTGCCAGACATAGATATATGGTTCTTGAATTTTCACTCGCACACACCTCTTTAATTTCGGTCATCTATTAGCCCATAGATAAGTACCTTAAAACTAGCATACATATTTATGAAATATAAATATTAAAGTACCTGGGCGACCGAGCTTTGCTCGGTTATAACTATTTATTGTAATATGGTGGTCTATAGGTAATAATCTTAACTACATTTTTTTACTAAATTAAACTTGTCTAAAACAATAAAAATTATATAGGTACAAACTTGAACAAATAAAAAAAAAAAACAAAAGTTAATCACCGGGCGAGATTCGAGCCCGTAACACTCGTTTAGCAGTCCGCGTCTTAACCCGCTGGACCAGACCGAAATTAGCGACCATATTCTGCGTCGAAAGAAAAACGCATGAAAACTGGAAAACACGCGTTTTCCCAAACATAAGACTAATCTAGATAGATTGTATACCCCCAAAAACCCCCATATACCAAATTTCAGCGAAATCGTTAGAGCCGTTTCCGAGATCACAGAAATATATATATTTATATATATACAAGAATTGCTCGCTTAAAGGTATAAGATAAATATTATAGGACATTATTACACAAATTGACTAAGTCCCACAGTAAGCTCAATAAGGCTTGTGTATATTGCTATTGGTAATATACACAAGCCTTATTGTTGTTATTGGCTTTGTGTTGTGTGTGTATTGTGTATATATCTTAAAAACTAAAAACACACATTGTGACTGCGATGCACTTCGCAACCCCACTGTCAGGGAGCCGTCCGCAGAACCGCCGGAACGACATAGAGTCAAACCTAGATCAGTTGGCAGATATTTTGATAGCCCAGACGATGCACGAGTTATTATAAACGTTAAACTTCTATGAAATTGGCTACTTGACTGTGTTTTGTAAATAATGTCAATCGATCTTGATTTTCCTGAGGATCAAATGTCTATATAGGACTCATGGCATTTAAGCAACACAAAGATCAGAAATGAGAGTTAAAGTCTGACGCTCGCACTCGACGATTGAAACGCCTCTAACAAAATGATAAGGTGATGTGGCGTCACATGTATAAGTCTGTCCTAAATGTATGGAAGATCAAGGAAATTGCCATTTTGACCCTGAAATATTGCGTTTATGTGTATAGTTGTCATACAATTTATTTTTCAATAAAATATAAGGAATCGAATGGTACCATTTTCTTTTCTATTTTTAAAAGACAAAAAATTTTTTTTTTTGAGACTTCGGAGCCTTGTATTTTTTTATAATCTCAATATAATTCTTTAAATTCCACTTTTTTATAATGGATGGCTCATTTTCTATCCATTTAACTAAATTTTGTTATAATATTCAACATGTGTCAAGTACCCAATTATGACGTTTACTTGACACTTGCACCATCTATCAAAATTGCTGACAACTTATCTTGGTCTGACTTGGACACCCTTCGGCCAAAACTACTCCTTGGTGTTTAAAATGATAGTGTAGCTTTTATTGTTTTTCCGCTGCTCGGTTCGTGTAGAAAAGATTTAGAAGGATCAAATATGAAATGAAATGAAAATGAAAATGTTTATTTGGGTAACAAATAAATTACAATTATAATATAATGGCTGGAGTTTCCTAGTAGATGAATATACTCGTATACATCTGTGTCAGGAAACCCCGCTCTTTCGTTTGAGGTTTACAATAGCTGTTTCCTAAATAAACTAGGTACATATGTACTAGGTAAATATATGTTTCAACTAACCTGTGTCCTGTAATAGTTTGTCCGTCCATCACTGGACCTGATCATGATCCTGGACTCCGGACACGTCATCTTCTCCTCCGCGGCCAAAAACTTCTTGTCACACATGTATGCTTTTTAGCGTTGGCACAGTTTTAAGGCACTATTTTATCGTTGGTATCGTGTGGTTGGCATCGTGTTGGATATCTGAAACAAAGAAATATAAAATATAAATATATATTTTTTTTTATGCCACGATGGTGGCAAGCAAGCATACGGCCCGCCTGATGGTAAGCAGTCACCGTAGCCTATGGACGCCTGCAACTCCAGAGGTGTTACATGCGCGTCGCCGACCCTTTAAAAATCTGTACACTCCTTTTTTGAAGAACCTCATACTGTAGACCCTCGGGAAAACCTCGGCAGGTAGCTCATTCCACAACCGGAGCGTGCGCGGGAGGAAGTTCCTCTTAAACCGCACAGTGCGTGACCATTTAGGTTCTAGGGTGTGAGGATGAACACCCTGCCGACGGCGGGCGGTGCGGTGATAGAAAGTAGCCGTGGGCATCATGTCAAACAATTCCTCAGAGCACAGCCCATTGTACAAACGGTAGAACACACATAAGGAGGCAAAGTCTCTCCTTAGACTTAAAGGTTCAATACCGCTTGTGAGTTTGGGATCGTCGACGATTCGTACAGCACGTCTTTGGACTGAGTCGAAAGGCCCAAGCTGGCATCCAGGTGCTCCTGCCCAAAGGTGACAGCAATACTCCATATGAGGTCTGACTTGCGATTTATAAAGCAGCAGTCTTTGCTTTGGAGTAAAGTATCGCTTTACTAAAATAGTTTGCTATTTTATTTACTAGGCACACAAAACAAAACAGATAACATTTATTACATGAAATAATTATTTTAAGTTGAGGTTTTGGTTGGGAATGCCATCCAAAGCATGCATGCGATTTAATACATATTAAAGAGCGAAAACAACAACTATACTAACTACACTTAATTACACAATAAAACAATTTTTAGGCACAAAACATTTCGCATAAAGAAAATAAAGCAAAGAACAAAGGGAAATCGAAACACACATGTAAGATTAATACAGACTTAACGGAATGGTGATCGATGGCAAAGAACTTCCATAACCTGAGGGCCTACCTTGAACACCGAAGTTCGCAAATAGCGGGCATCTTTATCTTTAAGAGGCTGTCTACACCCAATGTCCTTGAAATTGATGTTACGTAAACAGTTTTTTAAGAAAGACTATTTGTTTTAGTCAAGTAAGAAAAATATATGTTCATATTAATTATATTTCAAAGACCGTGGTTGTACTCGATACACGATTGAACGAAATCGGCTCGATAGAAAATAATTGCAAAGATTGGTCTTAAAATCACAATTAAACGGTTTTATGTCTTTATTGTTTTGACTTATGGGTCTGCAATTAAAATCACAATTTCAAAACATTTATATCTAAACCGTGGTTGAGTAAAATATTACACTAATAATCCACTAATTTTTTGTTTTCTTTGCTATATATTGTGTTCCCTACCGATATTCACGTTAACGTGGAATAAACACATAACTCCACAAAAGTCTATTTTCTCGGCAGAACCGCGTGTGAAGAAGCCACAGATGCCACTGAGTGACGCCCGCTGATTATCCATCAAAACAATCAATTGTTCGACAATCGAGATGCCGTCAGCGCGATGGCAAAACCACGTAAATGTCAATTTTTACTTCTTCAGTTATTAAGCTACTTAGCCTACTGGAAACTTTCTCACCTTTGTAGGCAAATATAAAGATAAAGATATTGATTGTAAATATTAATGTTAATGTATGGCTTGTACCTATACAACCAATACAATCAATATCTTTTACTTTTTTTTTTTCAAGGAAATATTATTATTGTTTATCTGAAATACTACGTATTTTTCATATTACTTTATACCACGTAAGTTGTAAACAAGAATACTGCTTCATGGTATAATGGTAACCACAATTTATGGAGCTTTGTAATTCCGGAGGATTTTTAGACCCTGTACAATGTTGTAGTCCCATGATAAAACCACGGTTAGGAGTTCATTCCAAAGCCGCCAACCGGAAAGTCCGGGGAAAGAAATTCCTCTGAAATCGTTTTGAAAGCGACCATTAACATTACCGGATAAAAGACTAATTGTGCCGACGTATTTGATGTCATTTCGAGTTTAGCTAAAACATGGTATTGAATTTGTATAAGTTAAGGAATTTATGGAAAAACATGAGGTAGAAGCTATTGAGATAGTAGAAACATGAGCTAGTAGAACATATTTTAAGAATAATGCGCTAGTTAAGTGGGCAGCATATATTATTTTTGACGTCCAGAAGGGACAAACAAGACATTTATACCTCTAAAAATTGCAACGTTATACATATCTTTTTATTTAAATCATTTTAAATTGATTCTCACGACGAATCTAACGCCCGCAAATCCAAGATTGCTGAGACATATGTCCGCCGTCTTTTCTCAGCTTATTACAGCGCCGTAAAAGTAACAATACGAACATGTCACAGGACATTACGGCAGGATACGTCACGTCATACACACGTTGTGCGCAACGTGTTACACGTGCGTACTACGTAGCAATTTGTTTCATTGATTAGGTAGTAAAAGTTTAAGCTCGTGTGAGTCTAGATACTAGAACACGTTTGTAAAAATACGACCCTACTAGTTGTAACAGATTGCTACGTGGGAAGTTTTACTTTTTATACTACGACGGTGGTAAACAAGCATACAGCCAGCCTGATAGCCAGCGGCAAGGCTCGGAAACCGGTTAAATTTCCAAACTGTTATCATGTACTTGCCGCAAATCTTTTGGTTTCGGTTTCGGTTGAAAAACCGTTATTTTTAAACCAATTTTTAAGAGAACAGTTCTTGTGAAATTAACCGGTTTAGAGAAATCAATTTTTTTTCCTATGTCGGCGTCTATATTTACGTGGCACACCCCCAGCCGGCCGGCCGTTTCGTCGCTCGTCGAATAAACCGGTTTTTTTTTAAAGTTACAATAAAGTTCTTAAAAAGTTCGCATTCTTATAAAAGTTCGGAGGATAACCTAAATAAACCGGTTTTTACCGGTATTTTATAAACCGGTTCCGAGCCTTGGCCTGAGGGCCGAGGCGTAAAGAAACTTCAACACTAGGTGTTGCATACGCGTTTAGAAACCCTTTAAAACCTGTAAACTGCTTTTTTGAAGGACCCTATACTGTGTACATACATCGGGAAAACCACTATAATTGGTTATTGTGACTTACGCTATTATGCTACTCGGACGTGGAGACAATGCCCTATAAAAACAAAAGAAGTGCGCTTGGTGAAATATTGGGATGACGCAAATGATGGTACACGATACAAATTACTTGGTTTTTCATTAATATGTACTTAAAGTGACCGTAACTAATATGTATTACCAATTAAAAAGCGCATTTTAATATCAGTACAAAATTACATAGATAAGTGCAACTTTTAATTTTATACTTTTACAGTTTACATGACCTATTTTCGCAATGATTTCACTACACGGATTTGGTAAAATAGATAGAAAACATGAATAATTGTTTTATACTTATCCATGTTTTCCATAGGTATCAAAGGATTGAATTCATCCGCGCCGCGCCGCGCCGCGCCGCTTCGCGTTCGCGAGTTATTCGCTCAGGTACTGCCTTATACTTAAGTGATAGGTTACAGCCAACATTTAGGTTGTTCTAATAGAGTCACTTCGAATTAAAATGAGCAGCGGTAGATTTCTGTACCCCTAGTGTAAATAAATTCGATTTCCAAACGTGACGTACGCGTTTGCGTTTAGTCTCATTTTGTATTGGATTTCGAAAGAGCGCGCCAAGCGGGACGTTTTGGAAACTCAAAATCCTATACAAAATGAGACTTAACGCAAACGCGTTCGTCACGTTATGATGTCGATCAAAGTTACACTAGGGGTACTGATTTCAAAATTTGATTAGAACAAATACATAAACCTTGTTTTTCTTTTACAAAAAAATATTTGCCGATTTTTGAACGTCGAAATTAATGCAAAACTTATGCCTTGTAGTACTAAGTAAAAATAGGAAATCTGCTACTGAACACCCTGTACTTACACCAGTTGCCTAGCCGAACCAAATAGGCCTTTTTTCTGAACGAAGCCTTCGCGAGCTTAAAAGCTTTACATTGTATGCGTTGCTAGAACTTGAGTTTTTAGCACTTTTATGACCAAGGTGCGAAAGCTTAACATTTCTAGGCAATATTTACTGCCAATTGTATTAAACAAACATATACGAAGTTTTAAGAAGCATTGCTTGAGGAAAGCATATATTATACGAAAATAAAGGAAATAAAGAGAGTGACAAACAATAGAGTGCTATAACTCCAAGTACTAGATTGTTGCTTTAAGCCTTAAACAAAGACTATAAAGAATTTTCCAAACGTTAGCAAAAGTAAATAGTACATTTAACGACTTATTGTGTTATGTACAATAGTTTAAGTTTGTCTTAACTTGTATATTTGTAAACTTTATGTTTCCTTAAAAGGCTTTTCTCTAAATTATGGTACTCAGTCCCCTCACGCCTATCCTCTCGCACCAAACGAACGTTTCATATTCCCCTCGTTCATACTAATTATAGGAATAACTCATTTCTTCTAAGAGCTGCAAAGTCCTTTAATCAGCTTTGTAAACATCACGATCACATCGATCTATTCTGTGATAGCTTTAGTTCAATTCGCAAACTATTGAGCCAAGATTTCTCCCACTGTTAACACTGATTCCATCTTATTTATTTGTCTTTTGTTCTTCTCGTTAAATGTTTAACTCAGTCTCACTGTCAAGCAACATAATTATAAGCATAATAGTTATTATTAATTCTGCTATTTCGCACGCCATGTACTTTATGCGGTTTCTACCTGTGGAAACTTGTAATTGGCTTACTGTTTTTATTTTGAAACCTATTTTGTTACATTAGCTGTAAGTTTTCCCAAGAAATAAAATAAAATAAATAAAATAAAATCTGGCTCTATTTTATGTAAACATGGATCTAAGAGACACACGGACGTCACGTCGCTGAGGCTAACTAATTAACTTTTCAGGTGCCGTAGGCATAGAAAGCCGAGTTTTTGAGAAACCGGTTTACGGCTTTTTTTTAGATAAAAATGCGGTTGCCAAAAAATTTAATAGCAATCTTGAGAATTGTGTCTAGGGACTCCTGCGAAACCTGTTTTTTTGACATTCGCTCGATAAAAAAATCACGAACATGGGTCTAAAACGCAATTTCAATTTTTTTTTTATAATTTATGCACAAAAGCATCGAACCGGTTTAGTGTACTTGTAAAGGGTACTGAAGAGCGAGCGACTCCAAAGGAGAAGCTCCCTGTTGCTAGTGTGGATGAGGAGGAGTTCACACTGGTATCAAGAAAGAAGATAAGAGACAGTGTGGTACCGCCGAACCGGCTAATTCTGGCTTGCGGATTGCTACACCGAGTAAGGCGCTGTACGTATCGCGCTTGCATTACACCGCCACGGCTGCTGAAGTGGTGGAGTATGTACACCAGAAGACCGGATACACGCTGAGGGTGTTCCAGCTTCGATCGCGCCACTATGTGCATTTCAACTCTTTTGTTGTGCGCGTGCCGCGACCGCTGCAGGGGACCATCGAATGCGCCGACTTCTGGCCGAAGGGTGTCGTGTTTCCGGAGGTTCCGGGGCAAACTGCCGAATCCGACACAAGAGCAGCCCATTCAACGGAGCCACGCCGTTTTGTCGCCTAAATAGTGTTTTAATTTCACGGCACGCCACATAACTAGTATCCGTGGTTTCGTATTCGGCAGGTTTTGGCATAAAAACCTTCGGCACAAAACAGTCGAAAATTTCGGCCGCGCGGAAACTGTATTTCGGTACAAAAAACACGTTTCCACTGAAAGTTTACCTAAAATATGTAATTTTAAATATTCTTATACTATACTTATGGGATTTTACCATGCAGTAATGACACTTAAGTTTAATATAACACAACATATATCACATCATCATTGACACTTATGGATGCAAGCGGTATGGGACTCCCCCCTAGCTTAGCAATATCTATTATTAGAAATATACTTAGACTTCTCAGAACCTTGACGACCTAAGGCAGTATTTATAGTATCAATATCAAATATCAAACATTTATTTAGCAAATAAGCCGCAGGGGCACTTTTTCATGTCAAATTATTACAAAGAATAAAAATAACAAAATACAATTACAAATATGGAATCAACGAAATGTTAGATACTTTCTTAGACATGTACGAGTATACAGTCTCTAAATGTAGAATTACGCAAAAATACGATGATAAAAAAATACAACCAACAAATACTAAATAGTAAATCAGAAATTATTTAAGTATTTGCATTGGCAATATAGGTAGTATGAAATAATTATTTTTAAAATGTTTGCGACTTCAAAATTTTGTGGCCATGTGATAATTCTAATCCAACTGCAACTCCAGCGTATTGAACGAATAATATTCTCTAATAGTCCACATTAATAAATAAGAGGCCACTTCAAACTCAAATCCAAAATTAACAATAAAGCTGTCCGCAACAGGCTTCATCATTTTCCCTTATGTTCATTATTATTAGTCATTTTAAAGGACCGCCCAGAATCGCATCCGGCCCAAAGGTTCCCATGACACTAGCAACGTTTCCACGCTGTATAGCCAACGAAATCCCCTGCACCAGATACGACCCGGAGCGTAGATCGCAGTTCCTATTCCTAAGCCGGCGACCAGATTCCTATTTATATATTTGCCAATAATTACATTAAATTTGTATATATGTCGGTGACCGACCGTAAGATCTCGCACTAATATGCGAGTACGAGTGAGAGTCATAGAGAGCATGGCTTGGAAACCGGTTATCATGTAGGTACTTGGCGCAAAACCTTTTAATTTCGGTTTAGTTTAGTTCGTAAAACCGTCATTTTAATAGAACATTTCTATAAAGTTCTTGTCATATTAACCGGTTTAGAACACAAAAACCGGTTTCTTCCTATGTCGATGTTTTTACGCGGCACACCACCGAACCGGCTGGCCGTCTCGTCACTCGTTGAATAAACCGGTTTATTTAGGTTACAATAAATTTCTTAAAACGTTCGCGTTCTTATAAAAGTTGTCTCCTGAGATGAGGCGGAGCAATGTAGCTCAGAGCCGACAGCCATAGGTTTTACACCTAAGGGAGTGTTTTAAATCGACAAGAGTTGCGACTTGCGAATTACTTATTCGCACATGTATCGTACAATGTTTTACAGTACATATGGCCCTTTAAATGTTCGACACAGTAACGTAATATGCTAATTTTCGCACTAGTGCGGTAAAGTAGCAACATATGTACTGTAAAGTAATTTACGTACACGCTAGAGATAACGTCAGCGTCACACTTGTGGTAGCCATACTGTTATATGACGCTGGACAAAATAAATAGTTTGGTAAACAAATTTCCCGAGTAAATATCATTAATCTAAGCACAGCGACGACTGTTTGCTCTCCGTAAACATATTTATATTAAATATTAGATTAGAATACATAATATAATACTGAAGCGCTGGTGGCCTAGCGGTAAGAGCGTGCGACTTGCAATTCGGAGGTCGCGGGTTCAAACCCCGGCTCGTACCAATGAGTTTTTCGGAATTTATGTACGAAATATCATTTGATATTTACCAGTCGCTTTTCGGTGAAGGAAAACATCGTGAGGAAACCGGACTAATCCCAACAAGGCCTAGTTTATCCTCTGGGTTGGAAGGTCAGATGGCAGTCGCTTTCGTAAAAACTAGTGCCTACGCCACATCTTGGGATTAGTTGTCAAGCGGACCCCAGGCTCTCATGAGCCGTGGCAAAATGCCTGGACAACGCGAGGAAGAAGAAGAATACATAATATAATAAAATTACAGATACAAACTATGACACATTTAAAACGTAGACGTCACATAATATGTTGTAATAGTTATAATTACATTAGTGCAGGCCATTTTTTTATACTACGTCGGTGGCAAACAACAATTACGGCCCGCCTGATGGTAAGCAGTCTCCGTAGCCTATGTACGCCTGCAACTCCAGAGGAGTTACATGCGCGTTGCCGCTCACACTCCGCACCCTCGTTGAGCTCTGGCAACCTTACCCACCGGCAGGCACAAAACACTATGAGTAGTATTTTTTTTATAAATATAAAATGCTACTTTGACCTTAGGCTTATAAAAATTCCTACTAACATTACATCGTACAGCGAGCGGCAAAAGTGCATACACACTTTTTGAATGAATTCCATTCATTAAGGCGGTATGCACTTTTGCAGCTATAGGTACATTTGGTATGTTTGTACTGTATTTTTTTATATTTCATCTTTCAAAACGTTAGAAAGTTATGGAGCATGAATAACTTCTAAACTCATTTCAAATCATTTGAGTTACATTTAAAAATAGTTATTGCCATCAGATCCGGAAACGTCAAAACAGTGACATTTAAGAAGTCATCCTGTATATTTTCGTCAACTCCTATTCCTATTGGAATCGCTTCAAGGAAATGCGCCCGGCGGAAGGCCGTCTATGCTATTAATACAGAGTAACATTCGGGTCAGGGCGTCATAACAAATATATTTAGTCGAGGGTTATGATTATGACAGCTGACAGCGTTTGACGGTTGAAGTTAAAAGTTACATTCAAATTACGACTGCAGTTGCGAGACCTTGATAAATTACGTTGCTGAAATTCGTAAATTGCGGGGATCTTTCTCTTTTACTCTCACTAAGACGTAATTAGAGTGACAGAGAAAAATGCCCGCAATTGACGAACTTCGATTTTCGCGGTTATAGCCCTGTTGCGATTAGGAGCATTAGAGCATCGGTGAAAATGGGTAGCACATCGTAACTGGCGAATTTTAAGTATCAATTGGAACTCCGGTAGCTGCCTAAGTGTAATGCTCTTACGGTAGATGTAGCTAAGGTCCCCTAGACCCATATGGTGGAAAGATTCGCTAGCTTTGGATGAGGTCTTGCTGGCTCAGTTGGCAGAGCGCTGGAGTATCGATCCAGAGGCCGTGAGTTCAAGGCTCACCCAAGGCAGTATTTTTTCTACTTTTAAATTTATTCTAAGCTTAATTTAGAGCAATCTGTGACTAATTGTATCAAGGAGATTGATAGTGACACACAGACGGTTATTTCTCGTCTGTTTCATTTTCTATCCTGTATAATTTATCTTTCACCATAGCAATAAAAAAAGAATGCTATCATTTATAAACGGTTTGCTCTCATGTAAACAATAACAGTCGTACATTTAAGACAAAAAATGGTATCGGGAGACCTATATATCTTTCATCCATACTACTTTCCTCATACGTTTATTAAATAAATATCGGTTAATTGTGATTCGAAATGATTAATTATTTATTATATTTGAATAATGATGATGAAATGGATATTCCAATGCATGTATTTCCTTTGTTGTTTTTATTATATTTGTTTGACATTTAGAATTTATTCTAGAAACAATCTAGACTAGTATTTTGTATACATTTTTTTTGTATGACTATATTTTGTGAAAGTTTTAGTATTAAATTTGATCTATGAATTATATTCATTAGTATTATATATGGAATAATATTTACAACATAAATAAATTGCTCTGATAATTAGATTAAGATAATTATATGTAATACTGTCTTACTATTCATAAGTGCTTGTTGCTAGGCCTACATGAATAAAGTATATTTGAATTGAATTGAATTGAATCGATCTTTATGATAAGGGAAAAGTGTGGACTGAACGAAGATGTAGTGACAAAAATTGACAAAAGTATGTTGAGATGGTTTGGACACGTGGAAAGAATGAGTGAAAGAAGGTTAACAAAGAGTGTATATGGGAGAAGTAGAAGAGGGAGCTGGAAGAGGTAGACCTCGGCAGACTTTTTGCTGATCAAATCGGGGAAATCCTGAAGAAAGGCCAGGTCAAGAGCACCCTAAACCGACGAGCGTACCTATATGAGGAATGTTATGAAAGTGAAGGAAGCGAAAGAGGTATGTCAGGATCGTAGCAAGTGGAAATCCGTGGTTTCTGCCTACCCGTCCGGGAAATAGAATAGAATAATTTGTTCGCAAGAATATGTATGTACAAAGGTGTCCTTATAAAAAGTAAGTAACAATATTCAGACATTTGGCATGTAAATTTTAGGAACATCGACAACATTCAAATTATTTACATGTTCAGACCGTCTAGCATGAGTTGCGTTCCCGCGCGCGACTCCATACATCTTGCGCGACTTCAAGTATGGATTGGACTCGCGCGCGAGAACGCAACCCATGCTAGACGGTCAGATACTCCATAACCGTTTAACGGGCAAACTTTGATTGCTGGAACGCGAGGAAGAAGATATACAATACAATACAATACTCTTTATTGAACACCTCACATAGTTGACAATAAATGTACAGAAACAAAGACAATTTGATAGAGGTAACAACAGGCGTTATTTTATTTTTAAAAGTAGTAATATTGCATTCAAAGAATTTCTAAAAAAAAAATTGAAAATTTGTTTTTTTTTTTTTCACATTTGAGTCGGTTCGATTTCCAGACAAAATAACATATTTTTTTTAAATCTTTGTATGCAGTATTACTCAGTTTTGAAAATAAAATAAAGTCTCCTTGCAGCAAAATATCATATGTCTTATATTTAAGGTACTTTCCCTTAATGTCCCATAGTCTTGGGACGCCCTGTATAGGTACATATTTTGTATTGCATTTTTGACATATTTATATGACTGTTTGGTTTTTAAATAAAAAAAGCTTCTTATATAAACAGTACTGTTTTCATCCCAACGCTTCGTATAGCACCTTGAGTGGCAATGAATCATTCTTGATGCAAGACAAATGTAACAATGAAGACATAGTGATGCAAACACTGGTGTGGACGTATAAACTTGTGATGCGAGCACTGGTGTGGACGTACCTAAACACTTGCGTTATTTCAGCGTTTGTCAAGCTGTCAACTTAGTATAAGCACTATCGATAACTTTTGACAGGCTTTGATTTAAGGGTAAACAATAAACATTTAAGGGTAAACAATACGGTTAGCAGTAAACAAAAGGGGTGTTTGTTTTTAAGTCGTCAGACTTGGCGCCATTGGTTTACAATGCCATAAAGCTTTTTATACCACAATGGTTGCAAACAAGCGTAAGTCTCGAAGGTAAAGATGAATGGACTGTGGATACTTACAATATTCACAGAGGTGTTACTTGAATGTAACAATAACAATTGGCTAGTTTTCTATAGAAATTATAAAAATGAATTGTTAGGAAAAAAATTAGAAAGTTTTTGTTTAAAACTTTTAGGCGTCGTCCTAATACAAAGCGACTTCGCGATTATCGCAAGTTCGCGCGATAATATATGTTGAACTCGAATGAGTTTCCTAATTGGACGCGCGATTGTCAATTAGGGCACATATTCGAGTTCAATATGTTTGATAGCAAAGTCGCGTTGTATTAGGACGACCCCTTACGATCACCTTACGATGATATCTAAAAACTGGCAGTGTTTAACGGCTTTAACGCAAAAAACGTCGCGAGTCAAGGCTATTATAGTTTTCATTCGAGAAAGAAAAACAAATACCTTCATATATTATAAACTGAAATTGATATCATACACTATAGATATCATACGCTCCCTTCCGAGGTTTTCCCGAGGGCCTACAGTATGGGGTTCTTCAAAAAAGGAGACTTGACACATCTGGAGTTGCAGGCATCCATAGGCTGCGGTGACTGCTTACCATCAGGCGGGCCGTACGCTTGTTTTCCACCGTCGTGGTATAAAAATCCACCGGCGGCCGAGGCGGGATTTGTTCCCTAGTTGGACATTCATATATTTTTTATGGACGCGTTTTTAAGCCACTCTAATGTAGGAGATACCACTACCAGTGAAGGGTGCATCCGTAGTCCGTAGAACTTGATTCTCACCGGAGTATCTAAGAATCATCTTATCCTATAGCTTCTAAGAAAAGGCATGCCATATCCATTATATTCTGTAAGTGAATATATGGAAATGACATTTAATATTATTAATTGATTTGAATGAATTAGCATCGTTATTTTATTTTATTATTATTTTGTAATGCCTTGTACCTACTTTAATTTAATTTGACTATCATTACGAGATACCTAGATATAAGTAGTTTTGTGTGCGTTGCTGCTGCAACTGCTGCTTACTTTTATTATATTTTATTGTTTATTAATTATTCCTATTTTGTTGTCTCAATTTTATTTTGTTCCTGTAATAATTTGTGTTCTTTATGATGATTTAAACTATATATTGTGTGTTTTTGCAGCTGCCAAATAAATAGTTTATCTATCTATTATTTTGTTATTATTTGTTATTATTTCATAATTTGTTATTATTTCATTACCTATTTGACGATTTTGACGTTGTGAAGAATTTATTAAGTATTGATTTTTGATGATGACTTGTATGTACCTTTATTTCTAGACATTTTATAATTGTATATAATAAATATTTCTTTGACGATCATAGTATAAATTCATATAGATTAGTTTAATATAATTTATACTGTAATTTCATATTATGAAATAAATAAATCTAAATCTATTGGCTCCGACTTGCCCAACAGATATTTTGTTTACGCGCCGCCACTGATAAGGTACTGTATAGTACTTGCAGCAAGCAACAGCTGAATAAAATTATATTTTCCGATGTCAACACAAAAATAATATAAAAATAGTAAACACCTAGGCCGAGTTCATTGTAACTACTAAATAGTAAAATACTTGGCATTGTGTGTCTGTCGAGGCCAATGCTATTGGATTATTTTCGAATTGTGATTTACGCAATTAGACATCTTTGTACTATTTTTAAAAAAGCATAGGCTGTCTAAATACTCTAAATAGTATTTGTTAGTCGAACATTATTTTTAAATTTAAATCGGTACGTGTAAATAAAGTGTACACTGCTAATACCATAATTTACTTTCTTCTTCTTTTCAGTATTCAGTATTCAGTCATTTATTGCCTTCATAGGTACATATTAAGGTGATACATAAGAATTCTGATCAGCTATGAACCCTGTATGGGCACTGCAAAACGTAACTTACGTACTAGTAATAAGTAGCTATCAATCACTATTAAAGGTTACATTACATAAAATATTTAATTAAACATTACAATTAAATATTACATTACATGTTATTGAATTACGACTAAAGATTAAATATTATCAAATTTACATTACAATTGACGATTATTTAAGAGCAGGGCTCTTGTCGGTGCAGCTTGATGAAGTCTCCACCTTGGTCGATCCGAAGCCAGCCCTTTAGTGTCCTGGTACGACACGGCTCCTACATGCTCCTTTACTTGGCTCATATAACTTTTTCTTGGTCTTCCCCTCCCTCTCCTTCTATTTATTTTCTCTTCTACAATGTTTCTGATGAAGTGGTCGTGCCGATCATTTTCCTCTTCTATTTTTAATAATGCTCATTAAGCTTATCTTTTCCTTCACTCTTTAGGACGGCTTCATTGGTTATTCTTTCTGTCCAACTTATTCCTTCCATCCTTCGCCAACACCACATCTCAAATGCTTATAAATATTGTTCATCTCTTTTATTTAGTGTCCATATCTCACATGCATATAAAGCGATAGACCATATGTATATCTTAATAAATCTCTTCCGTATGTTTAAGGATAAACGTGATTTGAATAGGTTTTTCATCTTATAGAAAGTCTGTTTAGCCATTGCAATTCTTGCTTTTATATCTGGAGTACATCTTGAGTTTTCGTATTCTTTACTTGTTTTGAGTCCCACTGCTAGGCAAAGGCTCCTCGTTTCCTCCACTCGACCCTGTTATTTATATTTTCCCTACAATTCAGATAGAATGTCCAAGTCCCGCCATCTTCTTTTCGGTCTGCCTACCATAAGTGAGGTATGTAATTTTAAAGTTTACATTACAATGCAATACAATTTTCTAAGATATGCTCGTTCAAAGCGTGGCATTTCAAACACTGGGATGATAAGTATAATCTAATATTATGGCTTCTACACGAAAATAAGTAAAGATTTGGCAAATGAGACTTCAGAGGTGTGAACCTGGATTACTTTGGAGGAGGCTTGTACCCGAAGGATCCCCTTCGGGTAACAGATTATCAAATCTTAATAGTAATAATAATATCACCGCCTGCCTCGATAACTAGTGAAAACATTGTTATGGCAGGTGTCCGGACGTCTTTGCAATAACCCAGTCTCATTGTCCTCCCAAACTTCAATCCATAGACCGTTATACTGTTAATTTTTACTTAAATAGTCCCAATGCCTGCTGCGACCGGTTCATGGGTGTCTATTGTTGCGCCTGTGAACGGGTTCCAGCAGGCGTTCTAAATGACATTAAAGCTCTCCAAGGGACCTCTACGTGTTGGATCTATATCCCCACGCAAGCCTATCAAAAGACCGGGATTTATAGGCCCGTGAAATCCAAGGAGATATAATAATATTACTGCATGCTGTTGACATATTTTAAATTATACAGCGTGTATTTTTGATATTAACACATAATCAAAGGGCAGTTAGTTTAGGCTGTAATAAACACACTTTCATAGGTTTTATAAAAAATGGACGACTTTTATTTTTTCATACAAAATAATTCAGCAAGCAATGTATCACTAATTTGTTTTAACTCAAAACGTCTCATTAATGACGCGGCGGCGTCACAAATGTCAAAAGTGATCATGACGTACGACATACATTGCCGCTCGAAAAAATTTCAAAAATTAATTGTGCTCTGGTAGTGAAGACTAAACTTAAAAAATCTTTCAGAATTTTTTTATAGCACTAAAACCTACGTCTAGTTTAAGTTTGAGGTTATATCAAAAATACACACTGTATAATTATTATATTCATGATTTTAATTAAGCCTCTTATTATTATTATTTCTAAATTACTGTAATTGATGACCACTATAGCATGTAAAGCTATAAATTTATGTATTTTGTCGTTATACTTATTCTGTATGAAATGAATAAAGCTTCATTCGTTCATTCAACATCGATAATTCGATATGACTCTCATTAAGTATAGCTTCTTCATTCATAAGAACTTGCGCGAAATTTGTTCTGAGATGATGTCAAAATCCTTGAAACAATCCAGTTTTCGTGAATCAACCTATACATAACATATATAACAACATAACATGAACGGTCCGATTCGAAGAATGAGATACGATAACGATAAGTTCTGTTTTAGATAAGTTCTCATTTAGATATCGTTTGTATGTATAATTGACAGAAGCAGCTCGATTCGGGCAACCAATGTCACTTTGACGTTAGAAATATCGTAGATAGATCTTATTGTGATCACAGCGGGATCGAAATAAACGTCGATTTTGATATGTCGTTTAGTTATCTATCTCTTAAAGATCTTAAACGTGTCTTAATCATTCTTCGAATCGGGCCGTAAGACAATAAAAATTGGTCGCTATACTCGCTATCACAACGCGGAAGCGATACCGCAGATTTACGACGTGCACAATAGTGCATGCGTGCATGTTTGTTTGTTAGTTTACGAGCCATTCAGACGATACATTAATTAAAACGGCTTTATGGCTGTAATGTGTTGGATGTGAAGAGAAATGCGGCGGAAGGGAAGAGGGAATTAATAACATACCCGGGGAAATCATTATTAGTTTGATAAGAATTACTAAAGGAATTAAAAATACTGGTAAACCGGGGTGACATTGAAATGAAGGGGTGACTTTGAATAACATAATATATTTACCTATTTTTTTGATCATTTAAATTTTTATTGTATTTTGTATGGGTCTTATCTTGTCACATATATACCATACCTGAAATAAATATTTTTTATTATTTTATTTTTTCATGCGGAATTTTTGCGAGTGGGTAATCAAGGATTGATAATAATTTAACTTGTTGCATGAACTGTTCGAGAAAATAATGCATAATGCTAATTTAGTGACCGTCTTAAAACTATCCAAGTAACTCTAAAATTACCTAAAGTTACTCCATTTTACTACATAAATAAATAAATTAATAAATATTATAGGACATTATTACACAAATTGACTAAGTCCCACAGTAAGCTCAATAAGGCTTGTGTTGAGGGTACTTAGACAACGATATATATAATATATAAATATTTATAAATACTTAAATACATAGAAAACACCCATGACTCAGCAACAAATATCCATGCTCATCACACGAATAAATGCCCTTACCAGGATTTGAACCCGGGACCATCAGCTTCGTAGGTAGGGTCACTACCCACTAGGCCAAACCGGTCGTCAACAAAAGACGTAAGCTTTCAAAAAAGGCAAAATAGCTCAAGTGTTATTACGCAAATTATTTCGGCTTTTCCCATTCGCCGTACGAGAAATTTACAACATAGATATGTAGTAAATTCAAAGTCAATGTAACATTACCATAAAACTTCATTTCGTCTAGTTTTGCCTCGCAAAATATAGCGCCGACACATGTTATTATTTTAAACACCCATTAACTACCATATTATATCGCCTGAGATGAGATCTCGCACTTTTTTCTTTTTAGGTGATATTCAGTGTTATTAAGATACATCGGCAAATTGCCTGCCAGGGCTTGTATCGACTAGTTACATCTTTATACGGCGCCCTTTACAGTGTACGATGTCAAATTATTTTATTTTAAATAATTGAGGTTAGGTGGGGATAAGAGAAACATTGGAACAAGAAAACGTTTATGTGTGTGTTTATTTTAAGACTGTTTCTCAATAATAATAATAATAAAAAAAGGAAACGCTTGTAAAGAATGTTGATATTGTTTCTCTCGCCCCAATATGCCTTACGTGTTTCAAAGTTTTTTATTTCATTTTACTTACTAAACTATATGAACTTTTTGTTTATTCTCTCTCTGTCCACAGATGGGAATAGCCATTTATATGAATCATTCCCATCTATCCCCGCCTTATGTATGGCAGCGGCCTCAAAAATCCAGAAATCACATCTATTTTTTTACATTCTAACAGATCAAAAAGTAAAACCAACAATTTATTATCTAATTTTAATAAATACTTACAGAGTAATTATACGTAAACGCACTGCAAGTCCAACATTTAAGTTTGGATTTCAGATTACTACAATTCCTTCCCCAATTAAATCACTAACAACCACTTATGTCACTTTTCACTACCCAATAAGCTAAATAGACGTCGGAAAAATCCTATTTCCAAATGATTGTAAAATTTATATTAAATATACCTAGTGTACACCGCACTGCTTTTGAGTTTATCAGAAATAATGATTCACTGTCGACAATTTCAAATCAATAAAACTTTGGTAAATATCACACGTCATTTTAAACTAAGACACTTATACTGTCAAACTTCCATGAAAATTTCACTAAGTTTATTAGTGGAATTGCCAGATATGTTTCACTTCAGACTTAACTCCAACGAACATCCACACGCGTAAATAATGTACAAATTTTAAACCAACACAACACACGATGTGTTAGGTAGTTTGTCTAACACTGAAGATCGTCCTAGGGTCTTATTTGTATATAGTCCTCTTGACTGGAACAAGCTTTGAATAAAGTGGCATAGTCGTACGTTACAGTCAAGTGATAGGTAGGTCAACCCCAAGGGTCTTCCGGGAGAGGTCTGCTGATCTTTTGTTGGGGAATTTCCATGAATTTAATAAATTGAAACGGTTACTTGAAATAAACGGCCTAGTTGGTTAGAATCTTCGGCAACGACTTGGGGTCATAGGCTACACGTTATTAGAGATCGTCGCTAATAATATTGCACTGATTTGAACAGAACTATGGAAGGTGGAGACAAACACAAACTTGTTCTCGATATATTAAAAAAAAAAAAAAAATTAGTACCATAAAAGTAACAACTGCTTACATTTAGACAACGCTAATTTAGGTATACATATATTATATATGCACTAAAGGCTAAAGGTACACATCATTTAATTTGTTTAAACATAGGAGTAGGTAAGCGTCTTCTGTTCCCCGTACTAGTTATATAACTGTATCACGGTGAAATTATATTGTGGCGCCACCTATTTAATGTTTTTTGATGGACACTTTTCATACATAGAGATTTCACTCCTTTTACACCCTCCATAAACAGAACAAAATGAAATGGTGTAATAGGGTTGTTTCCAATTTTTTGAAACGCTCGTATTACGTTGTATATTAAGTAAAAGTTGCCCTAAAATTCAACTTTTATACTAAAAACGGCTTTAAATATGTTAAATTAACGAAATATATTTTGACAGATGCTTTCGCGCCCAAAACGCTCTTTGAAAATTGTGTGACGTCACAGTTTACGGTTTGACACATAACTACATACGCACGTAGAAGATACGAACTGTCAACTGACATTTGTCATTTGTTGTTTATCGCCTAACTGTCAACAGTGTCAATCCGAGAGTTGTGACGTCATCAGAATCTTCAATGATGTTTCGAGTTTGGTCACGTGACGTGTGCCAAAACTTGGAAACAACCCTATTATACTTCGTATCCAAATCCAAGACAACAAATATAATTTACTAGCAGCAGTACACGTTATCGTGCAGTCCAAGTCACACATTTTAGAGATTATAGTATTTAAAAAACAAGTTCGCGCTGTCCCTCTCACTCGCTACGCTGCGTTCCTGCTTCGACATCGCTCCTCCAGTACTCATTACATGTTTTTGTGTTAGTCCGAGTCACACGTATTTTCGCCAAAATAGTGTTCCTCTAAATATGTGTACCTAATTGTGTTTCGATTAATGTTTATTGTGCGCTGAATAAGAAGTATAGAATCAAAACATTATTTGAACTGCCGACCGCCGTACCCTCGAACGAAAAATTGATGTTTATTCAGCTCGGCAAGTCTAGTCTCGTTCTTTCAATTTGAAATTGTAGGTATATTCGTTTAGCGTAATAAACTTATTACCTAAGAAATCAAGTAAGTAATTTTTACGTTCATACGAAATCACTTACTACAACTACCTTCTTTTTTGAATAAATAAATTACGGAAAAAATAAGTATGGGGCTACAAATAGATTACAATTTGAACTTTAAATAATTGTAATACGTACTATTATAGTATTATTTACTAATATAATATTATTTAGATTTCATTTTATGATTGCATAAAATGCAATGTTCACTTACAGTTTTTTTTTACGAGATGCTTTCGCGTACAGATTTAAATATACAAATCATATCTGAATAAAGTTAATATATACTAGGTAATCGTTTCACGAAAGCGGCTTTTACCATGTCCGATCTACCCTACCATACAATAAAACAGATAGCAATGGTAATCCTTGCCGATTGGTAATAAGTGCCTATGAATGATAACAAAACGCGTCTTTATGCAAATGTACATACACAGTACCAACAAGTTTAATGAGTGTCTTATGAGGATACCTATAGGTATAAATATACAGGAGTAATGTCAATCAATACACAATCTATAAGACATTGGAAGACTATTTAGTCTGACTGACAGTTTAAAGTGTTTAATGCCATTAATCGACGTATACAAACGGGACGTGCTATGCGTGCTCCGATACCGTGCGCCCCATGCCCCATATGAGGGCCATAGTGAATCTATCGTATGGATCATGACGGATTAGGTAGTAGGCTTTAATCGGACATCGCGGTATCGTCGAGTCTTGGGTCCAATCGATGTGGTCGCCTCCTAAATTTGATCATCAGTTAGTTACCCGCTTTGTTATTATTAGACAGCTTTGATTAACATAATATAATATAATTTTAAAATGAAATATATTATGGAAAGATATACTTGATTTGTGTAATATTGTGGACTCCGTCTAATAATAATTCTCCTTTCCGTGAGTACTTAGAAGCTTAGGTTTACTGTGCAACAAGATATTCATCAAACAGAAAATCGGTATTAACTGTGTTGATTAAAGTTTTAATGTAATTTTATAATGCACATTAATTAATAGTTCAAAATTAAAACACATATTAAATAAATATTTTCTTATAAATGAGATGTCGACATGGTACTATATTTGCCCCACTTTAATAGTGAAGAGGCTATCATTACTCCACAATCATTGTGTCGAGGGCTCCGCTTTCACAGCGTCGAGATTATATTTGCCCCACTTTAATAGTGAAGAGGCTATCATTACTCCACAACCATTGTGTCGAGGGCTCCGCTTTCACAGCGTCGAAGCTATATTTGCCCCACTTTAATAGTGATGAGGCTATCATTACTCCACAATCATTGTGTCGAGGGCTCCGCTTTAACAGCGTTGAAGCTATATTTGCCCCACTTTAATAGTGATGAGGCTATCATTACTCCACAATCATTGTGTCGAGGGCTCCGCTTTAACAGCGTCGAAGCTATATTTGCCCCACTTTAATAGTGATGAGGCTATCATTACTCCACAACCATTGTGTCGAGGGCTCCGCTTTAACAGCGTCGAAGCTATATTTGCCCCACTTTAATAGTGAAGAGGCTACCATTTCTCCACAATCATTGTGTCGAGGGCTCCGCTTTAACAGCGTTGAAGCTATATTTGCCCCACTTTAATAGTGATGAGGCTATCATTACTCCACAACCATTGTGTCGAGGGCTCCGCTTTAACAGCGTCGAAGCTATATTTGCCCCACTTTAATAGTGATGAGGCTATGATTACTCCACAATCACTGTGTCGAGGGCTCCGCTTTAACAGCGTTGAAGCTATATTTGCCCCACTTTAATAGTGAAGAGGCTACCATTTCTCCACAATCATTGTGTCGAGGGCTCCGCTTTAACAGCGTTGAAGCTATATTTGCCCCACTTTAATAGTGATGAGGCTATCATTACTCCACAATCATTGTGTCGAGGGCTCCGCTTTAACAGCGTCGAAGCTATATTTGCCCCACTTTAATAGTGATGAGGCTATCATTACTCCACAACCATTGTGTCGAGGGCTCCGCTTTAACAGCGTCGAAGCTATATTTGCCCCACTTTAATAGTGAAGAGGCTACCATTTCTCCACAATCATTGTGTCGAGGGCTCCGCTTTAACAGCGTTGAAGCTATATTTGCCCCACTTTAATAGTGATGAGGCTATCATTACTCCACAACCATTGTGTCGAGGGCTCCGCTTTAACAGCGTCGAAGCTATATTTGCCCCACTTTAATAGTGATGAGGCTATCATTACTCCACAATCATTGTGTCGAGGGCTCCGCTTTAACAGCGTCGAAGCTATATTTGCCCCACTTTAATAGTGATGAGGCTATCATTACTCCACAACCATTGTGTCGAGGGCTCCGCTTTAACAGCGTCGAAGCTATATTTGCCCCACTTTAATAGTGATGAGGCTATCATTACTCCACAACCATTGTGTCGAGGGCTCCGCTTTAACAGCGTCGAAGCTATATTTGCCCCACTTTAATAGTGAAGAGGCTACCATTTCTCCACAATCATTGTGTCGAGGGCTCCGCTTTAACAGCGTTGAAGCTATATTTGCCCCACTTTAATAGTGATGAGGCTATCATTACTCCACAACCATTGTGTCGAGTGCTCCGCTTTCACAGCGTCGAAGCTATATTTGCCCCACTTTAATAGTGAAGAGGCTATCATTACTCCACAGTCATTGTGTCGAGGGCTCCGCTTTCACAGCGTTGAAGCCATATTTGCCCCACTTTAATAGTGAAGAGGCTATCATTACTCCACAATATTGTGTCGAGGGCTCCGCTTTCACAGCGTCGAGGCTATATGTACCCCACTTTAATAGTGAGGAGGCTATCATTACTCCACAATCATTGTGTCGAGGGCTCTGCTGTCGTAGTGTTGAGGCTAAGTTTGCCCCACGTCATAGTGAGGATGCTATCATTACTCCACAATAATTGTGTCAAGGGGTCCGCTGTCGCAGCTGTCGCAGTGACGAAGATATATGCCGCACTTTAAGTTATATGTACTATACAATTCCACAATAATCGTATCGAGGCCTCCATTTCCGCAGCGTCGAGGCTATATGTGCTTCATTTTAAGTGTCGAGGTTATAATGCTTCGGTCATTTGGTTCTTCGGTTGCTTTGCTCCTTTTGGTCGCTTCGCTCTTCGGTCGCTTCGCACTTCGGTCGCTACGCTTTTCGGTCACTTCGCTCTTCGGTCTACAGTCGGTCATTATACATATCTCAAAATGATATCGTCAAAGATATATAACGTTGCTCTACTATAACAGTGTTGATGCCAATGTAATGATTGAAGACTTTAATAGTATTCGAAGTAGCTTTACGCATGTAAATATAAGGGACTAAAGAGCAAAAATATTTAAGGTTGAGCTAAAGTTTACAGGACTTGTAAAAATAATGAAATATAAAGGAGGTTCTTGTTACGCTGAGGTAATTTAATTGCTGTTAATGCGGCCTAAAATACCTTAAACAAAATGTACGCAATGTCATTGCCCTTACAGACAAAGAAATGCTGTATGTAAACAACATATAGGAAAAAATATATCTGTAAACCCTTTAACCCAAATTTATGATTCGTACTCATATCACGCTGTTATATACTCCTAATAACTTCAAACGTCAGCTTTGATATGCTGTCAAGAATATACCATATCAACGAGCCTAATGTAATAAATCCGGTACAATTTACTTACGGATTCTTAGCTCCAAACTTCAGGGGAACATCGCCGCATCAAACAAGAGGTGAACCGCCGTAGATGCACTATCCCGCGACGCGAAATAAGTGCTGTAAATTGTGCAACCATGCAACTAGAGTTATGCTGCCACGTGTTGCAGTCGCTTGCGCTAAGTAGCTAGATTAATAATCGCAATAAAGGGTTGAAATCCTTTAACAATAACATTATTATTGTCTGAAATGTAAATGCTCGGGTTGTCATATTGTCTTGCTGTAAAAGAAAGCTTAAATAGTTTTCATTTTTCGTCGCAATGCACACTGTACAGTTTTATTGTAGGTAACGTTAAAAAATGTTACTCCTTAAAATGAAGTACAAGTTACAAGTCATGCCAGATATTTTGTTCACAAATATATCATAACTCAACACATAATCTACCTAAGTTCCTTGCCACTTGTTAGCGTAGTAGCCATCATCGTTCAGATACGCATAAGCAGATGAGATTAGCTATTTAGTTATAAATAATATCATATTACTATTTCTTGATCTGTGGTAATAACTAAAATTAGTCCATCTATATTTTCAAAGTGATAAGTTTCAAATACTTAATACCTACAGGATACTCTACTAGTAATTGTCCAGACTTAGTTTTAAAGTACTTACATATAGCCTTGATATTTATGGTAGCTTTACAATGAAGAAAATTCTCCTTTATCCACCTCACTCAAAGGCTATTTACCGAGGAAAGTATTGATTGCTGTATTCAAAATTAACTTTAAAGTGTCGTAACATAAAATTAGATTATATTTTAGGGTCAGTAACGCGCATGTAATATACCTCTGCAGTAGCGGGCATTCATAGGCTACGGTGATTGTTTACCATCAGGCAGGCCGTATGCTTGTTTGTCTCCGTTGTAATTACATCCAGAGAATGGTTGGTAAATTCTAAATTATACAAAATGGTTTGTTTATATGGTTACAGACAGAAAATGCCCATCTAAAACTTATTTAGAGCCAACTAAAGCTTGAAAACACATTTACACTTAATGGCGTCCTGGCTTGTAAATGACATAAAAATAGTTGTACCTTGTGAATATTAAGATATATACAACTTTATCAATATACTACAGTGAAATCAAAGAAAGTTTTATACTTTTTTAATATTAACGAAATGAAATACCAAGAGCAATTTCACTCCTTAATTTTATTATGCTATACATACATTTTACATTTATACTATGTGGATACATAAATAATTATTTAAATTGGATATAAATTAATAACTTCTAGGTGGTACGTTGTTCTCTTTAGTCAAAATCAATAATATCAGTATGTTCGTAACATACTGATTTGATATCGATATTTTATTTTATTTTCGCATTCAGGATTTGAATTTAAATACAAAGCTCTGAACATCTGCTAGTAAATTATATTTGTTGTCTTGGATTTGGATACGAAGTATAATTAATAATCAAACGAACTTACCTGTGAAGTTTGATTACAATTATGCGAGTATCCAAATCCAAGACAACAAAGACCCGCCCCCCATCCCCAAAAATGAAAATAAAATAGTCTCTGTTTATAACACAAAAATAACTCTGAAATAATGAGTACTGGAGGAGCGATGTCGAAGCAGGAACGCAGCGTAGCGAGTGAGAGGGACAGCGCGAACTTGTTTTTTAAATACTATAATCTCTAAAATGTGTGACTTGGACTGCACGATAACGTGTACTGCTGCTAGTAAATTATATTTGTTGTCTTGGATTTGGATACTCGCATAATTGTAATCAAACTTCACAGGTAAGTTCGTTTGATTATTAATTATAAGTCATAATTTCATAGAAATTTGAGACTAATGATGATGCCACACTTTATCGTTGCAAATACCATACAGAGTTATTTTGGTCCGCCTCTATATTCGTTGCATTTAAATTATAGCGTATTAAATGAATGAATAGAGTTTATATGAATATAATAACTATGAATTATGAAAATATTAGGGATAGAAAACAAAATTAGATATTACAACGAAATAAACAACCCGCTCTCTGTCATTTCTGGTGCAAAGGTGCTCAAGATGTTTACGTATTATTAACGTCTGTAGGACTTGAAATTGGCGGCGAGATTTGGGTACTTGACACATGTTGAACATTATAACAAAATTTAGTAAATGGATAGAAAATGAGCCATCCATTATAAAAAAGTGGAATTAAAAAAATATATATAGATTATAAAAAAATACAAGGCACCGAAGTTTCAAAAAAAAAAATTTTTTTTTGACTTTCAAAATAGAAAAGAAAATGGTACCATTCGATTCCTTACATTTTATTGAAAAATTTGTATGACAACTATACACATAAACGCAATATTTCAGGGTTAAAATGGCAATTTCCTTGATCTTCCATACATTTAGGACAGACTTATATAATGTGACGTCACATCACCTTATCATTTTGTTAGGGGCGTTTCAATCGTCGAGTGCGAGCGTCAAACTTTAACTCTCATTTCTGACCTTTGTATTGCTTAAATGCCATGAGTCCCATATAGACATTTGATCCTCAGGAAAATCAAGATCGTTTGACATTATTTACAAAAAACTGTCAAGTAGCCAATTCATTATTCAAATTCAAACACTAAACTGCCACCAAAATGCTACGTGAGTTTTAATTACAGATCTAGTCATCAATTCTTTGGACCTCACGATCAAATATATATTATTCCCTACTTTTAACGAGCTTCCTGAAACTCGTCCCCGTTTTTCCAGTGCGAATGTCGTATTGGTTTGTGCAGCCAAATATTTTATTTATTCATTTAAACTTTATTGCACAATATAAAATTGTACAAATGGCGGACTTAATGCCTTGAGGCATTCTCTACCCGTCAACCACTGGGTCAAACAGAAACTTGCAGTTAGTGCAGGATTGTACACAACGAGAGGGAATATGAAACACAAATCAAGTTATTCTAAACAATACAACAATATTCTATTTATACACTTACACATAAAAATAATAGCAAAATATACCTACATATATACACAACATACATACAAATAAATATATATTATGTATTATGTACCCAAGTATACAAGTAACATGCGGATCATTTATTAACTTTGAGCGAGTTAGAGAGGTGCTAACGGAACTGGTTTTTAAAAGAAAATTTGCTCTGTGCTTGCCTTCAGGGTAGAGGGAGATCATTTCAAAGGCGAATTGCTTGAAGGGCGAAGGAGTTGGAAATAAAGCCAAAAGGAATCATAAACGAAGGAAGGCATCTGGAAGTATCTTAATTTTTTTTTCTCACGTTGCAACAAATCTTCCGCCGTACACGTTATGTACCAATGATGATGAATTGTAGTTCCCATTGCATGTTCTAACCTTTTTCTACAGCAGACCCACTCAAATCACGAAAATGCCATGTCGTATCGTAAGATGTCGTGTCGTGTCGGTGGTTGTAAGACGCGAGATTTTAATCGGCATCATTACAGGTCTCCACCGTAATGAGAGACGGCGATACGCTGATCTCGCGTCTCCAAATTGTACATTAATGACGGATTTTTTGGCAGGCTTTAATAATGAGAACTTCTATCATAAAATGATGTTGAGAACTATTGACAACTTCAGAATTTGAGTGTAGAATGACGCTTTCTCATAGAACGTTTCGAAAAAGCACCTATACAAACGTACTATCTATAGTCTGTTCTTATAGTCCGTAGACTAAAATGACAACCACAAATGTCAAACGTAGAAATAATATGACCAGCTTAAAACAAATAGTGCTGATCTTTGATTTCGGTTTGTGAATAACCGATAAATATTAAATTAATTTTAGATCCAAAATAAACAATTAATGAAATCTACTCACTACATGATAGGAAGTAAACAATAAATAAAATCTACTCACTACCAATCCACTCAAACATTTAAAAATTGCATTATGAGCTTCGAGGTGACTGTTAATCTTACAATAAAATCGCTTTTAAATATTAGAAATATTGTGTTTAGACCTGGATACAAACTTTCTAAATGCCTCAAAATGGTGTTACATGCCTATATAAGTAACTCCCAATAGTTTATTTTCGGTTAGTACCGGTTGTAGCACATCACTATTTATAAGACGTAAAAAACCAGCAACACATTAAATGTCATTTTAGTCTACGGGATAAAAAAATAGACTATAATCAATATGACGTAGCTTTGAAGTTGGGGATCCAAAATTCCTATTATGAAGACCTTGCTAAGTTTCCTATGCTCACATGTTGGTAGTGTTGGTACAATCATACAAAAATTTTTTTCGGATGATATGTAATCTAGCCGATCGAGACCCTCGAAATAAAAACCCTAGAAATTCAAGTCTTGGAGACCCTCTACATCTCTAAGGATAATTTAATATTTTATCTGTGACACTTACTTATACATCTCTAAAGAATTTTAGTATTTGTTGGTTTTATTTTTTTATCATAGTTTTTTTTTGTGTAATTTGACATTTAGAGACAGCATACATCTCTAATAAAGTATTTATTATTTCATCGATTCCATATTTGTAATTGTTTTTTGCAATTTTATTGTTTATAAAAATGGACATGTAAAAGTGCCCCTGTGGCCTATTTGCTGGATAAATGTTTGATATTTGATATTGATGGAATTCCAGGGTCCAGTCATAGCAGTATGAAGCGAAACTATTCACCAACCTCGTCAGGCGCGTTGACTTTGTATTTTCAGTTATTACTTTATAATTGACGACCGGTTTGGCCTAGTGGGTAGTGGGTAGTGACCCTGCCTACGAAGCTGATGGTCCCGGGTTCAAATCCTGGTAAGGGCATGTATTTGTGTGATGAGCATGGATATTTGTTCCTGAGTCATGGGTGTTTTCTATGTACTTAAGTATTTATAAATTATATATATCTTTGTCTAAGTACCCTCAACACAAGCCTTATTGAGCTTACTGTGGGACTTAGTCAATTTGTGTAATAATGTCCTATAATATTTATTTATTTATAATTGATGCGTTAAGACGAAAGAGGACCGCCCTGAAGCCACCCTCCCATGCGAACGCAGTCCCCATTTTCCTCTCTGGATATCAACATTATTAAAAATATTTTAACACAGTTTGTGTATGTACAGTCAGCATCAAAAGTAGCAGATCAAACAATGCTTCAAAAGTATCTACCATTCTGTAACAGCTGAACAAAAAGTTATAGTTCTATATGTAGAACAATTTAGATTGTAAAAGATATAATTTTGGGTGTGAATTTTAGAGATTTATCTACATTTAGAAAAGTTGTATAACACCCACAGCTATGTCCCTTCGTTCGATTTTTTCGAATTTCTAATTATTATAAGAATTAAGAGCATTTAAATCTTCTATGGTATATATTTTCGCTCCTAACCTAGAAGCGGCCGTTCCTTGTCCTCTTAATAATTGATCATCATTGCTTATGTTTATAACATATCTGTTGCCCCCCAATGCCAATTTTTTTATAAAAAGTTTATTCATTTATTATTCCACTGAAGACAGCAAATGGTCCAATCAGTGTAAGTTGATCCTAGCCTACGTTAGTACTCAATAACAAACATAGATTTTGTCCTTTGACAAAGTTTCCTATTCAAAGGACAATCAAGCTTATTAGCTATGATATTTAATATGCTATTACTGCTCCCACGTACCCTGCTTAAAAGCGAGGCCATTTTCTTGCGCCAGATAGCGTCGAAGATATCTGTCCGCGTCTCAGCAAACATAGTCGAGTTGTTTTACGTGTGTTGTCTAAGTCAAATGCGTGAAATGTTGCAGAGCTCCAGGCTTTGTCAGACGCTTGCATGCATTTTGTGGTGACTCCGATATTCATAACAACTAAGAGTAATCGAAGGCCCATCAGCCCATCACAAACGCTTTAGCAAACGAGACAGCAAGCTTCGCGACTCGCTCAGGTATAGACTCCTTAACTATCCGTTTATCCAATTTGTTATTACATCTGCTACATCACTCCTCACGTGTCTAGAAACAAATGCAGACCACGCACGTGTTTATCTTAACTAACTTCAAATAACCCTTATCTCAAAGCCATATGATTCATCAGTAGTAATTTACTTGCGTTAAGACGGCACCCAACCTTACTGCCTGAGCGTCGGAAGGTAGCAAGTGTTGTATGCGCTTGGAATGTTTTTCTTGTGAAACGTGCAGTACTTATTGCAGTTATGACTAGACCTGTCATGATTTCCGGCAACGTGCTTTTAGGTTTAGTAGGGAAGGATTGAATCATGCACGAGACCGCTAAAGCTGGAAGAAGAGGGAAGAGGTCTGTCCAAGGTTTGGATCAAAAAGGGCTATCACATTGTTGCTATCGGAGAGAGGTAAAGGGTTTGCTAATTAATGACAGAAATGAAGTATTAGCAGAATAATCTAGGAGAAGGTCTGCCCAAATGCCAAATTCGTAAGATATTGTTCTTTTTAGGGTTCCGTACCCAAAGGGTCAAATACGGGACCCTATTACCGAGACTTCGCTGTCCGTCCGTCCGTCCGTCAGTCCGTCCGTCTGTCACCAGGCTGTATCTCATGAACCGTGATAGCTAGACAGTTGAAATTTTCACAGATGATGTATTTCTGTTGCCGCTATAACAACAAACACTAAAAACAGAATAAAATAAATATTTAAGGGGGCTTTTTTTGCCGTTTTATAAATAATGGTGCCCGGTTTTTTATGATATAGGAGGTAGACGACGAATCGCCCACTGGTAAGCAATTACCGTTGGCAATGGATACCTGCAACACTGGCTCTTGCAAGTGACTTACCGGCCTGACCTTTAAGATAGGGGTATGCTCTTTTCTTTAACGCATTCACTGCCAGGGGGCGTGGCTTAGGAACAAACTTGTATGACGGTGAACGCATATATGCGTCGGTGGCAGTGAATGCGTTAAGGTTTGAAGGTATCGGTCCGGAAATAGTGCGGGATCGTAAATATAATCGGGACCGTGATAAGTATTCTGAATAACACAGTAAAAGATGATTAAAACGGTCGTAGTACCTGTACCTAAAAACCGTACAGGCGATGCGTCGGATATAAGTAACTATAGACCCATCTCATTGGCTACCATAGTAAGTAAGGTGTTGGACAGTATGCTTGATAAGACACTGGAGAAGATTGTGCCGCTCCACGACGCCCAGTTCGGGTTTAGGTCAGGTCTATCAACTGAGGCTGCGGTTCTGTGCCTCAAGCATACTGTCCGATATTACACAGATCGTAGAACACCGGTCTATGCATGCTTCTTGGACTTATCCAAGGCATTCGACCTGGTGTCCTACGATCTCCTATGGAAGAAGCTAAACCAAGCGGCGGTACCTGGAGAGCTGGTTGAGCTATTTAAATATTGGTACAGTAACCAGAGTAACAGGATAAGATGGGCGGGTTCGCTGTCTGACTCTTACAAATTGCAGTGCGGTGTGAGACAGGGAGGCCTAACTTCGCCAAGGCTGTTCTGCCTATATATGGATCACCTGATTCAGGAGCTCAGCGGCACTCGAGCGGGCTGTTCAGTCGGAGGACAGTGCTTCAATAACATCAGCTACGCTGATGATATGGTGCTGCTTAGCCCTTCGGTTTGCGCACTTAATAATTTACTGGCCATATGTGAAAGATACGCGGAGGTACATGGCCTCAGGTACAATTCTAGTAAGACTGAGTTACTAATTTTCAAAGCCGGCACTAAAACATAGAGCATAGTTCCACCAGTCATGTTAGGAGGCGTTCAGTTGAAATTAGTAACACAGTTTAAGTACCTGGGGCATTGGGTCACTGCGTCTCAAAATGATGACATGGACGTTGAGAGGGAGCGCAGGGCTCTATCAGTGAGAGGCAACATGTTGATCCGCAGGTTTGCAAAATGCACAACAAGTGTTAAAATAACCTTGTTCAGATCTTATTGCCAAACTTTTTACACTTGCAGCCTGTGGATCAACTGCACGAAAAAAGCCTATAGTGCGCTGCGCGTCCTCTACAATAACGCGTTCAGGATGCTGATGGGGCTGCCACGGTACTGCAGTGCGTCGGGGATGTTCGCGGAGGCATACACGGACGATTTTCATGCCATTATGCGCAAACGCGTCGCGTCCCTGATGCGTCGTGTTCGTGGTAGCCCCAACAGGCTCTTGAGCGCGGTCGCAGGGGCCCATGACAGCCCGATATTTGGCCACTGGGCGAAATCTCACGCGCCACATGCCAACTACGACAAATAATAATTAGTTTAATATAATGTGATTGATAATTTTAATTTAATTTATTTGATAATTTTAATGTAATTTAATTGATAATTTTGATTTAATAATGTTAATTTAATGTAAATATTTTGATTGTTTGTTGTTTTGTGTGTTATGGATATTTTCCGAAATAAATGCTTTTTATTATTATTATTTTTTTTTTTTAAAAGCAGGTCTCCAAGATAGGTCGACGATCGGGTAAAGGTGCGGTGACTTCATCCATAACCCTCCTGAGATCGCTCGTACAATTTTTTGGACATATTCCACAGTCAATTTTGAACTTGTATTGATTAAACGAATAAAGGTTTCAAAATCAAAAACAAGTGCCTCTGGATCTCAGGACGATAGGTATACCTGTCATTAATAGGGAACTATACCACGTCCTCGTTAATATAAAAAGAGAAAATATTTAGAAGTGGAAAACCACTTCAAAATATTTCCCTAAATTTGCAATACATTTTTTCTAAAGTGAAACCTATAATCCTGGAATATATTATGCTGAAGCGATCGACATTAAAATCAAAGTGATTTGTTAAGATTTAGTTAGTGGAAACCGTTTTCTCCCGAAATGAATTGTCATGAAAGTGAAGGAAGCGAAAGAGGTATGTCAGGATCGTAGCAAGTGGAAATCCGTGGTCTCTGCCTACCTCTTCGGGAAATAGGCGTGATTATATGTATGTATGTATGTGTATGTATGAATTTCATATAATATGTACCGTTATTTCGTTAGGATCGCAAAGCCATTCTTCCCTCTTAAGAGGAAATAGTTGCCAATCAAGGCATAAGTAAATATGTACTAACCTAACCTGCCCGCAGTCATTTAGTACATAAATACCTACATAATTAAAACGTAGTAAAACTACCGTAAGGAAATTATATCTAGGGTTTACGAATCTAGATAACATCTCCAGCTTAGGCATACAGGAACATATAGAGTTACCTATGTAACTATAAGAAACAGACACCGTATAACAGGAAACCGAAAGATTTTAACAGTGTATTACTGATCACATTTAAAGACTAAAATGTCATATAAACTTTTCTGGATTTCGCCTGGTTTCAGAGTTAACAGCAATTAAAAAAAACAACTTCTTATTGTTTATAACTTAGTGGAAAACGCCTTTATAATGGCGATGAAGATGCGATTATGGGGCGTAGTCTAAATATCCTTTACAGTACATATGGTGCTACTTTTTCGCACTAGTGCGAAAATCAGCATATTACGTTACTGTGCCGAATATTTAAAGGGCCATATGTACTGTAAAACGTTGTACGATACATGTGCGAATAGGCAATTCGCAACTCTTGTCGATTTAAAACACTCCCTTCGATCGTGTTTTAATTTATCGCCACTCGTTTCGAATTTCCTATTTTTCGCACTTGTATCGTAATGTACTATATTGATAGATGTCAAAAAGTGACAAGTAACCTTTACAAAAACTAGGTTTTACAAAAATATATGGTAATAATTAATTTTCAGTGCTAGTTTTACTATAACACTATTTTTTTTATGTACAAATACATTCAAAAATTTGAAAAAAAAAAAAACAAAAAAAAAATTTTTCGGCCATAATTTACTTAAACTCGTATAACATTTTTTCCTTCTTTTGGCGTCAGAAGTGCGTGGTTAAAATCTTAAAATCTTTCGGTTTCCTCACATCACACCATGTAAGTATAGAGTTATAAAATAACATGCTAATTTTAATGCTAAATCTAGAAATAATGTCAAGTTTTATTACCATCATAAAAAGATGGGCACAGACTACAAATCTAGCTTTTAACAACGGGAAACAGCTAACTTTGTAGATATCAGGTATTGGTTACATCTCAGGTCGCTTATATAACCTGACGCCATGTGGCTATGTTCGACACGTTTTGGTTGCCGCTGGTGAAATTGCTGAACTTGTAACATGGTAATTTAACGCTGTAAGTTCATTAGAATATTTTAAATGTCCGCATTGTACGATTACATTCGGACTCCTGAATGCCTGCTAATATTATAAACACGAAAGTAACTCTGCCTGTTTGTCTGTCTTTTACTTCTTCACGCTGAACCGATTTAGATGAAATTTGACGTGGCTATACATAGTTTGAATCCCGAGAAAGGACATAGGATAGTTTTTATTAATCATTATCATACGAAGCAGACGCAGACGAAGACGCGGGCACAAGCAAGTCCAACAAAAATGTTCGTCACTACCGTTAGGTAATTAACTAAAGCTATCCTCCGACCCAGAGGGCCTACCGCGAACCACGTTCGACGTGTTGCCTCTCTGTCACACTTATAAATTCGTACGTAAGTGTGACAAGGCGGCAAATTTTTTTTTTTTTTTTTATTTATTAAAGTTCCAATTATTTTGAAAAATTCGCAGAGTTCCATGTTTACTTATTGCTAAAGTCATGAATGGCTTAATTACAGCATTATTTATTACCAAACCATATGCTGATTGGTGTCCCTTTGTAGCCATTAAACAGCGCCAATATTTATTTTATATTTACTCCTTTTCTTTTGCTGATCTATTGTGTAACATATTATTTTAAGAATTACCCAGTATCTAGTTTTAAGTGTTTAGTGAGTAAGTTATTTTACAGTACATATGGTGCTATTTTACCGCACTAGTGCGAAAATTAGCATATTACGTTACTGTGTCGAACATTTAAAGGGCCATATATACTGTAAAACGTTGTACGATACATGTGCGAATAGGTAATTCGCAACTCGTGTCGATTTAAAACACTCCCTTCGGTCGTGTTTTAATTTATCGCCACTCGTTTCGAATTTCCTATTTTTCGCACTTGTGTCGTAATGTACTATTTATAACTGAAGTGGCGCTGTATGTAATGTAGGTTTTTACAATAAATTAATTTCTACTTATTTCAAAATAGCGATGTCGTGAGCGGTCTATAAATTGTTGAATAGGGCCTCCGTTCCAGCCAGCTCTAGACTAAGAGTAATAAAACTTTAATTTTACTGTGTAGTCCTTCTATAAATAAATTTAATGCCAAGATTAAACGCTTAGCTAACCTACGGGGCGCAGTTATTTGTTATATGACCTACGAATATCCATGAATACAATATCTAATACCCAAGTAAATATAATAAGTCTGTACTTTCGATATAACCACAAATTTAAACAAGACGTAGGTTTCAATGCTTTGAAACGAATATAAACGATTTTTAGGGTTCCGTAGTCAACTAGGAACCCTTATAGTTTCGCCATGTCCGTCTGTCTGTCTGTCTGTCCGAGGCTTTGCTCCGTGGTCGTTAGTGCTAGAAAGCTAAAATTAGGCATGGATATATAAATCAATAAAGCCGATAAAGTCGTACAATAAAATCTAAAAGTTTAATTTTTTTTAGGGTACCTCCCCTACACGTAAAGGGGGGGTGATTTTTTTTTGCTTCAACCCTACATTGTGGGGTATCGTTGGAAAGGTCTTTCAAAACAGGGGTCTTCAACAAACATTTTTAAATAAAGTGAATATATTCGGAGATAAGTGCTCCGAAAGGAAAAATAAATGTGTCCCCCCCCCCCTCCTCTAACTTTTGAACCATAGGTCAAAAAAATATGAAAAAAATCGTAGAAGTATAGCTTAAGTAAAGACAGTAAATAAAAACTATAGCGGATATGATCAGTTTAGCTATTTTTGAGTTATCGCAAAAAGTTTCCCCTTCATAGTAAAAAGACGTACATTCACAGTTCACCCTTGGTTTACAATCTACTATACTTTAAGCTCCAGTTTAGCTTATTATGACGGAGGAGTAACTACGGAACCCTACTCTGAGCATGGCCCGACATGCTCTTGGCCGGTTTATTTAAATATATTCTTAACCACCAGAGCCCCGCGCCCGTTTACTCTTTTCTATGGGAGCGCGGCGGTACAAGATTGTTCAGTTTTGTTTTCAGTTGACTACAGCGTATCGAAATGAATCTTATAGTTCAGTGGGAGCCCATACAAGAAAAGTACGCAATTATATTTTGGTATACGAAATCTTAATTCAACCGTTAGAGTCGACGTAAAAAAGTGACTTTTTTGCATCCATTATGGCACTTCCCGTTACCACAAAATGTGGTGTAAGTATTTGTCTACGAGATTGCTTGCCTATAATCCAGGGCCCGTACATGTCATGCCGTTGACAGAAAAATGACGTCACGCTACATAGAGTATGATTCCAATTAGTATTTTCATAATAATCAATCATTTGCCAACATCTTTAGTTAACTGATACATACTTGACAATCAGTACAGAAACGTCTAACTGACTTTCATCTTATTGTCACTCAACTAAATATTAGATTAATACAAGGTGGTTGTCGTTGAGATTCAAGATGGCGAAGACGTCTCGAGAATATTTTTTTGTGTTTTGCTCATTCATGTAGCTTAAAGTGTAATATTGATAGCTTATTATGCAGTGAACTATCGTAGAAGTGTGCAGCTAATGAAAAAGTAATCTTGAAACGCGTTTAACCATATTTTAATCAACATCCGGCAATCCATCGTGGCTTTTAGTAAAGTCCAGCTATCTCTTTACTAAAAGCAACTACCGAACAACGTCATGCTCTACGAGCACACTTAAAACTTACAACGAAACTTAACATTAGCAAAATCATCATAGATTTGATGGAAGCCATATTTTAAAAGAAGAAGTGTACGGTGATTTTATTATCTTCTTTTTCTTCTATTATAGTATCAAGGTATGAGCTTCAGATACGACTAAAATTGTACGGTTAGTACAAGACATTGTACGGTGAAAAGCTCCTATTCTTGATACTGGCGAAATAGTCCCACTGGACAGAAGCCATTTTTTTTAAAGAAGTGAAGTAAATAATAGATTATACATTTATTAACTTTTTTTTTAACACATTGAGTGCCGGGAAACCGCTTGGCGGGCGCTCTGTTCGTAGTCGCTTTCCTCTACAAAGCGGGAAAACGCTAGAATCGGCTACGCGTGTAGCGCTACGAAAACGTTGGCAGTGAATGTGTTAATAGCGTATTTCACGTAACAAGTATTTATTTTTCTACCCGTCAATAATTAAGGTATCTAAATTTGGACCCGGGTACGTCCTTAAACTGCGTCCACAAGAGAGGTATGGGCATTGTGAATGTCATCTCGCTTTGTGTGGTAGGGCACAGAACAGCGGATGTCATTCCAGATCTAGAGCAAAGCCCAACTGGGGAAGTACCTCCACCTTACAGAAAACCGCAGCCAAATAACACTAGACCCTACTCATAGTGTTGTGTTCCTGCCGGTGAGTAAGGTTGCCAGAGCTCAACGAGGGGGGGAGGGGGTTAGGTTCGGCAACGCGCATGTAACTCCTCTGGAGTTGCAGGCGTACATAGGCTACGGAGACTGCTTACCATCAGGCGGGCCGTATGCTAGTTTGCCAACGACGTAGTATAAAAAAAAAATTGTAGTGTTGTAAAAAAACTCATTGTATGTTAAATTCCGTCATTTTTGCGTCAACGGCATGAAAAGTACGGGCCATGCCTATAATCTGTAACCCGATAACTGAGCTTTCACATCAGCTTGGCAGATTCCGCGGCAACTATTGTTTTATTTGACACCGCACCTGGTCAACTCTTGGCTGACTGAGCTGTGGGTATCGTTTTCAAAGTCACCGACTCTGCGGAAGAGGTTTTCTGCTTCGTAGAGAATTACTTATTCATAGGTATTCTAAGACTAATATTATAAAATATCTTGTAAGATTGTAAACTTCCTTAATTCGGAATCTAATTATAGGTATTATTAATCATTGACAAAGTACATAACAATAACGCTTCATTAGCATTAACAATCTTAGTTATGACGGTATTGCTCTACAAGCAATTGATTGATACAGTATCATTCGATACTTTACAAGTTTTTAAATCACATTCATTCATTTTGTGTTTACGATGTACAACCACGGACTTTAATTATTAAACCATTCAAAGTCCAAGTCAATTGACCGAGCGTTAGCGAAGCTAGGTGTCCGTTTAAGCTTGGGCAGAAATGCTTTCGTATGTCAGGAAATTGGTATAAACTACTGTGTTTATGGCACTTATTTAAGACCATTGCGAGTAAATATTTTAATTAACACGAATAAAATATGACAAAGCACCATGCAGTGCCCAAAGCTGGGATAAAACTAGCATCTTCGGCGTTCATAGAAATAATAACAAAATGCCTTAACATTAACCGTTGGCTATATTATACGAAAACTCCATAAAAATGATTAATACAATACAAATACAAAATCCTATTTTAGCGTTCAATGTTTTTTTTTCCCAAATGTGATGGCGTTAAATAAATGTATTTTCTTTCTTTCTTTCCAAACAGCAAAAAGCTCTTTTGCAAGTTGATAATAAACTAGTGCAAAACCTTAAGCTGTAGAATTCGACTATAATGTAACTGTAGGCTGTGCTCAAGTGCTCACGCTCCATCGCCTATGAGGCAGCTGACCGCAACTGCGGTCACTGCACAAATTTATTGTGGTTTTATATATGAAAGTACTTCCTATTGTAATATTGAAAGGTTTCCCTGTTATAAAATGTAGAAAGTGATAGTGGCTGTAAACGTTTCTATTGAGGTAGGCAGTAAAACTGATATTATCATAGTTTTATTGAAGAACCGTTTTGTTAATCCTAATCTTGCATATAAATGCAGAAGAAAGCTAGCAGTAAGAGATTCCTAAATGGATTTTATATAGGTTCGTTTCTAACATTTTCTTTAGAATGGCGAAAACAACCCACAACCGGCATAGTTATCAGTGTGTTTACACTACTAGTCACGAACAAAAGTTTTTTCTGCCCTCCGTGCGAAAAGCGTCAACTTTGCTCCCGGTGCGCTAAACGAAGTTACCGCTTTCCGCTTCCGTCGAGTAGAAAAATAGTATGCGCACCACGGGAGGAATCGTAGGACATTCCATCCCGCGTGTTTGCCACAACAATTGTCAATTTTACACGCGGCACGCAATGTCACTCTTTTCCTCCCTTGGGACACAAATAACTATTTTTCCTTAAAGCGTCGGCTACTTCAAAATCAGAGATAAGATACGTCTCAAAATCGGTTTCTCTTTACCGAAAACCTAAGTAGCCCTACCCGAACTACTAACCCCCACTTTTTGAATTGAGAGTTAAATATAACGTTCCATTACACCAATTATTATTTTTTTTGTACGAGCCAAGGTTCGAACATTATGACAACCGAATTGAAAAAAAAAGGCAAAACAATCTTGAATTAGAAAAGGCATTAAGGTAAAACTTTTATACTTATACGAGAAAATTGACTAGAAAATCTGTCACATAAAACCTAGTTTATATAAGCATTAAAGTAGGTAGTTCATTTTATAGTCCACGTGGATGCATATCGAATTTAACTTTAGAAATAAAACTAAAACTATATTTATTACGAAATGTTGACTGAAACCATATAGGCTTAGATTTAAACCAAGATATAAGTAATCAGTATTTTGACTTCCAATCCTGGAGACCTGGAAGTCTGATGGTACCGTTAGAATTCAAACTACACCTCGCGCTGCGGGCATTTTTACATGCAATTACTTAACTATTATTTTTTAATTGCATGTAAAAATACGCAAGTAAATATAACGGGTTAGCATTAGCACTGATTGACTAGCACGTTATTTTTACGCGGATTAGCAAAGTAATATTTCTTGTTTTAATATCTGATGGCGACTGTACGTTTGTCATATGAAAACTCATGAGTCAAATAGATCAATGTATAATTAGAATGTTATTCTAGGTATTTTCTTTTTCTGAAAAAGCATAAACCACTGTCGGGTGTCGCGTTGTATTTCAATAGGCACGAACCACTTTATTCTTTAACTCATTTTGCTCCCATTTAAACGAGGTCGGATCATTATGTTTTGTGCCAAGATCAAGAGTTACCTCCTACAATAGGGCTTTCTTGATGTTCTTGGTGACTTCAGGTCACCTCATTGTAGGTAACCTATTTTTATTTTTAAAATAAAATAGGTTAACTGCCGTAAATATTTGTCAGCAGAAAATCAACATGAGGGTTACCTGAACTTTACGAAATGACATTATCTTTTTGACGTCACTTTTACTTCTTAATGTCAAATAAAATGTATTAAAATTGGTTTAAACTAGATTTCAATTAGGTACTTCACATAATTACAAATAATCCCATGTCCAAATAATGTAAAAAATACTTTTGTCAAAATACAATCGATTTAATGTTAAAAAAAGTCAAAATTTAATATGTTGATGATTCTGTGAGAGATGTGGAAATTAGATAAAAATGAGACTATTTTATATAGTTCAAATAAGCCTCCTTATTGTTTTTCAACCAGTTGAAAACAAGTTTTGCCAGTTTCAAATGAGGATAGTGTACTGTAGAGCTAAGATGGCCGGCTCTTTATCATTTGTCACCATACCTAAATATAATAAATAAATAAAATTTTATTTATTCGTTAGCATACATGCTTTTTACAATAACAGGGTAGATGTCTCTTTTTAAGTATTCAGAGATACTTGTGATAAGAGACACCGCTCTTCCGCAGTAAAGTATCTTAACTAACAAAGGCGATACAGATTAATTTAAAAATCTTAAAATACACAAAATGCTATATTACTACATGACGAGTTCTGTCCTGTCACGTTCTAATAAGTATGTAAGTGCGAAAGTGACGGGCATAGTGACAAGTGATAAAAATGGAACCATGATGCCACTGCCGCTGGTGTCACATTTTAAACGCCTTATCCAAAGCACGAAATACATCTATTCAATTAATAATAAGTACAAAAATGTTTTTTTATGGTAGAGGAGGCAAACGAGCAGACGTATCAGCTGATGGTAAGTGAGTGATGGTGCGTGAGTTATTATCTCATAAAACCGATATTTGGCAACGAATCACGTTATCCTTCCTAATACCTACTTGTTAGAGAGTTCTCGGAGTCGAGCGCGTCCGAACAAATTTATTAATTGAATACTGGTACCACGACCATTGAGTAAGTCAAAGTACTGTTTAGTCATACTGTGTTCGATACGTATAGGAGAGCGAGTCGTAAAAGAGGAATTTATTGCGAAAACAAATGGTCGATTGGAATTTAATACGAATTTTTATGATCAAATGTTTTATTGTTATTTCATAACAGTTGCATAATGGTTTGATGGGCGATACTGGAAAATGCTTTTAGATGCAGATTCCGTTCTGCTTGCATGTTTTCCATCTAGTTAATGAAAATTTGGTTTATTTTATTTTAGGTATAGCACAGTCGTATTTTATTTTATAAAACAAGGCAAACTATTTCAGTTTGGGATTGTTAGAATTGTCTCGATGACTAGTAGTTGCCTGTGGACAGAAAAGTACAGTCAGCGATAAAAGCTTTTACCAAAAATGAATTGGTTGCCAAAAACTTATTCTTTAGTGGGTACATATATATAGGTATATATCTGTTTCAGGTTTTCATTAATATGATAATAGTACATTACGATGCAAGTGCGCAAAATCGTACAACGTTTTACAGTACTTATATTATGGCCCTTTAAATTTTCGACATAGTTACGTAATGTGCTAATTATCGCACTAGTGCGGTAAAGTAGCACAATTATATACTGTAATAGTTATTTACAGTACATATGGTGTTACTTTACTGCATTAGTGCGAAAATTAGCATGTTACGTTACTGTGTCGACCATTTAAAGGGCCATATGTACTGTAAAACGTTGTACGATACAAGTGCGAAAAATAGGAAATTCGTAATGTACTATTACGAGACAAGTACGAAAAATAGGAAATTCGTAACGAGTGGCGATAAATTAAAACACGACCGAGGGGAGTGTTTTAAATCGACACGAGTCCCGAATTACCTATTCGCTCGTGTATCGTACAAAGTTTTACAGTACATATGGCTCTTTAAAGTTTCAACATAGTTACATAATGTGCTAATTTTCGCACTAGTGCTATAAAGTAGCACCATATGTACTGTAAACGTTATTACGACATTAAATGGGTTTTTAAAGTAATTTGTTTTTAACTGGAAAATACATTACAGAATTTAAAACGTTCCAAGGCTCTTTTTTACCAAGATTTGTTTATGCAAATTATCCATTACAAATTTGAAGTATTTCTTCGTAATCACATAACTGTCAGCAACAAATGTTTATCATTTATCCCTCCGTTACCCATTGATGCAACTCACTATACGTAGAAACAAATGAATCGAGATCTAAAATAACTTACAAAAACCCGTAAAACAGCTTCGCAGAACGCATCGTTCCTTGAACGACAAGAATAGACAGACTGACTGACATGTCTTGTTTCCCCGTATTATGGGGTGACGATAAAATAGATCGATATACATATATGTCGACTGGTGATATACTGAGAAAATCGTAAATTGTTTTGTCTATATAGGTTATGGTGGTTTTTAGGGTTCCGTAGCCAAATGGCAAAAAACGGAACCCTTATAGATTCGTCATGTCCGTCTGTCTGTCCGATTCTGTCACAGCCACTTTTTTCCGAAACTATAAAAGCTATACTGTTCAAACTTGGTAAGTAGATGTATTCTTTGAACCGCATTATGTTGTTTACACAAAAATAGAAAAAAAACAATAAATTTTGGGGGTTCCCCATACTTAGAACTGAAACTCAGAAAATCTTTTTTCATCAAACCCATACGTGTGGGGTATCTAGGGATAGGTCTTCAAAAATGATATTTAGGTTTCTAAAATCATTTTTTTCTAAACTGAATAGTTTGCGCGAGAGACACTTCCAAAGTGAAAAAATGTGTGTCCCCCCCCCCCTGTAACTTCTAAAATAACAGAATGAAAAATCTAAAAAAATATATGATATACATTACCATGCAAACTTCCAACGAAAATTGGTTTGAATCAGATCTAGTAAGTAGTTTTTTTTTAATACGTCATAAATGGTACGGAACCCTTCATGGGCGAGTCCGACTCGCACTTGGCCGCTTTTTTTCCTTTGTTTCTTACCGTACAGTCAAGTATAAAACTATGGGTCCACGCAACTTAATACTCAATGTCCCATAGCTCTTAATTCGCCGACGGTGGAATATGTTTTGGAGCAACTTGTGTGCACATATTTTTACACTTGCCGTAGTATTTTATTTCCATACGTTTGTAAATGTAGGCGTGGAAGGTTGATCACCTATAGGATTTTCTTCGCGCCCTTTTGAATGACGGAAATAGTTGGCCAGACGGCCAGAATAATTTTTTTTCTAGTCTACACTTCATAACGTCACACCGCTGGACAAAGGGCGCTTCCTCAAATTCCACTAGTCTCTAGACAACTTCACATCACGCCGGTGTGTTCCCATTTGTCCGCGCCCCACAGTAAACTGTTTAAATCGCAGTAGATGAGCCCTTCTAGTCTAGATATTAATGTAAATTAAAGACTGGTGGCGTGTTGGTGTATTCCTATTTGTCCCCACCGGGCACAGATTGGAATAGGTGCATTCGTATGAATCTTTCCTATGTGTCCCCGTCTCGTGTAATGGCGGCGATCACGTGGGGCGTGGGGGAGGAGAGGGGGGGCTACCAAGAGTGTCAAGAAAGTACCAATGAAGAGAAACGTTCTTCCTAACAGTCTTTATGACCATCTAGCACGAGTTGAGTTTTCGCGCGAGTCCGCCATACTTGTACGGCCTGGTTCTAATTTTGACGTATATAAAAGTTGTAACCAGGCCGTAAGTTACGCAAGATGTATGGAGTCGCGCGAGAACGCATGCTAGCAGGTCATAGCTTGTCTTTTAGTATGGGTAATCAAGAAGTTCCAAAAGATTCACACGCATCCTGACACACGGACGCCATTTTATCTAAAATAATCAGTGTTTACTGTCCTTATTAGTTCCGGCCTATCGGGTGTCAATACAACTTATCGGGTTACGAGATAAGGGGGAACTGACAATGTTTGATCAGAGATATATCTTCGGGTGTATTTTTGTAGCTCATTAAAGGGAAACTTGATGTGGTCATTCGTTATATCTACGTAAGAACTTCCGACTAGTTTCATTTCAATCTGTCGCATCATCCGAATGAGTTGTGGTGCAAAATCACTAAGGAATGTTGGGAGACCGGAGACTTGAATCAGGGATCTGGCAGACCCCGCCGGCGATAGCGGGATGAACTGTATCCCTTATTGCACTGGAGAGAAATCAGTGGAGAAATCGGGTGGAGGTCTTTGCCCAGCAGTGAACAAGACAGGTTCTAAATAAATCCTAACCCGACCGCCCCCGAAATGGCCGACTTCTGGCCGAATGGTGTCGTGTTTTGGAGGTCCCGAGGCAAACTGCCGAATCCGACACTAGACCAGGCGTTTATGAAATGTATATGTATGTTAGTTTGTAAGGTATGTATCTATTGGCCTTTATTGCCTGATAATAAAGGTTTTTTTCGGAAAATTTCGAGGAAGAACAGTACTCGCTGGCCTGGCCCCTACGTTCATCATCCATACGACAGATATGTCCCATTCCCATTTCAGTTGCGCAACTCTTTTGGCGATGTCTGTGACTTTCGTGCGTTGGCGAATGTCCTCATTGTGAAGTTTGTCTCGCATAGAGTATTAGTAACTAATTGACTATCGTCAATATCCATGTCTCGGGCATAACGGCCCGATTCGAAAAATGAGATACGATAACAATAAGTTCTGGTTAAGATACGTTCTCATTTAGATATAGTTTGTATGTCGTATAATTGACAGAAGCAGCTCAATTCGGGCAACCAATGTCACTTTGACGTTAGAAATATCGTAAATAGATCTTACTGGGATCACAGCGGAATCGAAACAAACGTCAATTTTGACATGTCGTTTAGTTATCGATCGATTAAAGATCTTTCAAGATCTTAAACGTGTCTTAATCATACTTCAAATCAGGCCGTAAGTATTGAGACTCAAGAGAGACAGATGGAGTCAGGAGTATGTCAGTCTACTGCAGCAGTGTATCAAATGGCGCTCGCAACAGCCTAACCTCCAGCCGGGTCAGCTCGTCCTGGTGAAGCAACCCCACGACCCGCCGTTGACGTGGCCGCTCGGCCGCATCGAAAAGCTACACAAAGGCTCTGACTATGCCGCGTTGTAGACGTAAGAACACGAAAGGGCCTAGTTCGACGTGGCATTTCCTGCGTATGCCCTTTGCTGACGGACGGAGAGGATACTGACCAACAACACTGTTGAAAGCAGGAGCTTTCAAGGCGCGGGAGCATGTTCAGACACAGTAAAACACCGCGCACCTACGGCAAGCAGCACCGTGTCGACACCGTGTTCTGCATAGGATGCGCCCCGCCACTCGTCATACAAACGCTATCCGATCGCGGTCAAGCAAACACACATTTTTGTTAATTTTCTTAAACGTAATAAAAAATAGTTGTAGCATTGAAAAAGGTGTTAAATTTATTGAAGAACTCCTGGAAGAATATACAACATTTTTCCCTACTTTTGGTCGGATGGACTTAAACAATATTTTAAATTATGCCATTTGTGTCCCAATCCAATTGGGATAATGACACATGACGAATTTTATAACAAATTCTAGTAAAGTAGATACGAAATAAGCAATTGACTAGACTAAGCCTGCGTTGTGCATATTTTATATACAAACTGGATATTTTTTAAGGTTTTATTTGAACATTTAATAATGTGTTTAATAAATTATAATACTAACAAAAAAGTTGTATTTATACAATAAATTAGGCACAAACATTATTGGAAGTTATGAACAAAATAATAGAAGAAACGAAAGAAAGTTTAAAGATTTAACTTTCAAAATAAAAAAAATATATACCATTCAATTATTTACATTTTACTGAAATAAATTTCACAGCGACTATAGTAGAAAGAACCCATCTTGTTTTCCATACTTCAAGATGGGTTTGACGGTGATCATGATCACGAACATACGATCACGTACCGTAAACGGTCCTTTTGTGCGTTGCATACTATGGTCAGACGTTGACTGTCATTTTTGAATTTTATATTGCTTTAATGCAGTGAGTCCCATATAAACATTTGATCCTCAAAACTCAAAGGAAAGCCTTTTGTCTCTTAATTTTGTCTGTACAGTCACGGACATTAATTGTTGAGCCACTTAGTGTTTACATTGAATATTTCATACCGTTAGTATTGTCAACCAAAATAGCTTGGACCATTGATATATATATCTAAGGACGGGCCTTACGGGCACTTAGAATGGCGCTAGTCACTCTCGAATTCGAGACAATCATGCAGTCTAACGGAACTAATTGCGACCAATCGCGCGCGTGGTGCGAACTCATCAACAAATCGCGTTGCGGCGTTAGACTGCACGATCGGCTCGAATTCGTGTGTGTGACACCACTGTACTGGCCCCATTCTTATTGTTCGTAAGGCCCGTCCTTAGATATATATGTCAATGGCTTGAACCTTAAATTGGTCAAAAATTAAAGTCAATGACCGTACCTACTTAAAACTCTCACTGCCAATTATAGGCCCCTTTTTCTTCCATAACCCATATTAGGTATTTGTAAATTGTAAGCTACAGGGTGTTGTAACGGTCGTGTCCGTCAAGTTAGCCAATGCAGTGAATTACTGGCTACCGCCGCACGCGCAGCTTTTGCTGCATTTCCATTCACTGACACGACACGTCATCGAGATGTATTTACATATATTAAGTACAGTCTTTTTTACAAGCTTTTATTTAACTTGCAATGTACCTACATAGGTACATACATAGGTATGTAGGTACGGGTCAAATCTTGCAAGTTAAATTTGACCCTCTTACCGGTTTCCGATGAAGTTGAAAATTTGCATACATATGTAAGTTGGGTGACAATGCAATATTATGGTACCATCGAGCTGATCTGATGATGGAGACAGGAGGTGGCCATTGGAACTCTGTGATAAAACAAAGCAACCTAATTGTTTTTGGGGTTTTTAGAATTGGCTCGATGAGTATTAGTTGCCTGTGGCGGTGTACAGTCAGCGATAAAAGCTTGTACCAAAAATGAAATTTTTGCCAAATACATATTATATTTTGGGAAAATTTGAAACGAAATTACCAAATAAGGGTTGAGTTATGGGTAGGTGTTTTAGAAACCTACCTACTAGACGAATATAAAAGATGCGCCCGCGGCCCCGCACCTTCGACAAACAGTTGATAGTATCTGGTTCATAGTTTATACCTACTCCTAATATATATAAATTAGTTGTAAAAATTGTATTTTATTTTAACTTGTATTTTACCAATAAAATACAAGTTAATAAGTTAAGTGTATTTTATTTTAACTTGTATTTTACCAATAAAATACAAGTTAAAATAAAATACAATTTTACAATCTGTATCGGTATCTAAGCAAGCCCTTACCATCTACAGTGACCTTACTCACTAGCGACAGTACCAATTATTGGCGCAAATGTCAAAAATCCGCGCAGCGAGTCTGCGACGTCATTTTTGACGTTTGTGGCAGTAATGCAGCTGCGGTCGGAATCCAAATGTCACCTTTAATGGCCAATTAGAATTATTATGAAGATATTAATTTACCTATAAGGGGTTTTATTTCCAAAAATCGTTTCTAAGTGGAGCCTGACCTTCCATAAGTTGCAGTGACTTTTTTCCAGTAGTTTGAAAACTGTCCTATTGATTAGTGAGCTTATTTGATATAAGACAAAGTCGATTTTTGTAAAATTGTGCATTTAAGAGGCTGTCAATACCTAAAGCGCGCACAATGTCTATTTGTATCGGAGTAAATGAGATAGCACTGTCGCATGTTACTGGGCCTGGGCAAGGGAATAATAAGAAAAATATTTAAATAAAAAAAGTGGATTATTAGTGTAATATTTTACTCGTTAGCGGTTTAGATATAATTTTTTTGAAATTGTGATTTTAATTGCAGACCCATAAGTCAAAACAATAAAGATATAGAACCGTTTAATTGTGATTTTAAGACCAATCTTTGCAATTATTTTCTATCGAGCCGATTTCGTTCAATCATGTATCGAGTACGACCACGGTCTTTAAAATAAAATTAATATTAACATATATTTTTCTTACTTTACTAAAACAACTAGTCTTTCTTAAAAACGATGACGATGTAGTGCAGCCCTCCATAAAGTGCTGGTGTCCAGGCTTCTCAGTAAGAGTACAAAACTAAGAATCTATAAAACCGTCATTCGGCCTATTCTCATGTACGGCTGTGAGGCCTGGACACTAACTCAAAAAGAGGAAAGTCAGCTCCTGATAGCGGAAAGAAAAGTGCTCAGGAAGATCCTGGGACCTGTCCGAAGTGACGACGGCTCCTGGAGGATCCGGAAAAATGCCGAGATTGAAGCGTTGGTGGCTGAGCCCAATATCATAGGCGTAACTAAATCCCACAGACTTCGCTGGCTGGGTCACCTACTCAGAATGGGGGAGGATCGCGTAGTCAAGGAAGCGTACCTGGGGCGACCAACCGGCCGTCGTCCGATCGGGCGCCCCAGGTACCGCTGGTGTGATGTCGTGGAGGCGGACCTGCGTCGGCTGAATGCCAATTCATGGCAGGAAACCGCGCTGGATCGGGACAGGTGGCGTTCTCTCGTTTCGGAGGCCAAGATTCTTTTTGGATCGCTGAGCCAAAGCAGTTAGTTTCTTAAAAAACTGTTTAAGTAACATCAATTTCAAGGACATTGGGTGTTGACAGCCTCTTAAGCATAGGGTTTACCTGCTGACCATTATTTTCAAGAACACACAACAAAGATAATATTGTATGATTTTATGTACATATATATATTTCTATAAATAAAAGTAATTGCATGTTTTATATAGTATATATCTAAATTGTACTTTTTCTTATTGAATGCATGTTAATTATAAGATGTAATGTTTTGAAAAGATGTGTCCCGCCGAGTTTCTTGCCGGTCCATATTGGGATACCCTCGTCCAATTGAGGGGGGATTTAAATCTTCTCGGGTCAGAGGTGTAGGGTTAGAGCCGGCGTAGCTTTATTTGACGTTCATAAGCGCATTGTAATATGCCTACTTGAATAATAAACTATCTTTAATTTCAAGTGTATCGTATAATGGAACCGTGCAGTGTCAAGTATCAATAACAAGGCGTGCTTTCTTCACAGCACAAGCTGCCTTTTACCATTACATTCCATTCCTAATACACCCTTGCACCTTTATTATCAACCTTCATCCCTTGCGATAAGAACTATTCTAACCGCATAATTAAATTGTCAAAATACTCTTGTAGAAAAGGAATTAGGTTAAATGATTTTATACTGTAATGGGTTAAGTTAAGAGTGATTTGAAGTGTTGTTTGTAAATTTGTGATTCACCTTTGAGTGATGCCACTTGGATGTGCATTCGTTTCAATTGAGTATTTTTGGAACACAAAAGATGTTTTGAACAATTTGAACTATCTCCGGGTGATTCGACTTATTTCATGATAATTTGTAACATGGCTTGGCGGCCGTATGACGATTTAAATGTCAAAATTTAAAATTCTACAAAGTTGTGTATATAAGTACGAAGATTCAAAATTTGTCGTTGTCACTCAAAAGGGAAGTATACCACGGAAAACGTTTTTTCACTTCTGAATATTTTGCAGTCTCCATTATTTTTTTAGTATGTTATTAACACAATGAAAATCTAGTTTATATATTTTCCTTTTTTCAAAATTTTCAAAAATATAGTAAAATATATTTCTTTAAAAAAAAAAGCGAAACCTATAAACCTAGAATATATTATGCTGAAGCGATCGACATCAAGATCAAAGTGATTTGTTAAGATTTAGTAAGTGCAAACCATTTTCTCCCGAAATGGAAATTTCATCAAAAATGTAGGTCAACCAATTTGATTCCTAGGCCACTATAGAACCATGTTATAATGACTTTTACGACAGTGATTATTGAGTGATGCATGTCATGTATAGAGTAGTTAAAGCGACAAGGTTCTATAGTGGCCTAGGATTCAAATTGGTTGACTGTACGTACGTTCGGTTAGGATCGCAAAGCTATTCTTCCCTCTCACCTCAGATGACACCTTGTCATCTCTAGGTATTGTTAATTACATTTTAAAAAGTTATTACTCTTATTACTGCTATCGTAAGGGGTCGTCCTAATACTACGCGACTACGCGATTATCGCAAGTTCGCGCGAATTCTAACTCTAATAGGGTGCCCTAAATGGTCGCGCGATTGTCAATTAGGACACCTATTCGAGTTCAATATGTTCGATCGCGCGTTCGCGCGAGTAAAATTCGCGCGAACTTGCGATATTTGCATAGTCGCGTTGTATTAGGACGACGTTTAAACGTCCCAATGCTCGTTACGAACCTTACTTTTTTGTAAGTATAAAAAACGTTGGGTTTAGAAAGTCAACTGGCGAAAGCATTGTACGAATATTGCTTTGTTAGACTCCGTTTTGTCTATTCTAACTTTCTGATAAAAGGGTAAAACGTACGCGGGTATAACTTTTGAATTAACTGTGCTTTAATAGTGCATTGTTAAAACGAAAGTTACATTATGTACGTATTTACTATTTAGTGAGTTATTACTTCTTCGTCTTCGTGTGGTGTCCGGCTTAAGAATAGCACCAACCCTAAAAGAACGAGGGTGTCGTAAGAGGCGACTAAGTTCACGAAGGAAGCCGTCATCTAACCCTTCGACACAGGGGAGATAAGCCTCTAAGCATTGGGTTGCAACTTATCTAGGAGAAGGAAAACTCCAAAATCAAACCCGGGACGGAGTTCCCGTTAGGCGTGAGTAGGGTCCAACCTGAAATCTGCGGTCTACCGCAGGTCTGCGGTCTCCTGCATGCAACCTGGCTCCACACGTATTGGCTTGCCTTTCCTGTGGGTCCGGCCAGTGACGTTGAGAGGATGGCGCAGGTGCTGGGCTTCCCTGCGTTTCCTTAACTCCGTCCCAGGCGGTGTAATGTCTCTAGACATTGCACCATAGATCGTCTGAAATAGACGCTAAGGCCAGTAGTATTTAATAACATGGATACCTAGTTTAACTGATAGATCAAAAATTCAATTTTTATCGGAAATGTTCTAATTATTGAATTTGTTTGCTTGACTTGCGGTAGCCAAAACGATGGATTAAAATTTATTCACAGACTAACCATGTAACCAGGTAGCATCATCGGGAGCACTGCTGATTATCGACTTCAAACACGTGGATGATCCGGTTTAATATAGGTATTCAATATTTACATTTACCTCCCTACTTTAGATTTTTTAAAGACTAGTTCTGCTAGCTGTACTAATTGAAATGCATGTTTAATAATGGCAAGTAAAAGTGTAACTATTCGCAAAGAATTCGCAACTTTTTCATTCTGCGAATGCGAAGAATTTGAGACAGAGCGCTATTTACCTCATAATAGTTTAATCTGCAGTACCTACTGTCAGGTCCACGTGTCTTATTTAAGTTTATTGCAAACAAGTGTACGGCCTATCCCAAATCAGGCGATTAAGAAAAAGTAGGTTTACTCGTAGTTAGTAGCTAGAGGGTCTCCAAACTGTGACCCGCGAGCCTGTCAATCCGGTTCCGAGAAAAGGAAGGGAGAAAAGGTCAAAAAATTTCAAGATTCTTGGTCTGGACGCATACAATTTCTTACTTTTTATTCTCCCTCACTCTCTCTTAAAGCTCTTTTTCTCCTGTTTCACATGGGACTCTAAATATTTCCTGAGTTTAAAACAATTCTACTTACTGACATTATGTGTATTGTTATGTTATTTATCGAACATATTCCGGAGCTTACCTGAAAGAAAAAAAAAAGTATAAGTATATATTTTGGCGACATCATAGTGCACACAAAAATTGTTATTGGTGCACATATCTTGAAATATTACTATCCTGTAAAAGAAATTAGGATAAATAAAAAAAAACAAGTAATACATAAAATTAATGTCGACGACGATTTCTGTTTGTTTACCATTGGCGTTTATTTTTTTCTTGATTAAATTAACAGTATTAAATATATGGGGACAATCTTACCCACATCGACTTAGCCCCAGACTAAACAAAGCTTGTACTATGGGTACTAGGCGAAGATACATACTTATATACATATAGAAAACACCCATGACTCAGGAACAAATATCTGTGTTCATCAGACAAATAAATGGGATTTTATCTTGCCGGGATTCGAACCCGGGACTATCGGCTACATAGGCAGGGTCACTACCCAAGTACCCACTGGGCCAGACCGGTTGTCAAATTAAGAGTCTTAAATCGTCTTGGATTAAAATTATCTAACACTTTTCTCCCCGACTGTACAACAGTAGGGATAGGATGGTCGGCTCTTTGTCATTTGTCACCATACCTGTCACGTTCTAACAAGTATGTAAGTGCGAAAGTGACGGTCATAGTGACAAGTGATAAAAATCGAACCATGATGCCACCACTGGGAGCAATTTAAAACACTTTCCCTAATCGTAGCAGAAATGTTCAGTGAAACATAGAAAAGTAAGAGCGTTTTACTGACACCTAACATTTGATTTTAATACCAAAATGACGTATAGTCTTGTAGGCTTTCTAATAAATAATACCCTTAGTTTTCCAGTAATTTTCTTTGTCAAGCTAGAAACAAACTTTCTTGACTAATTACTGCGTCTTTAAGTAAACAAACGAAAGGTTTACGACAATATGTTATATTCTAATGATAAGTTTGATACTAAAGTTTAATATTTTAAATACAGTTTTCATAAAATAAATTGTTGTTTATCTCCGAAATGGAGTTAATTAGAATACCGGTGTTTTAAGAAAGTTACTTAATTTAAGCTCAGGAATGCACCCTTGAAATTAACTGAAAAAAAAACACGGTGTATCTTGCAACGGCAACTGCATAATCACAGGAAGCCTACAGTACAGACTGTTTGTGTAGCCGTGTCAAAACGTGCAATAGCTGATATTATTTACGACAAGACGCGTGCTGCGCCACAGATACACGAACGATACGCTAGAAGAGTTAGTCGGACCAAGTTTACTCTGAGCACGGACCACGACCAAGGACCATGATGTGACCAAGGTTACTCTGACCACGGACCATGACGTGACCAAGGTTACTCGGACCAAGCTTACTCTGACCACGGATCATGACCAAGCAGCATGACGTGACCAAGGTTACTCTGACCACGGACCACGACCAAGGACCATGATGTGACCAAGGTTACTCTGACCACGGACCACGACCAAGGACCATGACGTGACCAAGGTTACTCGGACCATGGACCACGACCAAGGACCATGACATGACCAAGGTTACTCGGACCACGGACCACGACCAAGGACCATGACGTGACCAAGGTTACTCGGACCAAGTTTACTCTGACCACGCACCACGACCAAGGACCATGACGTGACCAAGGTTACTCGGACCACGGATCACGGTGGTGTTTAAGACCATACATAATCTTAAGAAGCCGATAACTGTAGACTGTTTATATATGTATTTGCGAAGCCGTGTCAAAACTTACAAAGTACCGTGACAAAAGCTAAACGAAAAGATAAAATGTATCGGTATGAAAGACGCTACGAAGTCACTTACATACATTATTTAAGTTGCGATTGGCGTTTTTTATCAACGATTGTATCTTGGCAAGGCCCCCTGGGTGCGTAGCCAACGTGCCAATCGTTAACGCTCCGTAGCGAACGAAATGCAACTGTCACTGTCTCACCTCATCATCATTATAATTATTATTGTGTTTTCTTCTCCTTCTTCTTCCTCTTCTTAGCCAACGTACCACTCGTTAACGCTCCGTAGCATAGCGTAGTCATCTCTGTTACTCTTCCATATTAGTGAAGTTCAAAGCGCTTCGAAGCGCTGGTGGCCTAGCGGTAAGAGCGTGTGACTTGCAATCAGGAGGTCGCGGGTTCAAACCTCGGCTCGTACCAATGAGTTTTTCGGAACTTATGTACGAAATATTATTTGATATTTACCAGTCGCTTTTCGGTGAAGGAAAACATCGTGAGGAAACCGGACTAAGCCCAACAAGGCCTAGTTTACCCTTTGGGTTGGAATGTCAGATGGCAGTCGCTTTCGTAAAAACTAATGCCTAAGCCAATTCTTGGGATTAGTTGGCAAGCGGACCCCAGGCTCCCATGAGCCGTGTCAAAATGCCGGGACAAACGCGAGAAGGAAGAAGATCATCTTATAGAGCTAGATCTGGTTTTAAAAGCCTATTATTTAATTTTGCGTAACCCTCATAGTTAGTCCGATGTCCATTCCAGCATTCCTACATCTCGGTCTAGAAAGCCCCTAGTTATTCCGTGGGAAAACTGGTTATTAAGCCACTTAAGCTTTGTTAGCGCTGCGGCGGGCAAATAAGACGCTTGTTGGCAAATTGTCGAAACACTCTGGTTAACACTTTCTGGGTTATCTTTGATTGCTGGAGATTTCTTAGTATATAACCACCATGTGTTTGGTATATTTCAGTGACTTCTATTATTATAATAAAATAAGGATGACATCTGGTAACTACAGTTACCAAAAGCGGTCCATATTGGGATACCCGTACCAATTGAGGGGGGATTTAAATCTTCTCGGGTCAGAGGTGTAGGGTTAGAGCCGGTGTAGCTTTATTTGACGTTCATAAGCGCATTGTAATATGCCTACTTGAATAATAAACTATCTTTATCTTATCTTAAGCACGTGAGTGGGTAAGGAAAGTGTTACTTTTGTAATACAACGGGTTACAAGGAGACATTTTGATGTTGTCACATATATAATAATTAGGTAAATCGTTATTTAATAATTAAGAACAGTAGGGCTAACATGGTCCGCTCTTAATCATTTGTCACCATGCCTGTCACGTTCTAACAAGTATGTAAGCGCGTAAGTGACGGGCATAGTGACAAGTGATAAAAATGGAACCATGCTGCCACCGCAGTAGTGCACAAAAATCATGTAATTCCTTCTACGCTAGGTCGTTATTTTTGAGTACAACAGCGTACTGATTACTTTATATAATTATGTTTAGATTCTTAATCATGATTTTCCTTTTAAAATTATAGAACAGGGGTCACCTAATTCAAAAAATCTTTTTAATTTAAGATTAGTAGTTAAGCTAGAAAAATGCATGTTTTTTTGGTATGAAATAAACAGATATTATTTTTTTTATGGCGAATCTTGGTCTGGATTCGGACCTCCGACCTATTTTGTGCTGTATATTTGCATGCACTTCATTTTAAAAACCGGTCTTCTGAAGAAACAAATTGGAGTTACAAAGTAAAGATCCTGTTGTTGATAGACTTGAGATGAGATAGAAACGAAAACAATTATGTTGTAAAAGTTACCATTACTAATAAATGTGTAATTTTATTTAATTAACAATATGTATAAGGCTAAACGTTGAGAATATATGAGTATCTATAAGTCATAAAATATGTACCCAATTATAATAAAAGCCTTTAACTCGCCTTTAACCCAACTTAATATCCAGCTAGTTTTAAATTTACTATCTTTCTTAATTATAATTGGCCCACAGTTTGAAATTGACTATAATTCCTACAAATTGGCGACCAAGTTGCATTCAATCAAGTTATACTAGCAGATACGCGGAATTATAAATCGTAAAACATAAATTAATTCACAACACTTAAGTACTATTAAGATATCCCTTTAAGGAGTTTACTTAAGTTTGTTGTAAAATGTAGGAACCTATGAGACATAAAGTTTAATGTAAAAGATCAATGACACTTACAAAATGCTTTTAATTATGAAATTTTGCATCGTTTCATTGCAAATTTTGTAGATATCTATCCAAACAAGGAGATCAGTTATGAAATAATCGTTGTTTTGGTAATTTAAAATTCGTATATTTCATTTCATTTGTTCACATAAATACAATGTAATTTTACAGTATGTAATGACACCAAAGCACTTACACGCTAAATTAATAATTATCATAAACAGAAAATATGTCAGAAAGAGAAATAGTCAAATAAGATTACGTCCTTAAACTACGTCCAAAAGAGAGGTTTGGGCATTGTAAATGTCATCTACCTTTGTGTGGTAGGGCACAGCCAGTGGGTGTCATTCAAGATCTAGAGCAGGGCCCAACTGGGGAAGTACCTCCACCTTACAGAAAACAGCAGCCAAATAACACTAATACTCATAGTGTTGTGTTCCTGCCGGTGAGTAAGGTTACCAGAGCTCAACGAGGAGGGGCGGGTTTAGGGTCGGCAACGCGCATGTAAATCCTCTGGAGTTGCAGGCGTACATAGGCTACGGAGACTGCTTACCATCAGGTAGGCACATTTTACGGTACTTGTTTTTAATTGTATATTTGAGCACCGATAAGCACAGAGAAATACACCCGTACAATTATCATATTATAATTCTTACATAAATTCTTCTCCCATTAACTATTTAAAGGTTTTCCCAAGAACCCTAACCAATAACTATCTTTCAAATCTTCCAATCATTGGGAAACCCCACTCAAAACCACAAGACCAGTTAGTTTAACCAAATAAAAAGTTAACAAAAGTCCAAGGAAAACAATGATCAATCAAAAACCCCATCTTCAGGTAGCCGGGTATTCCCAGATGAAAGTCCTCTTGACTTCTTGTGAGAGTGGGGTCGTGTTTATCTGTAAAATCGTGTTAAAACAAGCTCTTTGCAATAAAGATATGGATTTACGGCCATTTATGTTGCTAGCAAGTTTATATCCATCTTATAAAAGCTTCTGTAGATTAACTTGAAATTATGATTATCGACGGGACTGAAGCAAACGTATAGGTTTCCGACGCCGCACCAACGTGGGTGACCTGGCAGGTGGACCAAAATGTTGACGGATTGGTGACCACTTTCGGGTGAAAGAAGCGCCTGGCGTCCGTCGGCTTGTTGGGTGGATAACATTCGAAAAATCGCTGGACACTCCTGAATGAGACTAGCCCAGGACCAGGATAGTAGCGTACACGAACAGAGGCTCATGTTCAGCAGTGGGCGACTGGAGGCTAAAATGATGATGATGGTAGCTTTTGCATTGAATTGTAACACGTTTTTACATAGGCAAATGTCAGAATAATCCAAAGTCCAGCTCGCGCCCCAAGGATCGCATATTTAACACATTTTTCAGTTAAAAGCTCTGCTGACATTTTGGCGAATCTTATCTGAATGTTTTCTATGTTCTATAGAACAGCAGATTTTTTTGTTATTCACACCCTCCAGGGTTGTCTCCATAGTAAAAATGGTTCAGTATGACCTACAAAATCTACATAATATTCTTTCCTCAGAGTATGGTCAGATATAACAAAATCTTCCTGTATATTAACACTGTATAGTTAGTTCTTAAAAACAATATATAAAATAAAATAAGCCTTTATTGCTCTTCTACAGTGATAACAATATCAACTAGGTGTCGTTAGGTGTGTTTATATATATTATAATTATGTATTAACCTAATAAAACATAAGTACATAATAAGTCAGATTACGGTAGGTCTAAAGTTAAACATGAGCTCATTTCGCCGTTAAACGTAACGTTTAGCGAAAAATATAAGCGTGAAATATACCATACCTTTTTAATAATTATTTAAAAAAGTATAAATACTAAAAGATATAAGCCGTAGACCCATTTGAGTGACACATAAGTTCAATTTAACCTAACATTTGGCGAGGTATATTTAGGTCTGACGTAACGATCTGGCACAGGTCTTCGGACTTGCAGTATTTCTGGACAGGTGAATGTAACCAGTGATATAATGAGCTAAATTGCATACAAATCGATTTCATTTTAATATATGCCACAATTATATACCACGAATGTATGGTTTAGAAAACGAATGTTCGTAATAAATAAGCAAATTAAATTACTTAAGAACGGTCTAATTTAATTATTAAGAGCAATTCCTAGCTGAGCAACTTTTCAAATCTCGAATTTTTGAAGCTATGTTTCTGTCGCGCTGCGGTGGGCGGGAGCCGGAGCTATCTAAGTGTGAGTGCGCGCACACAGACGCGAGACTCGTGCGCTCGCTCATTGCGCGCCGTTCCGTCGACATCGCCCGCGAGCCGGACGGAATTTATTCTGCGCTGCCCGACGCAAGTTGTTTTTGTTGTTACCACGTAATATTGTTTTTCATTTTCATATTATACTGTATCTATTACACCCTAATACCAAACACCCTATCACCTGTACTAAATGTATTTTACACCTATGATGACGAAATAATAAATCATTGATTGATATTAATTACCATATAGGTAAAAACTGCAAAAAAGAATGATGTCTCAGCTTCGGTTGTCGTCGTACAGTCAAGTGCAAAAATATATATCGAAAGAATCGTCTCATAAATATGGTACTACGCTCTTACTGGAATAAGATGCTATGGGACATATTTTTGAGTAAGATGTGTACACCCATATTTTTACACTTGACTGTACCTATCCGTATCAGTAAGTTGGGAGTGATCATGGTGTGTTGTGAAATTTTGTAAGTAGGTATAAATATACCTATGGTTAAACTACAATCTATTTAACTTGTAGTAGGTACGATGGGGCTAAACTTGGGCCGCCTTATTGAAGAACGTATCACAATGACAATCTGGGTAAAGTATGTTGGGATAATGCCGGACAATTTTGGGACCAATTGAGAGAACTCGTGAAAAAATGTTTTTTCAAGATCTCAACACGTGACAGATTCTTGAAGTACGTAGCGAATCGTTAAATAATAACCGTAGATTCGGCCTGAATTTTGGTAATCTTCAATACAGAACGGTTTTAGTTTTGTACCTGTGTAAAGATGAGACATACTTTTTTTAGGGTAACGAGTGTTTTGCCATCAAGGGAGAACATTGGATGGTGAAAAAAAGTTGCTTCTAATGGAAAGAGAATAAGGTATCACAAAGAAATAGGTCCGGTGTCTACCCTTTTGTATCCGATCTTAACCCTGATACAAAAATTGGTAAAATTGTGGCTCTCAAACTTTGATACCTATGTCATCATAAGGCAATTTGATAAGTAAACAATGTGCTAAGAAACCTCTTATTGTAAGGTTTACCCGAAGTAATAAAAAAAAACCACTAAAATAATAGATACGTTGCGAAGTTTTGACAATTTAAGATTTCGTGAACTGTACAGGTTTAGGGAAAGTGTAAATGTATTGTTTATTGCATGGAATGTACTGGAAGATATTAAGTACTTAAGTAGGAGGGACAAAAATCAAAATAAAAAATAATCGTGCCCAGTCATTTTTAATGAAGGTCGCCAAAAAAATAAGAATCAAACTTAGAAATCAAAAAGACTAAGTAGTTCTTTAAAAAGGTCAAGGTCACAGAGCCCATCTTGAAGTATGGAAAATAATTAAAATTGCGATTTTGTTGGTTTAATTTTGCAATTATGTATATATATATATATAGTTGATATACAATCTTTTTTTTTTGATAAAATGTAAGGATCGTATGTAAAGAGTAAAGTAAATATATAGGAAAAGAGAGCCCTCTTGAAGTATTTTAAGGAAACTAATTTCGAGCCCTATCTCTATTTTGTATCCGAAACTAGCAATGTATGTATGCGTGCACATCTACATATGCATCCGTATGTGTAGGTACTTTATTGCGAAAAATTGCTCATTTGCTATCTATTTTACTCGATTTTGTTATAAATTTCAACATGTATCATCATCCCTATACAATATAAATACTCTTTATTGCACACCTCAATAAAAGAAAACAATACAAAAGAAAACATACACATAAGCACAGGTAAACAACATGCGGTCTTATCGCTGAAAGGCAACCTTTGGGTTGCGGAAATTAAAAAAATTACATTGTCAGTAACCGTCGCGCTGGTAGTGGTACTGGATAAAAATAATGGTACGAAAGTCTGATCAAGAAAACAATAAATGTGATAATTTAGGTCAGTAGGTAAATTGAAGAAAATTTAAAGTTTGATAATCACTGCTGTTTTTTAAATAGGTAAAGATCTGATTGTTTCTGGTCCGATCTTTACCTGGAAGGGTCAAGATCGGATATCGGTCTACAGCAGTGCTAGGTCTGTTAACACAATTACAAAAACAAACACAGTTTCATCACAATACGCAAAATAAATTACAGAGCGAAGATCGGATAGAAGGAAGAATTCGCGAAATTTACCTTGCTCTCTGTGAATGCACATAGCACAAGCCCGACTCCCTGAGCGACGCGGGGACACTGACAGTCGAGGCGCAATGAAATGGCGTCTTACACAATGTTGCCAACATTAAAAAATTAAGCTAAATTAGGGGGAAATGAATGTCCTACGTTCTTCACCCGCATCCGGTATTTACCCAACATACCTTAATCGTTGAACCGCCGCATTTCAAAATGGCCCTTATTTTGATATCGGCTAGCCGTAATGTAATACGGCGGATTATACAATACGACTGCGATACTTATATATAAATCCCCTCGTCAATGTAATTTCATTAAATTTGCTATCTAGTGGCAAACATCAAAGTAGTTATCTTTTACTTGTGACGCACAAGTGTGAGCAATGTAAAATACTATATTTCTAAAAAAATTGCCTACTACGTAATAAAAGAAAATGTGATTATTAAATTATAATACGAAAGGTGGTCAAATCGCAAAATGCTGTCGTTTTATTTAAAAATAATGAAATAATTAGACCAGTTCCGAAAGTACCGGGATTAGAACAGTACCGGTTCTGCAATCCCTAATAAGGATGTTATGCCCATCACTATTCCTTCTGTGTACGTATATTTAGAAACTATCTCCGCCTCCAATTCGTGCGATAAGGACAACTGCACCTAGGACCGAAATTCACTCGCAAAAAACTCAAAAATCAAGGTTTCGCTCTCGACTGTTTCCTCCTCCAAAACGCAACTAATCATTATGAAATTTTGGAAATTGCAAGAGGAAGAAATAATCTATGCCGCTATGTTTTGATTTCTTGGATATTTTTTGTCATATTTGTATACTGTGCCTTTTTTTACAGCCAATTCAATTTAGCCGTTTTTGCGATTTTCGAGGCGCTGTATCTTACTTCAAAATAAAATAATCCAAAAAAGCAAAACATAGCGGCACAGATATTGATGATATTGATCTTATTTGAAAAAATCACTGCTCTAGGTTAAAAATCCAGGGAGGAATCAGTCGAGAGCGTTTGTATGGAAAAATCGCAACTAGGAATTCCTCTTAATGAAATTATATTACGAAAAACCCGAGGAAAAAAAGAAACAAAAGGCTGGACATATTTTTGCGCCTTCAAGTGTTTTAAAATCAATAAAAACTGGCGAAAAGCTAGCGACAACGTTTCAGTATTGCGATACAATGAGGAATGGAAATGGCTAATATTTATTTATTTAAACTTGCACAATATATATGCAACAACGTACAAATGGCGGACTTAATGCCAAATGGCATTCTCTACCAGTCAACCATAGGGCCAAACAACACAATTGTTGCAGAGAGAGAAAACAAAATCAATAAATTAAAAAGAAAAACAAACTAATATACTTATAAACTACACATGTCACATAAATACAAATATACATAACGACATATATGTACATAATAAAAATACATACATAATATGAGGAGTTATAAACTCTGAGACATCACATCTCCTGAAGGATAGATTAGGTACTCTAACCATCAGGAAGTACCCACATCAGATAAGGTAAACCGGAGACCTATTTCCTATAAGGGATCGTGAAGTATCGTCAATCAGGTATGCTAGGTATCCTACGAATTGTCCTCGTGCAAACCTTGGACCGTCGATACGACACGGAAAAACACATCATTGTAGCAGGAATTGACTACGTAATAATTTGATGAATATGTATCAGGAATGGTACTAATACTAAAAAGAATTTGAAAAAGAGGTGGATTGTCAAAGAAAGTTTTGTAGCGACAGTAAATTTACTGCTATCTTTAGACACATGAGTAAAACTTTTAGAACGCCATTTGACTTTGATCATTATTCTATCACTGATTTGTGTTAAAATTAAATATCAAAAAGTGGACTAATTAAACCGATTTGTTCTTCGTTCTTTGTTAACCGACTTTAAGAATTCAAAAGGAGGAGGTTATCAATTCGGTGTGTATGTTTTTTTTTCAATAAAATAATAAAATCTTTGTCATTAATATTTAAATACTCATATCATTGTCGACGAAAATCATCACATTCAAAAATAGTTCAAAATCATTTTTAACTTTCTCTAATTTATATTTTAGTTTCTACGAAAGACAAAAAATAACAGAAATCATAATTAAATAAAGTACTTAATGACCCGTTTTAAAAGTCAAGCCAAAAAATTCAAAGGCAAATATTTAAAGACTAAAAGTCAGGAATCGAAAGACTTGAGTCTAAATCTCCCCCAACACTACCAAAGGTCGGTGTTTAGCATTCCCGTTTAGCCGTTGGCCTATTGCTTTCCAACGATTACCACTTTCTAGGGCTACACGTCTTGTGGGTGTACTATGAATATCGACAATATCGGTCGACCTGACACCGTGAACGAATTTGTAATGGTTTCCTTGAATGTTAGTTGTGAGAAATTGTGTGGCCTCTAAAGTCTCTAAACACGTACTTGACGTTTTTTGGATTAGAATTTGAAATGATCTCTCTTGTATTTTTTTTGCATCATCGAAAATTACGTTACGCTCACGATGGCTGTACACGAAGATGGGTTTATAAAAAATATCCTAATAGGGCACCAGTAGGGCTAAGATGGTCGGCTGTTTATCATTTGTCACCATGCCTGTCACGTTCTAACAAGTATGAGGCGCGAAAGTGACGGGCTTAGTGATAGGATAGGTGATAGGGTCCCAAAATCCGTTACAAATTGCTTAGAAGCTCCTTACATTACAAGTATTTAATGAAATATAGCTATAGCAGAGGTACAGACAGCATCAAAAGTAGCTGGTCAAACAACGCTTCAAAAGTGTCTACAATTCTGAACAGCTTATACCAAAAAGTAATGGCTCTATATGTAGAACAATTTAGGCACTTTTGGACGTGAATTTTAGAGATTAATCTACATTTAGAAAATTTATCCGGAATATCAGATACATTTGGTGCGTTGTTTCATCCGCTACTTTTGATGCTGACTGTACCATACACACAGAGTAGACTTTAATTTACCGACGCCGAGAAAAATAACATAAAACATTAACCGTGTGTCAGTTTGTACTGTAATATCGTCAGGTGACAAGCAAAACTCACTACCTATAATTACTACAAAATAATTAAACGAAATTCAACCTTATTTTAGTAGTAATATGGTTCATTATGGCTATGAACTTGTGGTGGTAATTAGTGAGTTATGCTTGTCACGTGACGATATTTTGTTGATATAAATTGATAATTTCTTGAATTAAAATATTTAATCTGCTGTGGCATTTTACGCGTACTTAATATCTAGATTATTTAAATAATCAATGTATCAATTTGGATTATTGCTTTTGATTCTGATCCAATAGATGAAATGAAATAAAATTAATTTATTCTAGAAACAAAGATAATCGGAACGATATATTTATCTCTTTTCCTCGCGTGATAAATGATGAAGATAAATGACAATGTGACTGGTGGCCTAATTCGGTGGAATGTCAAGACAAAGTGTCTCAACAGGCTTTCCCACGAGATGGTCGTTCTAGTAAATAGTTAAGAGTCATACGACCCGTTGCCACAATCCGCTCCTATAACAATCATTAAGTGTTAATACTATAGAGAAGCCGTATTAAACAATGAAATCGTCACAATTGCGATGTCCTAAGCATCCAGCCGACCAAAACGTCGTAAGCGCTGTAAAAATTCATGGTGCTTACGTGTTTAGGTCGTGAGATACACATCATTATCATTCCAGATCTAGAGCAGAGCCCAACTGGGGAAGTACCTCCACCTTACAGAAAACCGCAGCCAAATAAAGCTAGACCCTACTCATAGTGTTGTGTTCCTGCCGGTGAGTAAGGTTGCCAGAGCTCAACGAGGGGGGGCGGGTTTTTAGGGTCGGCAACGCGCATGGAACTCCTCTGGAGTTGCAGGCGTACATAGGCTGCGGAGACTGCTTGTCATCAGGCGGGCCGTATGCTTGTTTGCCACCGATGTAGTATAAAAAAAATACACGCTCCGCTTTTATGGTTTGTTGTCAATACAACAACAAATCATGGCGAAAAATACTGGTTCTGTGCCGGTTCTATACGTAGCAATAATAGTTCAATGTTTACCATCGAAGTTACGATCTTATTTAAAACGACTTGCTTAAATTACAGGCATGAACTTTTACATAACATATAACTATCTATGTCTGGTATTAGTATAGACTACTGTACTGGTGGTGTTTTAGTGAGCATTATATGTTCTACTAACATTAACGTTTATTTTTATAGTTTTATTTTTCATTGTTACCAACTAATATAGTCTTGTAGACAAAAATATGGATACCTGGTGTCTGAAATAAATATTTTCATCTCATTTCACATATTCTTTTCGAAAAATTAGAAATAAGTATAGAAAAAAGACCGAGTAGAAGTTTTGTATGTAAAACTTGTAGGTACGCGCTTTAATTTATTTATAGTACCCACAACGTACGCCTTATTGAGCTTACTGTGGGACTTAGTCAATTTGTGTAATAATGTCCTATAATATTTATTTATTTATGTTACTTGAATATTCATGTCAAATTTCATGTCGTTTTAATAGTTGTACTATAGTTGGCAATAGTTGTACTATTTATACAAGTATCTTTTTTATTTTATTTTTTATTTTTGCTTTTGTTTTTGTACAGTGCCACTAACATAGTTATTAAGATATTCTGTAACTAACCATATATGGATCAACTTGGTCTGAAATAAATGATTTTATTTATTTAAAATGAGAACGTAACTTAAATTGTATGGCGGCACGGCGGCTACGTTCGTATGACCCTTAAGTTATTGTAACATCGGAATTTCAAATAGGAAGATTCCGATCTAATCTCAAAACGTATGTAAATTGCAAAAGAAAACGGCTGTTGACAAATTCAACCCAGGTAATTTTTTTTAAAGAGCGCATGGTTGTGTGTATTATTTTTTGTCCCTTTGAATAAATAAAATACCTGAATACAAGAGTAGGTACGGTCAACCAATTTGATTCCTAGACCACTATAGAACCACGTCATAATGACTTCTACGACAGTGATTATTGAGTGATGCGTGTCATGTATAGAGTAGTTAAAGCGACAAGGTTCTATAGTGGCCTAGGATATTGGTTGACTGTACGTGCTGAATTCATAAAGTAAAGGATTTACTAGTTTTAACGCAAGATTAACAATTTCTACCAAAATTTGGGATACGCTTTTTTGGCATCTTGACGGCCGCCTAGTCTAGTCGGCAAGCATAGTCCCGGCACGTCCCGGGTTCGAATTCTAGTATGGGATTTTATTTTGTCATGATTTTTTTAGTAATTGCACCCAATAGTGTATGCAAATATGAATTTTACTTGGCAACATTCTTAAAATACCTAAGTTTAATATCAGGGTGATGGGTAATGTTTAATGACTTCCCTGGCAATACTTGAGTTAGCAAGTGGCAGGGGTAAGCGGAAGCTAAAGAGAGGGGAGTACAGACTCGCACACTTGGATTTGGGACTTCAAAGAGACGACATCTTGATGGTAACGGGTTGAGCAAAGTTAAAGAGGCATCTCCATTTTATACTCACCTAGAGCAATTTTTAATAATTTGTGTATGAATTCTGGATGTGTTCTACCTGTACTGAAATAATTATAATATATATCGTCGTAGACGACGACGGCGGGTACTAGAGTACCCACAACCCACAACACAAGCCTTATTGAGCTTACTGTGGGACTCGATCGATTTGTATAAGGTATTTATTTATTATTTATTTAATCAACCTCAGGAATCAACTATGGAATGACTAGTTAAATTTAGTGCCTAAATTAAATTAATATAACTCTAGCAACATTCAGTTTACAATCCACTTTCCTCATACCGTTTACAGTAACGCACATCTCAGACGGCTGGGCGACTATTTGCTCCCATTTATTTATAGCTACCCCCTCGGTTCTCAAACGACACATGTCTTGATCATTTTAATGAACATACGCCATTTCGTAAGGAGTTATGTTGGCAATACGAAATAGTGACAACATGGTTCATTTTCAATGATAACAACACCTATTTGCATTAACATCTGTTGAACACACTTTGTTTTAATCTATGGTACAGTCAGCATCAATAGTAGCGGATGAAACAACGCGCCAAAAATATCTGATATACCGGATAACTTTTCCAAATATAGATAAATCTTTAAAACTCACGTTCAAAATTATATCTTTTACAGTCTTTAATTGTTCTACATATAGAAACATCATTTTTTGTTAAGCTGTTACAGAATTATGGCACCTTGTTTGATCCGCTACTTTTGATGCTGACTGTACAACGTAACATTATATAATTTGTGCTATCACAGAATACCTAACTATCAATGAATAGTTACGGTTATGCCTGTTAACATATTAATGAATAAGCTAATTAGACTGTCCTATTCGAACTTTAAGGAGGATTAATCTTGAAACGCGTTTAACCACCATTTTGGAGTCAACACCCGGTAGTCCACGTGCTACTCGTAAAGTCCAACTATCGCTTTACAAGAGCTGATAAAATCACCGTACACTGTCTTGTACTAACCGTACAATGTAAGTAGTTAAAGCTACTAATACTTTTATCGCGAAAGGTCGCGATATTCACGACAACGCGTGGTTCCAAGACCATGCCCGAAAACGCGCGAAGAAGCACAACCCACCTGAAGTTGTTGCCGACATGGCTCCCTCCTTTGGCTGTCACAGATCTGGTCGCAAATGCCGGTCCCGTATTGGCTTATACAGCCATGAGAGACGTTGTCCCTCACATACAAACGCTGCATAAAAACATCTGTCAAGATGTTAAGAGGCTGTCAATAGAGTCAATACCTAAAGCGCGCACACTGTCTATTTGTATCGGAGTAAATGAGATAGCACTGTCGCATGTTACTGGGCCTGGGCAAGGGAATAATAAGAAAAATATCTATATAAAAAAGTGGGTTATTAGTGTAATATTTTACTCAATAGCGGTTTAGATATAAATGTTTTGAAATTGTGATTTTAATTGCAGACCCATAAGTCAAAACAATAAAGACATAGAATAGAACCGTTTAATTGTGATTTTAAGACCAATCTTTGCAATTATTTTCTATCGAGCCGATTTCGTTCAATCATGTATCGAGTACAACCACGGTCTTTGAAATATAATTAATATGAACATATATTTTTCTTACTTGACTAAAACAAATAGTCTTTCTTAAAAAACTGTTTAAGTAACATCAATTTCAAGGACATTGGGTGTTGACAGCCTCTTAAAGGCCTAATGATGATGAATAACTTGATACTGGCGAAATAGTCCCACTGGACTTAAGCTATAATTTTAAAATAATGAATGAATAAATTAATTGATTAGATATGTCAGTATCAAAAGTGACGTTATTGTTTGAAGAAACGTCACGTTTGACTCTGACATAAGTATCCAATCCATATCGTAATGTAGACCTAATATTTGACGTATCTTAAAGTTCAAATCGGGCCGGGCCGTTTTACGAATTGAAATAGATGTCATATATCAACATCATCTTTATTTAGGTTTACAAAATATCAAATTTCTTAATCCTGATATCTTTTTTACGTAACTTTTTAAATCGTCTGACATCTCAATTCCATTGTTTTTTCAACCCCATAAGAACATCAAAACACGAAACATCTCAAATTACAATACAAAGACAATCCCACTTTTTTCTTCTAAATCATAAAGCACGTTTTTTACTTTTTTTTACTAAAGCCACCCAGGTAGACAAACCATAACCGTTAATATATCCGTAATCGGTTAATTATGAGCAGTTTAAGTTAATTAGTAGTTTTCATTAATATTTGTAAGTTGTAGTTTTAATTAACATGGGACTACAATTTATTTTTATACATTTGGTTATAACTCGAATTTTTGATATGAGTACGGGTTTCAAACATTGAAATTGATTTAAGGAACGCACCCGATGTATTATAAAAATTGTAGACGCTTTTTTTAACTTACTTTTTCATTTTTTTTATACTACTTCGGTGGCAAACAAGCACACGGCCCGCCTGATGGTAAGCAGTCTCCGTAGCCTATATACGCCTGCAACTCTAGACGAGTTACATGCGCGTTGCCGACCCTAAACCAACCCCCCCCTCGTTGAGCTCTGGCAACCTTACTCACCGGCAGGAACACAACACTATGAGTAGGGTCTAGTGTTATTTGGCTGCGGTTTTCTGTAAGGTAGAGCTACTTCGCCAGTTGGGCTCTGCTCTAGATCTGGAATGACATCCACTGGCCACACAAAGTGAGATGACATTCACAATGCCCACACCTCTCTTTTGGACGTAGTTTAAGGACGTACCCGGGTCCGGGTTTTATTTCAGCATTCATAATATGCAGTAGTGTACCGCTTACATAATAGTCATTAAAAAACATTAACACTTTTGGTTTATTGAATAATATTTTAATGTATAAAGTTAGTTTCTTTAACCGTTTTGAAACATTAATAGGGTTGTTTCCAATTTTTGAAAAACGCTTGTATTGCGTTCTATATTAACTAAAAGTTGCCCTAAAATTCAACTTTTATACTAAAAACGGCTTTAAATATGTTAAATTAACAAAATATATTTTGACCGACGCTTTCGCACCCAAAACGCTCTTTGAAAATTGTGTGACGTCACAGTTTACGGTTTGACACATAATTAATACACACGTAGAAGATACGAACTGTCAACAGTGTCAATCCGAGAGTTGTGACGTCATCAGAATCTTCAAAGACGTTTCGAGTTTGGTCACGTGACGTGTGCCAAAAGATATTTTAAAATCAATATTTACAAAAATATGGTCATTACAGGTCCCCTAAAAGTAATTTAACATGTTCTTATAATCCAAATGAATTTATTGGGATACAATTCTGCCCTAAGATTTGTAGATGGAAACAACCCTATTCGTTTCCGACCTCGGTCACTGGAGGGCTTGGCTGCTTTTTCTTTCGTTTAAGATATCTACTGCTATAAAATTAAAGTTAAAATAGTAATTTATTTATTTATTTCATCTTTATTGCACAGAAGAAAACGTACAAATGGTGGACTTAAGCCTACAAGCCATTCTCTAACAGTCAACCTTCGGGCAAAGCAGGCACAGTGCACGGGGCAGGGCTTATGTATATTCTGAGCCAAAAAAAGGTACCATATGCATAAACATAGTAAGAATAATATAGTAAGAAGTTATTATTAAGTTATTTAATTAAATAATTAGTATGTAATTCTGAAGTTGACTATTTTATATTATTATTAGTAATTATATTTATTGAAATAGAGATTTACGATAACATTAATCCAATAATTTTCAAGCTTTCACTATGTTTACTTTCCAAACTATTTCTATCCCAAATCTAAACTGTTTATCTTCGTTACCACATCATTTCGGGGCAAGCCGCTGAAAATGGGTTAATTATCTCTTACGTATATCGTCGTGTTGATATATTTAAATTAATGACTTAATAAATTTGTAGTTTTATTACTTTCAGGTATTTAATGATTAGAGGAAAATGGTCCTTAATTTTAACGTTATTATGGTTTATTTTACGAAATCAAGGAAGACAAAGGGTTACTTTAGTGTAAAGAACAAACAAACGGGAACTAAATCAGGAACACTATTTTAGTTTACAATTTCTTCTAAATCATAAACTCACTGATCTGACGACCGGTTTGGCCTAGTGGGTAGTGACCCTGCCTACGACGCCGATGGTCCTGGGTTCAAATCCTGGTAAGGGCATGTATTTGTGTGATGAGCATGGATATTTGTTCCTGAGTCATGGGTGTTTTCTATGTATTTAAGTATTTATAAATATTTATATATTATATATATCGTTGTCTAAGTACCCTAAACCCAAGCCCTATTGAGCTTACTGTGGGACTTAGTCAATTTGTGTAATAAATTAATAATGTCCTATAATATTTATTTATTTAATTTGGTTCGTATCAAACGGTTAGGTTTGATATGACGGAGCGATGGATCTTCCTAACTGATTGTTTCAAAACCTTTCGATCTTGTTTATTGTTAGGCTGCACTTCAACCAGAGATATGCAAGAATTCTTAGCCAGCTTATTCTTGCTCAGCGCAGCTCTACGGCCTGATTCTAATTTTAATCATCAAAAATAAATCTAGATACGATATAGATCATGGATAGGATCTATCAGTGTCAAGTCTTTTTACTAATATTTGTAGGTAAGGTACCATTTCTAATCATCTTGTAATGTAAGTATTTTCTTACATGTCGTAAAAAAACCGTATTTAAAATTCTTAGCCAGGGATGTATTTTATCGCTATTCTTGCTCAGCGCAGCTCTACGGCCTGATTCTAAATTTTAATCATCAAAAATTAGATCTAGATCATAGAACGGGCCTTACGGGCACTAAGAATGGCCCCATTCTTAGTGTCCGTAAGGCCCGTCCTTAAATTTATATGTATATGATCTAGAGACGATATGGATCATGGAAAGGATCTATCAGTGTCAAGTTTTTTTACTAATATTTGTAGGCAAGGTACCATTTCTAATCAAATTGTAATGTAAGTATTTACTCACATGTCGTAAAAAAAACCTTTTTAATGTTTACAAATAACAAAAAAACCTATAGATCGTGTCATTCACGAAGACGCTTGCCTTGACTCGAATTGTCATGTCAGTATAGATAGATTTGACAAAACTGCGCGTCATCATGGATGACACGAATAAGTTTCGTACTTCAAAGAAAGTAATTCCGTCGTTCTGTCTGCCTGTTCACGGATGGAGATAGTTTGAGTTCCGGAAAAGGACAGGATAGTTTTGATTAATCATTATACTCATTTCACGCAGACGATGTCGCGGGCAGAAGCTAGTCATAAGTAATTATACACGCCTGACCAGTAATATATGATCACGCGCTATATTGCGGAATTTCATTGGAAATAAATTTTTCATACTTAACCTAACTGTCACCCTATACATGAGAACTTCGAGCAACCCCGGGAAGGGAGACGGCATTCATACTATTTCCCCTCTGCCAAAGCATAGGTACAAGTGTGCCTATGCGGTGCATGTTGTGACTCGTCCGTACACAAAAAGAGATCGAGGTGTGCATGATTTGTATTTGACGTGTGTCATTTTCTATGTATTTGTGTCGTCATTACAGATTGGATTTGGATTGTGAGAAGTGCGACTGTGTGCACGTTTTCCCCGCAAAAACTGGCAGAAAGATTTGTACGGTAAGATATGGCTTAAGCTCCTCCCTTACGACGTGTCGGAAGCCGGTGTTGCTCGAAGCATGAGAATAACAGCCCCCTCTTGACAATGATCATATATTTCTGGTAATAGATACTTAATGTACTCTAAATATTTACTAAGTAGGTATCAATATTTTTGAATGTAACCTATAATGCAATGTTTTCTGTTTTTTGTGCAAGTAAAACACTATGTAACTGAACTGATTTCCTATTCCTGATTAAACTTGATTATCAAAATAAAATAATATCTCCATGTTTACGTCAAACAAGTCAACAATGTGATTCATGTCTGAACCCCGCCTTAATGACATCTTCCTCTATTCGACCACCTAAGACGTTTATATTCCACCCTTAAAATTAACTTCGATACCGATCTATTTTCAACCCAAAATATAACACAGTAAAGTACAATTTAGGGTGACATAAGATTATAGAAAAAAGTAAAAGCGCGTGCATATAAGAGTCTATTAAGAAAACATAATGCTTTGTCATTATTTTCTTTTTGCTGACGATAAAAATTACAGAGGTCTTTATGGAATGGGGATAAAGATCAAATTGGTTAGGTTTTTTGTGTATTAAAAGCAACAGTTGTTGTGTGGATGTGTGGTCTCTTTATAGGGTTTTGATTGAGTTCTTTATAAAAGATTATTAGTAGTTAAATAGTTTATTTAGTCACACTTTTTTAACATTAAATTCATATAGTTCTTGATTGTTTTCTTTCTATTTTTCGTATTTAATGTCAGTAATGTTTTCTCGCAGTTTTGCGACCGTGACTCTCTTCTAGAGATTACGATGATTATTATTATATTTTCTAATTACTTCAAATGATTAAATAACAATCACAACCACTATAATATAAGTACTTTTTTCTAGTCGTCGAATTTGGTTGAATTAAGATTTCGTATACCTACCAAACTATAATCGTGTACTTTTCATGTATGGGCTCCCAACTCAACTATAAAATTTCTTTCGATACGCTGTAGTCAACTATAAACAATCTGTATATATATAAATTCAAACAAAAAAATAATTTTCAAAATCGGTTCAGAACTGACGGAGTTATGGAGTAACAAACATTTGAAAAAAAACATACAACCGAATTGATAACCTCCTCTTTTAAAATCTTGAAGTCGGTTAAAAAAGGAGTTGAAAATAGAGTTCCGGTTAATCCGATTATAAGATTTGCCGAAAATTGTTGACCATTAGACTTTTCGATCATCGCGACATCTATTGTCAATCAGCAGTACTGATATTATATCCGCTACTTGATGCTAGATGTCGACTTCGAAAATAATATGTGTTTTGGTAAGAAAACTGTACCCCTAGTGTAAATAAATTCGATTTCCAAACATGACGTACGCGTTTGCGTTTAGTCTCATTTTGTATTGAATTTCGAAAGAGCGCGCCAAGCGGGACGTTTTGGAAACTCAAAATCCTATACAAAATGAGACTTAACGCAAACGCGTTCGTCACGTTATGATGTCGATCAAAGTTACACTAGGGGACTGATGTATGGAGTGAGCACTTTATGCTTTATGCTTTATTTCTCTACGCTCCGGGGAAGATTTTTAGGGCATTATGTGAAATTGCTCTTATAATGATATAGAATAGGAAGGAATAAAAAAATTGGACAAGTGCGAGTCGGACTCGCCAACCGAGGGTTCCGAACAGAAATACGTCATCTGTGAAAAATTCAACTGTCTAGCTATCACGGTTCATGTGATACAGCCTGGTGACAGACGGACAGATGGATGGACAGACGGACAGCGGACACTTAGTAATAGGGTCCCGTAAACCCTTTGGATACGGAACCCTAAAAATCGAAAGCAAGATAAAAATCTGACCCATTTTGATATCACTGACAATATACACCTTTCTTTTACTTATGTATGATTCAAGCGAGATGAATTTCGAGTGGCTTAGAGATGAGATCAATTAACTAAGTTGAATCCCTCCCGGTCTCACGATCGCATCCAATTTTACGCTCAATTCGTCTCCGCCACACCAATCTCCCAGAAACTTCCTCCATACTTTCTTTTTCCATCAAAATCCATGATTAATGTAATAATAAATCCGTCACTGTCGGTGTCGGTCTCACACGGTGGTAATAAAATTGGAAACTGACATGATTGACATGGGAGTTGACGTTTATTTGGTACGAGTATTTGCAGCGTGTCTTATCGACGTTGTCTATGTGTATTATTAGCATGGAGTGTGCAATTAAAAGGAGTGAAATCTCTTATGGTATTACGGAAGGTAGAGGCAAGGAACAGAAACTCCTTAGGCAGAATTGTTGCAAAAGTGTCCAGCTGTCAGCTATAAATAATAGTTCCAAATCTCTCCAGTAGCGCTAGAGTAGCTAAGAACCTAGGCGTTATTAACGGAGTGAAGTACGTTGACTATGATTAGATTTTTTTCTCAAGTATTCTAGGTATTGTAGCGCCACATATTTATGGTTTTTTGTCGGACACTTCTTGTTATATGGAGATTCTGTTCCTTGCCTCTACCTTCCTTAGTAGAACTGTTGCAAAAGTGTCCAGCTGTCAGCTATAAATAATAGTTCCAAATCTCTCCAGAGTAGCGCTAAAGTAGCTAAGAACCTAGGCGTTATTGACGAAGTGAAGTGCGCTGTCTATGATTTGATTTTTTTGTTCAAGTATTATAGGTATTGTAGCGCCACCTATTTAAGATTTTTGATGACACTTTTTGGTACATGGAGATTTCATTCCTTACCTCCACATTCCATAATCGAAATACTATTCCCTGAAACTGACAGAATGGTTTCCGTATGATGGTAATAGAAAGCATGCACGTGGCACGAGGAAAAGATGGCAGGATATATTTAACGAAATAATTGGCGACAACAGAAGGCCTACGGCGAACCACGTTCGACGTGTTGCCACCCTGTCACACTTACGTACGAATTTATAAGTGCGACAGAGAGCCAACACGTCGAACGTGGTTTGCGGTAGGCCTTCTGGATGCAAAAGGCCCGCGATAGAGAAGTGTGGGAACTCATGCCCAGGCCTACGCCACAGAGGCGACTACTATTATAAATAATTGTTAAAGTATAATATATCATATAAGTAACTACAACTGTTTAAGGATAAAGTAACTAAATATTACATTGTAAGTTTAGTTATTGTATTGTAGTAGAAATAAAGGCAATTTTTATTTTTATTTATTAAATACTATTCTCATAAACCTAGTGATAATTTTAGGTATAGGTTAAGAGGGCTTGGTTTCCGTTCTCTAAACAAAAGAAAACTGAGAATGCTATATTTTTTAGCCATTATCTAAGTAGTAGAATTCCCTTTTCCTAAGAAAAAGTCGTAATAGGTATGTTGTATGTTATTTCAATAAAAAAGCATACACATTGTAATCTGGCGTACAGATAATTACGTAAATAATCATAATACATTGTGCATATTCGAAAAAACACATACGTCAGCCATCTATCATCAAATCAATTGAAAGATAACAAGTCGTCGTAAATTGCTTCGACTGCCAAGTCATTCCGTTACTTTGTATTTTCCTAGTCTACATAGTTTGCTTTACAACTGCAATTTTATGGATGTAAAACTACAAGTTAACAGTAAAATACATTCATTTAATGGATCTAGATGTAAAATTCTTGTTATTAAGGTTAAAACATGATCTTTTTGAACTATTTGCTTAATCTAATTAATTATCGGCTTTCTACATGATAACTTTGTTGATAGTTCAACTTAGTGGTTGAGATAGGTCGGTATTATGTAGGTTTGGACCCGGGTATGTCCTTAAACTACGTCCAAAAGAGAGGTATGGGCAATGTGAATGTCATCTCGCCTTGTGTGGTAGGGCACAGCACAGCAGATGTCATTCCAGATCTAGAGCAGAGCCCAACTGGGGAAGTACCTCCACCTTACAGAAAACCGCAGCCAAATAACACTTGACCCTACTCATAGTGTTGTGTTCCTGCCGGTGAGTAAGGTTGCCAGAGCTCAACGAGGGGGGTGGGGTTAGGGTCGGCAACGCGCATGTAACTCCTCTGGAGTTGCAGGTGTACATAGGCTACGGAGACTGCTTACCATCAGGCAGGCCGTATGCTTGTTTGCCACCGACGTAGTATAAAAAAAAAAAAAAAAAAAATTATGTAGGTACTTATTTAAGCGGACACAATTCTACTAATATGTTAAACTCTTTCCATAACTTTACATGTATAACATTATATGTATATACCAACATATTGTTTCTTACGAGTGCAAAACGAGATCTGTTTCTCGTATTCGTAAATCTCTATACTTATTGTAAATTTCTTTGAACTCGTTAGCTCCACTTTAGTGAAATGATAATTGTAACGCTGCGTGTAACGGAAGGTTACGCTATCAACTTCTCTATTATTTATAAATTCTAAATTCCCCTTTCAAATTCAAATCTTTCTTGAGATCTATTTCGTAAACGAGATGGCGCTGTACAGCTCATACATTTAGCATTAACTCTGACTGTCAAAAGTTGACGTTTTACAATTCAGTGACCGTAAAACATATCGCAGTACAGCGATTGGTGGGTTAAATCGGACTAACTTGTCCAGACCCTACACCGAAACTCTGGATAAAGTGCTCTCAATATCCGACAAAAGCTTTGCACGGCTCTCCAGCACCGGGATATTGGCACGGTCTGTGTAATAGGCATCCCCAGTACGCCCAACGAACGTCCGCATAACAATGAATGTCGTCGATAGACAACATGCCATTGATGTGCAGCAAAAATAGCATTGGGGATAGCTGAGGACCTTGAGTAACGCCCGCGTTAATGTCCATGCTGTCGGAGCAGCTTCCGTCTACTACGGCACGTATGAGTCTGCCGGACAAAAGCTAGCAATCCATTGCACAGTCGCTCGGGTAGTCCCTAAGAGGGCAACTTCGACCGAAGACCCCGATGCTAGACCCAATCGAACGCCTTACTTAAATACTTATAAATAATAGGGTAGTCCATACTTAAATACTTATGACTAAATAGGTAGGTTTATGTTAATTACCCAGTAGGCAGCGACATAATGTAGACATAGCTAGCGCACTCTACTCTGGGTTCCATTTTGGCTACAGAACTCTTGAAAGTTGATACATTTCAGTAACTTTAGCCTACCAATACCTAGCATACGTGCCTGTGGTTACCAGACTCAACTTTTTTCACATGTCCAATTCACGCTTCACGTTTAGCCGCAGAATGCGTGTCCGTCGGCAATTTAACGCCTGTCGGCTTCTCAGCGCGATTCAGGCTTGAAGCGTCTGACAACTCCATACCTCTGTAACTGACACTTATTACTAGGCCATTAAACACTAGATACGCGTGAACATTTGACCATGACTTAGGACATTTTGGTTCTTAGTTAAAGACTTGATTGATTTGTTAAAAGAGCGTACTTAGTAAAGAAGAACAGGGCACTTACGACGTTGTGGAAGGAATGGTAAAATGCAATTCATTTGCGCTTGTTGCAGTTTAAGTGTTTGGAAAATAGACCTTAAAGTTATAGTGTTATGGACCTTGACGACAATGTATAAAAGGATTGAGGAATGGAGAATGCTCATCGATTGTCTTTTTAGATATTTCTAGGTTGGTTCGGATTAACTTTGTATTGTTAGTACGAATTGAAAAGATTTAAGTGGCTATATTTAGTTTATGTATGAAAAAGTCAAACTACCTGCGTTTGCATGCTTAAATGGTAATTTAATGTACTTAATGCAATTGCACCCATTATAAAGAAAGGATGGTTATCCTACATTGACTCGCCTATTTCTGTCTGTCCCGCCCGGTGGGCAATGACACTTTGCGAGCGGGAAAGCAATATAATTATTCGCGTGCGATAGAGAAAGGAACAGGCGCGTCAATGTACGAAATTCCTCGTTATAAGCGTCCTTTCTTTAGTAATAAATGGCGCAACATGTGTTTATTTTTTTAAGTAGTTAATACAGACGAGAGAAACTATTAAATACTATGTAATTGGAGCAGGTAAAATGTTCAAGTAATATAAATATTTGCATACACAGTAGTATTTAGTCTTAATGAGGAAACAATATAATTATGAAAGCAGTTTAAGTTATTAACTTAAATCGCTGTAAAACAAACAAATTAGTAAAGTGCAAAGTAAAAGCATGTACAATTAGTATAATTATGTTTCTACTAACCAACGTTTTAGAATATTACGATTTAAAAACCACACCAAAAGAATAACACTCGCTAGTTAATATGTCAGTGTGAAACTCATGGTAAGGCTACAGGATCGTAGGCTCGATATCGGACGCCGAAACTGCAAGTAACGAGCAACCCTCACAAGGACCCGGGTATGTCCTTAAACTACGTCCAAAAGAGAGGTATGGGCAATGTGAATGTCATCTCGCCTTGTGTGGTAGGGCACAGCACAGCAGATGTCATTCCAGATCTAGAGCAGAGCCCAACTGGGGAAGTACCTCCACCTTACAGAAAACCGCAGCCAAATAACACTTGACCCTACTCATAGTGTTGTGTTCCTGCCGGTCAGTAAGGTTGCCAGAGCTCAACGAGGGGGGTGGGGTTTAGGGTCGGCAACGCGCATGTAACTCCTCTGGAGTTGCAGGTGTACATAGGCTACGGAGACTGCGTAGTATTAAAAAAAAAAACCCTTTTTTAGGGTTCCGTAGTCAACTAGGAACCCTTATAGTTTCGCCATGTCCGGCTGTACGTCCGCGGCTTTGCTCCGTGATCGTTAATGCTAGAAAGCTGAAATTTGGCACGAATATACAAATCAGTTACGCCGACAAAGTTGTAATATAAATACTAGATAGTTTTTAGATATTTTGAAAAATGTTTTTTTTTGTGGGTGGCTCTTCTACACGAAAATTGGGAATGATATTTTTTTCGCTTCAACCCTATAGTGTGGCGTGTCGTTGGATAGGTCTTTCAAAAAGAATACGGGTCTTGAATCACCATTTTTGATAAACGTAATATTTTCGGAAATAATCGCTCCGAATGAAAATAATTGCGCCGCCCCTGGATCAAAAAAATATGAAAAAATTCGTGAAAGTAAAGCTTAATAAGGATTTTCAAGGAAACTACAGCGAACCTGATCGGTTCAGCCGTTTTTGAGTTCTTGCAAAAAGTCTATTTTGACAGGCGAGGTGGGTAAGTACGGAACCTTACACTGAGCACGGCCTGACATGCTCTTGGACGGTTTTTAAGTTAATTTAGAAACCTAAACAAATATACATTAAAACTTGCTTTATCTACTGTTTCATCTATCTCAAACAAGTTGGATTGTCCGAAATCGTCACAAACGAAACATTAACATCGTTTAACGTAAATTGGATAATTGACAAAAGAATTTAACTTACCGTTGACAATAATGGCTACTCGATTGACAACTTTAAGTGATAGGTTTGAATTATAACAGCATTTACTTACTTGTTTTGTATTACATATTACGTGTTATGCGATTTCTAAGGCCTTACATTACCTAGTGTTGTGCTATCACAACGTACGTCACAATTTCCCCCGATATGTTAGGAGTTTGTCGTTTGTCATGAATGCGGCGGGTTTTTAACGTGGCGGGTGACATGCCCCCGGGGCACAACAATAAATGCGGGGGACTTGGCAACTAGACTTTAGAGTCAAGCAGAGAAAAGGGAAAATTGTGCTCTAGCTACATAGGAGACTAGCTGATGACAGTCCACAGTGGAGGCATATTGTGAAGACGCAGGTGCGTGAATTCGAAGCCAGGCGACGCACAGAACTCGACGGTAAGCGTGACGAGCTAAAGGCCAGCTCAGCTGTGGCCATCACATATAATCACGTCGGAAGGGTGCTGACCTGCAGCGAGTGTGGCCACACATTCGCAACTAAAATTGACTACGTCAGTCACCTGAGAGCGCACTAGCGACACTCTCAGTGGTGGAAAGCAGTCGCTGTGGCTGGAAACGGCTAGTATTTAGAATACATTTTCTGGGCTAAACCGGAGCAAAACCGAACTTACCTAATAATAATGATCCAACAATAAAGTGAAAACTTGCATCAGACGCGAGTTGGCACAGTGGCTGTTATCAGCCACTGGGTAGAAAGCGGCGTACACCTCTCGACACCCCTGAGCCGCTCACACCGGTGTTTCTTCTGGTCGTCTTCACGACGGAATTTTCAGGGGCCCATTTAGTTGGCGGCGAGTCACCGCCTGCCTCGATAACTAGTGAAAACATTGTTATGGCAGGTGTCCGGACGTCTTTTGCAATAACCCAGTCTCATTGTCCTCCCAACTTCAATCCATAGACCGTTATACAGTTCACTTTAATACAATAGTCCCAATGCCTGTTGCGACCGGTTCATGGGTGTCTATTGTTGCGCCCATGAACGGGTTCCAGCAGGCGTTCTACATGACATTAAGGCCGGCGCCCCACTGCTGCGCACGCTATGTACACGACCCACGTTCTTATACAAAATTTCGTGGGTTTGCCCACGGTTTGTATTAAAAGGTGGGCCGTGGATGTAGCGTGCGCAGCAGTGGGGCGCCGGCCTAAAGCTCTACAAGAGGCCTCTACGTGTTGGATCTATATCCCCACGCAAGCCTATCAAAAGACCGGGATTTATACGCCCGTGAAATCCAAAAACATGATCCAACCAAACTTTATCCATAGCCCTGAACTCTTTCCATTTTTGTTACAATAGCCCAACGCCTGCTGAGGCCGGTTCCAGGGTATTTATTGCTGTACCCGTGAAAGGGTTCCAGCAAGTGTTCTACATGACATCAAACTTGTCGCAAAGGGTCTCTTTCATGTCGACTTCGGCCCCACGCACGCCTCCCAAAGGTCCCCGTGGTTCATAAAAGTTCAAACACGTACAAATATCGTTAAAAGTTTTTAAATAACTTCAAGATATGGAGTTGATGTTTATTTTGGAGTAATAACCGCCCAGGAAATGGACTTTTAGGGTGATGTCAGGACTTACGTCAGGTTATTCCATTAATGCCTCTCCTTTCTTCTATACTCCCTTAGTCCTGTTACACCGCCCTTAAGTAAGCTAAGAATCCCATAGAAATGGGCAATGAAACACGCTTTCAACTAACTCATAAGGCAAATATGCAGAAACTGAAATCATGAAAGTAGGTACATCCAGATACGTATTACATAGTTTACATAACCTTAATCTTATCTAGATCACTTTCTAGACCCCGGTCTATAAACAAACCTACTTTTCATCGTTTTACAGCGGATTTAACGACATGGTCTGGTTTACAAATGTAAGAAATCTGTTTGTAAACACAGAATTTGTTAGAAATTGTATTAAATTGTGGGCCAAAATTACGGATAGTATTTGGGGCTGCATAACAAATCCAAGGCCACCAGGCGGGCCGTATGCTTGTTTGCCACCGACGTAGTATTAAATAAAGTATCATCAGTTCAGTAATAAGAAAAATGCCCCAAAACGTCAGCAAAATATTTACACGCGATTACTACCCCGAATTGTAGGGACCTACCACACATTGGGTTTATACATCAGGTCATCATTTAACGTTGTTCCTGACCTTAGTCCATTTAATTAATGTTTGCGTAAAACCCGTTATCAAGCTGATTTATTAGTCATCATAGAATGCACTTTTTAACCGACTTCAAAAAAGGAGGAGGTTCTCAATTCGACTGATTTTTTTTTGTATGTATGTTACTCGATATCTCCGAGAATCATGAACCGATTTTCAACATTTTTTTTATTCGAATGGGTATAACCCCGAGATGGTCCCGTTGGCACCAAGTGGGGGTCTGATGATAGGATCTTGGAGAAATCGAAGGAACTCTTCAAATGTTATAATAGGTACATGTATGGCGCTTTTGGTAATTTCTGAAGTCGGTTATATTTTTTGTTAAAAAGTTTTTTAGGTTTCCGTATCCAAAGGGTCAAACGGGACCCTATTACTGAGATTCCGCTGTCCGTCCGTCCGTCTGTCACCAGACTGTATCTCATGAACCGTGATAGTTAGCCAGTTGAAATTTCTACAGATTATGTATTTCTGTTGCCGCTATAACAACAAATACTAAAAACAGAATAAAATAAATTTCTTTCCAATCTCGAGGTTCTCATCCAATCACGGAAGTTAAGCAACGTCGGGCGGGGTCAGTACTTGGATGGGTGACCGTTTTTATAGATAATGGTACGGAACCCTTCCTGTGCGAGTCCGACTCGCACTTGGCCAGTTTTTTTTATTACAATATTTTATTTAACTTGCCTGTTCCCGTTAGTATGTACGTTTGTTTATAATTAGTTAGTTTTCAAGTCAAATCTTGGAAGCTAAAGCTTGGAAGCTATAAAATGCTTCTTTACCGCATTAGTGTAGTATAAAGTTTACCTACTACCTTTGGCCGTGTCTTAATCTATCGCCACACGTTGTGAATTTCCTACTTTTCGCACTTGTACCTACTATTATGCAGTGTTGACCGAACGTTAATTAGAGTTGAAAATATTGAAAATAACCATTACAAATTGAACCGTAAACCGTAACGGTTACAGTTACGGTTCAATTTGTAATGGTTAATTTTCAATATGTTCAATTCTAATTAACATTCGGCCAACACTGCTATTATGGTCTGAGTCGCACAAAATCAGTCTTCTGGTTAATCCTGGATTTCTATCTGGATAATATATAGATAAATTGATTTATTAGAACAATTAAACAAAAATATCATAGATCCACAGATTTCATTATCTTACAAAAAAGTAATAAAAAAAAAATCATCCCCCACATTGAAAGTAAAGACAAAGATAGTTATTCAAGTAGGCATATTACAATGAACGTCAAATAAAGCTACACCGGCTCTAACCCTACACCTCTGACCTGAGAAGATTTAAATCCCCCCTCAATTGGAGGAGGGTATCGCAATATGGACCGGCAAGACTCGGCGGGACACATCTTTTCAAAACATTACATCTTATAATTAACACGCATTAAATAAGAAAAAATACAATTTAGATTATCATGCATTGTATTAGGTATGTACCTATACATAATACATACGTAACATGTTTCGATTCACAGCAAAGTATGCAAAATATTTGATATTTGCACATCGGGCCGTCCGGTACAAAACAACCAAAAGCAAAAAACGGAAATACGAAACATCAGCAGTTTGTACAGAACTGAGTTTAGTTTTACATGTTAAAAATGTAGTTTTTTTAAAGTATCTAGAATAAAAATCAAAAAAATACCTTGTCGCCTGAAAACAATTCTAAGAAATCGTAGTGTTCGTACCTGGAGCAAAGGTTACGAGTATCTATCGCAATTTAATGTGGTAAGATACCTAAGATACCTAGGCAGACATATCTACCCGTAAATCATTGCCGTAAAGCATTGGGCGGGACATATTGCCAGGCAGAGTGATGGCAGGTGGGCCAAAATGCTAACGGAATGGTGGCCGCTTTCAGACGAAAGGAGTGCCTGGCGTTCGTTGGCTCGTTGGGTGGACGACATTCGGAAGACTGCGGGTCACTTCTGGATGAGATTGGCTCGGGACCGGGATAAGTGGCGTACTAGAAGAGAGGCCTATGCTCAGGAGTGGGCGATAAAAGGCTGATATGATGATGATGATGATGAAATCATTGCAGGTGACTAAATACACAACCTGTATGCTGGTCTACCCTATATTGATCTTACTGCTTCTCTGCACTTGACGTCATATGACTAAAATATGTTTAATGTCTTTATTTTAAATTTCCATAGATTTTTCAACACGATAGCACCACTTAAACATTTGTAACGGTGTTTTTAGTACAAGTATGAGTAAATAACTAAATTCCTTAAAGACCGAGCACGTCATTCATGACACGCGAACATCGATTATAACACCTACAAAATTCATAAAATCATTCAAAAATAACCCTTAACAATTTACGTATAAGGGCTCTTACAAATGCAATAAGTTTTAACAATAGGTTTAAGACGAAATGCAGTTAGGTTATTCGAAATTGGACTTTATGTAGCAGAGAAAAAGGGCGATGACAGATGCCTGTGCAGGAGTGTAAACCGGTACTAGTTTGTCTAACTGTACGCGACCGAACTCGATATTATTTGAGTCAAAGGGCTCACATAGAGTATTTTCTTAAAGATAGTCCATTTAGATTTAAATAACGGGGATGAGAGTTTATATGGTATTGAGTACATTATTTTATTTTAATAAATAGAAAAACTTAAGCAAATTAAGTCCCAAACTTAGTTAAATTATTGTTTTTTTTAATCTTCTTACCAAACTAAAGAAATCTATTTGAACAATGATCCGAGAAAAAAAGGATCCTGTTCTATCCAGGATATTTATTACCCATGTACGTTTGTTCCACATAAGGTTGAATTAGATCCATATAACAAAAATATTTCATCACTTTCATATTTAATGTTTATAATAATTTCTTTTGCCCTCGAATATATACTATCTGTCAGTTATTACAATTAGATATACAAGGAAAAAAATGTTATTGAAACCTGCCTTGAACATTTGTCAAAACACTCAAAACATTGTTTAACAACTGTAATAATACGAAGGCCAGACCTTGACTACGGCCACTTGAACTATTTACCGAGAAATGTAGTGTTCGATTCAATGCCTAGTCGCCGCCGCCGAAGCAGGTCGCGCAGTCGTGGCCAGGCGGTTATGTTATGTATTGTAAATATATGCTAGTTTCTTTTGACATTGAATTCGAGAAAAGACGTTGCATTTCTGAGGTTGACGGTAATAACTGGTAATAATATAACAGGTACGGCACAGACAGAGAAAACTATACAAGCCAAGATTCTAAAATTATATTTTCACGCCTCTAAGATTCTGAAAATAAGATCGTGTGATAGTATATTGTAGGAAATTACCTATTCGCACATGTATCATATTTTCAGCTTCATCGGAAATCGTGCAGTGGGCAAATTTAACTTGGAAGATTTGACCCGTACAAATATAACTACATAGTTACATACATACTCGTAGGTATAATGCAAGTTAAATAAAAGTTTGTAAAAAAACACCTTTGGTAAATAAAATTTCGAGAGGTAGGTATATTACTTTATTTATTTTGCGGTCACTTGAACTTATAAATGTCCATCTATTTTTATGTATTATTCAAAAGTAGCTAGAAGCTGATGTCATGTCAACTCGCCAATGAGACGTACTATCACAATCGTACAATACAATCAGCTGTGCTATCACAATCGCTCACCAAGTTCGAGTCGAACGCTCAAACTAACCAGGGCTATAACCGCGAAAATCTAAGTTCGTCAATTGCGGCCAGTTTTCTCTGTCACTCTAATTCAGTCAATTACGTCTTACTGAGAGTAAAAGAAAAAGATCCCCGCAATTTGCGAATTTTGGTTTTCGCAGCAGGCCCCCAGACTTAGAGGCCCTATGTACCTAAAAGAAGAAAATATAATTTTTCTTTATCTGTCTATCGCTTAAATAGGCAAGACCGATAGAACGGCAGACAACGAAATTTCGCTTTTAGTTACCTATTTTCGGTAGGCCCTCAGATAAGTGGTTTTTCCCATATGAGTTCCTTCAATAAAGTGTACAGGTTTTTAAAAGGTCGGCAACGCGCATGTGAGACTACAGTAAATGTCCAAAAGCTTTTTTAAACTAAGAGTTTACCAGTAGGCGGGCTGTATGATTTTTTGTAACTGTATGGTAATGCAGATGGATAAAAAAAAACTGTCCGACCGAAACCCAATCTTCAGCCTATACATGATTTTTAAGCCGAAACGTGTCGAAACCGAATTCGAAACTTCGGTCACACACTAATAAACAATCAGCTGAAGGCCAATTGAAATTTTAAGATTAGCAACTTGATATAACATTTCTCACTTGGCATCTCAAATAATAGATAGAATACTCTTTATTGGCACACCTCAGTAAAAATATACAAGAAAAATAAACCATTGATTAAATTTAGAGGCAGACAACAGGCGGTCTTATCACTAAAAAGCGATCTCTTCCAGACAACCTTTGGGTAGCGGAAATAGAGAAGTTAATGATAATAAAAAGTAGGTGTTGCTAAACCGTTATGAAGCCTACATTCACACACACAATTACAGTGAATAAACATACACATATAAGGAATACAAATAGACATACATAAACATACATATAAATATATATAAAATTAACTAATAATAAATCAATAAATAAAAATTATTTATTCTCAAACAATTAATACAGTCCATATTTGTTAGTATCGACTTACATACAGTACACATGTTACGTTACAGTACAATAAATCTTTAGATACTTTAGATTGATGATTATTATGGCCGACCTACCGAACTGCATGTTTGTGAACATGCAATTCGATAAATCGTCCCAAAATAACAGTACCATAATCAAACCGATCGACTATCATTTTCAGGATCCCGTCGATGCTCCCGCGTATACGGTGTACACTGATGCATTATTTTTGCGCATAATGGCATTAAAATCATCTACATGCGTCCGCAAACATGCCAAAAACACTAAAGTTCCGCAAAACAAGCAAGAACTACAAAGTACAAGTAAATAAATATCAAATGCAACTCCTGGGCTCGTCTGCGCTTGCACATGCAATAGAATCACAGTAAAGTGACCTCGCTGTATTATGTTGTGTCAGCCAATACACTCGTGTTGTGTCATTTGTGTCAATGTACCACAGATTAGTATGGCATACAAAACTATGCGGGGACCATTTTTGAGTTGTATCACGTAGCCATTTTCTATGTAATGGTTGAGCGAATATTATATTTCTGTAAATTTACTATACACGTTTTTCGAATACCGTTACGATTGTATCTAAGAGAAATACGATGAAAAGTTTAAGAGTCCTTATTCCTACAGACGAGCGTATTTTGTAAAATGCTTCCTTTTTCATTCAAGATTACGACGTAACTATTAGTATTTATTCAAAAACTGATAACGTACTTAAATAATCGTTTCCTAAACTAGGGGCTCCAACAGTTCAAATTTTCATTTTCTCTTTTAAACCTCTTTTTTAATGAGGTTTTTTGGGAGTCTTTTCCAAATTTTGCAGTGAGATGTGGCGTTTCGGTTCTCAATTTTGCTATAAACAAGAATCATTTGGTACATGAATGACTACAATTTGATTCAACATATCTCGTACGAGGGGCTGGAATGATTAACAATCGAAGATTCATTTGAAAAAACTGATAAAATACCTTCCGAGTTTTCTTCATTTTTTTGGCGAAAACAGGGTTTTATATATTTTATTTCCGCAAATTGTACGCATATTTTGCTTTAAAAATAATATTATAGCAAACTGTAACTTTATGTTAACCTATAAAAAAAAAATCGTAACTATGGGACCTACATTGCCGTAAATTTATATTTTTTTAAAACACGTATAAATCACGCAGCAGCGACGCCCCGCTCTCAGTCCGCGCGGAGCGCGCTTAGAGGACGGACCTGTGCTCGATTGTCAGGCATTCGTTGCGATCGTAATCAGCTACGGAGTTCCGAGAAGTGCTATATACTGCGATTAGAAAATCTTAATAAAAGTTCATTTTTTACAGTATGCCTAACAGACTCGCTTATTGATGGATTTTCAGTGTTACTTTTTTTTTAATACTAAGTCGGTGGCAAACAAGCATACGGCCCGCATATGTACGCCTGCAACTCCAGAGGAGTTACATGCGCGTTGCCGACCCTAACCCCCTTCCGCCCCTCGTTGAGCTCTGGCAACCTTACTCACCGGCAGGAACACAACACTATGAGTAAGGTCTAGTGTTATTTGGCTGCGATTTTCTGAAAAACGCATTTTCACTTGAAATTACGTTAGGGTTTGCATTATTATTTTTGACCCGGATGAAGTCCAAGTTCTCATGATGGAGTCAGGAGTTGGTCACTAGAACTCCTAATCTACTAATTATAATCCCATCGTGTTTGGGCTCAAAAGATTTGCCCTGACGAACACCATCGATCTAGATGAGGTCCAGGGTCTCATGATGGAGTCAGGAGTTGGTCACTAGAACTCCTAATCTACTCATTATAATTCCATCGTGTTTGGGCTCAACAGAGTTGCCCTGATGAGCACCTTCAATCTAGATGGGGTCCAGGGTCTCATGATGGAGTCAGGAGCTGGTCACCAGAACTCCTAATCTACTCATCATAACTCCATCGTGTTTGGGTTCAATAGAGTTGCCCTGACGAGCACCATCAATCTAGATGAGGTCCAGGGTCTCATGATGGAGTCAGGAGCTGGTCACCAGACCTCCTAATCTACTCGTCATAACTCCATCGTGTTTGGGCTCAATAGATTTGCCCTGATGAACACCATCGATCTAGATGAGGCCCAGGGTCTCATGATGGAGTCAGGAGTTGGTCACCAGAACTCCTAAACTACTCATCATAACCTCATCGTGTTCGGGCTCAATAGATTTGCCCTGACGAGCATCATCAATCTAGATAAAGTCCAGGGTCTCATGATGGAGTCAGGAGTTGGTCACTAGAACTCCTAATCTACTCATTATAATTCCAACGTGTTTGGGCTCAAAAGATTTGCCCTGATGAGCACCATCGATCTAGATGAGGTCCAGGGTCTCATGATGGAGTCAGGAGTTGGTCACCAGAACTCCTACTCTACTCATCATAACTCCATCGTGTTTGGGCTCAATAGAGTTGCCCTGACGAGCACCTTCAATCTAGATGAGGTCCAGGGTCTCATGATGGAGTCAGGAGCTGGTCACCAGAACTCCTAATCTACTCATCATAACTCCATCGTGTTTGGGTTCAATAGAGTTGCCCTGACGAGCACCATCAATCTAGATGAGGTCCAGGGTCTCATGATGGAGTCAGGGGCTGGTTACCAGAACTCCTAATCTACTCATCATAACTCCATCGTGTTTGGGCTCAATAGATTTGCCCTGATGAACACCATCGATCTAGATGAGGCCCAGGGTCTCATGATGGAGTCAGGAATTGGTCACCAGAACTCCTAATCTACTCATCATAACCTCATCGTGTTCCGGCTCAATAGATTTGCCCTGACGAGCATCATCAATCTAGATAAAGTTCAGGGTCTCATGATGGAGTCAGGAGTTGGTCACTAGAACTCCTAATCTACTCATTATAATTCCAACGTGTTTGGGCTCAAAAGATTTGCCCTGATGAGCACCATCGATCTAGATGAGGTCCAGGGTCTCATGATGGAGTCAGGAGTTGGTCACCAGAACTCCTAATCTACTCATCATAACTCCATCGTGTTTGGGCTCAATAGATTTGCCCTGATGAACACCATCGATCTAGATGAGGTCCAGGGTCTCATGATGGAGTCAGGAGTTGGTCACCAGAACTCCTAAACTACTCATCATAACCTCATCGTGTTTGGGCTCAATAGATTTGCCCTGACGAGCATCATCAATCTAGATAAAGTCCAGGGTCTCATGATGGAGTCAGGAGTTGGTCACTAGAACTCCTAATCTACTCATTATAATTCCAACGTATTTGGGCTCAAAAGATTTGCCCTGACGAGCACCATCGATCTAGATGAGGTCCAGGGTCTCATGATGGAGTCAGGAGTTGGTCACCAGAACTCCTAATCTACTCATCATAACTCCATCGTGTATGGGCTCAATAGAGTTGCCCTGACGAGCACCATCAATCTAGATCAGGTCTAGGGTCTCATGATGGACTCAGGAGTTGATCACCAGAACTCCTAGTCTATTCATCATAACTCCACCGTGTTTGGGCTCAAAAGATTTGCCCTGACGAGTACCATCGATCTAGATTAAGTCGAGGGTCTCATGATGGACTCAGTAGTTGGTCACCAGAACTCCTAATCTATTCATCATAATGGTAATTTGATGGTGCTTGTCGGAGTAAATCTATTGAGCCCAAACACGATGGAGTTATGATAAATAGATTACGAGTTCTGGTGACCAACTCCTGACTCCATCATGAGACCCTGGACTTCATCTAGATCGATGGTACTCGTCAGGGCAAATCTTTTGAGCCCAAACACAATGGAATTATAATGAGTAGATTAGGAGTTCTAGTGACCAACTCCTGACTCCATCATGAGACCCTGAACATCATCTAGATTGATGGTGCTCGTGAGGGCAAATCTATTGAGCCCAAACACGATGGAGTTATGATAAGTAGATTAGGAATTATGGTGACCAACTCCTGACTCCATCATGAGACCCTGGACTTCATCTAGATCGATGGTACTCGTCAGGGCAAATCTTTTGAGCCCAAACACGATGGAATTATAATGAGTAGATTAGGAGTTCTAGTGACCAACTCCTGACTCTATCATGAGACCCTGAACATCATCTAGATTGATGGTGCTCGTGAGGGCAAATCTATTGAGCCCAAACACGATGGAGTTATGATGAGTAGATTAGGAATTATGGTGACCAACTCCTGACTCCATCATGAGACCCTGGACTTCATCTAGATCGATGGTACTCGTCAGAGCAAATCTTTTGAGCCCAAACACGATGGAATTATAATGAGTAGATTAGGAGTTCTAGTGACCAACTCCTGACTCGATCATCAGACCCTGAACATCATCTAGATTGATGGTGCTCGTGAGGGCAAATCTAGTGAGCCCAAACACGATGGAGTTATGATGAGTAGATTAGGAATTATGGTGACCAACTCCTGACTCCATCATGAGACCCTGGACTTCATCTAGATCGATGGTACTCGTCAGGGCAAATCTTTTGAGCCCAAACACGATGGAATTATAATGAGTAGATTAGGAGTTCTGGTGACCAACTCCTGACTCCATCATGAGAACTTGGACTTCATCCGGGTCAAAAATAATAATGCAAACCCTAACGTAATTTCAAGTGAAAATGCGTTTTTCAGAAAATCGCAGCCAAGTAGATTAGGAGTTCTGGGGAGTTCTGGTGACCAACTCCTGACTCCGTCATGAGACCCTGGACCTCATCTAGATCGATGGTGTTCGTCAGGGCAAATCTTTTGAGCCCAAGCACGATGGAATTATAATGAGTAGATTAGGAGTTCTGGTGACCAACTCCTGACTCCATCATAAGAACCTGGATGGACTTCATTCGGGTCAAAAATAATAATACAAACCCTAACGTGATTTCAAATAACACTGAAACTCTATAGCACTAATGTGCGCAAACGATTGGCATCTTGACTACGCAGCATGGGTGCGTAGCCACCATGCCAATCGATACGACAACGAAACACTATCTGTCTCTCTCTCGTACTAATATGCACAAACGATTGGCATCTTGGCTGGGCAGCATGGGTGCGTAGCCAACATGCCAAACGTTTACGATACGACAAGGAAACACTATCTGTCTCTCTATCGCACTAATATGCGCAATCGATTGGCTTCTTGGCTAGGTATCATGGGTGCGTAGCCAACATGCCAATCGTTTACGATACGACAACGAAACACTACTCTCTCTCTATCGCACTAATATACGCAAACGATTGGTATTTTGGCTAGGCACTAAGCAAGTGTGTGGCCAACATGCCAATCGCTTACGATACGACAACGAAACACTATCTGTCTCTCTATCGCACTAATATACTTTATTTATACCTGCAGTCATTTAGTAACTTCTTCATTTTCCATTGGTGTGAAAGAGACAGAATAAAGAGCAAGGTTATAGTACACTCTGTAGTCTGTACACTTAGTAGTAATGTACATAAAAAAAACTACTGTGCATATACAATAAAATAAAGAGTGCCCATATGATATCATATGACACTAAAATTAATGTTGCTTGAAATTATATTGAAAACTATCAAGATTATTCTAGTCTGCATTGAAACGCGCGTCGCGTTGCCGGCGCTCGCGTACCGAGCGCCAACGCCATCTATCGAGCGTTATTTCGTGAAATCGGAGAACGCTCCAAGGATTAAGGGCTCTTAAATGTGTACTGGCAGAAGACTATTATTTTACCCTACTCACAAAAATTTCTAAACTAGGGGCCCATTTCTCGAACGGTATTAGACTCATATTATTAGTATGTTGCCATGGTAACCCATACTATTTGACAGTTCGTGGACTAATAATATTAGTCTAACACCGTTCGAGAAATGGGCCCCTGTCGAGACGTATGGGGTCCGTCAGCCCCAGGTCCCAGAACATTTGGTAACAAATTGACTTATTTACGACTTTTTAGAGAAAAAATTCAGGCCTTTCAGAAGTTCACGAGTTCTATCCACGTTCGAGGCAGTGGAGTTTTCATTGTTTTGACCCCAGACGCATGTTATAAGTTTGACGCCAATGTCTGGCTGTCTGTGGCATCGTAGCTCTCAAATGGATGGACCGATTTAGATGCGGTTTTTTTTACGTGAAAGCATGTTTCCTTGCGATGGTTTTAGCTATATTTGATAAAAACAGCAGTTTGAAGACTATCAACTCTTCCATAATGTTTTTATGCGTAAGGGTTTTAATTTTGAATGGGACTGGGCCAGACATATCTGCCGTATGACAAACAACTTGTGGGCCAAGCGAACTACCGAGTGGACACCAAACATAGTGCGGCGTCATGGCAGACCTCGAAGGAGATGGCGGCACGATCTTGACGTCTTTCGGAAAGATTGGCCTAATATTGCCATAGACCGAGACGCGTGGAAGAAAGAGAGAGAAACCTTTGCCCAGCAGTGGGACACAACAGGCTAACAAATAAATAATAATTAAGGGTTTTTTTTTAAATTTTAAAATAGATATCGTATGAAAGAAAAAGTGACTAAGCGCAGTGTTGGCCGAAACGTTAATTAGAATTGAAAATATTGACCAATAACCATTACAAATTGAACCCTAAACTGTAACCGTCCGTTATTGTTTACGAGCGAGCTGTACGTTCCATCTATGGACTGGGCGCTCGAGTATCCCTAAGAGAGAAATTTAAAGATGCAAGCATTCTTACCGTTGCATCTCAATACATACTTGAGAATATTATGTATGTTCGGAAAAACATTAACGAATTCAAGCTTAACAGTGATATCCATAACTATAACACTAGAAACAAGCATAAACTTGCTGTGCCCGCCCACCGCCTCCGTAAGGTTAGTACGTCTTTCGTCGGGAACTGTACACGTTTTTATAACAAAGTTCCAACTGATATAGTGAATTTGCCTCTTAACAAATTTAAGTCACACGTTAAGAGCTCTTTGTTAAGTAAGGCGTATTATGCTGTGAATGATTTCATAGATGATAAGGATGCCTTTAAGCCAGTAGCTTGATCTTGATAGTATGATAAAAATGTCAGTAATAGTGTTTTCGTTTTCTTCCTGTGAAATAACCATACTAGCGTCCAGTAGAACTGACACAAGAGAACATCATGTTCTCGTTTGATTGTATTATTTTAGTTTTGGACACTTAGAGACCTTATACACCTCTAAGATTTTATTTTATTTTAAATTTTATTTTTTATTTTAAATTTCATTTTATTTTAATACCTATTTTAATGATTTGGACACTTAGAGACCTGTACATCTCTAAGTCAATTTAAATTTATAATTTAGTTTTATAGGTAGGCACTCCTTATGAATAATATGTAGTCGCGTTTATGTGGCGCTATGCCGTCTTTAATGTAACTTACAAGCACAAATGTTGTATCTCACAATTTTTTTTATTATATTTATATTAATACAACCCGGCAGCTTGAACATGTCATGCTCGCTTAAAAGTCTTTACTTACGGTGGCGTCGTTGATCGGGTCGCCACTTTCCCGAATGAAGGTTGAGGGAGGCGATGGCTGAGATACACGTCATACTCGTGAACGGGTGCTGTTTGTGGAGACCGGTCTGTTTAAGCTTACACGGGGTACAGGTTATGTTAAAGTATGTAACTTTACTTTTGAGTGACATTAACGTGAGACACTTCATTCGGTTCTTGTCTGTTTTAATTTTTTTGTCTTTTAATTATTTATATAAGAATTCAAGCCTTGGCGACCCTCTACATCTAAGGATAATTTAATATATATTTTTATATTTTATCTCTGACACTTAGAGACTTATACATCTCTAAAGAATTTTAGTATTTTATGGTTTTTTTTTTTTATCATAGTTTTTTTTGTGTAATTTGACATTTAGAGACAGTATACATCTCTAATAAAGTATTTATTATTTCATAGATTCGATATTTGTAATTGTTTTTTTTTTTAATTTATTGTTTGTAAAAATGGACATGTAAAAGTGCCCCTGTGGCCTATTTGCTGAATAAATGTTTGATATTTGATATTAGATTCAATTTCTAATGGTTAATTTTCAATATTTTCAATTCTAATTAACGTTCGGCCAAAACTGCTAAGCGTTCCATTCCAGCATCAATTTTTATTTTAGATTTTTGTCCACAATCACATTATATACTATTAAGAGGCTGTCAATACCTAAAGCGCGCACACTGTCTATTTGTATCGGAGTAAATGAGATAGCACTGTCGCATGTTACTGGGCCTGGGCAAGGGAATAATAAGAAAAATATTTAAATAAAAAAAAGTGGATTATTAGTATAATATTTTACTCAACAACGGTTTAGATATAAATGTTTTGAAATTGTGATTTTAATTGCAGACCCATAAGTCAAAACAATAAAGACATAGAACCGTTTAATTGTGATTTTAAGACCAATCTTTGCAATTATTTTCTATCGAGCCGATTTCGTTCAATCATGTCTCGAGTACAACCGCACCTTCAAAACAAAGTTTGGTTTTGCGAGCCACATAAGGGCATTTCATAATCCGGATAAGAATTGTTGATGGAGTCGCCATTGCCGGATACGGCAAGGAAGGAGTGTACAACCACGGTCTTTGAAATATAATTAATATGAACATATATTTTTCTTACTTGTCTTTTTTTAAAAACTGTTTAAGTAACATCAATTTCAAGGACATTGGGTGTTGACAGCCTCTTAACATACAACCCATATAGGTCTGTGCTTGGATTTTAACACGGGACGGAGTGTCATACATAGTCCAATGACTCCTAAGCGGGAAGGCATCTTCTAAGCGCCAGTTACTAATTATCTTTTTAATTTCCCCAGCCCCACGTGAGCTCACAACGTGACCCGTATATTTGCGAAAGTCTCGAGACTGGTCGTTTGCAAACATGGCGGTGTTTACAAAATCAACGGAGCTGTGGCTCAGCAAAAAATAACACGTGACTCTTTACTTTGTCGTGTTTAAAAAGCTGTCCATATTTTTGCTAGACTAACGAAGAATTTGTGATTCTACGAAGTATTTCTTTTTTCGTGTACTTGCGTTCGGACGTTTGTAAATCGCGATGTGTTATGCTGATCTTTTAAGAACTTGTACGAAATTTATAATATATCATACCATATACACATTGTACAGTCACATCTGAAAATATCGATACGAAAAATGTGCCACAATTTTTTTTTTTTTTTTTAGTCCGAAAAGGTAAGCATTTGACCACAATCTCACCTGATGGAAAGTGCCGATGCAGTCTAGGATGGAACATGCTTACCTAAAAGATGTCTATTCACTCTCGATTTAAAAAGGTCCAAGTTATAGTGGACTGGGAATAGATTTGCATCAGGAAGTGAATTCCACTCCTTAGCCGTTGTATATTATTATATGTATACACCACCTTATTATATGGGCAATAAAGTCGTGTATACATATTTTGGTACGTTTTTGTATCGATATTAGACGTGACCGTACTAGAATTCGTAAAAAAACAAAAGAATACCTATAAAATATCATTTGTTTTAAAAAATATATAAAAAGAAGCCCTCAGATCCTGGATGATTATATCGAAGATATTAAAATAGTTAAGATTTTACAAGCGCCAATCTTCTTTATCTGATTACATTTCTGTTTATTGATAAAACACCTATAATATGATTAGCAGTTATCGTATTATCGCAAATAAAAATATTATTACCAGACACATCCTTAGTACGTGTTTTAAGTAAAACAAATATTAGGTGTAGGTAGAGTCAGACCAAGACAAGTTGGCATCGATTTTGACAGCCCAGACAGTGCGAGTGTTATTTTAAACGTCAAACTTCTATGATATTATGACGTTTACTTAACACTTGCACACGCTGGGTCTCGTTGCCAACTTGGTCTGACTCTACTGTCAAAATTTCTAAAAACCAAAAGTCCCAAAACCTATCTTTATTCTGAATAAAATATTAGAGAAGTTAGATCTTAACTACACCAACTTCAATAAATTAATCCTAAAGTGATCTCTTTGAGGTACCGCTGGTGTGATGTCGTGGAGGTGGACCTGCGTCGGCTGAATGCCAATTCATGGCAGGAAACCGCGCTGGATCGGGACAGGTGGCGTTCTCTCGTTTCGGAGGCCAAGATTCTGTTTGGATCGCTGAGCCAAAGCAGTTAGTTGGTTAGATCTCTTTGGGACAATTGGCACAGATTTAAGTATAAGTCATGAATGTCATGATATTCTTCTTCTTCAGACACTTTTCTCTCTCTTTCTCCCGCTTTGGAAACTTTCAGACCGAAAACATGCCGTTATTCGTTTCTTATCTGAGCTATAAATAATTACTTATCTATTATCAGAACTATCTTATCAGCGACATTATCTAGAAAAACACTTCTCTTACAGATTCTGATTTTTGATAACAGATAACGAGAAAACCGTGAAGAAAGTTAACAACTTCGCAAATTCTGGGACAAATACATGTCTAGTGATGTTAATTTTGCCCCCATAATCATCTTCTTCTTCAACCTAGCGTTTTCCCAGCCTGGCGCCATGGGGTCCGCTTTCTTATGCTTAATCTTCTCCACTTTGCCCTTCGGCATCCTCAGGTGTGAGATTGGTCTCTTCCATGTCCGCTGTCACGACGTCCAGCCAGCGCTTCTTAGGCCTACCGCGGCCGAATAATCTTTTCCCCCATATACTATACAGGATTTTTCGTATTGTGCAATCAAATATCAAAACATTTATTCAGCAAATAGGCCACAGGGGCACTTTTACATGTCCATTTTTACAAACAATAAAAATTACAAATATGGAATCGATGAAATAATAAATACTTTATTAGAGATGTATACTGTCTCTAAATGTCAAATTACACAAAAAAAAACCAACAAATACTAAAATTCTTTAGAGATGTATAAGTGTCAGAGATAAAATATAAAATAAATATATTAAATTCTTCTTTTCTTTTTCTTTCTTTCATTTTTCATCTTAGAGATGTAAAGATGTAAAGGGTCTCCAAGGCTTGAATTCTTATATAAATAATTAAAAGACAAAAAATTAAATCAGACAAGAACCGAATGAAGTGTCTCACGTTAATGCCACTCAAAAGTAAAGTTACACCTTACCTTCGGCTTTTCATGTTTTAGTATCAAGTATAGTTAAAATGCATTACAAATATTAAAATTTCAAAATTCTTTGAAATCGCAAAAACCTGCAGTAAAAAGTAAAATGATGCAATTAGTATACAAATAGTATGCTAAATGTGGGTGATACACATTCTCAGCTGTAGATATATTTATTTCACTGCGACTAATCAGCATAAGAAACTGTCTGCAGATGAGAAATAACTTCAACGGGCTTTCTAATCTATACCTATTACTAATCAATCATCATTATAGAGGGAAAGACAGGTAGTTATGAATAATTATATTCGAGATGAATAGATAATAGGCCTAGCAGAGACTTTCAGTACTTAAATAAAATATCTGAGATAACAAAATCGATGGCAAATGTTATATAAGACTTTCGAAGTGTAGTTGGTCTGTAATACTTTTTTTAGCTCTGCACAAGATATTAATTAATTTTAAAAGATATAAGTAGCGTCATTTACATATATTTGTTTATAGTATTATCTTAAATAGAGGTAATATTATTGGTAAGCTAAACTGTGGATTGAACTGTCGCCAGCGGTATTTCCGAACCGATACGATTATGCCTAAAGAGCCTTCTTTCATCTTAAATGTAACAAACTTGCCCCATTGGTGTCCATGGGCGACGGTGATTGCTTACTATCAGGCGATTCGCCTGCTAGCTTGCCTCCTCTATTATAAAAAAAATCAAACACGTAGAAATCCAGTTTTCTTAAAATTTTCTTTACTGGTTTGAAATTCAAAATTCAAAAAATTATTCTGCAAGTAGGCCTCTAGAGCTCTTTTACAAGGCAACACAACATTTCTAGTAACATCATATAGTGACATGAAAAATACATAAAAACATTTATAAATACAACAGCCAATACCTGGGTAAACATTACATTATAATAATCTTAAAATAAATAATTACTACAATAGAACAGAGATGTATAGTCTCTATGGTTAAAATACATTAAATCTGGGGATGTAAAAGGTCTCCAACGTCAGAGTAATACTAATACTACTAGGATTTGGAGGTGTAAAGTCTCTCTAGATGTATAGTCTCTATGGTTAAAATACATTAAATCTGGGGATGTAAAAGGTCCCCAATGTTAGAGTAATACTAATACTACTAAGATGGAGGTGTAAAGTCTCTCTAAGTGTCAAAATGAAATTTATACTAAATAAATCAATCGCGTCTAGAAGTCTCATTAGTCATTACAAATACATTGTTTATCCTTATCTTTAATGACCATAAAAATCATAACTCCCTAAACACCCGGTCATCCAGTACTCATTATTCAACAGAACAACAAAGTTATTGTTTACCGCGATAAGGTAGGCGACCCCTGATAGCATAATGACTCAAATTACTAAAAAGTAACGGGATTTTTCTGCGCTGGCTCATAATGACTACTTTTTTCTCGATTCTTGGCTCGATCAGTGATTTAATAATGGTGGGATTTTTGCACTTTTCAACTTGACTGTTGGCTTGATCGGTTTACAGTTTCATCATCATCATATCAGCCTTTTATCGCCCACTGCTGAGCATAGGCCTCTCTTCTAGTACGCCACTTGTTCCGGTCCTGAGCTAATCTCATCCAGAAGTGACCCGCAATGTTTCGAATGCTTGCAGTTTAATGGATAGTTTAGATATTTTTCCTAGAAAAAACATTCTCATGTTAGAAACACTAATAACAATTACTTGAATGTACAACTGGAGAAGATCGTCTATAGGGGAACACCGTTTACAAGTTATTTCGTTGGTTGTAACTCTTGCGTTTGTATTACATACTCCACTTACAGAAGGTCGTTAGAGCAGAAGGAGTGAAGCTCTTCCTTTCTGAGTGTGTCTGAGTGATGTATATACATACACAAATACGAGAATTCGTGCCCTATCACGGTCTCCAAGCAATAAAGTCCTAAGTCCTCCTATCTTAAAGGCCAGCAATGCACCTTACAAACCCTCTGGTGTTGCAGGTGTCCATGGGCGGCGGTAATCACTTATCATCAGGTGATCTGTCTGCGTTTGCCTCCTCTATCATAAAAAAATGTATATGCCGATCTTCTCCCATATTCTCGTCCTTAGGATATATTTATCTGTTCATCAACTATAAGTAGGTACTGATACAATTCCAGTAAGCCATATTCTACTAAATCTGAGCGTGTGGGTGGACTAAATTTATAGAGTCAGACCAAGCTAACTCTGCAATTACAATGTGTGGCCATGTCATCGTATTCTATGAAATATGGCATTTATTTGACGACCTGTTTGGCCTAGAGGGTAGTGACCCTGCCTATGAAGTCGATGGTCCCAGGTTCAAATCCTGGTAAGGGCATTTATTCGTGTGATGAGTATGGGATATCTGTTCCTGAGTCGTGAATGTTTTCTATGTATTTAAGTATTTATAAATATGTATATATTGTATATATCGTTGTCTAAGTACCCTCAACACAAGCCTTATTGAGCTTACCGTGGGTCTTAGTCAATGTGTGTAATAATGTCCTATAATATTATTATTTATAGTGACACTCCCTCATTTTGTTCTGTTCTAGTCGTTCCAACGTTGGCTAACACAGACTCTAGGGTTGACTAAGCATAATTAAGTGTTCCAAATAATCGTGTGAATTGAGTTACAGTTGTGAAGATGCCTCCCGAAGGCAAATCACAGTCCTTGGTGGATTGTTTACACCGTGACATTACAACACCGTTTGTTTGAATAACGGTATGTCATCGTGAACTCTTACATCATTCATCTTTGACCTTCACATTATTATGTGATTTACCTACATCTGTGTTTACCCCGTATGCAAATGATTTTTCTCGATATAAAGAATAGTATGATTTTCTAAAAACTTTTCTACTAATTACCTTTATTCCCCATTTTGTCTTCAGATCCTTCAGGTAAACATATTGTAACAAATTAAGGTCAACAATTTACGTGAAGATTATTGTAATTTTTATGGATTTTGGTTATTCTTTGACAGTCTGACATTACAATCTGACAGAATTTTTGAGAATTTTCGACCCAAATGCTGGACACTATCCCAATAGTTGCTAATTTGTACAGCCAGTGGATGTCATTCCAGATCTAGAGCAGAGCCCAACTGGGGAAGTACCTCCACCTTACAGACAACAGCAGCCAAATAACACTAGACCCTACTCATAGTGTTGTGTTCCTGTCGGTGAGTAAGGTTGCCAGAGCTCAACGAGGGGGTTACGGTCGGCAACGCGCATGGAACTCCTCTGGAGTTGCAGACGTACATAGGCTACAGAGACCATCAGGCGGGCCGTATGCATGTTTGCCACCGACGAGTTTAAAAAAAAAAAATTGCCACCTTCCAAACCTAACTGTACTGTACTAGGGATTGCAAATCCGAATCTATTTCACCAAATCCGGATTTTCGGATAATTGTCACGCAGAAATCCGAACTTCGGATAAAATCCGGATTTAGGGAATTTTTTCTTGGTACTACGAACAAATTGAGATTTTTAATAAGAAATCAGTCTTTTTAATTACTGTGATAGTCTTATGATCATTAACAAGTTATGTTCATTACACAGTTATATTATATTAATAACAAAAGCATATTGGAAACACAAAAATGTCTTCTTTAATCATTTTAATTAAGAATCCTACATCCTCGAACACTGAGATCTAAATTTATTGAGGGTTTTATCACATCTCCGCTGCGGAACCTATATCGCAGTACCCCGTTACATATTTCGCTGCGAATCGTGACAGCATCGAGAGCTAATCAAGAAGAAAAAAGAACAACAAGAACCGCACCTCACAGATTTGCCATTGTTTCACTCTCGGTCCGCCCAGGTATCGCGGGGAAACATGTAACACGGTACGCGGTGTAGTTTTAGTGGCAGTGGTAGAGATGAGTTCAAGTCCTAATCCCAAGAAGATAATACTGAAGCTAGGAAGTAGGATCACGCTTCTCTACTAAGTAAAATCTTAAGAACATTAGAGCATCAAGTGTAGAGTCATTCAGGCACGTTCTTAAGCGGTTACACAGCATCCCAGCTGCGGAAAACGCCCTCTCTGGCTCTACACTTGTTAGAGGGATAGCCGATAAGTTTTTGTAGACTGATGATAACATGGGACCCATCTTTCCTCCGTTTTCATACACAGCCATCTCTATATGCACTAAAGTTGCTAAATCAGGCGCTTCTGGTGTGTCTTCTGCTGTACTTGATGTTTCCCTTTGGGTGAGAAGAGAGTTGCCTGTTTACCTTTCTTTATCTGTCATAACATGACCTGGCATGTGTTGTACTTGTTCGCCATCAGATGTCATCGAACTCGTTGAAGGGATAGGGATGCTTTGAATAGAGGATGGTGAGGTCAACGAGTAGGCAGTCGCAGCAACGTTGCAAATTGTGTCCTGGATTTGCCCGAATGTTGGTGTCTTAAATAGTTCGTCTTTGGATTGTAAAACGAACTGTTGATAATTATGCAAGTACTGCAACGTCCCAGTCACATTCTCTAGACGCCTCTCCGAAATGCACCGTTTTAAAGCTGTCGTTAGTTTATTTGAAAACGAATTTTCGTAGCTTTCCAAAGTGTTTATCATTAACTTTAAACTATCGTCTGCCGTCAATAAAGTCGCATATTTTCGGCACGGTCGGTGGGTCGCGCGACTCCGGTGCGGCGGCCGCGGCGCGGAGCAGAGGGGGTAAGGCCCCAGGCCAGTGAGCGAGCGCAAGGGCAGCAGTGCTGCCACACGTCCAGACAACTCGCTTGACGCGTATTTTCAGTAATCAGAACATTTTAATGGTGCAAAATACAATTGTATAATATTTTGTCAAAAATCCAAAAATTCGGATTGCGGTTTAAAAATCCGGATTTTTAAACGGATTGAAAAATTCGCGGATAATCCGGATTTTCGAAGTTCGAATAATCCGGATTGCAATCCCTATACTGTACTGCAGGACGTGGACTGTTGGAAGACTATTGTGGATGACATTGCTATCGAACCACAAGATCTGGTTAATCCCAATTGAGAGCTGCGTCTCGCCTGACATCCTAGCCACCCATTACTCAACTCCAAGGAATGTCGTTAGACGTACGATGACTTATTGAACTTGGGTTAAGATTGTTCGTATATTTAAAAGTCGCAAGAACCCATCTTCAACAAAAAAACTGTCTCAAAATATCTTCACACATGTTGCGTTTGTATTATGTACCTCTAAAAACTTTCTGATCAATGTGAGGATATATTAACTCCACCACGTTAAATTATAAGGAACAGTTAGGTGTTCCATTGACAAGAACTCCTTTTCATATTGAAGACTTCTTTTTTTGGACAAACTTGTAAAAAAATTATGAAGTTTACTCAGTTCTCAGTTCTGATATTGGGTTCATGCAAAATATATGAATTAAAGTAAGGGTACTCCGAATTTACATAGCAAATGCGCAGTGGCAGTTTTTAGCTTTGGTGTAGTCAATTCTAGCTTGTAACTTGAACCGCGCGCCAACGTGAGGTATTATCGGAGATTATAAATATTATCGCACAAGTTACGCCGACACTTCTCGTAAACACATCAGGCATCGCTCTGGGCACCAAACGAAGGATTTATGGAATAATTAGAAAGGAATTTTGTGCTAATGTCTCATAAAACCTACTAGAACTATGGCCTTTCCTAATTTGTTCAGAATCCATTTCAAACATGAACTGATATCATTGCAGATAATATGTATAATTCATCTTATTCTTTTTATCGATTGCTTTAACATGCTTTCTGTCACAGTGCAAATTAAAGGTTTATTATAATTAGTATTACAAGTTTAATGTTACCTATACTGTTGTTATCTTATTTTCAGATTCTAGTATAACATACCTATATTGAAGCGCTGGTGGCCTAGCGGTGAGTGCGTGCGACTTACAATCTGGAGGTCGCGGGTTCTAACCCAGGCTCTTATACATACCAATGAGTTTTCCGGAACTTATGTACGAAATATCATTTGATATTTACCAGTCGCTTTTCGGTGAAGGAAAACATCGTGAGGAAACCGGACTAATCCCAATAATGCCTAGTTTACCCTCTGGGTTGGAAGGTCAGATGGCAGACACCGCTTCAGTAAAAACTAGTGCCTACGCCAATTCTTGGGATTAGTTGCCAAGCGGACACCAGACTACCATGAGCCGTGGCAAAATATCGGGACAACGCGAGGAAGATGATGAAGTATATTATACCTGCTTATATTGTACATATATATAGACGATTGACGGTTTATGACACTTATGACTTAACGTTTTAAAGCGACCTTGTGTTCTTTTTACAGTTTACATTTTTCATATTAACAAATACTAATATATACTATATATACATATAATACTAATATATCTCATAGTTAGTTCAATAGCTTAAGTTGTTAAATTGTACAAAGAACTGAGCGCCTCTCGCCAATAAACGTTACAGTTTGGCGGGAATACATATGTATTATATATAAGTTTTAATTTTAATATATAAATAAATTAAATTTAAAAAAAAATATATATAATACCCCTAACTATAACACAGGTCTATAAATTAAATAGTTTATAGTAGAAATCTTAGATAATCGTTAAACTTTCAAATATACAGAGTGTCGGCAAATAACCATACAAAGGGGCTGTGCTATTTTATCTACGTTTATAATACTATAAAATTCTCCGCGCCTTTTAATGAGCATAAATTACACTTCATATAATAGTACCAGGTAGAAAATTGCATCGCAAAATCGCAATAAAAATAAAACGTGTAAGTATTTTAAACCATAAATAGGTACCTATAGGAACACCTCTGGACAATAAAATTGAGCTCGGTTGTAAAACGTATGAAATGAGCACATTACGATAAAGATGTAGAATTGCACTCTATCAAGAATAAGCCTACACTTGAAAGAGATTAAAATTCTTCCTGATAACAAGTAGTTATTGAGTACCTACCAACTTGAGCCGTCTAAAGTTACGTGCACTGAGAGAGATTTAATTTGAGATTAAGCTACGGATCTGCTTTAAGAACAACCCGTACTTTAACTTGTTCTATTTTAAAGTAACTTTTAACTACCCGATTATACAAGCAATGAAGGCAATTAATAGGCACGCACAGAAGATTACATTTCTTCAATAATCAATCAGGTTTTATAGGCATAATTCTTCCATTTTATTTAAAGTTGTACATTTGTTTCACAAATATCCAAATTTAAGGATTCGATCCGGTTTAGCCTAGTGGGCCCTGCCTACGAAGCTGATGGTCCCGGGTTCAAATCCTGGTAAGGGCATGTATTTGTGTGATGAGCATGGATATTTGTCCCTGAGTCATGGGTGTTTTCTATGTATTTAAGTATTTATAAATATTTATATATTATATATATCGTTGTCTAAGTACCCTCAACATAAGCCTTATTGAGCTTACTGTGGGACTTAGTCAATTTGTGTAATAATGTCCTATAATATTTATTTATTTATTATTTATTTATAGGGAGTGAATCGTTATATTGAGCGTCTTTCCATGGATTTTACTCTCTATTTCTACTCAGAATCGCGAATTCTTTCGATCCTAATAGAAAAATGATTTTCCAAGATTTTTATTTCCATTACGTAAATATTTTCCATAGATTTTGTGGATTGAAATGGAATGAACGAAAAATGTATAGAAATTTTGAAACAGTTTTTTTTCTCCTATTAGGATCGAAAGAGATCGTGATTCTGAGTAAAAATGACATATACAAAACTCCCAATTCTAAAAAAGGTGGTGTTTAACTTTAAACAAAATTGCTTAATTATAATTTGAGAAAATAACAAAAGAAACAATAAGAAAAGATTGATAATATTGATATAGAGTACAGGAAATGTAGCAACTAATAATAATATGCATATGCCAGTTTTCTACCATTTAATAGATGAAGGAGATTTTATGACAGAGAAAGCTACAGTAGTTAATGGAGATATACTAGCAAGTCCAGTTGGAGCTTTAAGTCTTGAGAATTCAACGCGGTTTATGGTAGATAAATAGCACATTACTTATTATGGTGGTGCCGGACGTAAGAATTTACCTGTTTAGCCAAATGAGGTTAACCGGCAAACATTGTAGAAAAATATGTCGTATTTATAACTTATCCCATTAAAAATAGCACTAATGCATGTTTTTGTATGAAAGAAAACAATTTTGAATGCTGCAGAAAAATATCTATAACACTAATTTTGCACTGGTCAAAAAATTACGCAAATAAATATCATAGTAAATGTCACATTTTACTAAAAATTTATAAAAGACGTAATAATAGAAAAAAGAACTGAACTTTGGATACTAACACGTAAAGAGCTACTTGAAAGATAACACGATAGTGCGATATAGAAAATGTTCTTGAGACATTGGCATTGACAATGTTTACTCAAGGCTTTAGAAAAAAAACTTTCCAACTAATTTATCATAAATTTCCCACAAACAAAATCTCGTTAACAAATGTGACTCGGTGACCTTATCGCATCCTAAACTGAATGATTCTGCGATAACAAAACGTAAACATAAACCAACTTCAAGCTTTTTACTATCTCCGGTAGTAAAAGTCACATTCGAATCCCAGCCGTCAAAACCAACACTAAATTTTCTTAATTAAAACTCAGATAAACGGCTAAGCCGAACGTCAGTCTGATTATTTGAAAAGCTCCTCTAAACAATGGGTGTCATTCATGCTTTTGAAATCACTCACCATTTATATCAGCATCCCAATGGACCACTGCACATGAATTAAAATCACTAGAACACTATGAACTGGATCGATATTTTAAACACTGGACCAAAAACGCACCCTTGCGGCACTCCTCATATAAAATTTTAAAAATCGTTTTTTAAATTTCGATTTCGACACGTGCGCGCGAGTTAGTGGACGCGTGCCTCTGAATAGCTGCCGGCTTTAAACTGACGAGCCGAACCATCGGCTGCGCGCGCGTCGATGTTTACTAACCCCATGTGCAATACAATCAAACGCCTAATCCTCAACCCTATTTTTCAACTTTTACAGTCTATTTTTCTTTAGCAGTAGTTATAGCATCTGATGTTTATCTGTGTTGGTAAGTCGGACACATGTATTTGTCATTATATGAATGAAGAACTCTACCACACTCTACGCTAGAGCTTTGCGCCGGCGCGTTTCATTTATAACCTTAATTGATGTGTTCTTTCCACTTGTTAGATGTCCTTTGAGGTCTTACATTATCTTGTCGTGTTGTCGTGAATCATATCTTTACACTGGGATTTTAAGAAATGAAATCGTTTTTTTTTTTTTCTTAGAACACACTTTACACATATAAATATACATTTATGATTTAGTTAACAACTTTGCAGTATTATATGGCATTATTACGAAATTATAAGTTTAGCAGCTGGGATTGGTCCAAAAAGTTGAAAAACACCGAGGACAATAGTTTTTTGTTTCGGATTAATGACTTTCCGGACAATGAGTGCTTACTGTTTTTTAGTGCATTCAAACAGCTCTGATAAAATGCTTAATTGACTCATTAGGCTTTAAAGATTTTTTTTCTTTGTTTTGTTAAATGTTAGTTGTAAAATTAAAATTTCTGTTGTTTGTTTCCGTAAAAACGGTACTTTACCAGCTAATATAAGTTAATGATAAAAACGGCCGACCTAATAGCAATAAGCGCTCTCCTATAATTATTTTATTACTATCGTTATGATCTGGCCATCCCAGTTTTTTTTTTATTAATTTACAGTGTAGGTAAAACAAGCAAAGCTGTTTTCTTTAGGCTAATAAGTACTTGGTTGCATAATATTGATTATATTTTATTTATATAGTCGATGAAATATAAATTTAATAAAGACGTGGGTGTATACCTCTCTAAAAATTTGTAGGACGGATCGGTGCAAATTATATTTCGTGTAATCGTAAAACTGATTGGGTATAAAAATCTCTGAATTTATTTTTGATACTTATACAGCGCATACGGTTATACTTATAAGGTTAACTGGAAGAGATCCCATACAGGGATAAGTTCGCCTTTGTTGTATTTAATTTACTCTGTAACTGTGTTTTTCGTGTTTTTATTCCTATGTACAATAAAGTATATGTATATATACATACATACATACGAAGCCCTAATTATTTTTAGTGATTTGTTATGGTAAAAACATAAAGGATCCTCAATATCTGGTGACCAGACTGACCAGGGAAATATTCATTGTTCTTTGAAGAAAAATGAACTGGTGAATATCAAGAAAAAATTAAGACATGCAAAGAGGTCTCGAATATATTGGTAGGTTTTTTTCTTTGATTTTGGATGATAGGGAGGCATATTTTGGCTACAGTTTGTTGTAAGGTAAGAAAACTTCCTCAAATTAGAGTCGCTCAGAATTAAATAGTAATTTCGCATACTACAGAAAATTATCAACGATCGTCTAGGTTACTAAGAGGTGTGGGCAGCGTAGGCGCCTCGATGTCAACTGCAGGCCTTATCGGAATAAATGAATAACGAATTATAGTGCTGGATATCCAAGTATGGAGCTGTGTGATTTTCAAGCTCTTGTTTCAAAGCTAATGCTTCTATAATCTACAATGGTTGTCTTTGGCCCGTATTTATAGTAATCCAACAAGTTACAACACCTTTTACTATGTGTTTACCCATATTTTATAGTTTACAACATCAAATCATTAAAAGGTTATTATACATAATGTCTTTAACTATCGCAGTCGATGTGGGCTCTAAACTTCCTCCTCAAAATACCTTAATTAGGCGCTGCAACCATCATCTGCAAAGATGCTGTGCTGCCAATGATGATGATGATGATTTTATTATAGTTTTCTTCTTGTTCCTCCTTGACCTTTTTCTCATTTACTTGGGGTCGGCCTTCCTTGTCCTTTTCCTCTATAATCCACGATTTTTGGCTATTTCAGCGTCTGTATTAACATCTTTCATGTCTTTTTGGACTGTCGTCAGCCAAGTGGCAGGTGGTTGAGGTGGTCTTAACTATTGTTTGGCTTTGTGTTTCAATCTCTTGTCTGATAATCATATTGTATTTTATTATGCTTTCTTATGCTTATAGATGGTTAGTTTAGGCTTGTAAGGATGAATATTTTATTTATTAGTATTAGGTACAAACTGGCCAGAAATAGCACAACATCGGGAGCTGTGGAGATCACGGGGAGAGCCCTTCGCCCAGTAGTGAAACACTATAACGGGCTAACTAAAAAAAATACAAAAGTTGTTAAAGATAGAAAAAAAAGAACAAAACTATCGAAAATGGTCTGCCTGAAAAGGCCTAAATGTTCCTAAGTACTAATTATCTGATTGGTATACTATGAGGCCAGTTCAAATCAAACTTACATGACATTTTACTCGTACGTGTCCGTACATGTATTATCCAGGCTACATTAAGCTACATATTATGTTGTTTTAATTACAAAATGGCTAATTTCTAGGGTGCATTCTTGAGCTTACATTAAGGAACTTCCTCAAAGACACCGGTATTCTAATGAACTCCATTTCGAAGATAATCAATCATTTATTTTTATCTTATAAGGCCCTTACGATGCATTTTCTACTAAACGCAAGTACTATTTATCTCGGACGATCGATGTTCAAAATGACATTGATATGTCACAGTTTTCAATTGTTTGGTTGAATTAAATGTAATGCCCGCGTTACAGCAACGCTCTACGCTACATTTAATTATAAGAAAAAAAAAAAATTTTTTTTTTTGAAAATTAACTATACCATTTCGTTTCCTTAAACGTACTTACCCATACTCCGGAGTTAACGGAATTCAATAAAAACACGGTGTATAACTGTCTTGACCACATTGAAATGTTTTTAACCGCTCTGTTGTCATACATAGTGTTGTGACTGAATTAGTAATTTGTATAAACGGTATAAAATGATGGTGACTAATTATACCTACAGTTGTATAGTTTAATTATTTCTTAATTTACTTATAATGAATGAGATGATGAATACGCTTAAAGTAATGAGCCGCTGGACTTTGATTTAGAGGTAAACACTTAATAATAAAGTCTAAAGGTACTATCAAAGTCTGAAGTTTAAATTTAAATAAAATAATAAATAATAATTCAAGGATAATGTGTTACTTTGAATACTGCAATTCAAATTACATTGTTTCAAAACGTCACCAAATAACACTAGACCCTACTCATAATGTTATGTTCCTGCCGGTGAGTAAGGTTGCCGGAGCTCAACGAGGGTGCGGAGTGTTAGAGCCGGCAATGCGCATGTAACTCCTCTGGACCTCGTACATATGCTACGGAAACTGCTTACCATCAGGCGGGCCGTATGCTTGCCACCGACGTAGAATAAAAAAACCCTCATTGAAGTCCACCGTCATATTGTAATTTCTTTCAAAAAATTAACTAGGTATACGAAGAATGTTAAGATACCTAATGTATTAGACTTGTACTTAAACATTTTTATTTTAAGAGTTGAAAACAATTGGTGTGAAAATAAAACTCATTAAGTATGACCACAATGTCCACAATATATTTAAATTGATAGGAAACATGACCTAATGCTAAAATAGGCTACCCGCAAATATTGTTATGACTCTTAACGTCAAGCAGTAAGATTTAAAATTGAATAAAAAGAGACTAAGACTAAGAGACTAAGTAATTATATCGATAATTCTTAGAAAACAGTTTGTTTTCATGTTACAATGTAGGTACGTATTAATGCAGCGACCCAATTAAATTAAACTTATTCAAGCAATGTACTATAGGGACCGTGCGCGTTGGAGGGTCTGCCATCTTGTGGCCTGAATCGGAACAATCAACATGTACATTTACACGTCACATGCTTTCTTGTGCATAGTAAGTTCTGCCATCTTGTGGGCTACATCGGAACAAAAAACATCACATTTACGCCTCGCGCCAAAAATCTGACGGCTCCTGTGCTGCCATTTGAGATCCCACTTTCTTTTGTGAATTCATATGAAAAGACACTATAGAAAACGGGACTTAATTTTATAAAACTACAAGTTTTGCTAGTGTAAAACGGAAATACTGTTCCTTGGTAAGTATTGTTTGGCAAGCCATTTCCGTCAGAAAGAGGCGGCAAAATGTTGCCCTCCCATACAAAAATTAATTTCGTGACTTTTTCTACTGACAAAGTGGATTTGACAGAGTATACTTACAATGCGAGTGAAACATGAATTTCATGAATGTTTTACACTTTTAATTTTCGGCTTTAGAAAATAGAATCATCTAGGTTAATCAATTGATTTTCTGTCAACGGGATGGCTAAATACCCTATATATGTGAAAAGGCTCAGAAACCGGTTAAATTTCCAAGCCATTATCATGTAAGTACTTGGCGCAAAACCTTTTAATTGCGGTTCAGTTAGTGAAACTGTTATTTACAAACTGGTTTTTAGGAGAACATTTCCATAAATTTCTTGTCATATTAACCGGTTTAGAGCACACAAAACCGGTTTATTCCTAGGTTGTCGGTGTCTTTATTTACGCGGTACACCTCCGATCCGGCTGGCTGTCTCATCGCTCGTCGAATAAACCAGTTTATTTAGGTTACAATAAAATTCTTAAAACATTCGCGTTCTTATGAAAGTTCGGAGTAAAACCGAAATAAACCGGTATTTACCGCTATTTTTAAAACCGGTTCCGAATCTTGAGCTGTACATAGCAAAATTAGAAAACGCTACACATTGTTGACTTTCTTTTATCAGATGGAGTACACTCTGCAACAACCAAACGATACTATTACGTGACTTAATAGTTCCTTATGGGTCCTTATTTTTATTGATTAAACATTGTTCAATAAGAAACTGTAATTATTGGTGTTAAGGTGGAGAATCATTTGCGAGCTTTTGTTTAAAAGCAATCTGCACTATCGGTCTGTCATTATCGTTTACTTTGTTTCCCTGCTGTTCCAGATTTTATGAATGCAACCGGGAATTTTAGTTTCTTGGTTTAAAATGTAAATTTTTGACGCTTTAGGTATTTTTATTTGCTGTCAAATATTTAGATAGTGTGGATTATTCCCACTAGTTACCACCAAGACAGCCAGTGGTAACTACTGGGATTTTTTCCCACCTTTTACCAGTGGTAACTACTGGGAAAAATAATTCCCATTAGTTACCACCGAACCGAACCACTGGGTGGTAACTACTGGGACATAGGTACCACCAAAATTTTGTTAGTTCAAAACTAATAATAAATAAAAATCATTTATTTCAGACTAAAGGTCCATGGTTAGTAAACATTGAACTAAAGCTAAAAACTAATCAGTGACTGCATGCAGTCTCTGCCAACGATTGAGCATGGGGCCATTTTCACGTCCCATAAACACGCTCAGAATGCTCTTGGTGCTGCCGCGCAGGCGACGCATCAGTGAGGCGCACCTCTTGCGCAATAAAAACAGTATAAATATAAAGTACTTTAATAAATAATGATAATTGTGTCGCTTAGTGTTCCAGTAAACTGCCTTAATGTGATCAAAAATAGTCGGTTTTTAACTTATTTTTGTGGTAACAACTTGGTGGTAATTCGCGCACGAATTCCGATATTCCCCGCTTTTTTCCCCATACTCCATTCCTTATGCCTCCCCGCGTATGTTAGCCTTTAATTAGTTAGTGTATTTTATTGTAGTCTATTGTACAAAGAAATAGTGTCGATAATCTATACTAACATTTCAAGGCGGTTATAATCTGCTTTTACTATGAAGTCATTATCGTAATTAGTGGTTTATCACTCAATGGTACGAATTTTGTACTCTTGAGACAAAGAGTCTCTCTAGGAACAGTGGCGGGGCAAGAACAAAATTTTATGTGGGCAAGGTACATTTAGCGAGGCCCTCTGGTGGCGCAAGAAGTGACGAACATTTTTACGTTGTGTCCGAGATATACTTATTTGGGGCGCGAGACCCCTCGGACCGCGAGGTTGCGGGCGGTGGTCCACGTCGCCCACGCCTAACGCCGCCTCTGTCTGGGAACACTCTCAGTAACGGTATTTATTTATTTGGAGCCTGACGTCCCACTGCTGGGCAAAGGCCTCCCTCCAATATCTCCACTGTTCGCTGTCCAGTGCTGTGTCTGGCCACTCTTCAAGGAGTCCAGTTCATCCCGCCGTCCCCGGTGAGGTCTGCCAGATCCCCGATTCGAGTTTTCGGGCTCCCACTCTGTAGTGTCTTTACCCCACAACTCATTCGGCATTCGACAGACGTGACCAGCCCAATCCCATTTTAGCTTAGCCGCTTTCCGAGCTACATCGACGATTTGTGTCTTGGAGCGCAGCGTGGTCTTCTTCTTCACCCTAAGCCTTTTCCCATTATCTGAGGTCGGCTCGCCTTGTGCTCTTTCTCCACACAGGACGATTTGTTGGAGCGCAGCGTGGTGTGCCGGTAAACGGTATTTAGTCACTAAAAACAGCAAAACCTGTACTCAGCCATAACTCTCAAGAACCGTAAGAATAGTAAACCTTTAAAACAACACGAGGAACGCAGCGCAAACACGTACAGATTTAAACATTCAAGTTAACTTCTCAGTTAAGATAACAGAGTAATCTTAACTGCAGGCTGTTTGCTCGGAGTTCATGGCTTTGGTTTAGTTTAACTAAGCGTTAACCTTTCATGGTTTAAACGAGATTTACTTACTTGCTGTGTTACCTTTCTTGTTAATGTTATCATCAAAGGCGAAGAAATGGTGACGGCGCCTAATTATACCAGTAGGGCTAAGATGGACGGCTCTTTATCATTTGTCACCATGCTTGTCACACTTCTAACATGTAAGCGCGAAAGTGACGGGCATAGTGACAAGTGATAAAAATGGCACCATGCTGCCACCGCAGGTTCCTCTTTGCCGCCTGTACGGTTTTGTACAGTTTTAGATAATGTTTGAAAGAGAAACTAACCCTTGCTGCATTTCTAAAAATAGCGATGGTTCCCTGATCCCTATAAGACAGGTTTACCTAGTTTAGGGCTCAGGACACTATTCCTAGGCTTTCCAACAATAGAATGCTTCTAAAAATGTAATACTTTTCTACTGTGTAATAAGCTGCAATTTAGATACCTAAATAATCATTTTTCATTTTCATTTTTTTTCATTTTCATCTAGCGCTTTAAAAAATGTCAAAAAAAGGAAAACAATCCGACATAGATGTTGATAATCTTATTCTGCGTTGAAAAATTACGTTTACGTTTGTATGGAGTATGGAGAAACAACCACGAAACGAAAAGAAATAAATATCGAAATGTAATATAATCGTAGTAACTGTTACTACCAAAAAAAAGCGGCCAAGTGCGAGTCGGACTCGCCCATGAAGGGTTCCGTACCATTTATGACGTATTAAAAAAACTACTTACTAGATCTGGTTCAAACCAATTTTCGTTGGAAGTTTGCATGGTAATGTATATCATATATTTTTTTTAGATTTTTCATTCCGTTATTTTAGAAGTTACAGGGGTGGGACACACTTTTTTTCACTTTGGAAGTGTCTCTCGCGCAAACTATTCAGTTTAGAAAAAAATGATATTAGAAACCTACATATCATTTTTGAAGACCTATCCATAGATACCCCACACGTATGGGTCTGATGAAAAAAGATTTTTTGAATTTCAGTTCTAAGTATGGGGAACCCCCAAAATTTATTGTTTTTTTTCTATTTTTGTGTGAATATCTTAATGCGGTTCATAGAATACATCCACTTACTAAGTTTGAACAGTATAGCTCTTATAGTTTCGGAAAAAAGTGGCTGTGACAGAATCGGACGGACAGACGGACATGACGAATCTATAAGGGTTCCGTTTTTTGCCATTTGGCTACGGAACCCTAAAAATCACGTAACTATTTTGATACATTACGTAATTTTCGATTGGCGTTTACTAAATTGGACTGTTTTTTGTAAATAATGTCAAACGATCTTGATTTTCCTGAGGATCAAATGTCTATATAGGACTCATGGCATTTAAGCAACACAAAGATCAGAAATGAGAGTTAAAGTCTGACGCTCGCAGTCGACTATTGAAACGCCTCTAACAAAATGATAAGGTGATGTGACGTCACATCATACAAGTCTGTTCTAAATGTATGGAAGATCAAGGAAATTGCCATTTTGACCCTGAAATATTGCGTTTATGTGTATAGTTGTCATACAATTTATTTTTCAACAAAACATAAGGAATCGAATGGTGCCATTTTCTTTTCTATTTTTGAAAGACAAAAAAAAAATTATGACATTTCGGAGCCTTGTATTTTTTTATAATCTCAATATATTTTTTTCAATTCCACTTTTTTATAATGGATGGCTCATTTTCTATCCATTTAACTAAAGTTTGTTATAATATTCAACATGTGTCAAGTACCCAATTCTACTTTTTACCAACGATTGTCATATTGGCTAGGCCCTCAGATCTGGAACATTCACGGAAAGAAATTCATATTAAACCGCACAGTGCGCAACCACTTCAGTTCCAGGATATTGAACCATGATTTTGAACTTTACTTAAAAGTGATAGGGTTCAATTTTATATAAAATTATGACGCTCTCTACAACCTGTCCATAGTGATGGTGCTTTTAAAATCAGTTTTATTTATCAAGATCATTGTCGTTCCACCGTGAAAAAGTAAAGTACAAATTATTAACACGCCTCAATGCTAACACACGTAAATGACAGCTCTCATCAAACCTGTCATTTCCATTCACAAGTAACGTTTCTAACCGGTCCCTACACGAGTGCAGCTTACTAAGTGTCATCTAAAAGGAAATGCATAGACCATAAGGTCAACTAGACTATGCAAATGCACGTAATTCGTGTGTATTTTAACGTACACACTCGAGAAGGCTGCAACTAATATCCAAAGGAAAATGGGGACTACGTTTATATGGAAAGTCGGTCACGTTATGTCGGGCTCTTTCCTCTTAAGAGGATATATCAGCTGAGCCCCTTCCCATATTTAAGAATTTCAGGTAGATATCATTATTAGAGGTCAGGCGAAAAACCATGCGTAAAAATCTCAGAAATTAAGGTTTCGTTCTCGAGATTTTACTCCCCCAAAACTTAACCAATCGTAACGAAATTTTGGGAACGGAATAAGAAAGAAATTATTTGTGCCTGCCCGTTTTGATTTTTGCGTTTAATGTTGATGATTTTCTATGCTAGAGGTCTGTTCACGGCGCATTTACTTGGCCGTTTTTAGCGCTGTTTAAAGTTACCTGGTTCTTATAAAAAGAATATATATTTAAAAAAAACGTACAGACAGAATAAAATATTAATCTAGGGCCAAAATCCAGATAGGAAAATGTCGAAAACGTTTGTAACTTTGTATGGAAAAATGACCACAGTATCCTCTCAATGTGACGTTCGGATGTCAACTGCAGTTGCATTACTGTTTCGAATGTCACATTTATGCCAAGGCGATTGTAGATGACGCAAAATGATCGCCAAGTTTAGAGTCTCATAATAGTACATTACAATACAAGTGCGAAAAATAGGAATATCGCAACGAGTAGGGATAAATTAAAACACATGCCTATTCGCACATGTATCGTACAACATTTTACATTAGGTGCCTAGCCCTTTCGACATAGTTACGTAAAGTGATAATTTTCGCACTAGTGCGGTAAAGTAGCACCATATGTACTGTAAAATAGGTTCTAATTCCTGGCCACGTATTTTCAGGTGTTAGAAGGCCTACCGCAAGTGCCGAAGTTCGCAAATTGAAGGCATCTTTCACTATCACTCTAATTACGCCTTAAAAGATAAATGCCCGCAACTTGCGAATTTTGGTGTTCGCGGTAGGCCCTCAGGCTTGAGGTCGGCTTGAACGCAAGATTTGGCCCTCAGGCTTGAAGCTGAGTCTCTTCCTGTCTAGTGTCAAGTCTCAATTTTAAATCTCGCACTCGCACTGAGCCAGTAATAGCTTTAGGTAGTTTTCATACTAATAAGGGTTGTTGCAAACTCTTTTGAAATCAGCAATGTCAAATATTTAAATATATATTTTTTCATGATTGTACACATGTTACTCTAAAATAAATGGCTAACGTTTCCTGCGTGTTTTCATTCGGGCTATATTTCATGTAATTTTCTACAAAGGGTACTTGGGGCATCTATTTTAATATAAGATCTTTTAGGAAATGCTTTTTTAACGCAGTGAACCAAACTTTCCCTAACTCTTATTAAACAGCATCATCAGATAGGAATATAGGTTTTATGGCGGTGAATTATGGGTGTTTTTGCAATTGGATGTTTGGATGATATAGGATTTTTTGAAAGAAATCTAAAAGGAAACATCGATTGATCGGTCTTTGCCCGTTGGTTGCATTTTCTCTTCTTCACACGATTTCTTTAGTCCCAACATTTATTAGTTCTAGAATCTAGTGTTCCGTATAGGTAATCTAATCAGCATGGCTACCAAGAGTTGACATTTAACATGTACGTTAGCGATTGCGTGAACTGAATCGCATTCCCTCTCTATCGCACCAATAAGCTCATCAATGCGAGCGAAATGGGCTTCGATCGAGTTTACGCACTCGCTAACGCACTGTCAACTCGTGGTACTGGTACGGCTACTAAGTAGTCTTCGATGATGTATTAATCAAGTTAAAATTGATTTGAGTGCAACTTAATTTCTAAGGGAGTATGAGCTTGTATAAATCAAGACTGTCTAAGAATCCGATTCGAACTTTAAGATACGTCAAAAATTTCCTAAAGATACGATATGGATTGGATATATCAGAGTCAAAACTAACTAACTTTACTTTTGAGTGGAATTAACGTGAGACACTTCATTCGGTTCTTGTCTGATTTAATGTCTTGTCTTTTAATTGTTTATATAAGAATTCAAGTCTTGAAGATCCTCTACATCTCTAAGGATATATTTTTTTTATATCTCTGACACTTAGAGACTTATACTTCTCTAAAGAAATTGAGTATTTGTTGGTTTTATTTTTTTTATCATTGTTTTATTTCTGCAATTTGACATTTAGAGACAGTATACATCTCTAATAAAGTATATATAATTTCACCGATTCCATATTTGTAATTGTATTTTGTAATTTTTTATTGTTTTTACAAACAACATGTAAAAGTGCCCCTGTGGCCTATTTGCTGAATAAATGTTTGATATTTGAACGTTTTTTGTTTGAAGAGACGTCACTTTTGACACTGACATATCTAATCCATATCGTATCTTTAGTAAATATTTGACGTATCTTAAAGTTCGAATTGGGCCGTAAGACTGGAATTTTTGAAATTTTGTTGAAACCAAGGTCGCAAACGCAAGGTCTTTTATAAAACATGTCGAAAACATAGGTAAAAAAGGCAAATGGAACATTCAACCTTTAACGCGCAAAGCTGTAAAATTTTTACGGGTGTTAGCGAAATATTAAAAAAATCTATCTTAATGTTTTTCTTACCATACTCAAAACTTCGGTAAAGAAAAACACAATGAATCCGCACCAATCCCAGACACAATCTGTGGCTACGCCATTCCTTTGATTCCAGTACTATAACCGCGCAAATCGAAGTTTGTCAATTGCGGGCATTTTTCTCTGTCACTCTAATTACGTCTTAGTGAGAGTAAAAGAGAAAGATTCTTAAGAATTTCGGCTTTCGCAGTTTAGGCCCCCAGGTTGTTTAGCGGAGCCTTGGCTCCTGTAATAAATGCAACGGGAAAATCCTTAACGTGACGACTAAACATAAAACAAAACCCTTTATAACGCATAAGGAACCCTTAGGAACGCATTAGATCAGGGGTCACCAAATGGCGGACCGCGGTCCGAATCCGAACCGTCGACCTATTTTATGCGGACCTTAAATAAATAGTAATTTGTATTACTGAGTACGTAATTCAATAAAATGTATCCAGCGCTTTGTCTTTGCTGCCGTGAATTCAACAACGGACGAGCGAAGTAACGTGCGAGAGAGAGATGCAGTTCGGGGAGTACGAAATGTACGAATTCACTTATTAAACTCATGTAGAAACGGACGGCGATGGTAATATTAACTTTAAAAACCGGACCCCTGAAGAAACTAATTGGTGATCCCTGCATTAGATCGTCCATGTTTTTATAAAATTACATCAATCACTCCGTGGGCACATTCTGTCCGATTACCAGCGGCGCCTTTGCTATGTTTCATAAAAAACTGGCCAAGTCGGACTCGTGAGAAAAGGGTTCCGTGTATTCGCTCCGTGCATCACAGTGGCGCCGCCCTAGTGGGTGCGAGACATACAACGTATAACAAAAATATTGGGGATTAAGGGCATATTATATATGTTCTGATTAGGAATAAGGATTTTTTTTTGACGCGATTCATTTTTGGCTTTTTTTTTATACTACGTCGGTGGCAAACAAGCATACGGCCCGCCTGATGGTAAGCAGTATCCGTAGCCTATGTACGCCTGCAACTCCAGAGGAGTTACATGCGCGTTGCCGATCCTAACCCCCTCCCACCCCTCGTTGAGCTCTGGCAACCTTACTCACCGGCAGGAACACAACACTATGAGTAGGGTCTAGTGTTATTTGGCTGCGGTTTTCTGTAAGGTACTTCCCCAGTTGGGCTCTGCTCTAGATCTGGAATGACATCCGCTGTGCTGTGCCCTACCACACAAAGCGAGATGACATTCACAATGCCCATACCTCTCTTGTGGACGTAGTTTAAGGACGTACCCGGGTCCGATGGCTTTTGTATTGATTGGCCGGCTTTGACGGCCATACCCATAAAAACAATTATTTCGCGTAAAAAACATTTTTATACTTTTTCATAATCAGAAAATAATACCGAAATATGCCCTTAAACGGATCCCCACTATTTTTGTTACAACCTGTATTACTTATTTGACAGTTGGCAGCTGATAAATAGTATGAAGATGTACCACGAAAGTTCATATTTTCACCACACCGTGCGTTGGCGTCGTTTGTATTTCCCCCACCACCAACTTCGCACATAAATAGCCAATAGGAATAAGATTTGACACCTACTTATTTTCTAAGGGCATAATGCCAAGAATTTAGAAGGGAAAGGGAACAAAAGATATTCCGCGCCGCGGAACGCGACGGAAGATAAGGATATCGCGCGGGTTAAAAGTTAAAAAATTTGCTATTGTCATCGCACGACTCTATCACTAACTATATTATACTAAAATTATACTTATATGGCATGCAGGTTAACGATATACAACTGAAATCAAATGTAAATCAGACATGTGCGCGTGTTTTTTTTTCGAGCTAACTTTAACCTAGTAAGGTTTTGGTTGCCATCTGCCCTTTAGAACGGAACCCTAAAAATCTATATAATCACTGACCTATCACACATAGACAGTTACTCCTCATAAGGCTAATCTGCCAAAAGTGAAGCCGAAACTCGATCGATGTGTGCGTGCGACGCTCGTGTCTTACGCTCAGCGACACACACATATATACAAAAACGGGTTGCCAGAGTTCATTTATTCCCCTTAAAGTAGATGGATTTTAACCACATCCTTATACTTGGCTATCAATCATTTGGGAGTGTGTATGTAGATATTAAATTTGTAGCAAAAGCTTTCAAGGTTTCTTTTAAGGACTTTGCATTTCTGTACTTTGTGAAATAATGTTTAAATAAAAAAACGTTTATTTTTTTTATTTTACAAATGTGCACAGATAATAGCTGGTAGAATTGACTTTGGAATAATGATTTTAAATGATAAATATTTAATGACGATCATTTGGATTTGATTTGGTTTGATTTTATTTGACTAATATTTTCTTCGGGTTAGTGTGGTGAAAAGTTTTGTGTTTCACTTGGGGCAAAATTTGTTTAACTCTCGTAACTTGAAACCCTCGCAACGCTCAAGATTCCATTTTTCGACATTTTGGATCTTTATTTAGCTCGAGTAGCAATATTAGCACGAGCGGTTAAACAACAACTTTTCCACTTGTAAAACAAATAACTATTTATCGTCAGTACTAGTAATTGTACCTGCAGGCCTAGCCAAGGTGGCAATCGCTATTGCTTCGAACAACGAAACGCTTTGTGTCTCTCTATCAGTCTTCCATATAAGTGCGACAGTGACAGTTGCGTTTCGTTTTTACAGACCTTAACTGTAACACCTGTGTTCCACAAATAAAATTTACTTTACATGCTCATCAAAATGGCGAGAGCATATTCGACTATGTTTAGTCGGTTTCCATATTGCATCGTTCCTATTTAATCTAATTTTTTCCGTCCATCTCGCAGACAGAAGCGGATCAGTCGGAAATCTAAAACGAATATCACACAAAATAAAAATATGATTTTAAACTGTAATTTTATAAAAGACAAAACATAATTTGAAATAAAAGAATGAAAAACTAAAAAAGGATATTTTCTATAGTCATACAAGGAACTTAAAGTAAGCATATTAATTTTATCAATGTAATCGTCATGCCTCATTTGGAGGAAAAAAGATTCATATCACCTGGCAACATTTATAAGTAATGGCGGCTGACGAAAATTTGGATTTTTGTATTTACAATTACGTAAAAATATCACATTAAACTGGATACTTACGCATGAAATGTTATATCAGGCGGTTTGTTTTTATTCACTGATGTGTTGTGACACCAATTCACCGCACAAACAACCATCTTTCTTGTATTTTTTAATTTATAACCGGGAGGTGTACACAAACCAACTCGACCTTGAGTACTGCGAGGGCCGTTCGGATACGATGACACGAGGGCGACATAATGTCGTACTCGAAATGGCTTCACTAGGGATGTACAGACTAGGCATCTAGGTTAGTTATAAATCTATGTATATAATTAGATTTGATTTGACACACGTAAGGCGACCATTGATTAGTACTTTGTACCGCTGTGTTTATGGTCCCAAGAGCTATTTTTTTTTTGTCAAATCCATAGAGAGGGTAACTTGCCTTGAATTAAACTGTAGTAAATGGATTTCAATGATTTTTTATCGGAGTTCTAATGTAGTATAATCTAAAAAGTTACCGACTTTTATTTTGATTTATTTTTTAGGGTTACATACCCAATGGGTTAAAACGGGACCCTATTACTAAGAATGTCTGTGAAGCTGGCATATCAAAGTCTGGCAGATCACGTTTTTATTGGAGTTCTATTAGCATGCACCATAGTTCTAGAGTTCCTGATACTTTAGAGTTGATGATGAATGACGATGATGATGAATGACGATGATGATGGATGATGCTAGCTTCACACACTAGCATATCATAATCATAATCATAATCATTTATTGTATAATTTTATAAATTACATGTCAATTATTTACGCAAAAATATATGAATTAAAAATTAATAATATAACAATCATTAATACAATTATATACTCTGGGTATAACTTATAAACTTATAATTTAAGCTTTAAAAATTCGTCGATGCTGTAAAATGTGTGCTCGAGAAGCCAAGTTTTTAATTTTCTTCTAAAACAATCTAGAGAAGGAGCCGAGGTGATTGACACTGGCAACTTATTATATACGGTCGGGCACATCACGTGAGTTATCTTCTCAGATCTTGCGAGGCGTCGTTTTACTGGCAACAACCCGTTCGGGTGTCGAAGCACGCGGTCTGAATCAGAGCGTTTTTTAAAATGGCATATATTTTTATAGGCATATGTGGCGATCTGTAATATTATTACCGACGGCAAGGTTAGTATACCAAGGTCCTTGAAGTAGGGCCTTGCGGAGGTATCTTGGGACAACTGCATCACTTAGTTACAAATGGAATAAAAAAATTGGATTGCCTCGTCACATAATAAAAAGGGGTTCCTGTTCCTGACACAAAAAAAGGCATCTCTGAGACCATTCATTACATTTTTAATTATTTTTTAAAATCTTCGATAATTGCTAACTTCACACGTGCTATGATGATGTAATTTAACAGGGCACAGACATATATTTGGCTTCAAACGATAGCTCTCGCTCTATTGTTAATAGGACTCAGGAGTTCTTGTAGTTCTCGGTCCTTAATGTTGTACATGACTGCAATAAACGAATAAACAACCATAATATCATAGAAATAGAGATCAATGTTTTTTTAGCCAAATCTCAATATCCTGGTCTATGCCAATGATGGCTGGTGTTACTTTAAAAAAAAATGCAATGGGAAATATTCAATTGATTGGCTTAATAATATTGATATAAATATTAGAATGTTCAAAATATTGCTAATAATATTATTTCTTTAGGTTTAATTTTATTATAAGTTTGTTATTTATTTAGGCAATTTATTTGCCAGCGAGAACTGTTTTACTTTTTTTTCAAAGTCGGTTTGCTTTGGCGCCAATCTTCTTGTTTTAAAAAAAGTTGAGCGGAAGATTTTCACTATTAGTTTTGGAATTTTCTTGTTTCATTATCGATACATATTGGATGAGAATTAAAATATTTTATATAATTCAAACTGAAGTCTTTCAATGGAATTTGAACTTAACTCTATTTCAGTTACTGATTTCTATTAATTTAGATGATATTTATTATTTTCCAAATTACGCCGTTTTCAAAGCCAGCCCAAAATACTTGGAAATAATAACAATATAAAAATAGATAAGTGACTTCCCTTAAAACACATTAAAATATTTTACCCAGTAACCTACTCAACTATAAGATACGAAAATGAAATAAAAACCTCAGAACACGTCAATATTTCTGTTATCTTTATCCCCCATAGGGTCCCACTTGACTTCGATCCTTAAAATCTCAAGTTACACGTCAAAAACTAAAGAAAGCTGTCATTTTAATAGCACAAACTTATTTTTGGCAGCGGCTTAACTCATAAAACGCATTATGTCATAGCAAATTTTCACCTACCATAAACCAGTAGCGACATCATGATGGCAAAACTAAATTTGTTTTATTACAAAATTGTTAATACATGTGATCATAATTAGAACTGCGTAAGTTCTCATACTTATTTTACTAAACGCGCGACGCTAGCGACACTCGGAACAGCAGATATAACGTTGTATTTTTCACCAATGCGAGATACAATTTTACATTTATCGGTGTTTTAATTTGGGATTAACATTTCCCTTACAATTCTCATATTAACCGGCAGTAACAGCTGATTATAACTGCAAATATAACTTTGTAGAATGCCAGAAACATAACCTATCATAAAATACGGTGGGTTTTAGATAACCCGTCAAATGAGATGTGGGTTTCTAGTTATGAAGTGATAGCAAGGGAATGTTAAGGGCTTTAAAGGAGCAAGTGATAAGGGGTGTTGATAAAACAGTAGATTAACAGGATTCTAACGTATAATGTTACATACGCATATGTTTGTCGGTATTGCTGGGTTGCTGGGCTAGTCAATCCTTAAAATAATTTAAAATGGTTATTTAATTAATTAAGTTCATAGTACAAAACATTTTAAAATTGTAAATTTACTTTTTCTAAATATTGAAATATTCTAGCCTTATTTTGCTGAATCGTATGTCATAAGGGCGTTGCATACATTGACATATATCTAAGGACAGGCTTTATATTACGGGCACTAAGAATGGTGCTAATTCAGCGGTGTCACTCACGAATTCGGGTCAATCGTGCAGTCTAAAGCAACTACTTGCGACTAATCGCACGCGTGATGCGAACTCATCAACCAATCGCGTTGTGGCGTTAGACTACACGATTGGCTCGAATTCGTGTGCGTGACACCGCTGTACTAGCCCCATTCTTATGGTCCTTAAGACCTTAAATATATGTCAATGATTTCATATATTTTTGCGCGCTGTTTTGCTCAAGTTAGAGGATCCCATCAAAACTGTATGTTTCCATATTTAAAAAAGCGGCCAAGTGCGAGTCGGACTCGCCTATGAAGGGTTCCGTACCATTTATGACGTATTATAAAAAACTACTTACTAGATCTCATTCAAACCAATTTTCGGTGGAAGTTTGCATGGTAATGTATATCATATATTTTGTTTTTGTTTTATCATTCTGTTATTTTAGAAGTTCCAGGGGGGGGCACACATTTTACCACTTTGGAAGTGTCTCTCGCGCAAACTATTCAGTTTAGAAAAAAATTATATTAGAAATCTCAATATCATTTTTGAAGACCTATCCATAGATACCCCACACGTATGGGTTTGATGAAGAAAGATTTTTTGAGTTTCAGTTCTAAGTATGGGGAACCCCCAAAATTTATTGTTTTTTTTTTCTATTTTTGTGTTAAAATCTTAATGCGGTTCACAGAATACATCTACTTACCAAGTTTAAACAGTATCGTTCTTATAGTTTCGGAAAAAAGTGTCTGTGACCAGTGCCGGATTAAGACATTTTGATGCCCTAAGCATTTCTAGACCATGGTGCCCCCTCATCAAGATTACATTGAATTTTCTTGGTAAATTGAGTGACATTTTACCAAGATATACCATTTTACCATAAACAGAAAAAATATTACCATACTAATAGACACACACTCACTCACACACACACACATAACATATTACACGTACTCTTCCTCAAATACGTACTCATAATTCCTCCAAATTCCTTGCCTTGGTTCTTTGTAATTGATTAGCACAAATTTTTTATTTTATTTTTTATTGTTAAAAATACAAGACAAAAATTGTCGTATAATTTTGTAGTTAACTGTAATGTAGCATGCAATTTGTTATTTTTAGCTGATAGTGAATTCTTTAGCGCCTATAATCAATAAAAACTGGCAAACTAGGAAAAGTGCCATCCTGCGAGACAGGCCTAGCCTAGTGCAGGTGTCACGGGCAATTTCTATAACCTGAAACAACATTTAGCAGTGTTTAACTGGAATAAGTTTACTTAACCTTGTTTTAATTATAAGTTTCACTGTATTAATATACTATTTTGTTTTTGTTTGTTTGTTTGTTTTTTTATTTATTGCCGCATTACTGCTGAGAATAGAATTTTCAATTCACACAGAAAACACATCATTTTATCACGGAAATTGACAGTACTGCAGCAGTAATATTCCAACAGTATGTAAGGTAAGTGTTAGCAAATTGAAGATCGTGCTTCGCATAAGGCCGGAGGCGAGCCAACCAATGTCCAAGTGTGAGAAGACATAAAAGGCATAGGCCGTACTCCGCACAGGGTTTTACAACATCTAGAGCTTTCCTGCGAAGCTCATTCATGTGAGGGCAAAGGCAGAGCTTTAGTAGGAGCTTAGCCATTGGCCATTGGTTCTTGTCAGGACAAGAACCAATGGCCGCAAGTGTCTTAAATAGCAAATTATTGTTTACGAAAACGAAAGCGTTGTCCCCATGGTCTCGGAGAAGACTGGGTAAAGTCGACATCATTATCTTGACGTTGGAGGTAATTTTAGAACTTAATCAAAGGCGATTAAGTCCCGTTTTCTTAAATAATAATGTGTCACAATTATGCTAATAAAATTAGATTTTTTCGAATTTGGTCCTAAAAATGCGTGTAATCCGAGTTTGCTCCATTCCAGGAGATGTGCATAAATGTTTCCTCTTTTTCAGTTTTTTTTGCTTGAAAATCGAAAACGGTACGTCTGGCGGAAAATTTGTTCTAATTATGATTAAAACTGATATCTGAGGATCCGAAATGTAATTTAACTATGTTCTTGCAATAAAACATATTGATTTATTGAAGGTACCCTAATATGTATTCCTAGTCTAAGTTGTATAAAATAAAAAATGTCGACCTATTTTTTATTTTTGGTAAAATCATGTTAAAAATCCAAAAACGCCTTCTTACCAGTGTCTAATCCACGAACTGTCCTATGTCCTTCAAATACAAGTGGTTTCGAAAGGAAAAAAATATCTTGCAAACTTGGATTATACGCATTTAGAATGAAATGAAAGTATTAAAACATTTTTCAGCTTGCTGGGAATTAATTCCTCAAAACGCTTTTTTTGGATCTAATTTGATTGGCCTAAATCGTGAAAGTTTAAATCAGTGTTTTTAAACGCAAAGTCTAAGGTTGAGCTTTTCATAAGGCTGAACGCGCGGAGCGTTCGATTGGCGCTTACGGATGAGGCATGGATGAGGCCAAAGGTCGAGCTGGAAGAAAGCATTTGAATTTGACCACTGGCGAGGTATGAATGGCTGAACGTCCGGAGCGTCCGATCGCGGTGGGTTATCATACATTACAACTGATGGCGAGGTGTGAGCAAGGCAGAAGGCCCAGCTTCGAGAGAGGACAGCTTAGATTTGGATCCATGTTAAGTGAAAGTAAGGCAGTTTGCACAAAGTAGAAGGCCTAGCGTCGCATAAGACCTAACGCCGAACTGCAAAAGAGTGGCTTGAAATCGAACCTATGTAATCACGGTTCTCCTACTGCTCGGCCTTTGGCTTAAGTGGAAACCGAAACTTAATAAGTTGCTTTTGGTTTTGTGCCTTCGCGGGGCCCTTTATAACAGTTTGACAATTAGGTCGCAGGATCGTGGTTCTGCAGCAACTCGGCCAGGCCGACACATCTGGCGTGCAAGAGAGCAAAATTCGCTACAAAATCGGTAATCTACGTCGAGAAAATCGGTTGGTCACAAGCCCGACGGTAAGATATTTTGGCTATGAGCTTTGAGGGCCTCCGTGAAGGGTTGGAGATGTGCTTACGTGTCCTCACTCTATTACGACCCTTCGTTATTAGATGGGTACATAAGTACTACGACTGCGATGCAGCCTGCGCGTTTTTTTCCTACGATTTTGGTGCCCCCCTAGACGTGGTGCCCTAAGCAAGTGCTTATTTTGCTTAATGGTTAATCCGGCACTGTCTGTGACATAAACGGACAGACAGACGGACATGACGAATCTATAAGGGTTCCGTTTTTTGCCATTTGGCTACGGAACCCTAAAAACGAGGACTAATATATATGTTTTCGACTATCATAGCATAGATACTTATCCAATACTAAAGCCCCACTACGATCTAGTTTACATTTGAAAGAATTAACACTTGACACCACACTCTTGACACGTGGGGTGAAAGGTCATAAGGCATCGGTTCGACCGGTGGCGATTAGAGAAAAAAGATGTTGATTATTTATTGATAGAGATGGTACATTTTTTCATACCACGTCGATGCCAAACAAGCATACAGCCTGTCTGATGGTAAGCAGTCACCGTAGTGTATGAACGCCTGCAACACTAGATAAATTTATTGCACGTTGCCGACCCTTAGATGAACTATACCTAATGTAGATGTTATATCCTGTGTGAACAAATGTACAAAATACACAGGTATAGTCAGACCAAGATAAGTTGACAGCGATTTTGATAGCCCAGATGCAGCAAATGTCACAATTGCAAACGCAATTGCGGTGCAAGTGTAAACATCATAATTTGTGACGTTATCTATGAAAAGGGACCTTATTGTTGATGGCGCTTCCGCCGTAATAAACTATGCTCCGTTACAAATACAAAAAAAAAATTAGATCAAAGATCCATATTATGTTAGTACTTATACTCTAGACTTAATAACTATGTTAGTTTGAGCAAACACATAAAATAAAAACAAAAACCAAATAAAAACAAAAAACAAAGCAACGCAGTTATATTAGTAGTTATTATATTTAATCATATAAATACAATTCATTTTAATTGACCGAGTGATCTAATCAAGTTATCACTGACAACTGTTCACATGTCTACATGGACTGAATATATCATGGGACACAATGCTTGTAATTTAAGATCTTATGTTACCATATGTTCATTGTGAATAAACGATTTCATTCATTCATTCATTCATTTCATTCATTCATTCATTCATTCAGTGCGGCGTAAGCGCCATCGACAATAAGGTCCCTTATCCTAGATAATGCCACATTTCATAGAAAAATAAGCCGTAGACTCTGGGGTCTGGGCTATCATAGTCGCTGCCAACTTATCTTGGTTTGACTTTACCTACCTACTCTATTTTGCAAGCTCCTCAATGGCTGTAGCGCTCGAACAGTGACATTGACCGCCTACATCATGAGCGGGACGCTCCTGCGACAGAGATAGGAAATGACCGGTCAATCTACGAAATTCCTCGTGTTAAGCGTCCTTTCTTTAGTAAATATTCTCTAATAGTAAGGTATTACGAAAAGGTATATGTCTCTTTATGTTTAACAATTAGATCCACCCCACACTAGCGTCTTCCGAGCGTCGGCGTCTAGTCACCTCTATGGCTGCTGCTCGACGCAACGTCGGCGCTACTGCGCAGCGATGCCATTTTCCATAGCACTGACTAGACACCGACGCTCAAAAGACGCTAATATGGGCTAGCCCAATACCATCAAACTGGTCGCATGAATGAGAATACTTTTTTAAGACAAAACATATGATGTGCTCGCAAATATTGAACTCACTCATCTTCTGGCTTATCATCGTCACTTTCACATTTGTATTTCCCTTCCATCAGATCTCGAGAAGGCGGGTTCCTTGAACCTCCCTTCAAGGGTTCTGTTGATTTATTCAATGTTGACATCGTTTCAATCGCTTCTCGCTTATCGTCGGCAGTAACACAGAAGCCCAAACCTTCCTTCTCGAGAAAGCGGGTTCCTTGAACCCCGCCAAGGGTTCCGTTGGTTTAGTAATTGTTGACATTGTTTCAATCACTTCTCGCTTATAGTCGGCAGTAACACAGAAGCCTACACCTTCCTTCTCGAGAAAGCGGGTTCCTAGAAGTAGAACCCCGCCAAGGGTTCCGTTGGTTTAGTAATTGTTGACATTGTTTCAATCACTTCTCGCTTATAGTCGGCAGTAACACAGAAGCCTACACCTTCCTTCTCGAGAAAGCGGGTTCCTTGAACCCTGTGAAGGGTTCCGTTGATTTATTGATTGTTGACATTGTTACGAGCACTTGCACTTTCCGGGTTAAGTGTTATTTGTGTAGTGGCAAATAAGTGCGATTTACAACGATATGATTGCAGCAGAGAGGATTTTTTTACGATTTTTTTAAAGCATTGTCTGTTAAAATTTGGTGGCGCAAAAATGACACTAAAGATTAGTTTTAAGCATAAATCTAGAATGTTTAAAGATAATTGAAGTGTGCAAATGGAACCACACCACTTATGAGACCACATAGCGGCCAAGATTACCGAAATACGAAAAGCTTTGTTGAGGATATAGCGGTAGAGAGGTTATACATATATTAGAATATTGTTATGAATTAAATACGATCATCATTCTGATTTTCGTCGTATTTTTTTTTTAAATCTCTGACAGGCAATCTTGTACGTTCTAAGCCTATGGTCGTAAGTACTTTGTTATGACGTTATGATGACGACCAGTGCCGGATTAAGAAATTTTGATGCCCTAAGCATTTCTAGATCTTGGTGCCCCCTCTGCCTAGGCTCATCCAGATTACATAGACAACATTGTTTTTTTTTGGTAAATTAAGTGACGTTCATGGTCGCATTACTGCTGCAATTTGTATTTTCAATCCATTACTTATTTTATCAAGGAAATTGACAGTGCTGCAGCAGTAACGTTGCAACAGTAATGCTGGTGCAGTCGCCATCCTAATGTCACCTTTATCAAAGCATGCGTGAATTAAATGAGTGAAATTACCTATATCTATGATTGTGTACTTGCCTTTCCGGCTGACTATGTAATTAAAACCTCCTTTGGTTCACTTCACAATTAAACCCTAGAAGTAACATGACCAAAAGTAACCCGAAAGTTACATAAGGACTGAGGCCCAGAGGCAGTTGTAAATTCGTACGTGCGACGGGGAGACAACACGTCGAAAGTGGTTCGCGGTTGACCCTCAGTTGTTTCTACCGTGGCGGGCAATCGTGCGAGGCCTAAGGTCGAACTGCAGGATAGCAGTGCTTGGAATTAAACCAATGGTGGCAATAGTCAAAAAACGATTCCAACGGCCATGCTCTTCATAAAGTTGAAGATCCGGAGTGTCCACTTGGCGCTTCCGAGCAAGACCTAAAGGCGGAGTTGCGAGAGAACTGGGTTTTGTAACTGACTGAAAAAAATACCCAGTGTAAGCGAGGACTAAGGCCGAGCTCCACGCAAGGTTGCAAAGAAAGGTTTTTTGAGAAGCGCATTCATGTGAGGCCAAAGGTCGAGCTTCAGCAGGGCCGAGCTCTGGCAAGAATCTATGGCCAAGTGTCCTAAAAAACGAAGTCGAAAGCTGAGCTCTTCATAAGGCTGAAAGCGCGGTCGGATCGGCGCTTTTACGTATGAGGCCAAAGGCCACGCTACAAGAAAGCAGAACTTGGAATTGACAAATTGTGTGAATGAGGCCGAAGGCTGAGGTCTTCATAAGGTTAGACGCCTGGAGAGTCTGATGGCGGCGCGCTATAAAAAAAAAACAAGGCGAAAGGCATAGTGTCCAGCCGCGAGAGACGAAAGCCTGGATTTGGACAAATTACCAAGTTTATGTGCGGCCAACTTTTGCATAAAGTAAAAAGCCGAGTATGAATAAGACCTAACGAAATCGAACCAATGTGATCATGGCTCTCCTGCTGCTCGGCATTTGGCCTCGCTGAAACGGGCACTTGATTAGAGTTAGTTGCAGCCGATTAAATAGGCGTTTCGAACCGAAGATTTCCTTTGGCAGGATTGGCCCCTAGGAGTTAGGACCCAAGAGTTGATTTAGTTAAGAAGTGAAGCCACCAAGTTTTGTAGTGTACATCTTTAGAGGAGAGGGGTGGGCTCTCAACTTTGTTTGGTATCATTTTCGTATACATCGTGAATGCCGACCTCATTTACGAGTATGGTATCACACTGACACCATTTCGAAGTGGAAACATGTAAAATTTTCATTGATTTTTTAATATTCCTCTTCACGCTTCAACCGCTGAACCAATTTAGTTGAAATTTGGTATGGAGATAATTAGTTTAGTCCCAAGAAAGGACATAGGACAGTTTTAATCTAAAAAATCATCGCTAAGGATGTGTAAAGGAGGGTGGACTTTATGTGGGGAATCAATAACCGCTGCATCTATTTGAATGAAATTTGGTATGATCTACATTTTAAATTTTGTCGAAAATGATACCAAACGTAACTTAGAACCTAATTTAATTTAAGTTATTGACCTCCGACTGACCCACTTCGCCGAAGCTGAAATAAACCTGAATCAAAAATCTGGGTGGCATCACTTTTAATTACATCTTAGGAAAACAAAGATTAATTCTGCTAAAGGAAACCTTTGGTTCGAATAAAACCGTATGCTTTTGGTTTTCGACCTTCGTGGGGCCCCGAACCGGCACTTTAGCCTTTGATTCCGCCATCAGTTTTTTTATCATAAAACTTTAACAATTAGTTCGCACGATCGCGGCTCTGCAGCTTTACCGTGTGCAATACGTCGCAAACAAATCTGGTGTGCAAGAGCTCGGGCAGCATGAGTGACATATTCCGATCCTCGAAAACCTATTAAGACTTCGGTGCGAAGCCGAAGGCCGAGTTGCAAGAGAGCGAAATTCGGACAGGACATAATTATAAATTAAGACAAAAGTGTAGATCTACTATTAAATTTGACACTCCGAGAAGGCTGAAGAACAAGCTCCACGTAGGGTTGAAGACAAATAGCTTTCTAAAATTGAGCTCTACATTGGGTGTAAGGCCCTTTGGCCCAAAGGCTGACAGATTTACAGAATTCTGGAAATCAAAAATCAACCACGAACCAATGGGTAAAGTATGAGGAAAAAAATCAGCATATTGCAAGCCTGATGGGTGGGCCCCCTCGTAGGGGCAAAGGCCTGCGTTGGAGACGCGCTTACGTGCCCTGTACACGACGCACAAAGGTTCATGTACAAACTACCCGTTTTTTTTGCCAACGATTTTGGTGCCCCCCTAGACGTGGTGCCCTAAGCAAGTGCTTATTTTGCTTAATGGTTAATCCGGCACTGATGACGACCGGTCTGGCCTAGTGGGTAGTGACCCTTCCTACGAAGCCGATGGTCCCGGGTTCAAGTCCTGGTAAGGGCATTTATTCATGTGATGAGCATGGATATTTGTTCCTGTGTCATGGGTGTTTTCTATGTATTTAAGTATTTATAAATATTTATATATTATATATATCGTTGTCTAAGTACCCTCAACACAAGCCTTATTGAGCTTACTGTGGGACTTAGTCAATTTGTGTAATAATGTCCTATAATATTTTATTTATTTATACCATCGATCGAACGATAGAGACGGAGAGAGATTGACGAAATTTCATGTAAATAGTATATTTCTCGAAAATTTGCCTCATTTACATCAATGTATTTATAAATTAATCAAACCCGTTAAAAGTCTCTTCTTCCTCGCGTTGTCCCGGCATTTTGCCACGGCTCATGGGAGCCTGGGGTCCGCTTGACAACTAATCCCAAGATTTGGCGTAGGCACTAATTTTTACGAAAGCGACTGCCATCTGACCTTCCAACCCAGAGGGTAAACTAGGCCTTGTTAGGATTAGTCCGGTTTCCTCACGATGTTTTCCTTCACCGAAAAGCGACTGGTAAATATCAAATGATATTTCGTACTTAAGTTCCGAAAAACTCATTGGTACGAGCTGGGGTTTGAACCCGCGACCTCCGGATTGCAAGTCGCACGCTCTTACCGCTAGGCCACCAGCGCTTTTTTCAACCCGTTAAAAGTAACTTTTTTTATACCACGACGCTGGCAAACAAGCATACGGCCCGCCTGATAGTAAGCAGTCACCGTAGCCTATGGACGCCTGCAACACCAGCCTGACGCCTGTAACTTCAACTTTATGTCCCCCCGCCCAGGCTGTGAGCTGCGCTCTGCCCGTTCTCTTAAACTCTCTGTTCTCCCTCACCATACTGGTTTCCTAACGTCTTCTTTCGCTGTTCAAGCAATCCGTCTTTGGAATGCACTTCCTCTAACGATTAGACAAGCCCCAAACAATCTGAATTTCAAACGAATTCTCTACTATACGAAATCTAGATACTGTCTAATTTTAAGTATAAAAATTAAGCATAATTAGGTACCGCAATTTTAGGAATGAAATAGGAGCGTATTCATAAATTTCCATAAGAAGTGATCCTTTTTCACTACTTTTGAGTGACTCTTTAATAGGGTTTCACTACTTTTAATAGGGTTTCAATGCACGTTTTGATTACATTGTTGTGATTTCGCATCAATAGTATTGTGTTCCCCTTCAGCACGTGAACGATGGCTCTGATTATATAATAGCAGTGGGCAATCTGCAACCAGTGGTCAAGGAACGTGATCGTTGGCCACAGACAAATATATAACTAGTAACTAATGAATAAATCCAAAAACTGAAACGGGGGTGATTGTTTGAAAAAATATTAACTTAAGCAAAAATTTGTTTTAAAAGACCCTTATTCGTTTTGAAAGACCTGTTTTAAGAAACTCCATACTATGGGTGTTGGGTCCAAAGAAAAAAAAAAACATTTTGTACCCTAAAATCTTTTTTTTTATGCACTCTTTATTATACAATTCTGTAGCCATGCATGATTTATGTATCCATGCCAAATTGCAGCTTTCTAGAACTAACGATCACGAAGCAAAGTCGTGGATGAACGGACAGACGGACGTGACGAAACTATAAGGGTTTTTACGTGACTACGAAACCCTAAAAACGAGCTACAGAAAAGAATAACCGGAAAAAATCATAGCAAAATAGTAAAATCTGCTTAAACACAAGATTTTAAAAAATAAAGCTTCAAGTTTCAGTGACCAGTGTAAAATGGCATATTATGCGTGACATCGTATCAAACGTGATCGTCCTAAGCGGATTCTACTATACTCGTGTATAAGTCAAAGACTTACACGACGTGTATCATGATTGACAGTCCTTTTCATAGACTAGTCTGCCCGTACCTTGAATGGAAATATGAATGATCTATCATAACACTTGTAAACCTTGTGAGTCTGTCTAGGTCATGGTCCTCCTTGACGGTTACATTGATAAAGATCATAACTTTGTCTTATCTTAGTTCCGGGTTCTACGAGCATAGTGAGTGGTATATTATTTAGTTCGGGTACACTTGGACCCGGGTATGTCCTTAAACTACGTCCACAAGAGAGGTATGGGCATTGTGAATGTTATCTCGCTTTGTGTGGTAGGGCACAGCACAAAGGATGTCATTCCAGATCTAGAACAGAGCCGAACTGGGGAAGTACTGTAAAGGAATACGGTCTATCTGAGGTGGGGAATGTAAAACCTCTAGGTAGATTTCTGATAATCTGTAATAATATTTTTTCTTCAAATTAGTATAATACAAATATCGACTATCGTTGATGCTTGCCGCTTTCAGAATGAATCGCCTGCAGATCTTTATTCCTTCAGCAGGGCGATATTTCTGAATTCACATATTCGTCGCCAGTTATCTACCACGAGACTGTGAAGGTTTCCAACCTTTAGGCTTACAGAAAACCGCAGCCAAATAACACTAGACCCTACTCATAGTATTGTGTTCCTGCCGGTGAGTAAGGTTGCCAGAGCTCAACGGCTACGGTAACCGCTTACCACCAGGCGAGCCGTATGCTTATTTGCCACCGACGTAGTATAAAACAAAGTTCGGCTCACGACTGCTCCGAGCAGTAAAGGTCCTACCTTATGAATTGCAAGTCAGACCCCACATGGAGTACTGCTGTCACCTCTGGGCAGGAGCACCTGGATGCAAGCTTGGACCTTTCGACTCAGTCCAAAGGCGTGCTATAGGAATCATCGACGATCCCAAACTCACATGCGGCATTGAACTTGTAAGAGGGAAGTATATTACCGCGTAAACTTTTTCTCTTTTTGTATGGACGATATAAAAAAAGAGAAAATGTTTTTCCACTTCTTAATATATCTTCCATTCTCCATGAGTTTTTAGCATGTTATCGACACAATGACAAACTAGGTTTATAGGTTTTCCTTTTGTTCAAAATTTGCAGTACAAAAAAAAAGAGAAACCTATGTACCTAGAATATATTACGCTGAGGTGATCGACATCAAAATCTAAGTGATTTGTTAAGATTTAGTGCAAACAGTTTTGTCTCGAAATGGAAATTTCATAGAATAAGTACCGTTATTTCGTTAGGATCGCAAAGCTCTTCCCTCTTAAGTCTAAAGAGAGACTTTGCCTCGTCGTGTGTATTCTACCGCTTGTATACTTAACAAGGCTGTGCTCTGACATGATGCCAACGGCCACTTTCTATCACCGTTGCCACCGACATTATATAAAAACCGGCCAAGAGCATGTCGGGCCATGCTCAGAGTAGGGTTCCGTAGTTACTCTTCCGTCACAATAAGCTAAACTGGAGCTTAAAGTATGGTAGATTGTTAACCAAGGGATGAACTGTGGGTGTACGTCTTTTTACTATGAAGGGGAAACTTTTTGCGATAGTTCAAAAACAGCTAAACTGATCATATCCGCTATAGTTTTCGTTTAATGTCTTTCTTAAGCTCTACTTCCAAGATTTTTTTCATATTTTTTGGACCTATGGTTCAAAAGTTAGAGGGGGGGGACACATTTTTTTTCTTTCGGAGCAATTATCTCCGAATATATTCACTTTATCAAGAAATGTTTGTTGAAAACCCCTATTAGTTTTGAAAGACCTTTCCAACGATATCCCACACTGTAGGGTTGAAGCAAAAAAAAAAAATTCACCCCCACTTTACGTGTAGGGGAGGTACCCTAAAAAAAAAAAATTAGATTTTATTGTACGACTTTGTCGGCTTTATTGATTTATATATCCATGCCAAATTTCAGCTTTCTAACACTAACGACCACGGAGCAAAGCCTCGGACAGACAGACAGACAGACAGACAGACGGACATGGCGAAACTATAAGGGTTCCTAGTTGACTACGGAACCCTAAAAAGGTGACATTCAGATGATGACTAGCAACATCACTGTTGGAGCATCACCTACAGCTGCAGTGTTAGTGCAATGTCCGTTTCAATTCCCGCGATAAAATGAGTGGCGGATGAAACATTCGAATCGCGACAGTAAAGATGACGTTCGGGCGTCAACTGCAGCTGCATTACTGTTGCGGCGTCGTTGTTGGCGCCGCTGTATCTGTCAATTTCCTGGATTTTGGATCTAGATGAATATTTTTTTTATTGGAGTTCAATATTACCAGGACCTGTGTCTGTGTGTTTTTTTGTATTTTTGTTATTATAAGCATTAGGTTACTTTAAAAAGCGCTAAAATCGGCCATATAAATGCCCGGCAAACAGAGGCGTAAAAAATCGGAAACAATAAACGCAAAATCAAAATGGTTAGACATAGATATATTTTTTTCTCATTCCGTTTCCAAAAATAAAACGCTACGATTGGTTAAGTTTTGGAGGAGGGCAATATCGAGAGCAAAACCTCGATTTCTAAGATTTTTATTCATGACTTTCACCTAAGAGATATTTACCTACATTTCTTAAATCTGAGAAGGGAACCTGGTATTTCCTCTTAAGAGATACAGCGGTGGAAATAGTGACACCGTAATGCAGCTGCAGTTGTATTCCGAACGTGACCTTTATGCGGCATCGGCAGGAAGTCAGCAACGCAATTTATCAAGGAAATTGTCAATGACATTGCCCTGTGTAAGCAGCAGTAACGTTGCAACACTTGCAACAGTAAAGCTGCAGCTGTATTTTGCGCTAGTATAATGCATATAGGCCCGATTCGAAATTTAAGGTACGTCAAATTTTAGTTCTATTTAGATTTAGTTACGATAGGCATCGGATATGTCAGTGTCAAAAGTGATGTTTCTTGAAAAAAAACGTCACTTTTGATAGTGGCATATCTGATCCATATCGATCGTATCGTACTTATCTAGATTCTAGACATAATAATATTATTTGACGTATCTTAAAATTGTAATTGCTTATCGTAAAAAAAAAACCTACTTAGAAAGTACAGCATGCTCTAGAGCAGAAACGTTTTCTGTACACTTTTTAAAACAACAACGATCCACTTCAGAGCATGAGAAATGGAAAAAAAACAATGGAGTACAGAATCGTGTCCAGCTGTTTAATGGTACCTTTTCGCTTAACTGAATGTATTTTGTTATTAACAGTTGTAACTGAAAAAAAATTGCCGCTAAAATACCTGTTATTTTAAGCTCGAAGTAAACGCAAAATATTACCGGTAACAATTCATTTTTATTGACTCATTGTTACCACAAAATCTTTGCGCATTCCTGGATCAAAACGGCGCCGTTAACTGTAAAATATGTAAACATAATTTCCCCTTATCACAATCACTTAAAGTTCAAAATTGTCCAGATATTTTGACGTAAATTTTACCGTTATCAGAAGTTTACTATCTTATCCCGATCCGAGACAAAAATACCGTTGTTTTATCTTTTATGATTATACAATGACAGATGGTCGTTTGAGTTATGCAATTTAGATTTTGGAGATCCGTCGCTAACCGATACTTATTTAAAAAGGTGCTAAGAATAAAGGAAAATACGATATTACGATAATTAAGGAAGAAATCAAAATGTTTTATACTTAAAATATTTTAATTTGCGTTATTTTGTGCGAATTCAGAAGGGCCTTGGTTACTTTTCTTTCGTAAATTAGGTACTTATGTCTTTTTCTGTTTATGACAGGACACTTGGATATTTTTATTTTGAGTTAGTTTTAGTGTCTTTAAGTATTTGTCTTTTTTGTGTTTGTTTTAGATTTTAAGTTCTGACATGTATTTTTAGTTCAAAGATTATTGTATTTAATAGGGTTGTTTCCATCTACAAAACTTAGGGCAGAATTGTATCCCAATAAATTCTATTGGATTATAAGAACATGTTAAACTACTTTTAGGGGACCTGTAATGACCATATTTTTGTAAATATTGAATTTAAAATATCTTTTGGCACACGTCACGTGACCAAACTCGAAACGTCATTGAAGATTCTGATGACGTCACAACTCTCAGATTGACACTGTTGACAGTTAGGCGATAAACAACAAATGACAAATGTCAGTTGACAGTTCGTATCTTCTACGTGTGTATGTAGTTATATGTGTCAAACTGTAAACTGTGACGTCACACAATTTTCAAAGAGCGTTTTGGGCGCGAAAGCATCTGTCAAAATATATTATGTTAATTTAACATATTTAAAGCCGTTTTTAGTATAGAAGTTTTTTAGGGCAACTTTTAGTTAATATAGAACGTAATAGAAGCGTTTCAAAAAATTGGAAACAACCCTATTGCGAAATAAATATATTTTTATAAGATGTTATTTAAATATGATTACGTAAACAAAAGTACACCTATTTATTACTTTCGACGAAATATGAGTATGGTTTTCCTGTTCTTTTCTTTTATTATGATGAACAATTACAGCGGTTAAATAAAAACCTATTTTGAAATAAAAGGAAGAAAAAAAATACCGTATCTGGAAAAAATTGTAAAATCGCTTACAGATGTCTCTGTTTGGTACAAAATTATTTTTAATTTTATTTAGAACTATCATTTAATAGCCACTTAAAATAAACAATACTTAACTTTCTTCCTGTTCAACCACATAGCTGATTTAAAAAAAATACCTTATGTATCTATGCCATTCGTAGAATTCTTATTTTTATCCAATACTTTTTTTAAACTTGAAGAACGAATTAATAATGTAATCCCAAGGAACCCTCAAGTTATTCGTATAACGCTACCCCCTCAAGGTCAAAGAAAGTTACCCTTCCATAGGGTTTATTATTAATTTCCTCCCTCAGGTTCCCACAAGACGTAGCCAGACGGAACCTTAAGACAGGTGGTCATAATTAAAGGGTTCTCGTTAAAAGGGTTTATGAGGGTTTTAGTTTGTATGCTTTTAGGACTTTTTGATTGTATTTTTTGTTTGTTTTTTTTATTTAATTTTAAGGCGGTGAAAGAATTGAAGCAATACTTTAAGAAAGCCGGTGGACTGTAACAACGGGACCTTACGGGAGGGTCTGCCATCTTGACTCTCGGGCCTACTTCGTTATCTAGATAGATAACCAAGTTTCGATTTTCGTTTTTCGCGGTAGGCCCTCAGCCCCCACGATAGCCTAAGTAATGAGGATTGGAGACTTCAACGTTTTCAAAGAATTTTCAAAGGTATTTCAAATCTATCAAACGATCCGCTGCTGGCTGGTTCTGTGTACTTATGACAGTGGCAACTGCCTGGTGCATAATGATTCCAATTAGTTATTTGACAGTTGTCAAGTAGGCTGGTAGAGTACTTTTACGGAACATCGATATGCTACCATTGCTATTTTACAGCTCTAGGGCGGTAACTAGCACTAAGTATAACGTGTTTTGCCTACTTTTCGCACTTGTATCGTAATGTAATATTGGGTCATTATCTATGAAATTGGCGTTTTTGTTCATAAGTATTAGTCATGTCATAGTTTATTTATTTTAATGGTAACTTCGAAGTATTTTTTAATTTCATTAGTGCGCTACATAACAACGATTTTACATACAATTATTTGCTACTTTTATTGTTTTATGTATTCAGAATACCGCCCTGAAAACAGCTCTTTTCATGTGCTGCCGGCTCGAGTATTTAAATGACTTATATTTTTCTGACGGGACAGATAAAAAAAAAAATATGAGATAGAAAATGTGCCTTCAAAATGTCTCAGATTACTAGCAAAAATTTGTTTGGTTTGAAAATGCCATCACAAAATAATCCGCAAGGTTCATTGTATGAAAAGTCGAATTTCGTTAAAGTTCTCCATACAAAACGCCAATTTCATAGCTAATGAGAATGACCTACTCGTAATAATACCATCGCTTAACCGCATAGTTCCATCACCACGCATTTCATAATTTTCATACAATGGTAATAAAGTGAATAATTTTCTATAATAACCATTTTACCTGGTAAACAAATAAATATATATGTCCTAGAAAAAAAAAACTATAAATAAGAAACTATTAACATTTATATGACTTATGATCACGTGTATAGTCACGCTTCGCTTAATTTCCACTAAAAATGTCGAAATTGCCGATACTCAATTAGGTCAATAGGAAAACAAGAATACCTCAAAAGTTACAGAATGTATACCTTATGTACAACTTTTAAAGTTCAAATTAGAATGGCCTTATTGTTGAGTTAAGCCGGTTTGGTTGTAAGATATTTTATTTCGCATGAAACATTCATCTAGTCACGTTTCAACGATACAAGAGTTAATAACCTCGTGACGTCACAATGTCGTTGGTCGGCAGATGATCGCGGAACTCGTTATCTAAATTCGTCCATGCTCGCACCGGCGTTGGTGGTGTAATGGTCAGCATAGTTGCCTTCCAAGCAGTTGATCCGGGTTCGATTCCCGGCCAACGCACGCGTTTTTTGCTATTTTGTTTTTATGGTAAATTAATACATATTTGTTTTTTTTTCTTATATGTGTTGTAAATAATTTACTTTAACAACTCTTTTCATAATTTATTCACTAATTTACATACAATACAAGTGTTAAAACCGAGAATAACTTTCCTCAACTTTAACAGTCATTATCTTTACTTATGATGTTTCTATAAATTACATCATTGTATTCATTCATAACTGAACCTGCGACCCAGAGTGACTCGATTTGTACTTTTAAAACTCTTTCTCGGTACACATTGAAAATGGTAAACACAGGAAATGACGCGAAGTTGTTTTCAAGAAAATTACGTAAGGCAATAAGATGCTTCGGATTTTTAGAATTACCCTTATTGGAAAATACTTATTGGTAAAAGCGCTGGTGGCCTAGCGGTAAGAGCGTGCGACTTGCAATCCGGAGGTCGCGTGTTCAAACCCCGGCTCGTACCAATGAGTTTTTCGGAACTTATGTACGAAATGTTATTTAATATTTACCAGTCGCTTTTCGGTGAAGGAAAACATCGTGAGGAAACCGGACTAATCCCAACAAGGCCTAGTTTTACCCTCTGGGTTGGAAGGTCAGATGGCAGTCGCTTTGCTAAAAACTAGTGCTTACGCCAAATCTTGGGATTAGTTGTCAAAGCGGACCCCAGGCTCCCTTGAGCCGTGGCAATATGCCGGGACAACGCTAGGAAGAAAAAAAAACCCTTATTGGAAAATACCTACAATCTAAATTCAACCGACAAGGGGTCGCGCTCGCTATAGGAGAGGACCGAATTTCTATCAAATAGAAATCGGCCAAGAGCATATCGGGCCATGCTCAGAGTAGGGTTACGTAGTTACTCTTCCGTCACAATAAGGTAAACTGGAGCTTAAAGTATAGTACATTATTAACCAAGGGATGAACTGTGGATAGTACGTCTTTTTACTATGAAGGGGAAACTTTTTGCGATAACTCAAAAACAGCTTAACTGATCATGTCCGCTATAGTTTTCATTTAATGTCTTTCTTAAGTTCTACTTCCACGATTTTTTTCATATTTTTTTGACCTAGAGTTCAAAAGTTAGAGGGGGGCACATTTTTTTTCTATAGGAGCGATTATCTCCGAATGTATCCACTTTATCAAAAAATGTTTGTTAAAGACCTATATTAGTTTTGAAAGACCTTTCAAACGATATCCCAAACTGTAGGGTTGAAAAAAAAATTCACCCCTACTTAAGGTGAAGGGGAGGCACCCTAAATAAAAATTTAGATTTTATTCTACGACTTTATCGGCTTTATTGATTTATACATCCATGCCAAATTTCAGCTTTCTAGCACTAACGACCACAGACAGACGGACATGGCGAAACTATAAGGGATCCTAGTTGACTACGGAACCCTAAAAAGAAGAAAATGTTTGAAAAACACTGAAATGCATTCGAAATTCTAGAACACCAAATGAAATGGAACCTTTTTTTCTTCACCGTATGACCTGTTCTATTCAATTAATAATCATGACGAAGTTTTACTGGAAGCTAGTGACTAAAAGTTCCCATGAAAACCATAGCCAAGTTCCAAAAATCGAATTAAATATTCACAATTATCCATTGTCATACCAGCGGTACTTCAAACGGTCACGTCTGATGTTGTCATTCATACGTACCTACGGTCACGTCTGAAAATATCGATACGAAAAAAGTGCCAAAAATATGTTTACACGACTTTATTGCCCACATATTAAGGTAGTGTATACATATTTTTGGCACAGTTTTCGTATCGATATTTTCAGACGTGTCTGTACTATACACAGGGGTACGATTTGTAGACTCATGTACAGTCACGTCTGAAAATATTACCATGCAAACTTCCACCGAAAATTGTTTTGAACGAGATCTAGTAAGTTTTTTTTTAAATACTTACGGATTAAATGGTACGGAACCCTTCATGGCCGAGTCCGACTTGTCCGCTTTTTATTTATTAAATAATTTATTTATTTATTTTAAACTTTATTGCACAATAAAAATAAGTACAAATGGCGAACTTAATGCCTCAAGGCATTCTCTACCAGTCAACCATAGGGCAAAACAGAAATTCTCGAAGTGGGTGCAGTGAGAAAAATAATTCAAAAGAAATGACAACTATAAAAGTAATTAAAAAACTATTTACAATTTTGGACATTAAAAACATTATTTAATTTATATGTAAGATATTCAAATACTATCATACATTTACCGTGACTTTTGGTCCTAACACACATGCAAAACGTCTGACATAACTCAGAATACATTAAATGCAAATTTGTCATTGATTTCATAGAAGCTTGAAGCGCCATTGTATTCCATATTTGAATTTTGGGATCTGAGCAGCGGCGGCGCGTCAAACAGATCTTGCAATATAACCCGGAACTAAGTGACTGGCTTGTTAGGGTTCTGTACCAAAAAGGTACAAAAGGAACCCTAGCGCGACTCTGTCCGTCCGTCCGTCTGTCTGTCTGTCCCTCCGTCTGTCACATCGCTAAATATCTCGAAGACCACTTAAGCTATCGATTTGAGATTTGGAATAGGCATGTACAACGCTAACCCAGACTTATTAAAACTATTTTTTTTTATAACTATTAATAGACTGGAAAATGCCCAATATGAAAGAGGGTTAAAATTTCAAAGTCTAGTGATTAAGTCATGTGGGGTATCATTTGAAAGAGCTCAAATTGATTCCAAAATATTTATTTATTTATTTTTAGTAGAGGAAAAAAATGATTTATGAAGGAAAATGTTAATAAAAACCATTATAAACTATTGTACACCCAGCTGCAAAAGTGCATAATGTGTCCACGAGTCCACGTAATTTTGCAGCTCGCTGTACCTTCTTCTGCAATATGGTGAAAAAACATATTAAATAATTTAACGCCTTAATAAAGACCACACATTTCGTGCCCTGGGGCGCCTAATTTGCCATAATCATTGCTTTTAGGCTCAATTTAAATATAAATCACACGTTTCGCCCGAAAGCCTGTTTTAATAATGAAAGGACCACCAGAATCGAGCTTTTTAAAGTTCGGTATATTTAATGTAAAAACGGAACCCTTGGAGTAGCCTCCAAATTAGGTTTAGCAATGACAGATGCCATCTGTCATCCCGAATTCCCGATAGGTACATGTATTACTTTCGTTCGTCTTCTTAGCTAGGCTCCCTGACTTATTTAAATAGTACACCTATTATACTTGCCGCAAAACTAAGTGGCGAGTCAGGTCATAATGCCATCTCTTTCACTTTTAGTTGGCCTTAAAAAGGGTAAAGGAGATAGCATTCTGATCTCAGTCGCCAGTTAGTTTTGCGGCAAGTATAGTTGTTCATGTTCCTAAGAAAACAAAGATATTATCATATTCTTACGACATTACTCATTTGTGATTTCAGGCAAAGAAGTACGTAAATGAAACGCATCATTCCCCGAAATGGTTTTTTGATTATTATCTGCAAAGAAATCTCGGAGTGTAATGTCTTCACAGAAACATTATCTCTCTCCACACCAATTATTACTAAAAAAAGCTCATGAAGAACTAGCTTGTGCTCGCGACTTCGTCTGCGTGGAATGGTGATTTTTTTTATACTACGTAAGGTAAGATAAGCAGTCTCAGTAGCCTATGTACGCCTGCAACTCCAGAGGTGTTATATGCTAACACTCCGCACGCTCGTTGAGCTCTGGCGACCTTACCGGCAGGAACACAACACTATGAGTAGGGTCTAGTGTTATTTGGCTGCGGTTTTCTGTAAGGTGGAGATGCTTCCTCAGTTGGGCTCTGCTCTAGATCTGGAATGACCTCCGCTGTGCTGTGCCCTACCACACAAAGCGAGATGACATTTACAGTGCCCGTACCTCTCTTTTGGACGTAGTTTAAGGACATACCCGGGTCCAAAGTGGTGATGATGGTCGATATGATATAAACTACCCTAAGATGTCTTTTCTCGGCCCACAAAATATCTCCGTACAAAATTTCATCTAAATCGGTTTATACGTGAAGAGGTGACAGACACACAAACGGTCTGATTCTAATTTTATGATGTGTCGTAATTTGAGTGAAATCCCCAAGGAGGCCTGTGTCCAGCACTGGGACGTATATAGGCTGAATTATTATTATTATTTATATCTTTTGCATGCTTTGATTTGACATTAGGGGTTATCCATTAATTACATCACACGATTTTCTATGTTTTTTGACCCCTCCCCCCTCCTTGTCACACATGGTCACATTTGGCAAACCCCTCCCCGCTGGTGTGACGTCACATTTTTGACAATTTTGTTTCCAACGAAATCGGTAAATAGAATTAATATTTTATCAAAATATTTAAAAAAAAAAGAATATTACCAATTTTATAACCCAAAACTGATTAGGAAAGAAAATTTAAACGAATAAAAACGATTATCGTTCCAAAAACTTGTTATTTAACTGTGCAGCGAATAAAAAACTTTAAATAAATTTTCGGTTACTAGTGTAGAAGTTAAAGTGGCGTCACAAATTTTGTGACTCCCCCTCCCCCTTGTCACAACATGTCACATTTTCTTGACCCCCTCCCACCCCCTAAACGTGTGATGTAATTAATGGATGACCCCTTATTTATTTGCAAGCAAAATACACATTGTAGCGGAATAGGTCTAATATCTTTTGTTACTGTATATTTTCATATATATAAATGATTGATAAGGATCCGATCTATCAGTGTCAAAAATGACGTTTTTTTTTGAAGAAACGTCGCTTTGACACTTACAGATCTGATCCATATCCAGATCTAAGTTTTGACGTACGGTCACGTCTGAAGATACGAAAAAAGTGACAAAAATATGTGACTTTATTGCCCATATATTAAGGTAGTGTATATATATTTTTGGCACATTTTTCGTACCGATATTTTCAGACGTGCCTGTACCGATTTCAAAAATTAGAATCAGTAATTATTAGTAAAGGTAATAAGAAGAGGGAGCTGGAAGGGGTAGACCTCGGCGGACTTTCTCTGATCAAATCGGGGAATACTGAAGGAAGGCCAGGTCAAGAGCACCCTAACCCGACGAGCGTGTATGAGGAATGTCATGAAAGTGAAGGAAGCGAAAGAGGTATGTCAGGATCGTAGCAAGTGAAATCCGTGGTCTCTGCCTACCCCTCCGGGAAATAGGCTTGATTATGTATGTATGTGTACGGGTCGTACATCTGAGCTGATTCTTGATGGTTGATTGGAGTCTTGTTTCTAACATGGTGGAGATGGCAGTCACGAGGACTAGGGGGCCTACACACTGTTCACACCCTTGCCGACTTATCGATTATCTCAGTATTATATTCATATTTATTTATTAAAACATGTAACACACACATACCCTCATTTTATTTAATGTACATCTGTTGTGACCTGGGTTCCGGTAGAAAACCAGTGCTTTACTCGAGTGTGAAGAGTATCGCTGAGCTGTGACCACGCTGTGACCCTTTCTTCTGACGACCGGTTTGGCCTAGTAGGCCACTGCCTACGAAGCTGATGGTCCCAGGTTCAAATCCTGGTTCAAAGGGCATTTATTCGTGTGATGAGCATGGATGGATTTCCTGAGTTATGTATGTTTTCTATGTATTTAAGTATTTATACATATTTATATATTATATATATCGTTGTCTAAGTACCCTCAACACAAGCCTTATTGAGCTTACTGTGGGACTTAGTCAATTTTTGTAATAATGTCCTATCATATTTATTTATTTATTTATCTTGTTGGAATCACTGATTTTGTTATATGTATTTATTAATAAACAAAGTATATATGCGTACTAGCTAGGAGCACGTATAAACGTAAACTAATTCATAAATCGATGTAGTCATCATTATAAAGTCATTATAATTATTTTTAATGCTGACGCGAGAAATGTGCGATATATTGTACAGTATAATATTTTGAGACAAAAGTCGCAGTTTTGTACGAAAAAATAAAATACCAAGCGGCCACGATACGCCCGTCAGTTATTATCATCGTAACTAATTGTATCACTTTGGATTAATTTTTCTGCAGCCGCATTAATGTCACTCGTTGAATGTAACAGCTCAAGTTGCATTTACTTTTTATAGCTTGAACAGCTTAATCTGATAATTTCATGCTTAAAATTACTTGAGCTTTTAATCCAATGTAGGTATTAATAAATATAGCAAAGGCTCGGAAGAGCATTCAGATTTTAAAATCTGAACTTGATTTGGCATTACCTCAATCACACACAATCTAACCCAATATGTGTTTTATCCCTTTCTTACAAATACATGAGTCGAAATGACAGATAAAGACAAACGATTAATAGCTAATTGAGCCTTGTAGCGCGTTTATAATATAATGGTCATTACCTCATTACCTACTCTTTTCAGCCCAGTTGAAACGAGCAATATATAACATAAGTATTTCATTACGACTAAAATACGTAATTGAGAATCCGTTTATTCGAATATTAATTGTATACTACGCCGGTGGCAAACAAGTATACGGCCCGCCTGATGGTAAGCAGTCACAGCCTATGGACGCTTGCAACTCCAGACTTCCAGAGGTGTTGTTACATGCGCGTTACCAACCCTAACACTCCGCACCCTCGTGCTCTGGGGGCCTACCGTCGTTTCTCTTTTAATCTCACTAAGACGTAATTAGAGTGACAGAGAAAAATGCCCGTAATTGACGAACTTCGATGTTCACGGTTATGGGCCACGGTGGCAGCATGGTTGCGTTTTTATCACCTATCACTATGCCTGTCACTTTCGCACTTACTTACTTGTTGGAACGTGACAGGCATGGTCACAGGCGATAAAAATGCCACCGTTCTTAGCCCGCTGGCAACCTATTGATACGATACGAACATGACTTTCGCAGGCTGTGCGTGCACCGATACCAAACTAGGTACAATTTTAAAAATTTAAATAGGTCCTTATATTTAAGTTATTTTAGTAGCGATTTTAAATGTTTATTTTTTACTTTGATGTTTTATATAGTTAGCCAGGTTGTGAAAACTCCGAAATCATAAAAGAAGTTCATTTACCCCCGTATTCATAAAACTTTACGGACCTGAAGTTAAATTATGTTTTATCCCTTTCTTACGAATTCAAAAGTCAAAATTACAGATAAAGACAAACGATTCATAGCTAATTCAGGCCAGTAACTAGTTTATTAAATATTAACAAATAATTTAATCAAATGTAAAGGAGAATGGGCAATTTGTCCCATGGATGTATACTGTTGAGACATATCTCGTTTGAAAGGGTTTACTCTTAGCATTATTTTATTGTATGACACCAACTTTGGATAACTTGCAGGGACTGAGCAATTTAAAAAAAAGAGTGGCCAATATAAACGGTTGTTTTACAAAGTAATTGTTATGTAGCCGGTTGTTAGGTGTTTAGTATGAAAGAATATGAGAAATTCTAGATTTCTGTTTACCACTACTTACGTTTAAGTACGTACAGGGCTGGAATTAGTTGATAAAACATATGCTTGAATTAAAAATACTGCTATTAAACACTGAAACTTGCTTGTATACTCAAGCCATATATATCATTTAAAAGACATTTTTATAAGGTATTTTAATATATATATACTTGCACTCTAATGCTTGCAGGGGCGGTAATAAAACTAGTTTTTTCGTTAATTAAGTGTGGTAAATGCCGCTTTGTTTGTTCTACCTGGCACTAGATGGAGCCTTGGTAGCCGTTTGGGTAATTTTTACTAGTGGTATATACAATTGAGTTTTATCCTATTTGGAAGGTCTTCAATTAAGCATTAATTACTTATATGACACCAAAGACCGAAAGTGTCCAGGGAAGATGATATTAATAATTTTGATCATGCGCTGCGGCGTAAACTGGAACTAAAAAATGTCATTCATATAGAGTTACTTTTGTAACCATTTACATCACTTTGCATGCCTGAAATATAATGAAAAAGTAATTTATATATTTTTTTAAATTATTACCGCTCAATAAATGGCACTAAACTACTTAATTATGATTTTTCAAATCCTATCTAGTACTGACATCTTGCGTGCAATAGGAGAACCGAATGAGCGGCAAATGCTGGATCCGTATAATCGCTTATAAACGCTTAAAAAGGTCAACGAAGAATAAGTTTGTTTAATTCGGAACTTTGACAATAAAACGAGTTGTTACCTTGAACGAGTAAGTGTCGTCTATTTATCTCTCTTGCTCTTACATATTCGAGTGATAAAGGTAGAAAAAGCATTATATTTTTTAAAGTTCGCGTTATGTCCCGCTAGAAACGTTATATAAACTTATTATTAAACATGAAATAAGATTCCTAAGCAATAAGTAGGTAAGTAAATGTATTTATGGAGTACCATAATTAGCAGCAAGAAAATAAATCTAAGTTTATATGTTACGATAAAATAAATCGTAAAAAGGTACTATGTACATACTTGTTTTGTCTCTCTGCAGGAAAATTGTGTAAACGTGAAACATTTGAGATTGCGCCGCGGTTCAAAGCAACGTTCCCTTCGTTTGCCATATGAAGCAGGATTAAATTGTGTAGTTTTAAGTTCTCATGTAAGTGAATTGTCAAATTCTTAGTGAGAATAAAGAATCTTAAACCTAAAATTAACGCAGTGAATACATTACAAGCATCAGCGACTCTTAACTGTTTGCCAAGCTAAGATAGTAGCTGTATTTCGTTCCATTATATATACGTATAAAATAAAAACTTTTGAATACATTTAACACCTTTATTTCATATAAATTGAAAAATAACTGACGGCATACATTTTCTAGTGAATAGGTGCATCCAGATATACAGGTACATTTTCTAGTGAAGAGAATGCATGGTTATTGCGCCAATCTCGGACCATTTGCGATTGGTTTGCTAAGGGCTCCGCTAGCTGGTGCGGATGCACAGAGCACTTATACATACCTTATTAAATAAAAACTTTTGAATACATTTAACATCTTTATTTCATATAAATTGAAAAATAAGTGACGGCATAGATTTTCTTCACGGTCGCACAAATATTATCAGGACGAGTCGACAAGTTACTTTAAAGCAAGCATTGGTGAATAGGTGCATCCAGATCCAGATAAGGTAATGCATGGTTATTGCGCCAATCTCGGACCATTTGCGATTAGTTTGCTAGCTGGAGCGGGTTAACGAAAAACAGTAACTGGCGACGCTAACTGGCGCGGACGCGTGCAACGAATTTTACCTACAAAGGCACCCGCGCGCGTGCACCCGCTCCGTGCACTCGCGCCAGCTAGCAAACGCCCTTAACCTTTTAAACGCCAAGAATACCTTAAGGCGTCTTAACTAGCTATGCTCAAAGCGTCATAAATACATTATAGCTGATATAGCCGCTGTCAGAGTAACCTTCACACTTTCAAGTAAGGTTTAGGGCATAGGGCGTCCGCAACGTCGCGAGTGTGCATGGAGCGGGCGTGCGGCTTACAGTATCAGCAACGCTAACTGGCGCGGACGCGTGCGACTGATTTTACTTACAAAGGCACCTGCGCGTGTTTGCCCGCTCCGTGCACTAGCGCCAGCTAGCAAACGCCCTTAACCTTTTGAACGTCAAGAACACCTAAAGGCGCCGTCACTAGACATGATTTAAGGGTCATGAACACATTAATGATTATAGCTGTTATAATCGTGACCTTGGCGTGTGAGTAACGTTTTTGTTTATGGCGTTCAAATGGTAAAGTATCAATGTCGTAATGCGTCGCTAGCGCGTTATTTTCGAATCGCACCCGTGCTCCCGTGTTGGACTGCACACGCGGTGTACACTTCTTGTTATTGTAACCGTTTGTGCGCCTAGATAACACAAGTACACATACACAACTCGCAATATGCTCGCGTGCTCTTGTTTATATGTAAAGTACGTCTTCTAGGGCCGTGGATTGGACCCACGCGACCGGCGGGGCGGTGAGCGGCATACATTGGTCGCAATGCAAGCTGTAAAGCTAGTGCAGTGCATGAGGGACGCGCGGCTTTCTCTCACCACATCTTTAGGTGTTCTTGCCGTTCAAAAGGCTAAAAGCACCTAATGAGGTGGCTTTACATTAGCTAGATGCCGGCCCACACGCCGATCCGGTGTACAGGCTAAGGAAATCGCTATGTAGGCCAATTCGAAAGTGCAACTGACATTAAACCAATTTTAGAATAATATTGGAATGATACCAGTTAGCTGTCATTCGTGCGTTCATTTCGCACTTATACGCATGTATTTGTGCGAGCGAGACGCCCGCAACTAACTGATATGAGTCCAATATTACTCTAATATCGGTGTGCACGCCCCTTTTTATTCATAAGCAAGGTACGATTGAACCACTATAGAAGGCAGCGAAGAGGCCGGCAATGGAACTGGTAGCGTTTGATGGAGACAGTTTTCTGTCAAATGCAAGTTCAAATTGGCCTGACTGTCTCACTCGCACACCGGAGTAGCGTTTCATATAAGCGTAGCGTTTGTTATATCCAATCGATCCGCTCTATTCAGTAGGTTTCATTATCTCGATCCATCAGTTAAGTAACAATCTCTTCAATCTGGTGGATCGAGATGGTGGATCCTACTGGACAGATGGAACCTATGGATAGGAAAACGTTATGCTCAACAACTTGGTAGCAGAAGCGATGTGATTTTTTAAACTGTGTCATTGACATAATATATCTGAGGACGGGCCTTACGGGCAATAAGAATGGGGCCAGTACAGCTGTGTTACGCACACGAGTTTGAGCCAATCGTGCAGTCTAACGCCACAAGTACCACAACGTGATTGGTTGATGAGTTCGCATTACGCACGCGATTGATCGCATCTAGTTGCGTTAGACAGCACGATTGGCTCGAATTTGTGAATGACACAACTGAACTAGCACTATCGTCATTGCCCCTAAGGTCGGTCCTTAGATATATGGTAAGCGTCAGGATGGCGGTGGACCTCAGCGAATTTCAAAGAAATATTTATAAACATATTGTACCTTCTGTGTACCTCAGTGTACCTTTAATAGAAACCAGTGTACCTTTCCCCAAAACGAGATATTTTACAAAACGGTCCACCCGCTAACCTGACGTCAGGATGGCGGGTGGACCTATGAAATCTTGCATTATACCGCACTAAAAGTATGCAGTTATATTGTGCATGAGCTTAGCCTAGCTTGTTTTGGGGAGAGGTACACCGGTTTCTATTTCTATTTACAGAGGTACACTGAAGGTACAGTCACCATCATATATATCGGAGCGGCCAAGGTACCCACGAATATCTGAACATGCCTCTACTGTCAAGAGGTTAGAGTGCGTGTTTAGAGATCTTTGAGCACCTCGGCCACTCCGATATATCTGATGGCGACTGTACCATATAACTGCATACTTTTAGTGCGGTATAATGCAAGATTTCATAGGTCCAACCGCAATCCTGACGTCAGAATGGCGGGTGGACTTTTTCTTAAATATCTCGTTTTGGGTTAGGTACACAGAAGGTACAGTATGTTTATAAATACTTACTGCTATGGCGCAGCGACCCGAAGTGGATCTTGGCCTCCGACATCAAAGACCGCCATGCTTCTCTGTCCAAAACCGTTTCCATCTAGTCGACGGCACCGAGTTCGCTAAGGTCTTTTTGCATTTCGTCTCTCCAGCGGGACCTACCTAGGACGTCTAGACGGTCTTCGGCCATTTGGAACTTCAGAGTACGCCCTCCAGGCTGCACGATCCTCACCCATCTGGACTACGTACCCGAGTCATCGGAGTCTGGCAGCGCGAAAAATCCTAGGACTCACACGTGGAGAGGATGGAACCTGGAGACTCCACAGGAATCAGGAGATTGAAGATCTGGTGTCCGAGCCGAACGTCATTGGATGTTTATAAATATTTCTTTGAAATTCGCTGAGGTCCACCCGCCATCTAGACGCCAGATGTCAATGCCGAGTGCGACCGCCCTTAAACCGGTGTATTATCTCTAGTCTCTCCAATATGTTCTCCTGGTGGGTCCACGGGGTTTATTTAGTGTTATCATAAACAGTGTTCACCAGCGGGTCTACGGGTACCTAATTATTTTTACCATGGGCCGACCATGAACACGATTCTATTTTTAAAACGTAACCCGCGTAGCTACTTCAGTCTTAGGCGGTATATACTCTACACCACGTTCACAAAAGATTGATATTTTAGGTAAAAACTCACATTTCGCTATATTTGTCCATAGTCAATACTAATTCAAAAACTGTAGGGTAGGGCCTAAAATCTTCTGTGATAGTAATGTAGAAATAAATACTGTTGACAGGCGGTCAACGGTATTTAGTACAATAATAATTACACTGAAACAATTCGTATAGAATACAGAACCTATGAATAATATATATCTAGAGAATCTAACTTTAATGCAATAATATAATTGAACAAAAGATATACATTAGTACGAGTAGTACGATCAACCTATATGTCTATTTTTAATAGTCTTAATGTTCGTGTATCGGTTCTGTATTCTATGGCCATTAATTATGCTTTATTTTTCAACTTTCTTTGACTACAGACAAGTACACATTATATTTGCTTTTTTCTTGAACTTTATCTTGCCCATGTTCGATTCTTCTTATGTCGATGCATCCTCATTATTTCCGTATGGTTTCTGAAAATACAATAACAGTTTTTGTAATGTTTTCTAATACCTATGTTTGAAGTCGGTTTCCTATTTTTAAGAGAAGTTTTTTTTTTCATGTAAGTACCTTTTTTTTCAAGTGGGGTAAATTAGAGCAGATGGGATACCTATCGACAATTATGTCAATAAACAGTTTTACGTTCCATCAAGAATTGAGAGGTTGCCTCAATTCCTCATGGAACCCATGATGTAAGCTAGACCTTTACACAAATATTCCTTAAACCTCGTTAAGCAAGTAGCTTCTTTACAAACATAACAAAGAAGACAAATCGTCTAGCGTGAAATACGCATCGTTAAAGAGTTCTTTTCTGGTCCTGATCAGAAGTTCCACTTCTTCAAATAGCACTTTTTTGAATGGCAATGCCTGGTCTGTTGATGAAACTAAAAAACGCCTATAAGATTTGGGGATTTCCCTTAATTCCTCGTGGTTTTGTCAAAAATAGGACCATCTTGGAACTATACACCCACTTTCAAACGATAACTAATTTTCAACATTGGTTCAGAAATGACGAAGATCTTACTTAACATATATACAAAAAAAAAGTTTTTGAAGTCGGTTAAAAAGTAGTATCTTTACAATACTTCCTTTTACTAAGAAGGGATAACTACTACAATTTGCTTACTAAGTAAGTACTTACTTACTATTAGTATCAGATTGGAGTCGACTCGAGAGTCGATAAAATGGGCGTCGCTATCCTTTCCGGGTGGGGGGGATTTCACCGCATGAAAAAGAGACACATATAGTGAGTTCTTACTGTTCTACCAAACTACATATATAAAGTAGTCGTACTTTTTGAGTCAAATTAATTTAATTCTAAAGGTGCGACGTAATGGCCTGAAGCCCGCTCTTAGCATACCTAGTTATACTATTTGATGGATATTGGTGTTAATTTATAATACGTTTAACTATTCATTGTCTTTACCTAATTATCTTTACCTTTTGCCGACCGGTTTGGCCTAGTGGGTAGTGACCCTGCCTATGAAGCCGATGGTCCCGAGTTTGAATCGCGTAAGGGCATTTCTTTGTGTGATGAATACAGATATTTGTTCCTAAGGCTTGCGTGTTTTCTATGTATATACGTAAATATATATTTATCTAAATATGTATGTTTAACGTCGCCTAGTACCCATAGTACAAGCTTTGATTAGTTTGGGGCCAATCTGTGTAAGATTGTCCCTACATATTTATTTATTTATTACCTAACGTAACCTACATTAGGTAATGAAAGTATTTTATTTTTGTAAGGGTAACAGTTTTGTTGGGATATAAAATGGTTAATGATAAAAACTAATACTTTTACCAGCACTTTCACTTTATATTCATGTATTCGAAACCTATACATTTATGACATTAACTTTTGCAAGACGATAAGATTTTTTATTCACAATAACTTGTCCGTATTCGAACTGTCTGGCTACCCGGCTAGCCGTGGCTGCATGTGTACCCGGATTTTATACTCTGAAACTGGAACTAGTGACAGATAAGAGTCGATTGATGTTTTTTTAAAGATACTTATACTTAAATAGAATTACTTACCTATGTTTAATTAAAAGAAACTACTTATACATAATAATCCTTACAGTTTTAACCTATTTAACCTACCTACCTACCTACTTTTAATAGTAGTAGTTCGGTTCACTTCGTAGAAATACCTGTTCTAAGAATAATGAAAAAGAAAGAAGAGTAATAAAAATAAAGAATCTGGAAGTCGTTGAGGTGTTCCGTTCTTCATCAGCAATTCTACTTCAACAAATGTCACTTTATTGAGTAAAAATGCTTGTAATATTGATGAAAATCCTAAAATGACTATATGTATGCCTATCCTATACAATATGAGAAGCTCCTTCAGTTTCTCGTAGAACCTATCATCAGAACTGGACCTTGACACAAATGTTCCTTAAAAGCCTTACATGCTATAAACGAAATAAAATAAAAAAAAACGCCTAAGGTAAAATACTTGTCGTTGAAGAGTTCCATTTCAGCAGTATCAGCATAGTTTCAGTAATATCAGCAGTTTCACTTCATCAAATGTCACTTGTTCAAATAAAAAAAACTTGATATGTTGACGAAAATCCTCAATTCCTCCTAATTGTGAATTCAAATCGATTTAAAATCCTCAATTCCTCATTGAATCCATCATCAGAACTGAACCTTGACACAAATGTTTCCTAAGAACCTAGCTTGCTACAAACTTAACAAAGAATAAGAATCGCGCGCGTTGAAGAGTTCCGTTCTGGTCAATATCACTAACTTGTTTAAATAAAAATGCTTGATATGTTGACGAGAATCCAAACATTACTGTATGTATTGTATGCCTATAAGATTTGAGGAATTTCTTCGATTTCTCATGGAACCCATCCTCAGAACTAGACCTTATGACACAAATGTCTTCAAGAACTTTACTTGCTACAAAATAAACAAATAAAACATATCGCGCGTGAATTGGCGAGTTCTATTTTGGCCAGCATCAGCTGTTGCATTTCGTCAAATGTCACATTTTAATAAAAATGCTTGATATGTAAATAAGAATCCAGAAATTATAAGATGTCAGGAATTCCCTCGATTATTTATGAAACCCATCATCAGAACTGAACATTGATATAAATACACCTTAAGAACGTTACTCGCTACAAGCTTAATAAAGAATACAAAACGCGTGCGTTGAAAAGTTCCGTTCTGGACAACATCAGCAGTTCCACTTGATCAAATATAACTTTTTTTTAATAAAACACCTAGAGATATTGATGAAAAAAAAACTATATGTATTTCTATAAGGTTTGAGGTGTCCATCATCAGACCTAGACACTAGACACTGGTGTCTAGTACAGATATTTCTTAAGAACCTTACTTTCTACAAACTTAAAAGTTCCGAGGAATTGTTCGGATTAATCTCTGCCGCCTCTTTCCGTCACCGCTTTACGCTACATCATTTATATCTTCACCACTTAGATGGTTGGCAATCCTCAACTGTGCATTTCTCTAGAAACTTCCTGCCTCATACAGCTAAACTATGAAATGATCTGTCGCATGCGGTATTTCCGGCCCAATACGATATTTAAAACTTTAAGGAAAGAGCGTATTCCTATCTTAAATGCCGGCACCGCACTTACAATCCCTATGGTGTAACAGATGTCCATGGCCAGCGGTAATTGCTTACCATCAGTTGATTCGTCTACTAGTTTGCCTCTTATATCACAACAAACAAAAAAAGAATAAAAAAAATATTGATGAAAATCCAAAATTACTATATACCTATAAAAATTGAGGAGAATGAGGAGTTCCGTCGCTTTCTCATGAAACACATCATCAGAACTGTACTTCGACAAAAATGTTTCTTGAGAACCTTACTCGCTACAAACTTAACAACGAAGAAAAATTGCGCGCGTTGGAGTTCCGTTTTGGTCAACATCAGTAGTTCCACATCATCAAATGTCACTTTTGTGAATAAAACTTGATAATATGTTGATGAAAATCCAATAAGTACTATATATATACCTATAACTTTTAAGAAATTCCCTCGATTCTTCATGGGACCCATCATCAGACCTTTACCTTGACACAAATGTTCCTAAAAACCTTAATACTTAAAACTTACTTGCTACAAACTTAACTAATAAAACAAATCGCGCACGAGTTGGCGAGTTCCATTCTGGTCAACATTAGCTGTTACTTTTAGTCAAATGACACTTTTTTAATAATAATGCTTGATATGTGAATAAAATCCCAGAAATTATTACATGTATGCCTAAAAGATTTTAGGAATTCCCTCGATTCTTCATGAAACCCATCATCAGAACTGGACATTGATGTATTAAGTACACCTTAAGAACCTTACTCACTACAAGCTTAATAAAGAATACAAAACGTGTGCGTTGAAAAGTTCCGTTCTGGAACACATCAGCAGTTCCACATGATCAAATGTAGCTTTTTTTAAATAAAACGCCTGAAGATATTGATGTAAATCCAAAAAAAAACTATAATATAATATAATATAAGGTTTGAGGTATCTATCAGACCTGGATCTAGACACAGATGTTTCTTAACAACCTTACTTTCTACAAACTTATCAGGACAAATCTATTACGGCGAGTGTTCCATCGAATTGCTCGGATTAATCCTTGCCGCCTCTTTTCGTCATCGCTCTACGCTACAACATTTTTATTTTCACCACTTAGATGGTTGGCAGTCCTCAACTGTGCATTTCTCTAGAAACTACCTGCCTCATACAGCTAAACTATGAAATGATCTGTCGCCTGCGGTATTTCCGGACCAATACGACATTTAAAACTTTAAGAAAACAGCGTATTCCAATTTTAAAGGCCAGCACCAAACTTACAATCCCTATGGTTTAGCAGGTGTCCATGGGCGGCGGTAATCGCTTACCATCAGGTGTGACGTCTGCTCGTTTGCCTCTTATATCATAAAAAAAAACAAAGAAGAAAAATCTCGCGCGTTCAATAGTTCCGTTTTGGTCAACATCAGTAGTTCCACTTCATTAAATGCCACTAGTGGGAATGAAAAAGCTTAAGGTATTGATGAAAATCCAAAATGACTATATGCCTATAAGATTTGAGGTGTTCCCTCGCTTCCTCATGGAACCCATCGTCAGACCTTTACCTTGACACAAAGGTTCCTAAAAACCTTGGTACTTGAAACTTACTCGCTACAAACTTAACAAAGAAGACAAATCACGCGCGTGGAAGAGTTCCGTTTCTGATCAACATCAGCAGTTCCACTTCACCAAATGTACTTACTTACCACCCATTTATTTGAAACAGTACCTAGGTACTCCATTTTGATGCCGCCAGCTTGAAACTTCAATGGCCTCAGTGTCCGATGAACAACTTAAAAATGCTGAAAGTAATAACAATTATAATAAGTTGGGGAGTAGCAACCTTACACACCCGAGTGCTCCTGGGGAGTTCTGTTACCGGACATACAATAATAATAACAATAAATAAATATTATAGGGACATTTTTACACAAATTGACTGAGTCCCACGGCAAGCCGAGAAGGCTTGTTTTGTGGGTACTCATACAACGACATAATAATATATAATATACAAATACTTAAATACATAGAAAACATCCATGACTCAGGAACAAATATCTGTGCTCATCACACAAATAAATGCTCTTACCGGGATTCAAACCCAGGATCATCGACTTACTAGGCCAAACCGGTCGTGAAAAAAAGAGCAAAAAAAAAAAGAAAAATATGTCAAAAGAAAATGCGATTTGGAAACGTTATTCGCCACTTAATATATTATTATATCTGGTTCACAGCATTTATTTGGTGCTGATATAATGTCTGCAATATTACCCGAGTACATTAAAATATGAATAAATTATCATAAATTCAGAAGATGGTCCCAATAACAGTTCATTTTTACATGGAAAAATGGCTTTCATGTAAAATGTTTGTCAGACATATTTTTGGAAGTATAGTACAATCATTAACTTAGAAATATAGGTAACATTTCACGAATAAAAATACGGTAACACATATTTTTAATTATTTTTTTAACTTATCCAACGCAAAATAGAATTGGAGAAACTGACATAGGGACTATCATTCGACACGACACGTATAGTAAAGTATGAATCCGCTCTAAGTCCCCTTACATAGACAGTGGGAAGTAAAATAATTCTTGTTCTGAAAACAATAAAATGTAAAATGATTAGGTAGGACAATCCAAACTTCTAAGGTCGCGTAGATCAGAAGTAGATATGAATTTGTTCGACAATACGATAGGAAACTTTTCAGCATTTACATTGGCACATTTTTTTTCTGGAATACTATCTAAATTGCACTTTGTATTATATATTATATACTTTGTATATATGCTATATTTTTTATATAATTTGGAGCCTTTATTTTCCATGGAGTCGAACGCTATATAGCAGCTATACGAGAAAAAATAATACTTTTATCTTACCTACCCCATGAATAGTGAAGATCATCAAGGAGCATACTCTCTGAGATCAATGGAATGGAGTGCCTTTCGATTGGAGAAAATTATAGCGTATTAGAAATATACTATTTTGTAATTACAATGTTGAATATTTTAAATTGCGTGTTTTGACAATTATTGTTGACAATATTACATTCAGAGTCATCTTGACATAACTTTAGAAATCCATAAACTAGTCTATACTTTTTAAAATGATGGAGTAAGACTGACGAGATTACCGCTATGTATAAATGTTTTACGTCAAGTAGAATTTTGCTTTAGAGCGACATCTGGCGTTGAGTAGAAAAGTTAAGGCGTAATTAACTACAATTAATTAACTCATTAAATGGTTTTATTTTGGTCCCTGCAACGATTTGACCCCAGTTATATTATACGAAAAATAGCTTATAAAAATACTTTTCACATGATATACATGGCATTTGTATACACTCTTATTTCGCTGTGTATCAAGTAATTTTTAGAATGACGATTTTTTTAAACTGTACATTGTGTCCCTTTAAATACTTTATCATTGGTGTTGATACAAAAAACATAAAGCATTTTTTATATTCTTTCGAATAAAATTCGCTAAAACTTTTTATATCCCGCGTATAAGGAAATATAACTGCTTATATGCGCAACTTCTTTTTTTATATAGCTCGGTCCCTGCAAGTGGTCCAAGGTTGGTGCCATACAATAAAATAATACTACGATTAAGAGCTTTAAAACGACATATGTCTCAACAGTATACATCCATGGGACACTCCCCATACAAAAGTGCCCATTGTCCTTTTGTAAACTTTATTAATTTGTAAATTCATTATAAAATTATAATGTTAATATCAAAACTTCTCTTAGTGTAATCTGTAATCTGGAAGAGCGAGGTCTCCTGACACAGGTACTTCATACCTAATAGGAGGACTCGACCACTGTGTATTTACCAGGGATCGGAACCGGTTTTTTGGAAAAACTTTGAAATAGACATATATTTCGGTTTATTTTATACTCCAAATATAGGACTCCGTTGTGTTTTTAGATAACGACTTCGTATTATTAGATTGCCCAATAAGAAATGAAATAATTAACAAAGAACGAAAAAATACCGTTTTCGTTCCCATACAAAAAATACCGGTTTCCGATCCCTGGTATTTACCAACTAAGATTGAAATGAAATAAATGATTAAATAAAAAAAAAAATATTATAGATACTGGTTATCAAACAAGCTCATGTAATCTATGATCGTAACAACAAGAATTTTAATTCTGCGAACCTGCAAAAACTAGTTCAAGTGATAAAAACTTCAATGTCGATTCATTTCGGTCAAGTTCGAGTCTGCGTCGGGCAGAAATGGAATCATCTAAACAGAGGGCCTACCGCGAACCACGTTCGACGTGTTGCCTCCCTATCACGCTTACGTACGAATTTACGAGTGCGACAGAGAGGCAACACGTCGAACGTGGTTCGCGGTAGGCCTCCTGTACATATGTAGATCCATTTTTAGGGTTCCGTAGTCAACTAGGAACCCTTATAGTTTCGCCATGTCCGTCTGTCTGCCTGTATGTCTGTCTGTCTGTCTGTCTGTCTGTCTGTCCGAGGCTTTGCTCCGTGGTCGTTAGTGCTAGAAAGATCTGGTCACAAAATTTCACGAGCCTAACCCTAATTTCGCCAGTGACCGACCGCACGATCATTCATTCATTCATTCATTCCATACTTTTAATTTGCTAGATAAAGTCTGTTTGAAATGTTTTTTGTTCGGAACCATAACGAATTAACCTTGAAACGCCTACAAAAAACCAATCTAGTTTTTTTGATTCCGGTGCGCAATAATTATCCTTCTCACTCTCACATTATGTAATAGAATAGTTATGCCCGTTCCGATAAAAAGTGGATATTTGGAACAACTTGACAATTTTTCTAAGAAATTCAGCCTAACCAAATCAGACATGTTGTCGCCATTCTGAGAATTCAGATACGGAAATTATTCACGTCATATTTTTCATTAAAACAAATCAGCTTTAAGCGATCCATTGTTCATTGCATTTTAGATTCTATCACATCATAATTAAGTTTCAAACTGGAACGCGCTTGCTTCAGACTAAGCACATTTCCCTTTTGAAAGTGACATGTGTTATCGTATGGAGTTTTTAATTGTTTTAATTTAAGACTTAACGCGTAGGTGTTTAAGTTGAAATTAGAATGTGCTTGTGGAAGTTTAGTGCTGTTTGACTTTGGAATGTTCACATGTGCAAACCATGAGTTTGTAGTGTGGGAATCCCATTGTTTCCGAGATACGAGGCGAATGAATGAATGACGGACTTTCTTCCGGGAACCTGCTGGCTTATAGTTTTTAGGCAACGAACTTAATAACTACTATAGCTATAGCTCAAAAATGACCCCACATGTAGGACCTATTGCAGAACATCGTGAGCAACCCAACAGAGTTCTGGGCTATAACCGCGAACATCGAAGTTCGTCGATTGCGGGCATTTTTCTCTGTCACTCTAATTACCTACGTCTTAGTCATAGTAAAAGAGAAAGATCCAATTTGCGAATTTAGGTTTTCGCGGTAGGCCCCATGAAACTAATCAACCCTTATTCATAAACGTCTACTAAAGTTGACAAGCTGCTAATAATCGTTTATCCCTTTCCATCATACCAATACATCGGAAAGGGACAAACGATTATTAGCGGCTTGTCAACTTTAGTAGACGTTTATGAATAAGGGGGTTAGAGTCTCCCACAGCTGGGCAAAGCCCCCCCCCCCCCTCTTTCCCGCCATTTGGTCCTGTCTAATGCACATTTCCGACACTATACTTACTACAGAATGTATCGAGGTCGTCCCGCCATCTCCGTTTGGGTTGGGTTTTCCTCTGCCCAGAGATACATTCAGTGGGATCCAGACCGTGGCTAATTTGGCCCATTTCGGGGTGCAATCGGCAAATGTACCTTGCCCAGTCCCGTTTCAGAAGGCCTACCGCGAACCACGTTCGACGTGTTGCCTCTCTGTCGCACTTGTAAATTCGTACGTAAGTGTGACAGGGAGGCAACACGTCGAACGTGGTTCGCGGTAGACCTTCTGCTTAGCGGCCTTCATGCCCACATCCACCATGCCAGTTTTGGAACGCAGTTCAGCGTTTCTAATACGGTCGGTTCTACGAACACCTGGTATGCTGCGATCCAGTGCTCTCTCGCAAACCTTGAGTCTGGACTTTTCAGTTTCAGTTCGAGACCATATTTGGGCGCCGATAGGCAGGACACACATGTGGAGGAGTTTGCGCCTTAGAGAATAGAAGGTTGCAACATTCTTTAGTTTATTGTTATTCTCTATATATGGTATTTGGCTTGAAAATAATGGCTCTAATTCTAATCAACAAAAATCATTAAATTTATTCATGAACTGATTAAATTGATTGATGGATCCATTGTGACGTCCCAGAATTAATTATCGTCAATAAATGTTGTTGTTCGTAAATCACTGATTATACTGGTGATTACCTAAGTCAATATCCTATAGTACTGTAATGCACTTAAATCTCTAAGCTATATTATACGAAAAAATTTACATTTTAGATATTTTTCTCCAACCACAACACGTGAACAAGCACGTATCTAATTTTTTACAGCCATCAACAAGTGTGTATCGGGATTATGTTTTAAAAGTCACGTTCCCAATCACTGTTGCTAGGCAAACACATAACCTTCCGCGCCGCGCGCGGATATGAGAGCCAGAACGATAACGGGCGTGCTGTGGTTATGAGGTTGACAGGAGAGACGGTAATAGTAGATTGTTAGCCAAGGGATGAAAGACACCCATTTATGTCGAGGTAGTTTGGCGCTCGAACGCAGTCAGAACACTCTCCTTTTCATTTTGAATGAAAGGAAAGTAAAATACTTCAGTAGTATTTTTGCAGGGTAATTTCAATTAACAATTTAGGTATAAAAATCGTTATTTATGGAATGGGGAGTTATTTATCAGAATGGAAATTGTTTAATAAATCCAATTAAAACCAAAATTTTAATTGCAAAACTTTAATATAAGAAAATACGTACTTAGAAAGTACAGTGCTCGTAAAAACGTATCATTTTCTGCACACTTTTTAGAACTAAACGACTCAGATTCATAGCATAAGAAATGACATAATATATGACGTACCTCGTACCTAGGACAGTAAAGTAAGAAATGTCTCTGATTACATGAAATTATCGCACGATGCGAAACCGAAGGTCGACAAACACGTGATCGAAAGCTTTCTTATTTACTGGTTGAGGTGTGTATACTATTTTTCTGTTCCATGGAGCCAGAAAGCGGCAACTTCTTTAAGCCGAAAATCGACGACGATATTTACGCATGTATATGTATGTAAACACTTTATTGTACATAAGACAGGTTAAGATACAATAAAAATAAAATTTAAACAATGTACAAAGGCAAACTTATCCCTATAAGGGATCTCTTCCAGTCAACCTTTGAACAATTGAAAAAAAAAAGATTATAAACATGTATTATATATTTAAAGCTGTTCCAGTTTGAATGAGAACATGCTTCTGAAACCAAAAGCCACCCACAAAATGAGTAAATGAGAGGGCACAGCACCAATTTCCAAAGCAAAATATTTATTAAAAGATTAGGTTTCGACAAAAACGGCGATAAATATCGCGGCGGGGGAGCGATTTGTCAAACGTGCGCGCCGCCTAAACAAACATATCAGTTTCGGCCCAAAACAAAAGCGCTATTGCCGCATTGCTGTCGAGATTAAAACGTACAGTACAATCTGTCACTCATTTTGTCATTACATAAATCGCTCCAGTACCCCTAGTGTAAATTTTATCGACATTATAACGTGACGAACGCGTTTGCGTTAAGTCTCATTTTGTATAGGATTTTGAGTTTCCAAAACGTCCCGCTTGGCGCGCTCTTTCTAAATCCAATACAAAATGAGACTAAACGCAAACGCGTACGTCACGTTTCAAAATCGAATTTATTTACACTAGGGGTACAGATGTGCCTACGAGTATATCTGCTGTAAACTCCCTCGATTTCTTCACCTTGAAGTCGGTTCAAAAGTAAGTGCTGATCAGGCAGTCAAATCAAATCATTATTCATGATTAAATACAATTAAATGAGGGTGAGGATGAGTTGCAGGCTTCCATAGGCTACGGTGACTGCTTACCATCAGGCGGGCCGTATGCTTGTTTGCCACCGTCGTGGTAGGTAAATAGTAATAAACCTTTAAACACACGTCTCTCCTGTCTCAAACCACAGCACGCCTGTTATCGTTGGCTCTCATATCCGCGCGGCGCGGAAGGTGATGTGTTTGCCTTAGCAACGCTGATTAAGAACGTGACATTCGGCCATTTAAAACATAATCTGTTGAAAGAGCTGTAAAATATCACGAATATTATGATGATAGAATAAACCTTGGACAAAAAAGACGGTGTCAGAGTAGCGTTTTTTAACGTGAAGCATAAGGACCCTTCTCTAATGGAAAGCCACTTTTGATTTTCACTTATCTCATCCTAAACTAATAACAGTTGTAAGTACCCAACCAAGACTTCTACAAGTCCGTTATCATCATCATCTTCCTCGCATTGCCACGGCTCGGAAGCCTAGGGTCCACTTGAAAACTAATCCCAAGAATTAGCGTAGGCACTAGTTTTTACGAAAGCGTCTGCCATCTGACCTTCCAGCCCAGAAGGTAAAGGCCTTATTGGGATTGGTCCGGTTTCCTCACGATGTTTTCCTTCACTGAAAAGTGACTTGTAAATATGAAATGATATTTCGTACATAAGTTCCGAAAAACTCATTGGTACGAGCCGGGGTTTGAACCCGCGACCTCTGAATTGCAAGTCGCACGCTCTTACCGCCAGGCCACCAGCGCTTCTTACTTCTACGAGTCCATCGTCAACCATAATACTCGTATGTAGCCTATGTCATACAGGCTACAGCAACGAATCGTTTGACAACTCATTCATCTAAATTAGCTCAATCTTTATGTCGCTAAGGTGGAATACCCGATAAACTGTGCGTTTCTCCAGAAACTGCCTCGCACAGCTAAAATGTGGCATGAACTGTTTCCCGCGGTATTTCCGGAACGACACGACCTTCAAACCTGCAAGGAAAGTGCGTACTCCCATCTTAAAGGCCGGCAAGACCCTTTGGTGTTGCTGTTGTCGGTGACTGTAATTGCTTACCATCAGAGGATTCTTCTTCTCCCATGTCATTAAAAAAAATTGCCAGTAGGTACGGCGGTTATGACATTGGCGCTGCAGCCGCATCCGGAATCAGTGTGATAACCGCCTAAGTTGTGTTATCGCTGCCCCTGCATAATGCAGCGACAGTCCACTTGACCCATATTACGCGAACGCGACGCGATACACAAGGCAGAGGGTCTGGAGATACGTCTCGGGATAAAGGCTTTTCGACGAAAAGTTTGTCGTGTTTTCCAATGATCGGCAATGTACACATATGATCATTATGATACCCTTTGCATGCGTCTATAGGTTACGGCAAACACTTACTACCATGTGGGATTATGCGTTGGGTTGTACCCAACCAACCCACAACACACCACCCGACCACCACCAACCAACAACCAACTGGACCCGATCATTTGCTGCGTCCTGCAACACCGTCAACGCCGCTGTTTGCATCCCGTCTACATTACCTTACGAAAGTCGATGACATCGTAAAGTATCTAAGAGTCTGGATTCGTTCTGAGGGTCGCGAATTTGGAATGCGAATTTTAATTCTTTTGTGGTGAGCGTTCCGAAACTTGACGTCATGCCTCCGTCAGACACATTCAGTCGAACGTCTAGCGATCTTCAACAAGTAGGCATGATGTCAAGTTTCGAAAGGTGTCGAATTCCGGCAGTTCCGCGGCCGGCTACCTTACACTGCGGGATTGCGTCATGCTTCGCAAGCATGTATTTTGTAGTTTGTAAATATATTTTTATAATATTTATGTATGCTAGTTTTAAGGTATGGTTCACGAGTTGACTGAAATAAAGATTTTCATATCAAACGCTTCATACGGCGGGCGGGGGTTGCACTCCTTCCGCGCCTCCGAATTTTCAAAATCAGATCATAATACCATGTGGGTAGGTGGAATGCTCCGAGTCAGTGTTTGTAATATGTACTCGTAATTTTTGTCAAGACCTACAGTGTATTTTATTTTATTTTATTTATTTATTTGGGAAACATACAGCACATAATAATACAATAAGGTACAAGATAAAGTTAGAACATAAGCCAAAACAGTTTCCACTTACAGCTAATACAAAATTCCTTTGCTCCGAAAAAAAGTACAATATTTGGGTATTTTTAATTTAAAGTTGAATTTAACAGTTACATTTAGTAAATAAGATAATACACGAGCACGATTAACAATTATAACAAGCATACTTTAGAATTTTGAAAATAACAAGCACAATTTTTATTTAGACTTTGAAATTTCAAATAATAGGTACAATTACAATAACAATACAAGACAAGCTTACAATTTTATTACGAGCTACGAAGTAGATAACGGAATTACCATTTTTTTGTTATGATTTGTTTTGTTTTTTTTTTTTTTTTTTTTTGTTTGTTTGATGACAGAAACAAATTTATTACACTTATGCTGGAACAAATCAATGTGTGAATATTTCTTGTTGTAAATATTGCATGATCTTGCTAAAAATTTGTTGTTTACATATTTTTTGCGAGTAAATGGAACGGATAACAAAGCAGTGGACCGCGTACGAGACGTAGGACATCTAAATAACTGTACTAGATCATCCGCGGTTTCCACTGCGTGGAATGATGATCTTCATAGCAAATTCCACTTAAATAGGTTCCGTTGTTTAAGCGTGAAGAGGTAACAGACAGAGTTGCTTTAGCATTTATAGTATTAATTTAGGATAGAAAGGATTTTAGTTTAGCCCACAATTTGGAAGGCAGGCTCCACTTTATGACTTTGTTCTACCAAGTTTAGGTATTTATACTCTATGGCATGACAGAAGATAATTTCATAATCAACAGTTCTCAGCGATATCCTCAGACGATTCTCGCGACCAATCCTCCCGCACCACACTACTGAAAATCACATTATCCGAACATTAACAAGCGATCGCTCTCATTTCGAGCGGAACAGAGAAAGTGGGCCGCAAATTCGAGTTGACACTTGATAACCCCCTATCTCGACTCTCCCATGCTAATCTAAACTGTAGTATACTGTTTTAAGGTTGGTTTTCGAATGTTGAACTAAGAGGGTAACCTGAAATGTCGTAATATGTGTAACCTTGTTACGTTTCCCATATGAATCAGAGTAGTGGGTGATAGCTGTTATTTGATCTCACGTGCTAGTTTGACAGGAACGTGCACAGATAGGTCGCATGTCCTTTTGTACAGTCGACATCTACGAAACAACGCTCAAAAATTATCTGCAACCATTACATTTCCAAAATTTTCGACAATTTGTTTGACAGGGCGAAAGTTTAACCACTAGCCATATGCACCATCCCACTAATCCAGGATTTATCGGTTAAACCTGAAGTTACCATGGTAACCAGTATAATTTGACACTGGGTTAACGGTTTAACCGGGTTAACCCCGGGTTAGTGGGATGGTGCAAGTGGCGCTTAGTGACACAAATAAAAGCTTACCGGGATTCGAACCCGGGACCATCGGCTTCATAGGCAGGATCATGACCCACTAGGCCAGACCAGTTGTCTAATGTATGAAACAGCCTTTTTTTGCGATTTCCACATTGATCCCATAATAAAAGTTGTCCAATATAAAGTCACTACGCAGAGTATGGCTGGTTGTTAAAATTTCACCCTGTATATCTCGACAGTTTGCGTTCAAAGGATTTAGATGAAATTTGGTATAGAGATCATTTGAGGCCCGGGAGGACATTAGGGTAGTTTTATCAATCATTATTATCATTCCAAATAGACGAAATCGCAAGGAAACGCTAGTACCTAATTCAATTATTTGGCCACAAGGGCGCTTTTACAAGTCGTGTTGGTATTTTAGATACATAAATAACAATAAATTATTAACAATATTTTATTTATAATAATAATATTAAAATTAAATTATGACTACTTATAAAATAAAACGACTAAAACTAAACCTACCTAGAAAAAATAAAGAAACCTAAAACAGACCCTGGCCTCTTGGCAGGGTGCCCATCACGCAGGCAGCATTCCCGCGCTGTATCGCGACGGCAAGCCTTTGCGCGAGAAAACTGCCTGCGCGAGGGTCTCCCGTTGCCTCCCTCAATCGCTTTCCAAGCTCCCTGTGGAGCCCACGCGCACCCTTAAATTAATTATATAAAACAATTGTTAATTATAGGACATGATTGAAAATATATATATTTTAAGTGAAAAGTTAATGGAAAAGTTATTCAGATGTATATAAATACGTAAAGCCGAAAAGTAGGTATTATTATAGCAGCAGGCGAGCGCAATTTTGACTCTTTTATTTTCTGTTATTTCTACTCAAAATTATACATTATTTTTCGATTTTCGGGCACGTCTAATGTCTCGGCTACGGAACGGTTAATAAGAACCTTTCATTTTTAGTTAAGAACAATATTCATGCTACGTACCAAAAAAAACGTCCTCCAAAAAATTCTGACTCGCACAGCAGAATGCTGTTTTCCAGTACAATTTTTTTTTTGCTGTGCAATTAGATTTTTTCCCTGTGCAATTACTTTTTAGGTTAAGTTAGTATTTTTTGCTGATCCTTCAAATAGTGCCCTAAAAAAAATACCAAAAATGTGACCTTGAAAGCAGTCTAGAAAACTACTCGTTACCAAAACGCGCCACGAAAAGGGGAACTACCCCTGACCTGCAATAATTCAAGAATGCATCCATTCACGGACAACAATCGGCCGCAGATTGCTGCACCTGGCGTGCGCGTGCGCAAGCAGGGGTCCGTAGGCACAATGGTTTATTTAAAATAGGGTCCATAATTGTGCTTTAACTCATAGAGAACTTGTAGTAAGTATTTATCAACCAAGTCAAAATTATTTACATCCTATTATTACCAAAGAGTAAATTTACAACACTTTTAAGGAAAGCTACAGCGCCATCTATTCCTGAAATGTCAAATAATTGGGTACTTGACACATGTTAAATATTATAACAAAATTTAGTTAAATGGATAGAAAATGAACCACCCATTCTTAAAGAGTGGAATAAAAAAAATTATATTGAGATTATAAAAAAAATACAAGGCTCCGAAATCTCAAAAAAAAATTTTTTTTTGACTTTCAAAAATAGAAAATAAAATGATCCCATTCGATTCCTTACATTTTATTGAAAAATAAATTGTAGGACAACTATACACATAAACGCAATATTTCAGGGTCAAAATAGCAATTTCCTTGATCTTCCATACATTTAGGACAGACTTATATAATGTGACGTCACATCACCTTATCATTTTGTTAGAGGCGTTTCAATCGTCGAGTGCGAGCGTTAGACTTTAACTCTCATTTCTGATCTTTGTGTTGCTTAAATGCCATGAGTCCTATATAGACAATTGATCCCCAGAAAAATCAAGACCGTTTGACATTATTTACAAAAAACAGTCAAGTAGCCATTGTACTACATCACCTGTCTTTGTCTCCCTTCGCCTATGGCCTTACTGTTATTTATTTTTCGTGCTACCTGCCACGAACTCATTATCATTTAGTCATAAATAGATGTTTATAGCAATGCTGTTTAATTTTAGAGTTAACAAACAACCGGTTATGTATGCGGATTCGTTTTAATTGACCTGTTTTAATTGATCAGCTATATACACGGAACCACTGCATGTAAATCCGTATTACGCCCGTAAGTAAGATTTAATGAAGCCCTATTTATGTCCGGGATTAAGAGCTATTGATGCAATATTTACAATGGAGCGATAATATTTATTTATTTTCTTTAAACAGGGGCTGAAACTGTTTGGTGTCTAGGGGATTAAGTCAAATGCCTATTCAAATATTTCAAATCATGTTGAACAATGCGAAGCAGAAAACAGGGCTATAACCACGAAAATCGTAGTTTGTCAATGGGGTTGGCCGGTCGAAGTATTAAACAGATGGCGCCATCATAGCTTGCCCTGTCAATCCCTAGAATTGTGTCAAATTCTTGTTTTTTAGGGTTCCGTAGCCAAATGGCATAAAACGGAACCCTTATAGTTTCGCCATGTCCGTCTGTCTGTCTGTCTGTCTGTCTGTCTGTCTGTCTGTCTGTCTGTCTGTCTGTCTGTCCGAGGCTTTGCTCCGTGGTCGTTAGTGCTAGAAAGCTGAAATTTGGCATGGATATATAAATCAATAAAGCCGACAAAGTCGTACAATAAAATCTAAAAATTTAATTTTTTTTTGGGTACCTCCCCTACACGTAAAGTGGGGGTGAATTTTTTTTTTCGCTTCAACCCTAGAGTGTGGGGTATCGTTGGAAAGGTCTTTCAAAACTAATAGGGGTTTTCAAGAAACATTTTTTGATAAAGTGAATATATTCGGAGATAATCGCTCCGAAAGAAAAAAATAATGTGTCCCCCCCCCTCTAACTTTTGAACCATAGGTCCAAAAAATATGAAAAAAATCGTGGAAGTAGAGCTTAAGAAATACATTAAATGAAAACTATAGCGGACATGATCAGTTTAGCTGTTTTTGAGTTATCGCAAAAAGTTTTCCCTTCATAGTAAAAAGACTTACTTTAATTAGGTACTGATTATGCAAATTTGCCTATTTGTTTAACTCGGGTGAAAGGTACCATTTACTACACTTTAAGCTCCAGTTTAGCTTATTGTGACGGGAGAGTAACTACGGAACCCTACACTGAGCGTGGCCCGACATGCTCTTGGCCGGTTTTTTCATATTTTTTTTTTTTAATTTTGTGACCTGGATTCCAGTACTTTAAGCCAAATCTCATAGAACAAAACTAGAAACAGGGGCAAGCTATGATGGCGCCATCTATGCAAACCTTTGACAGTTGCCAACCCCATTGCGGGCATTTTTCTCTGTCACTCTAATTACGTCTCAGTGAGAGTAAAAGAGAAAGATCCCCGCAATTTGGGAATTTCGGGTTTCGCGATAGGCCCCCAGAACTTGCCTATGGCTGTCAGTAGATTAATAAAATTATGGAGTTTTGTAAGAATAAAGGATAACTCACGCTTTAAATTAACTGTTCTGATCAGGGACGAGGCATCCGACATTTTGTTTTCTATGACAGAACGAAATACGGCCTCGGCGCGGGTCCGGGCCGTTTTAGCGTGAGTCATCCGTAATGCAGTTGTATATGCCTCATTTGTTAAAACGGACGGACCCGTGTATGTACTTAAACTACGTCTAAAAGAGAGATATGGGCACTGTGAATGTCATCTCGCTTTGTGTGGCAGGACACAGCACAGCGGATGTCATTCCAGATCTAGAGCAGAACCCCACTGGGGAAGT